>NC_091537.1:27500000-28125000 GCF_042242935.1 Bactrocera oleae | reverse complement strand
GCCCATTTTCACAGTGTTTGATAGGAATGTTTGGATAACCTTACACACCAAATTAGCTCCTGAGATTTGTACCATACGGAGCCACGCCCACTTTTATAAAAATTTTGCCCGCAGGTGTTCCTAACCACTGTGACCTCTTGTACCAAATTACTGTTTTGCATCTTAATTTGCGGCTTAGTTATGGCACTTTAAAATTTTCCCTTAATGGCCTTTTGTGGGCGTGGCAAGAAAAATATGCACAAAGTTTCATCAAGATATCTCAATTTCAACGTAGGTCAGCTTCACTGCGAGTATTAATCTAGTCAAATTCTAGCAATGTTTTTTTTATATTTAAGATAGTAAAACGTTCCTGGAATATATTTATAAACATTAAAAAGATTTTTCTTAATTACTTTTACTTTGTTCGAATTTTACGAAGGAGATTCTATATCTTCCTCACGCGCCAAGCTTTTAGTTTCTTCGCCTTTCAACAATCAAACACAAGATTAATGTTATTTATTGCAATCCCATCACATCGACAAAAGAACTGATACAGGATATACCTAAATAGATTTATTGTTATGATATTATGCTGGGTATTTGGGTGGTTCGAGATCCTACGTTTCACCTAGTGAAAATATGTGTGTATTTCTTAATTTCTGTAATATATTACATGGTATAAAATGTAATTGATATGACAATTAAGATCTATCTAATAAACAATTAACTATAATAACAAACAGGGTGGTTGAAAAGTTTCTGTGCTCGAAATGAAAAAATACTGTTTCCGTAAGCTCTGCAAAATACCCATCTATGGCTGTAATAGCTTTTTCATTCGACGAAAAAAGCTTTCCGCGAAGGAATTGTTTCAGGTTTCTGAAGAGGTAGTAGTCGCTGACAGCCAAATCTGCTGAATACGGTGGCTGTTCAAGCAATTCGTACTTTAATTCCTTGAATAGTGTCATTGTTAAAACACCTTTGTGGACAATTGCATTGTCTTGATGAGAAAATATTTTTTTGTGCTGTAAAACAGGTATTTTCTTACGAATTTTTTCATCCACCTGATCCAAACGGCTGCAATCATATTCAAAGTTGATTTACCTTCCTGCAAATAATCAATCAATAAAATTCCTTTTGCACCCCAAAGCTGATGCCATAACCTTCTTTGCTGATCATTGTGATTACACCAGCTGAGCAATCAGCTTCAGTCCACTATAAACGTTCTTGTTTCAATTTAGGATCATGGTGGTAGATCCAAGTCTCATCCATAGTTATAAAACGACGCAAGAAATCGGTTTTGTTCTGCTTAAAACGCTCCAAATTATGCTGAGAAATTTGTTTTCGATCTAGTTTTTGTTAAATTGTTAACGTGTGCGACACTAACCTTCCATACAGCTTTTTCATATGTAATTCTCTAAATATCTCGTTCGTCTGAGTTGCCTATGTCATTATCGATTTCACGCTTAGGCAAACTTGGATCTTCAGTAACAATATTATGAACATGCTCAATGATTTCTGGTGTGGTTGCAGTTTTTGGTCTTCCTTCACGTGGATCATCTTCAAGCCTAGTACGACCATGTTTAAATCACCAGCCCAAAATCCAATACACTTTTAACCTTATACACTTTTAACAATTGTTCATAAATTTCATTTGCTTTTAAACCTTTCAAAACAAAAAATCTAATAACTGCGCGATATTCAATTTTTTCCATATTAAAAAAATACTATGACACGTCAACTGCAAATGGCGTGTAATCAGAGAAATAAATGACAGAATGACTTGTAACTTTGCATATGGTCTCACGACAGATGTACCAACTTGAAAAAAGTGCTAGTATTGCTATTTCTTGGTAGGACCAACCAACCTGTATGTATTGGTAGAGTCACAAGATAAAATTTGAAAAACATATAATACTTTTCTTATTTCTTTTAAAAAGCATGAAATCAGAAAACATTTTATAACACATGTAACTTCTGGATTAAATATATCGAGTTTTGCAATGCTTTCAGGCTTTAATACCTCTTGTGAGCTTCCTACAAATTGGGCATCTTTTATTCGTACGGTTAGTATTCTTAATAGATACATACATACATACATATTTTTATGAAACCTTAACTAACAAAAGTACTTTTTTCACTTTTTTTTTGGAAATGAGTTCAATATTCATTACACTATGAAATTGTGTAACGTTTTGTATATCAAAAAAAAATCAATATTTACCAATATTTTTTATTCTCTGAATTTCAAACGTGTGTACTCCGTTAAAATCACCGACAAGAAGAGTAGAATTCTAAGAATTTAATTTTAACTACACTCACACATCTCTTTCAACACAATAAAATAAATTGTTACATTTCCGATTGGCTGAAGCGCATGCAGCGAGCCAAACCAAAGCGGGCAACCAACAACCGAAACCAACTATCTGGCCATTAAAACCACTAACTATGCGGGCAACAGCGCGAAGACCAGAGCATTACAGCAACAGGCGGCATGCGATTTTAGCAGCTAGTGTTGGAACCTACGGTCAATCGCCTGAAGGTAGCCGACCATATGCCCAGCGGCGGAATTAGCGGTATGTGGAATTGAAAAAATGCCGAAAATGAAACGCGATAAAAACACCGTTATATGCCATATTCGAATGGCTAGAAAAATGCACCACAAAGCGCCAAGAGCATATGATTGTACGTGTGCAAGCGATTAAACGATTTCATATGGTCGACTTCTGTTTGTCATTGATCTTTTGTGCAGCGAATGGTAATTTAAATATGTGTAATAGTTGTCACTTTTATTTCGCAATTTCTGTATTTTAATGCTAAGAGCTGGTTTTTTTAACTTAAACTCACTTTTTACTTTTTTTTACCCAATTTGCATTCCTTTTCACCGAAATCACTTGAATACAAGTAAGGAAGGGTTAATTTGGGTACAGCCGAACGTTTTATACCCACCAAATTATCAGCGACCAAATGCAGCAAAATATTTTCAGGTGTTGGCAAAGCTGTATGTTCAAATATGTTATATTATATAATTAATTTTTCGGTACTCGACGAAATTGTTAGTCGATTTAAACTATGGCAAGAACTATTATTATAGGGTAAGAGCTCACTCAGAAGTAATGAAACTAACTTCATTTTGCAAGATATCTAATCACTATATTCATCATTGATGCGTGTATATATATACATAATTTTCAATACTGAGTTACATAATGATAATCGAATTATTCTTTATTATATTAGATCCCTTGCGCTAATACCAATAAAAACGATACAAAGTCATCCGTAAAAACAAAAAATGTAAATATATATGTTTTAGAAAACTCATAGTAACTAACGCACTGTCAAAGTTTACGAGATGTTATCCAATCTTTTTTAAATTACTAACATAGAATTTATCCTATTTTATATACATATATGACAACTTACTTGGCTAAGACACCTTATATAATATATTTTCCGGTGTCTGTACAAGTATATAGCAGAAAATGAACCGGTGTGATTGGAGATAGGAAGAGCACCAACCAATTTTAAAATTTTTTAGTACAACACGAAATTTTTATCACGAAAACCTGTTTTCCTATATTTTGGTATTTTCGGAGTAGAGTCTGTCATAAGCACAGATACCCGGCTATTATTTGAGTGCTTCAAAAGACATATTATATAGAGGAAAGATTATATCGTTTGTTTGTTTGAAATGAATTGAATAGGCTCCGAAACTATGTGATGGAAAGTTTTTCACCGGTGGGAAGCTACACTCTCTCCTGTAAACCTAACCTATATTATATTTCCAAAGAGATCTTTACTAAAACGCCAATAATGTAAATTAAAATGCTGCCTCTGTAAAAGCTCTTTATTTGTATCTTAGTGTTAATCCTTATCCAAAATAATTATGTCATACGAGCTCATGGCTGACTCAAGGCACAAACAGTCACCAACGCAAAATCGTGGACCGAATCAGCTGATCGACCTATCTTATGAGAGCGCAATGTAAATGAACAGTCACCACCGCTTCAACACACCGTACGGTCGGATATCCGCGAAAATTGGATTTTTTCCGATGTTTTGCCGCACGAATTAAAATACATTTTCCGTTTTAATGTTTAATATTTCCAAATTCTTGCTTACAACAACAAAAAGAAGTTTTAAAAGTAATTTATCGCAGGTTCTGGATAGAGTAGAGAGATGAGAGTAAGTTCCTAAGTCCTCCAGAGAGTGCTCTGATGCAATGTAGGTTTGGAATACAAGGTCGTGATCAAGAACATTGCAATGATAATTAAACAACATGCTTTTATAAAATATAGCTAATTTTTTAGTGCCCTACAAAAAAGTGGAGTATTTTTCCATGGTAACTAGCAATGTAAAAATAACTAAGCAAAACGTAGAAATCACAGCGCTTTGAGCTCCACAGACTTATGTCAGCAATTTCTACTTGTATGTCTCAAGTAAACATCACGTCGCAAATGTGGGCAGTAAATCGGCAACAGCGACAGTAAAAGTAACAACAACAATAAATCGCGTCCGCAGTACCAGAGAATGAAGAGGAACACACTTATATACCATATATGCATAAATGAAACAATTGTATCGATATTTGTAGCTCAATCAAGAATTCCTCATATCATTAACATCATGTACACACACGCATACCTCTTTGCTTATTTGCTCTGACATGTTTTCTTTGGCTTAAGTGTTTGCCATGCTTCTGAGTTTGTTTGATTCGATTACCAGGCTTAAGTGTTGAATTAATGCTCAGATTTGTGTGTTTATATTATGAAGATATTGCATATCATTTTAGATACAACAACTTTTTTTCAAGCAGAAAATATGTGATGAACTCGAACTGCATTATATAAGTGTATAAGAGTATACTGAAGAGTATTCAATTCGAAACTTTTGTTAAAATTCACGAAAGCGACGACGTCTGAATGAGTGTATGATTGCATTCAAGCTTAAACGCAAGTATGGTGTTCTTGTACAAGTATTTTGAATACTTTGAGACTATGCTTAGTGGTTTCACCCAAAGTATTGTAGTTAAGTGAATTACATAGTAGGTGGTCAGAGTAAAAGGTTTATAAAATTTACAATTTTCGTAAAATTTGCAATTGATTATTGATTGATTAAAATATAATTATATTATATTTTATATTTTTGAATAACAACGCATGTCGTTGGTCCAACATACTACATCGTCTATTTGTAATACCAACCTCTTTGGAGTATCCAATATATTATACACAAGCTCTATTAATATTACATATACAAAAAATAAATTAGTGGAATTAATCTGCAACCTCAGGAAGCATCGCAATTAAACCTAAAAACGAGTACTAAATAACTTAAATATGTCTTTAAAAATAAATACTACCTTGAGAAATTCCGCTTCATATCATGTTTTGTTTTAATACAGTTATAAGTCCAACATATTTTAAACATTCATGCCAATATGTGGAAAATACTAATCCGAGGATTATGTATTAGGAGTGTGGAGGCTAGACGATGCTATATACCAACTGCATATATATTAGATCACACATATTGACGAATAGATACGTATAAAGTCACCTGGAAAGTCGGAGATCCCTTCTTCTTTACTTTTGACGTTAAATTAAATATGCCTGTGCACAATTAAATGAAATTTAATTAAACTAATTGAAAATTTCATTCGAATAGTCCACTATAATAATGAACATCTTTATATGTGGTATATGCAGACGAGGTTATTTCATCGACCGAATTCACCCATTTTCGGCATCGAAATATCTTAAATATATACATTATGGTTAATATGATAAATTCAGATTTCTATTACGGTATATAACAAATTGACCTATTTTTTTCGAAAAAAAAGTCAGTCATAGCCACTGAAGTCCTAATATTCGGCAACGAGGACTTGAATAGTTGTAGTCCGATTACAACCGCTATTAAAAGAAGGGTAGTTCGTTGAATGAACTAATTATTTAAATTTTTATTCAGACATCTTCAATGGTACTTTATTTATAAATTGTAAAGAGAAATAATAGAATGGAAGTAAATATTATGTTATATGGTTGTCGTCCGTTTTCTCACATTTTCAAACTGTATTATTACAAGTAAGGAGGGTTAAGCTCAGGTGTAGCCGAACACTTTATACTCTCGTAATTTTCTAAGATCAAAAACGGGGCCACGTGTAGGCAAAACTGAATGATAAACAAAAACGTTAACTTTGATTGCACCAAAACTATAATACGTTTAGAAAAAAAATTTGTTCCATACAAGAACTTTATTTTTGATAGGTCAGTTTGTATAGATGCTATAGTAGTTCGAATTAAACAATTAATTCGGAAACTTTACCGTTGCTTTGGACAATAATTCATGACAAATTTAGATATAGTATAGACATGTTGTTTGAATTCACTCTATATTATTCGGTGAAACTCTAAATAATTGACAATCATATTTGGTTTCTAACTTAAGCTATAAGGCTCTAATCACTTAGCCGATAATCTTTTTATTAAAATAGATCTAACTAACACAAATCTCATAACTCATCAAGAAATTAAGAAAAGTACATCCCGATATCAATAATTTTTTTTACCGAATGACATGATGCTAACTAATGTATTCTGCCTTAATTTAATTGAGAAATCTTGTATTGAGATATATATTCAAGGAAAGGGGCGAAATTTAGGATAAGTAACCATAGGCCCCTATTTTAGGGCGTTAATTTTGGATTAATTTCATTGATATTCAGCTAGCGGTTAAAGAAACACACAACTTCATTACAATATCGCACATATTGACCTTAAATATCTGTGTAAAATCAAGTGGAATACCGAAAATAACTAACTATATTAGGTATTCCATCCCTGCTAACACCCATTTTCTGCACTTTCATTAAGATAACTAACATACATATTTATACATACATACGTATGTATAACCGGTATGAAGTCAACCGGAAGTTCGGAAATTTGTTTATTCTATGAATGAGGCCTGTTAAAATATTGACCCAAAGACAATAAAGTCCACATATTTATGGTCAGATTTCGACCATTTTTGGATGAGAAATGTCATACCTTGAAGGCAATTTTTGCAAAGTTTTTTTTTCCGAAACCTCCATTGGTGCTTGCGTAATTATTATATTTACCGCCTAAACTTATGGACCGATTTTCACAATTTTTTTTTAAGATTACATAAAGAAGATTTATACACAAAAAAAAAATTGACAATTTTCTTCAAAAATCAAAGTATATCCCATATAAAATAAACACTGAATCATTATCGGCAATGTTAAAAACTATAAAATGTTTTTCTCTATAAAAATTCAACAAAAAAGACCCTAAAATATCCTAAAAATTAATAATTATTAAATTAAATAATAAATTATTATTACATAAGTTATATATTCAGTTATAATACTATTTATTACTATAGATCATCAAATATTATTGGAAGAAAAAAGTAAACATCATTTAGTAACATTTATTTAATTTATTATAAAATTATGGATGCAGTTATTGCTGGAAATGATGGTTTTTATTTCTTCAGTATGTATGGGAAAACATCTTTGTTGTCATTCTATAGGATCAACATTGCATCGTCTGGAATTGCGGCAACTTTATTACAAGGTGACAACACAACTCATTTAGCATTAAAATTGCCGCTGAATGTTCATATTATGGAAGCTCCAACTTGTAACATTTCCAAAATATCAGAAATGGGAAAAATATTACAACAATATAACATAATAAAATGGGGCTAGTTTATGATGATGCATAAAAAATCGTTGGGAGCCTTAAATCGAACATTATAAGATTTAAGAAGTGATCAACGACTATTTGGCGGCGCATTGATATTATTTTGGTGACTTTCGACAAACACTTCCAGTAATACCGCGATGCACTGCTGCCAACGACTTAAAAGCAACTAAAAGTCGGTGTACCCATAATAATGTTACGAAATCTCAATCATCCTAAACTTTGTAATGGCACAAGATAAGTTGTAAAACGATTAATGAATAATGAAGTTGAAGCCACAATTTAATTGCTTAATTCAAAGGTGAAGATATTTTAATTCCAAGTATTCGAATGATTCCACTTTTTTTGCCATTTGAATTCAAGTGATTATAATTACCTATCCGTCTTGCTTTTGTAATTACATTTAACTAGTTTCAAGGGCAATCACTTGAAATCTGTGGAATATATTTAGAACGTCCTGTTTACTCTCACGGATAACTTTATGTTGGTTGTTCACATGTTTCACGTGTTGGTAAACCAACAGCATTGTTTATGAATGCTATTGATGGAAAAACGAAAAATATTGTTTATGAAAAAGCACTTGAATAAAAAATAATATCAGAAAATGTGTATTTTATAGATGCAGTATTATTTCACGTTCACATATTATCTTATGCAAAAATTCTCAAATAGCACCAAAACCTAACTTTCTTATATATTTTTTTGATGCCTAGCGGAGCGGGCAGGGATCCGCTAGTCATACTTGTATTTATGTAAATTATGATATAAAGAAAGCACTCGTGGTTGCAATCCGATGTCGCCCACGTTTACACTTTGGAATAAAAACGTGAGAATAATGAAACGCACTAATTCAGTTGATATTGATACAGTAGTTCCTGACATATAAGATTTTATCTAAAAGTGAGCGGTGGCACGCCCCTTACCAATTGCTACAATGAGTGCTACACAGCCCTCTGCTAGCATTACGGGTTTGTAATTTTACGATTCTGAGGCGTTTGTTAAGTGAGTTATCCGATTACACAGTTTTTTGTAGTGTATAAGGAGAAGCTAAAAAGACGTGCATGCATGTATGATCGATTTGACTTAAATAAGATATGTATATTAAACCTATTAGAGTCCGGGTCCACGCTCACTTTTTAAAAATTTTAAACCACCGATGTTTCTACCTACTTCGATACCTTGCACCAAATTATAGTTTTGTATTGTTACTTGTGGCCTAGTTATAGCTTTTTATAGTTTTTCGATCAACGGCTATTTCACCAAGATATTTTAATTTTTTCTTCAAGTAATGACTCGCATTCACGAAGGCTTCATTTTTATCCTCTTGCAACATGTTGCTACAGAGTATAATAATTTTGTTCACCTAACGGGTGTTTGTATCACCTAAAACTAATTGCGATATACTTGTATGTATATATTATAGGTATAAATGATCAAATTGACGAGACGAGTGGAAATCCTAGTGAATTTCTGTCCTACCGTCCGTCCGAATAAAAATTAACGGTTTTGTTAAAAACTACTAAAAGTGTGATAAATCAATAACTAAATGCGTCAAAGACATTAAATTTTACATCCGATATGACACCGAGAGCTTTGTAAGAGCCTGTGCCAAAATTGACAGATGGGCCTGGCATCGCCCACTTTTAGGTGAAAGCATATATCTCTAGACCTGCTTACAGGTTTCAACCAACTTCGGACATAAGATTCCTCTAATATTCCTATAATGCGGTGCAAAAATGGAGGAAACCGGTCTACAACTACTTCTCATACAACCCAATTTAAAATTTCATCTGATTCTTTCACATTCCAGTTTACAAATAAAGCACCAATAAATATAACGGCATAAAACTTTGCACGAATAGTGCTTTTGAAGTGTGACACCTTATGACCAGAAATTGTCCAAATTGAGTTAAAACTGTTTAAGCCCCTAGGTACCGAATATATGGACCCCAGTGTTGATGGTTCATAATAAAATTGAGTGGACGTGTTTTTTAATAACGGTACATCTGTGTACCTAAATGAATAAAATCGCATTAAAACTTCTTTGGCCCTCCATATAACTAATATAATGATTTTTAAACATCCGATTGACTTTACTTATATATATTGTTAATGGTACGGGAGAAACCTACATACAATTCAGGGACCATTGTTCCCGTGGCAACATGTAGTAGTGCCAAAAATTGATAAAATCGAGTAAATACCCCTATCTCCCAAATAAGTACCAAATATAGGACTTTTAAATTTTCGGGCCCGAAAAAATGTGAATTTATTACCATATACGTAATACCCAATTCCCATATCTTTACATCGGTCTGTATCAGTTTTATAGCTTCAGGTATGACTTAATTATAGAAGATTACTGTTTTTCGATTTAGGGGATATAACATTTTATGGGAGTGATCATCACGACATCTCAACTTTTACTGAAATCTTGGCTAGCACGGACGGACTCACAGTCAAACACCCAGAATTCTCCTTTAGACAAGAGGCTTATTATTTCAAATCACCGAAATCCATGGCCTTTACAGCAAATTAAAAGATTTTTCTGCAATAGGTGGGTGGTATGTGTATAACACACTTATTTTTATACTCTCGCAACCTGTTGCTACAGAGTATAATAGACGAGTTGAAATCCGGGTGACTGTCTGTCCGTCCGTCCGTCCGTCTGAGCAAGCAGCAGCTTGAGTAAAAATTGAGATATCTTTATGAAACTTGGTACAGATGTTTCTTGGTACCATAAGACGGTGAGTATTGCAGATGGGCGTAATTGGACCACTGCCATGCCAATAAAACGCCATTAATCAAAATCAAATAAATTGCCATAACTAACCTCCACAAAAAGATACAAGACTGTTATATTATAAACAGGATCACATTAAAAAGGTGCATATGCAGGTAAAAAAATGTTTAAAGTGGGCCGCCCCTAATAGGTTTAATATGCATATCTCCTAAACCGCTCAAGCTATAATAACAAAATTCATTGAGAACAAATGTTGTTATCACCTCTATCGACAGTCTGAAAATTATAAATCAAGCAATAAACATGTCAGAGACATTAAATTTTATCTCTCGAGGTATGAGATGACTTTACAGGAACCGAGTTCAAAATTAGACAGTGGGCGTGGCACCACCCACTTTTAGGTAAAAACCCATATCTTGGTATGCCACCTTCTGACCAAAAATTATCTAAATTTAACCAAAACTGTTTACCCTAGTGCCTATAGTTGACTTTTTACCGAAAATATATATTTTACCGAAAAAACATACTGGATGAAAACACCAGAAAAATAATCGCGCAAATAAAACTCTACCAAAAAGAGGAATGACGTAATGATCTATGCCACAACAATAACACAACACTCAATACATCAAAAAATATTGCAGATGTATCTGACCTTGATCTTGATGAAGTATCAGCTCTAAAAATGGAAAATGAACTACTAAGACAGTTAAATTCAGAGATCCAGGAACGAAATAAATTACTGAACAACCTGGTGGAAAAAGGGAATTTATTAAGTGATGTAAGAATTTCATATGCTGACATTGCTAAAGGACATACTAATATTAATGAAAGAGTACCTAAAATACTAGTTAAAGCTAAAAATAATGATAATGGTAAAACTCTGAAAAAAGTAAAAATGAAATTAACAAGTGATCCAATAATAACAATCAACAATGTTCGTAAAAATAATGACGGGCTTGTTTCTGTTAAATGTAAAAACACAAATGATATTCAAAGAGTTAAATCGGTCTTAAGAGAAAAACTGGGTGGTGATTATTGTGTTGACTTGAATTTTCCTAAAATAAAAGGTACTAATGTGGAAAATGAATTAAACAAAGAAGAATTATGCGAGGATATATGTAATAGGAATTTCCTAGCTATTGATGGAGCTTTCAACATCATCGCGGACTACAGGAACAAAGCTGGAATCCGGTCATTGATACAGGAGCTAACCTCTGAGTCATACCGACATCTAAAAAATTGCGGATTTAAATTATACATTGGTTTTCAATGCTGACAAGTATATTATTTTTTTAGTTTTAATTTATGCTATAAATGCGGAAGATCAAACCACAAACACAAAAATTGTAAGAATGATGTCAAATGTCTTAGGTGTGCTGGTGATCATTTAACTAACATCTATAAAAGTACTAACATAAATTGTCTCAATTGCGTGTACTATAATGAAAACTATCGGAAAAACCGCCCAACTAATCATTGTGCTATGGATACATGTTGTGAACATATCTCTAATAGACTAAATAAAATAATAAACAATACTGATTATCCGGTGAAACCATCGATACCAAATTCACTAGGTAAAATTGGAAATTGGTCTTTACAAACAACCGATGATTGATAAAGAAGAAATGCAGATTGAAGAAATTTATACTGATTTATATAATTTAAATAATACGTTATATAGTAAGAATTTCTTGATAGTTCACCTCAATGTTAGAAGTCTAAATACAAATTTCAACAAATTAGAGTTATTTATTGAACATCTTGTAATAAAACCAGATATTATTGTCTGTACGGAGACTTGGCTCCTTACTTGTTACACTTTTTTGATTATAATATTTTCTATAATAGTAGCAATAATAATAGAGCTGATGGCGTTGTATTATATATTTAAAAATCTTTCAAAAATGATGTTGAGATAGATGTAATTGATAACGTGAAACAGTAACCACAATCTTATAAAAGTAAATAGTAGTTTATATGACTGGTCTCATATGCTCGATATAAAAGATCCAGAAGTTTTTTTTAAGCTTCTGATTGAAAATATGAAGAATGATGTTTCAAGATCCAAAGTAAATAAAACTAAAAACAATAACAAACCGAGGAGTAAATGGATAACTAAAGGTATTATAAAATCATGTAAAACAAAAGAAACTTTGTACAGACTATGGATCCTGGATAGAAATAATGTAAAATTAAAATCTGAATATAACGCGTACTGTAAAATACTAAAGAGAGTTATAACACTTGCCCAAAATAACTACGAAAGTAAATATGTTAAAAAAATATCCAAAGATAGTAAAAAAATGTGGCAATACGTTAACACGAAAATAGGTAAAAAAACTAAAGTAACGCCAGTACTGGATTATCTAGTACGTAATGATGAAATCATATCCGATCACCAGGTTATTGCTGATGAGTTTATAACTTTCTTTAGTAATATTGGAATTGAATTAGCTAATAAAATTGATAAAATATCGATTGACATAAATGAAAATGTTAAGCATAACCCTAATAGTATGTTTCTTACTCCAACTAGTTATACTGAAATTGAAAAAATCATAAAAGAAATGAAAGATAAATCGGGTGGTGCAGACGGCATTAGCAGTAAGATTTTAAAAATTACAGCCAAAGATATTAGTATACCTTTAGAGCATCTGACATATTCAATACTCTACCGGAAATGGCTCTCGTAGCCTATACTGCAGTGCTTTGCTCTGGTAAAAATTAGAATGAAGTTAAAGCACGCCTGAATAGATGGTTGGAGATACTACATAAATGGCTACGAAGTAACGAATTATCCCTTAACGTAGAAAAGTCAACATACATCACTTTTGGCAGTTATTGTGATAGTATACCTGTCAATTATATACTAAATATAAAAAACCGAGAACTCACAAGAGTAGATTACAGCAAATATCTGGGTCTGTTCTTTGATACACATATGAAATTAAATTTTCATGTGAACGAACTGGCCGCAAAAGTCAGATACTTTGCTCTTCTCTTTTTCAAACTTGAAGATTCTAACATGTAATAAAAAATCTCTTAACAAAAACTTAAAATCCTGGATAAATAACTTATCAATATAGTAAATTTTAGCTATCTATTAAGTGTTTCATTTTTGCTCTTACTTGGTATAATTTATATTTATAATTTTTTTACGCAATATTTAGTGTAATATACTATTATCTATGCTAGAATATTTATAATATTAGGAAATAAGCTGTTAAATATATTGTATTTGTAATCATTTCTATAGATATGTACCAGCATTGTTTTTGTGTCGAAATGGGTTTAATCGGATTAATACTTCATTTAATATAAAATTTTGCCAACACCTGAAATAATTTCCCGGGCTTTGATCCTTGCAAGTTGCGAGAGTATAACATGTTCACCCGAACTTAGAACTTCCTTACTTTTTAAAATTATTTTTGCTTAGAAATTAAACACTGTTGACCAAACTTTGAAGTTTTCTGTCTTTAGAAAGCTTCTCCTTTCACAGCACAGACTTCTCATGTGAACATAACTGAATTATTACAACAATGCTGCATAACATTAAAACTATACCGCCGAAAAATAAAATATGCAAGTATGGTAATACCAAGTTACCAACTTTTAATCAACGAAAAACGGTGAAATGCAATTCATTTAGTTGTCCTAATTGCTTTCACCGTTACAGTTAATTTATAAATTTAAAAATTGATCAATTAAGTGCAAATGAACGTGATTGCTATTTTCCATTTAGAAGAGCTGATGAGATAAATATATATTTACTTCCGTACATACCTACATACACATTCGTGGCTGCTTAATATTTATATGTATTTAATTGAACTAAAAGTTTTCGATCGTCCTTATTTCATTTAAATTTACTTCAATTTTCTGGCTTCGTGGTACGTCGGGACGTATGAGTAACCTAGTCTGCCATTGAAGAGCGCAATTGCGGCAAACAAAAGGATGGCGCTTAGAGACAATGTCCTTAAAATCGATTCAATTAAGTCAATTTAATTGTTCAAGCTTAATCAAAGTGAAAACTTTTGCGGTTCAAGCGATTATGTAAATATTATCTACATTGCCTGAGGTTGTGTAAATCAAGAAATACCGCTCAGCACACACATTTTCTCACACACACACACGCAAGCCGTTGTGAATGTATTAAAATTAAGTTTGCATGAGTAGGCTCAACACAGATTTCGGTTGAATGAGATTTTCCAGCAGCTGCAACGGCATAAGCAATAAAATAAGCAGGCAACCACAAGTTTGAGACAATAAAAACATAAAAACAGCAATGACAAAAATGACAGCAATAATAACAATAACATAGAGTTGTGAAACATTAATATGTAACAACAACAAAGCCCTTGGCAGTAGCAACAAAATGGCTTAGTATCATTTGCGATTTGGGCTCACCGAGCAGTGCAGTGTCTCTGCTACATACAACCCTATTTTACACACACATTCGTGAATATGAGTTGCTACCCAGCAGTATAATATGTCGGAGAGCCAGAAAATGAGCGAGTTATGCATTCGTCATTTGATGGTAGCCTAATATTTGGCACAAATTAGCTTCACGGTGGTATAGTTATTGCTAATTTCCCAATATATATCAAGCCAGAAGATAAACCTTCTGGTGTTGGCAAAACTTTATTTTAAAATATATTGTAAAAGAATTAAACATGCATTGTTAGATGAAATTGTGAATGGATTACAAAGTCACTACGTTGCATATGCTATTATTTCGTCTCAGCTAAAGTTACAATAATATCATATTCAAATGAGATAAATGCAATATAAACTCAACCGATGAGGTTAAATCGCAAATATATAAGGACCGGATGTTTGAAAGTCCTGACATTAGCCATATAGGGATTCTACTCGATTTCATTAAGATATCTCGCATATCCGACAATATACGAGTATGCGGTATAACGTCAGCCGGAAGTTTGAAAAACTTTATATTAGGTATATGGGGCTAAAGGAAGTATTGACCCGATTCTACCCATATTTGACATACGGACATATTAATATCAGGAAAGGATTTTCTCCGAATTTCAACTTTTGATGTTACACATTGATCGATATTTTTAGTGAAAATTCAGCCGTGGGCACTGCGGTCCACATCTTCGGTATTTGGGAACTTGAACCGTTATGGTCTGATTATGAGAACTGGAGGCGCTAGATGGAAAAACTTTGAGGCATTAAATGCAAAGTTTCATCGTGATATATTCTTTGATGATTTATAGGTATACTGGAAAGTGAAAGAATCAGATGGAATTTAAAATTGTGTTATATTGGAAGTCGTCGTGGTTGTTGTCCAATTCCGCGCTAGTATCGCGCTCTTTTGAATCAGCTCGACTTCCTACAGGAAAATTTTATCATTCTCTGGTAAAAGGTGGTCGAGCTGGTGGGTTTATATGGCGCGATATTTTTTGTAGGGTGATTTTTAGTGAAAGTTATCGCCGTCGACATGCAAAAGGCGTAGTTATGCCTCGCCTTACATACTTGAAACTTAGCGCCTTTGAATCCTTTTAAATAAATCAGTGACAGCACTGAAGAAATTGTCGACGCACCAGGCGCTAGCCCCAATCGCCCGCATACCGCAAATCTCACAATGGCGAGGCGTCATGGCGTGTTAATGTAAGCCACAAAACTTTCTAAAGGATTTAGGACTCGCACGCACATACCAAACATACAAATGCACAAGTCATAAGAGGCCGATCAGAAACGTTTGTGCGTACTAATGTGGCTGTTCTTACTTTGTTGTCTGGCAAACTTTGCCGCCAACTATGTGCTGAACGGCCATTACTTTGACATTATTTTCAACCGAGTATTACGTACAGCGTTAGGCGTTCGAAATGTGTTTTTGTTCGGGTGTATGTGCTTATTTTGAGATTTGAAATGGACTTAGTAAGGTTTCACGAAATCTGTTTACAGGATATTAATTTCAGTTTGGTCTGTGGGTAATGGTTTTATATAAAAAAGAGTTGCTTTATCTGACCGGATTTTCAGTATTCGGTTAATATGGAGAGAAAACAGACATTCATACAATATTCTTATATTTTATTATTTTTCATATTCATACCAATATTTGCGTTCATATCAATTTTTTATTAGTATTCATATTTCTACTTCGACAAGAATGAATCAAGCTAATATTTGATACCCTGTCCTGATGTGAACCGTATTCCAGTGGGGGCATGCTGTATCGACCGGAAAAAAGAGTAGTCGGAAGGAACAAAGTCTGCGCTATAAAGCGGGTTAGGCAAAACTTTCCATCGGCTATTTTCCAGCTTTTAACCGCTTTTACTATACTAGGCCGAGTGTTGTCATGTTTAAAAATTATTGTCTCGTTTCTAATCAGAAATTCCGGCGTTTTTCGGCAAACGCTTGCTTTAATTTGTTGAGATGTGCCGATAGGGTTCCCCGTTAATGGTTTCATCTGGTTCTAGAAGCTCATAATACAGCACTCCCATCTGATCCCACCAAATATAGAGCATTATCTCGGCGTCATGGATTGGCCAGGTTTCATATTTGAGTTTTTGCTTTAAGAGTTGTCGTTATGGATCTATTTTTCATCACCAGTCACAATATGATGCAAAAGCGAACTTTTTTTCAGCGTTCCAGCAGTCTTTCTGACATGTAAAATCGTCTTTCAAGATTTTTTAGCTTCAATTCATATGATACCCGAATTCCTTTCTTTTAAGAGTATACGACTGATTTTAAGCATTTTGAAAATACTGCTTTAGTGACTCAATTTTTTTTGGACGCCTAGAGCGTTATTCGTCAATCGCATGTTCGAAATATTGGAACAATAGAATAATAATAAAGTTACGCAGTCTCTTGGTAAACCACTTGAGTATATATATATACTCGCTGGTGCAATAAGTACTGTTTGTTCCCATATTTCAACCCACACCCGTACTCATGCTCATTTGTATTTATACAGAGTTGGCATTATCTTTCACAATACACAGCTGTTAACATTGTCATCAATATTTGTTTCCATTCTGTATGTTCTGTGTATTCTTAAACTTATTAAATTTTCTATTTGGATACACTTGTTAGTACTTATTTATATAGGCACTCATACACCTATTAAAACTCATTTATTTTTTTAATGATATTTACGCAGCGGCAGAGTAGACAATAATATCGGTATGACTTTAACACTTTTATTATTATTAGTACCCATACTCAAGTTAGTACTCATATCAATCCTATCAGTTCTCACAATCATTATCGTACACATACTAATGATGGTACTTTTAATCATCACACTCGTACCTATACTCACATTAAAACTCATTTGGTATATTTTTTTTACGTAAATATCATAATGGGTTATAATGTCGACAATATACTTGTACTTTTTTCTTATTGGAACTCATACTCATACTCGTATTGATTTTGTACTCATACACATATTGCTCAAGTTAAAACTTAATGTACAACAAAATGTATATTCATACTCATACTAGTATGCCCCTTTCTTTTCGGATATTTCATATTTGACATCTACCAATAAACATAAAGAAAGATATTAATACACGCATGTCTATTTTACTTATCCTTAGAGACATTAAACCATTTATAAATGCAATAATATACTTTAAAGATTATTTCCAATATAAATTTATCCTTTTTGCAAAAGATAAATGATCCAATATATATCAGAGCAATGCGGGTAAGAGTCTACCCAGCGCGATGTGTCATCCGCTCAATAATACCCAATACATAAATTGCAGACGAACATCATTTACTCTCATTACTTCAAACACTCAAAGCTAACCCTTCCGAACGCAGAACCTCATGCAGGCATGCACGCCCCACATAAGTATATAAGCACTGACGCAAGCATAAGCCAAATAAAAAGTGGGTTGCTGCTTTAAAAAATTATACCCTTGCCACTGACATCATCAGCGCTGATGATGATACTGATAATAATAATATTCTGCTGCTGATGATTTTATTATGCCAAAATTTTTTATCGCACACCGAAAGTTTATAACACTCACCAGCAAGCGCAAAAATGCACCAGCTGTGACTACATACACGAGCGTCTGCACATAGTCCACGACCGCACACGAGCGTGTCTGAGTTGAAAAAATGCACACACACCCGGCCGAACAAGCATTTAAGACTGTATTCGTGTGTGTTCGTGAGTGGGTGGGTTAACCAACACTTCATGTCATTATTCCCCAATAGATTTAAATTGACACATCATTTGTCATAGTTTTACAATAATTTTTATGCGATAACGTGTGCTAAAGTCATTCGTGTCAGCGTAAGCTTTCCGTAATAAACTATACATACTTATAGTTACATATTTACCAGCTAGCGTGTGAAGCGGTTCGTTAGCAGGGCAAGGAGCTCGTCGGCAATATTCACCACTACATTCGCAAAACTATATTTTATTATCCATAAATGATGGATGTTTTTTTTATTGTGTTGTGTGTGTATACCAATAATATAGTAATGACGAAGTCGCTTTATAATGAAAAATGCAAAGAGGAAATTAAAATATTAATGGGAAATATCTAGAACGATTTTTTTTTTGTATCGCTTTAGAAGCACCAGAAATTTAAAAAACAAATAAGCTCCACAAGAAGTCGACATATTATAAATTAACAATCTATGTATATTGATAATCAATATACAAAGTACTCATATTGAATTTTATATATACCCACATTGTTTATTAATTATCAATATTGATTAATTATTTATAATATGTCGACTTAATTAACAGGAAATTGTGCCCACATACACCAAATGAAATATAATCCAAAGTCAACTCTTGAGAGGAGAAACATGCAGCTTGCTCTTTGCAAACATTACTTCAAATCCACTCCTATGAAAATGCTTTAAGTTCTATGCACGAACACGTAAGTGCTGAGTTTGTGTATATCCGAATATTTTATTATCCCGCAATTTGCAAAGATTAAACGCGGGGAAATATTGTCAGTGTTCACAAAACTCTTTGTTACAAGATGTTGCATATGAGTTCAATATATTTATGTTACTCGACGAAATTGTGACTCCAATAAATCATAATGCACAAAATAGTAATACAAACGATATTATTTTTATTTAGCACTTAATTTCGTTAAAATATCACACAAATATTTAACAAAAAAAAGTCGTAAATAACTATATCGGGTATATTGGAACTGAGAAAAGGTCTGCACTGATTGCATTTAGTTTGGCATTACTAAGGTGTACTAGAGAACATGTTCACCAATAATAATAGGTGGATAACTCACACATTGAGCGATAAAGTTTTGGCTATAAACTATACTAAGTATTGATAATATTATGCGTTCGCTTACTTTTGCTGCGATATCTTATATATTGATCGATAAATATGCTATAATTCTAACAGAAAGGTTGAAATTCCAATACCTATAAAGTATATAGGGGTTTAGGGAAAGTATTGACTCCACTTTAGTCGTTTTCAGCATCACAATAGACTATAATATAAAAACTGACAATCTCTCAATATCTATAAATAGATACTGATTTACAAAACGTTTAGGCATGAGCATTCAAGGCGGCGTAAAGGGCAAAATTTTGAAAAACATTATTGTTTTTATTTCACATTCAAGTTTAGGAGTTAGTTAGTAGAATAAAAGAAAACTGGTGCCAATATCATGTGTGCTTATAGGTTTTTGCAATCCATCGTCAAAAATAGGCTCGATATTTTTGGCAAAATTTTTATCGCAATGTTTTCTTTGGAGCTTCATTTATATATTTTGGAGTAAAAAATTCATATGGATTTTAAAAGCGTGATGTTTAGAAAATAGACACAGTTACTTGTATTATTCGATTTCTTTATTTTCACAGTGTAATGTAATGTTAGGCACCATATTTTGATGAAATGTTGAGTAGTTCCTGAGATAGTGGGTTTTTATCTGTCCCATGTTTGCTGTCTATTTATTTACAAAGTTATCGCATTTCTGATAGATTTCGACATAACTGTTGTAGGGATGGTGGGTGTGGTGCTCAAATAATTTCACCCGTTTTGGTAGTTTATAAAAAGGTATACTAAATACTAGTTTGAGCAAGCTTTATTGATTTAGCTAAAGAGATGGGCGAAATATGCACACTAAACCTGCCACACTCCCATTTTTTAAAAGTTTTCAATACACCTCGGTTAGTTTTAGGTGTTTAAAGCAACCCTTTGGTGAACATAACTAATGTTCTTGTCTCTCAATCTCTGTTGCGAAATGTTGCGCGTATAAAAAAATTTCGAATTCGAAGACATTTGAGACAATTGACTTACATTTTCGCTAATTCACTGGATATCTGACGTATGAGATACAAGATATTACAGTTTTGATCTTGCAAGGTAGGGAATTCCCGAAGAAAGTATTGAAACGATTATACCTTGTCTTCTTTCCAGCAATTCTTACAAATAGCATCCGATTAAATGCTTAATCTCACAATATGTACTTCGATCTAGGAAAGTTGAACTGAACATCTTAGGGTTCGCCTTGTGCTAGAAGGAACTCTATATATGATACATTATCTAAATTTTGTTAAAATAAATAGCTACAGATGTGGCATCCGGTGACACCCGTAGTTAGATTCGCTCCCTACGACTAAAACCAAAACAACATATAAAAAGTAGAATTTTTATTGAAAATATTGATTTTCTGCCCCACTAAACTGGATCCCTTTGTTCAACCAGTTATGAAAGAGCGAAATCATTGCCCATTGTACGGATATAGGCAAAAGCATTTGACCTCGAAAGTCTGGTTGCTAGGGAGTGTATAGATTATAAGCGGCAGCTCGAATTTAGAAGTGCTTTGCATTTATAATTAAGTGAAGTTTACGAAATTCCTCCGTCAACGAACTTACTTTAAACGGAAGAGCTCCGAATTTAGAACAATTCTTCTAGAGCTGTACTTCCTTTGGTGTTGGCGGTAACTTAGATAAGAAATAAAGAGAACCTAGTATAGTTTACGTTACTTTTCTTACAATATATGGAATTCTACATATCTAGTTCAACACATTGTTGAGAAAATTTATATGAAATCTTGCATATATTATGTACCTACAATTTTATTGCTGCACCCAACTGTACGAAATATGCACACTTCAATTGCGTTCTTCGTCACGTAGACAATTAAGTTTTATGTGAAATAAATTCCTAGCTGTTAAAAATATTCAATTAAAGTATATAAAAGCCTTCACAGCAATCGTACGTCTTTACAATTTATTCTTAGTCAGCAGTAACAACCATTGCAATAGCTTTGGAATGTTATCCGAAATAAATTTTACCTAAAGTCAACGAAAGCCGAGGTAATAGTTAGAGCTGCTGCTGCAGCGAGCGCACTAAAATACAAAACAGCCACTTCAAAAACAACACAAAACCCAAACACAGCTCCAACGCTTTAACGGTAAACAACGCCAAAAGCAGTAGCAGCTGAAATAGCAATTGCAGTTAGCATACTTTGCGGAGCCCGCCCCAGTTTTCGTCCCGTTACAGTTTCAGCTACAGCCGTATGCCTGCCGGCTGCAGTTTCTGTACAATCGTGTCAGGAATGTACGAAATTTAATTGAGAATTGCAAGTGCACCAACACGCACATACACACATACTCATATATATATATGTTTATTTGCGCGTGTGTGTGTGTAATGCAGATCTACACTCATTTACAACGCCGGTAAATTGTAACACGTATCTGGGTAATAAATCTCGTAACTTGGCACGGAAGCTGCATTAGGCGAGAGGGTAGTCTACAATAGCAACAACAGCAACATCGGTATATACATTATATAATTGCTCGTTTGTATTTGTTGTTTTTGTTTGTTTGTATGTATGTGTCGATAAAGGAATGTTGAGCGCGAAGCCGATGACAGCAACGCTGAATGCCTGAGTGACATAGAAACACACAACACACAAGTCGAGATGCTACAAAAGATGCAACCATCCCGCACAGCTGTTGCCCACCGACAACAACAACAAGAACAACGCCAACGATCGTCACTCCAAAAATAGGCTTTCAATTGCCGCTGCTATTGCTTGCTGTTGTTGTGGTTAGTAGTGTTGTTGTAGTTATTGCAGTTGCTAGCGGTAGACGAAGTTTCCCATTTAATATCGTTACTGGGTGCTTGTCACATTTTAACCGCCACTGCAGGTACAGCTACGTGAGCTTTTGTAGTTTCGCCAACTGCGCTAAAGTGGCGTACAAATGCGCCCTAAAGTAGGCAAAAACTTGTTGTGCCCCATTGCTGGTTGCGGCGAGATGTCGGTGATGTCGTTGCGCTTATGCACTTGCCAGTTACAACTCTCACACACACACACAATAAGCTGAATGTGCATGTTCGTATGGTAATGTAGCGCAGAATAAGAAGGGGGCGCGGGACGGCGACTGTCACACTGCCACATAGCTGTCGGCATTGCTGCTAATGATGACGACGATGGTGCTGTTGATGTTGATGTGCCGGCAGGCAGCGTGCGACGTTGAGTGAAGTCGAGTTGCATGTTGAGTTACCCACTGCCCCCTGTTTCCGCATCAGATGAAGGAGAAGGATGCGCAGGTGTTATTGCGCGCTCGTGCTGGTTTTCCTTTTATTGCACTGTTGATGGTGACGCTAACTACGCCACGTTGACAAATTCAAATTGTTTTCGGGTGATGCAGGTAAGGGTTTGTTTTTGAGCACTTAAGAAACTTCGTGGCGAGAATGTGTGCACTTTTATGTGCAAAATCAATTGTGCTCATTTGTGCTACGTGTTTTCAGCTTTTGGGAATGTGAGTTTTTTTCACAATTTGTGAAGTTAAATTATTCGCAAAAAAAATTTGAATAAAATTCTTTACAAAATTATTTTTCGATGAGTTGATGAGTTTTTTTTGTAATTTGTAATACCGTTGGCTTACTATACAAAGCAAAACATTTCAAATACGAATACATGTTAGCTGATAGAGAGAAAGAAAGAAAATGGGAACTAGATATATAGAGAAAGAAACAAGAAAAAAACGTAAACTTCGTTTGCATCGAAGGTACATAGAATACCCTTCACAAATAAAGAAGTTTTCATAAAAGAACTTGATATTAATACTCTCACATCATATTGCTATAATGTATATCTATTAATTTACTTCACCTAACGATTGTTTGTATCTTCTAATACCATATATACATAAATGACGATGAGAAGGGTCGAATTCCAGTTGACAGTCACTCTGTCCGTCCGTTCGTGCGTCCGCCAAATGTATCTATGTGAAGGCGAAATCGGAAGACAACCACGCCTGAATTCGATCTAATTCTTTCACATCCCAGTATAACCATCAAAAATCAATAAAGTCATTAGAATAAAACTTTGCAGAAATAGTGCCCTTCAGATATTTAATCCTAAACACCCAAAAATTGTCGAAATCGGACTGCAACTTTTCAAGGACCCAGACACCAAATATGTGTCCCACAGTGCATATGGTTGATTTATTACCGAAAATATCGGTAAATTTTGAGGTCTACAATAGTTTTAAATTTTGCGGAGAATATTTCTCTGATAACCCTCCCCCCATATACCTAATATACAATAAGTAAATATTTTCGGGCATACAATATGCAGCGTTATCTAGTGAATATTTGCAGCATTACAAAGACACATTCATCCCCTGTCAAACGAACCTAATTTTATGTATCGGATGACAGATGTTAAAGTGACACCTAGTTTATTAAAATCAGATGTACTCGATTTTTATAAAAAGCAAATAAAAAATTTTGTGTAATACTTGAGAAATACTTTACCTATAGTGATCATATTCATATTTGTACTCATTCTCGTATCCATATTCATAGTTATACTCATATTCAAACACATTTGCTAAAAAATGGCTATGATATTTACTCATCAAGAGACAAGTTTGTAGAGTTCCTATTGTTCAGAATTTTAATAATTGTTCTTCTCTCACATCTTAGGAACTACAATAAAAACTGTTCGTTTACAATGTATTTTCTTTTCATCTCAACTAACAACTCACTTTCAGAAAGTCATTCCAGTTTCCTGATTCACTTCTTTTTACTTAGCATACAGCACTCCATTACAAAATTGATAATTTACCTTTCGCAACCTTTCTTCTTCTCGAAGGGTACTTTACCTAAGTCAATTTGTGATTTATCAAAACATATCCAGTTGTACGATTCCCACAACAGTAATAGAACTACACGACCGACACAAAAGCTTCGACAATTTTCCAATTCCCCCAGCAGCTCCAGCAGCTTGTGTCGAAGCAAAAATTGGCTGGCATACTATTTAACGTTGACTGTGAAAGCAACAGTGTTGAGCGTTTACCTGCAACCACATATCGGATGATTGTGGTTTGGAATCGAATTTCAATTCGAAATTGTCGATCATGTCATCAACGAAAACCTGACGAATTACGCAAAAACTTCCGACACTATGCTGCAAATGAAGTAGGAAAAGTTAGTTGTATTACAAAAAATCGTGCAACTAAAAAACTAGAGGCAAGAGGGTGGCAAAAAGCTTTGATGAGCCAAATGAGAACCACAAATGGAGGGGAAAAGTGCAACGAACGGTTCGATGAGTTGTTGTGAGCAAAACTGTTGACAGCCAAAGCAAACAGGGCTTGTGTTTAAGTGTACCCAAAATGAGAATGATATGATGCTGGAAAACCCCTACTTTTACGTATATACGTGCGTAATTAAACAAGTAGTTTGACTATAATGGGCGGTCCTAATTCAAATTGTTGAAGCTTTTGACTGTAAGCTATTTTATAACTAGCGAATATTTCAAAAGGAATCACTCCTTCATACTTAGCTTGAATTATATCTAAAAAATTCAGGAAAAAGCTATTCCAAAATAAGACGGCGATATGGTAATAGACAGTGTTCTTCATTAAACCATGGAGGAGAAAAAACATACTTGTGACTGCTAACTAAAAACTCAACCTGCTTAACACTATAACAGCCTAGAATTAACGAACTATGTAAATATTTTAATTGTGCCTTCAGATTCAGAGTAATTTACACTTGATAAAATCTTATATTCATCATGCAAAATCTAACGCCCAGAAAAAGACCTTTGCCCAGGGGAAATTGCACTTAAGACCTGTTATGAATGTGAAACAAGAAAAAATACCACCTGTCTTTAAACAAGCATCCGAACACTTTGTTCCCTTCTCTGTCTCTCTTGCCGACGGTTGTAACTTCAAAAAATATGCAATTTATTCTAGCTTTTAGCTGGGATTTAGAAGGTAATGCCCGTTATATCTGGCCACGAAGGCAAAAAGCAGATGTAAAAACAACTAATGACAAAATAACATGACAATTCATAATGCCGCTAAAATATACAATGGCGACAATAAGTTCTTAGCGTATTCACCCGATTGCGCCATTATGTAAGAGAAATTCACTACAGCGTAGTATTTTCTCGTATACGGTTGCTGTCAAAACTTCAGCCGAATCAAATTTCATGTTTTTCTTTGACCGCATGTCGAAACGGTAGTATCCAAGGCTCGATTTTTGATGAGACATACCGAGGTGTCCAAAACGGCTACCGCATAGAATAACGTGATAAAAATCACGATCTCGTATTGGTAGACCACCAATTGAAGAATAACAAATCAATAACATTTCAAGACCGTCTGAGAAACATTGTTCAGAGAGAGAGATAGAGAGGCGGAAAGTACTCTTCAACCGGCTAGGAACGCGAAGACCGCCCCATTGGTAGGAATGGTAATAACTAACCTTGTTTACATTAGGTATCTGAAAATGAGGAAAACTGTCACAAGTTCCGCTAAGCTAACTAAAATGCTCTTCCATCAAAAGTAAGCACCACATTACACATCTTACATAAGCTTATTGGTACGTATATAGCTCTAGCAATCTGGAATGGATTTTCTTTAAATCTGCAAAAAGCAAAAATAATTTTTTTATTTCATAATTAGAGAGGGTATCATCTAGTCATGGTTCTCTTTGAAAAACTTCTAACTTATAATTTTCTAATCAAATTTAAATTGTTTATTATGCTAGGACTACCCTATACCCGATTACAATTATGCATGCACATATGTATTTAGCAGAGAACTACATGTGTTTGAGCACTTTGTTGAGTGAAGTGCGTTTATCGGGCTTTTTATCAGTAGTTGTTAACGACAACAACGCCGCCAATCAACGACATCAACCAGCGCCAGCATCACCAGCAACGGTATCATCATCAGCAGCAGCGGCAAAGTGTGTAAGCGACTCCATTGAGTCTTCTGCAAATAAAGTTGGCAATCATTTCTAGCCGCGCTACTGTAGCGATAGCTGCTGCAAATTGAAAATCAGTTTCTGTTCGTTTTTATATTTGTATAAACAACAATTAAAATGTTCAGAGCGTTGATTTTTGCTATCGACAGCTTTGCAAACGTGTTCGGCAACCGGAGCCACGTCACCGCAAAATGTGAATGTGAATTCGCTAGCTACGCTCACTAACACATATACATCTGTGTATATATACAAGCGTGCTTAACCGATTAATTGAGTTCTCCATTCTTGACAAATGGGTAGCAAAAAGTAATTAAATTTTATTGCTGCGTCGATTTGTCATCACACTTGTGGTTTTATATAAATGTGATGGATTTCCAGATGACTAATGTACACATTATTATCAACGTTTCGAAGAGATTTCCCAAGAGAGCCACTTAAAAATGTCATTTCGAAATGGAAAATAACTTTACTTCAAATGCAATTTAAATTTAGATGGACATTTTTGAAAAAAGGGATTTTTTAACGCTAGTCAACTTTTGAAAAACTTAATTTGTATGCAATTTGGCTTAAGTGGCAGCTGAGGGAGCTTGCCGGACTTCTTGCTGAAATGAGTATAGCAAACACCAAATAATGTATAGAAGATATGAACTTGAATACTAAGACTATTGTATGAGAAAATCAATAGTCTCAGCAGATTTAAGGCAATTTTTTCTTCGAAAGTCTTAATTAAAATTCTCTAATATAAATTCTTGTGCCTTACTTTGATCCATTATAAATCGAAGGTGTCGCTAAGAATTTTGTTTCTCGATTTTAAACCATCGGGAACGAATTGATACAACGTACAATCATTTTAAGGAAGGGTTCAACAAAACATTCGGTCTTAATATCTAAGTTCACAAACATGGGTTTTCACACAAGTTTTCAGGAATAAAACATATACATATATATACATAAAGCCATTAAGGTATGCTAGCTCTTTTTTAAAAATTACCTTAATCGTTAGCCCTGAATAACCATCAGAGAACATTGCTAATCTCTACAAAAATATCAGTAAATCTGTGAGATATACTAATGAAATTTAGAGTGGATTTATTCCTGGTAATAAGGTATCATTGTGTTAAATCGGGCCAATACTTCCACTAACCTCCTTATAACATACTTATTTCCGGTTGGTCTATATAAGACATCTTAGTAAAATTAAGTGAGCGTATAAGTTTAAATAGACTATAGTTTGGCGGAGAAAATGAGAGTAATCAATCCACGAAATTAAACATATTGTTATATAAATTTCAAGACAGATTTCGGTACATTTTACATTTTTGCTACATGTAAACTATTTATTGTTTGGTTATCGTTAGACTTGCACCTTTCTACTTTCGTTTAGCCGTTTTTGAATAAATGGTAGATTATAAAAATTGTGTCATTAATTAACGTAGATATTGAAGGCAATATACCGATTCTAGTGATCTTATTGCTTTTGTCCAACGAATTGAGCTTTGCCATAAAATTTGCCTCAGTATCTGTGGTTACTAACTCATCGTTGCTAAATGTAATCCGAGTTGAGATCTCTTGATAAAGTGTCATGGAGCCAAATCCGGAGACAAAACCCTTGTCGTAGAAGTAATTCGTAAGGTATTTCATGCAATCTTGCTGCCGTTTTCATTTATTTTTGACACAGAACTTCCGCATATCCAAATATTCCTGAACGATATGTAAAATATGTTTCTTCTATTTATGCAAGGTGTCACCCACAATTTGATCTTAATTTTCATTATTAATATCATCATCATCATCGCCTTCGATGCTTTGTTTGGCACAGCACTTTGATAAGTTCTGAGTATCGTGTTATTTTAAAACAACTTATCGTTTCTCTTAAAAATTGGAAATGATCAGCAATATATTAATTTTACTCTATATTTGAAGATGAAAGTCTTAAATTTTGTTTGCAACGTAATTAATTTTTTGTTTGTAATGAACGTGGCTCAAATTCTAAAGCATTAATTTGCTAATTATTATAAAATAAATAAAAACTCGTATTCCATACTGCCATTTTATTTACTTGGATTTATTTATGCGGTCTCTGGTCTGTTATTTTGCGTTGTTAATCAACTTGCGCATTCCTAACGACGTAATTGGTGAAGCGATGTGAAAAACGGAAAATCCACCGCCTCTGCGTCCCCTCCGCTCGTTCGCCAAGCAGCTGTGGCGCTAAAAAGTGTTGAGCATAATTTTAAAGTAGCTTTAATACAAAACTTCTAAACAACCGGAAGTAACTTTTGCAGAAAATTATAGCAATTAAAAGTTTCTTGTTTTGCAGCAACTCGAGCCAAGCACAAAAATACTACATTTACATTAGTGTTGTTATTGCTTTTATTGTCTCGCACGCAGCAGCCAATCGGCAAGGCAGCTAAATTCGTTTGCAACAAGAGTTCTCGGCACTCGTAAGGTTTTGCTTTGTTACTTTAATAGAAAAATTCACAAAAAAAAAAACCAAAAAAAGACTTAGGACAAATGTAATGGCACTGTGTGCGTGCAGTTGCCGTTATAAATAAATAAGGCAAGTGCTTTTATTACCGTGTGTAGCTGTGTGGCAGTGCCAACAGCAGCGGCAACAAACAGCTGTTGCTGACAACGGTTCGCTGCTGGTTGCTGCCAGCGTTACTCTTGCTTTAGTATTGTTCTTATGGTTATTTTTGTTGTTATCATGCTGGTTACAATACTCGGCGCGAATTGTAGTTTGTTAGAAGTTTTTCATTTAATCAATTGTTGTTGGTTTCATTCATTTATGTCGCTGCTGCATTACTTTCTTTGTTGCCATCTTCTTTTAAGTTTCGTCTTGCATTTTGGTTACTTCATTCGTTTTGCCTTCGCCGGCGCTTCGAAGCTGATGAATGATGTCCAATTAAGTAAGCAATTTATTGGTGCATAAAACACAATTTTCTCCTTTCAAACCAAAAACAAACTTTTGCCGCCCGCAACGTATCCCACGCACCATCACTTACGAAAAATATTTCGCCTTACAGTCACATATGCGGAATCGTGTTATTTTGAAACAACTTATGATCATTCAACCGGTCGTTTCTCTTAAAAACCGGAAATTATCAGCACTCTATTAATTATACTATATATTTGAAGATGAAAGTCTTAAATTTTGTTTGCTACGTAATTAATTTTTTGTTTGTAATGAACTTGATTCAAATTCACCTATTCGGCTACTATCATAATTTCTGCCGCTGTGGACTTTTGCTCATCGAATCATTGAAAAATAGTAATATCGGTCGGAGATTCAATTCATGTTTTTGGAGGAGAAATCGCGTATTGAAGCCAAAGAGCATTCTCCAGGTGCTAAAAAAACGACTACCACGGAGGATAACGTGACAACAGATAGCTGAGATAGTAGTCATTTTAAAAGATCACGTAGTTCTATGAAATATGGGCATAAGGAAGCTGTCGGCACCATGGGTGCCGCGATTACACCCCAGACAACTTCACATATACCCATATCTTACTGACTAAACATATATCCATTAGGAAACATAAGAGAGCAAGTAACAAGTAACAGTCAAAAAAGTAGAATTCACTTTTCGAACCAGTTCCAAAGAGAAGATTGAAGAAGGAAAAGTGACGAGGCCGATTTTAACAGAGTTCTACCATACCGAATTCTTGCGCCGATTCTACGCTGAATTGCAGAAATCGCTTCTACTATTACAACGCTCCAGCGGATAAGCGGATAGTCTGAATTCTCACGTCTGGAAAAAAATTTAAGTCTATTGAGGAAATTATCACCGCCATGGAGGTCTATTTTGAAGGTCTTCAGAAAACGTACAAGTCAAATGGTTTAAAGAAGTTAAAGCACTACCGGATCAAGTTTATCAGCTAAAAGACTATGTTGAGAAACATTGTAGAAACATAAATATTTATGAGACCGCTCCGTAAACCACTCATGCACCAAAACTTTAAGACTTTTTCTGCGTGCGCACAGAACTTGAAATGTAATCTGAGCAACATTTTCACTTGTCGTGCGCTTAGGCTTACACATGAAAAAAATTGTATCAAGTTAAATAACAATATTATCATTAAATTGGCCCCACACGCGCATACAAGACGCTAGAAGAACAAGAGCGTGCTCTGCTTACTTCGGTAACTCTTCAGCGCTGCCATTTCCAGACTGTGGCTTAATTTAAGTTAGCCATTTATTTCACTTTGGCGCCTACTTTGCTGTTGCTTATCCCTTTACCCTCCTCCACGCTTTCCTCGCCGCGTTGTATTACATCAGTCGTTTGCTCTTACTCTGCCCAGGCAATAGGGTTATATAACTTTCCCTACATACAGTCACCGGTGTGGCAGCTGCGTCGAAGTTTGCTAAATCCTGCTTTGAACAGCGCGTACTCTTCAACAACGTCTTTCTAATTTAATGAGTTCGCTGTTTGCATTTTCGTTATTCACTTTCGGCGCTGCTAATCCATTTTCCTTTTTCTACATTTTCTTAATTTTGAGTATTTAATGAGTGCTAATGTAGTTATAATTACTTTATTTACTGAACCGTTGATAGTGTATTGATAGTGTTGCCAATCACCAACTCAACCACTTAAATACATTAACACACAGATAATCACTAATAGTGTGAGCGAAATACTCATTGAGTGTGCTTCTGCTTCAGCAATTTGCAATTAATTGAGAATTCAGCATTTAGAATATTATTGAAATGTAATTGAAGTTGGGAAAGAGTGATGTAAGAGAGTAAACACTTAGTACTTATACATATGTTGTAGTAATTTTCTCGAATTAGTTGCAGATAAGCCAACCCATGGATATATAATATATAGCAACAAGCTCTTGCCGCGCTACGGTGGTAAGTCATGTTGTTGTATGCTTAGCATTTTCGTTAGCAATTAAATTAGTTTTCAGTTCCTCTCTAAATAGAAACTAATGCAATTGAAAAAGAATAAGCATTGTGCAGAATCTTCTGTTTATTTCAGCTTTCGCATAAAAACAAGATAAACTTCCTACACAATATACGAAATACCGAACATTTTACTAACGTTTTAGAAAGGTAAATTATCTACTGGAGAAAATATCAAGTGCAGATGAAACCGAGACTGAAACGCTAGAGGTAATTCGAAAGATGTTATATTGAAAGGAAGTTCAAAAGCGATCCTAACAGCATTAGAGAGAGTTTCGATATATTAAAGTTCCAAAATTCAAATAATACAAAATTTTAAGAGGCTGCCCCTAAAATTTCTGTTTTAAGAACAAACCAACAAAAACGATAGTAAAATGGCATTAATTTGCTTCGAATTTCATCTTCCCTCAATAATATCTTTATATATTGTATAAGAAGTAAGGAAGTGCTAAGTTCGGGTGTAACCGAACATTTTCTACTCCTTCAAGGGTCATAGCCAGGAAAATACCCTCAGGTATTGCCAAAACTTTATATTAAAGTTGTGGCGTAAGAATTCAACATTCAGTATTTGACGAAAGGGTGAAACGATAACAATCAAATTTGGTATCTTATTAGCTTCTGTATATTACAAGTCGTAGACTCATTTAGTTTTAAAACTAAATTTTGATTGTCCGAAATATTTATATAAAATAAATATAGTTTAAACAAGAAAAAACGTTACCTTCGACTGAAGCCATAATACCCTTCGCAAATACAGAGGTTATCTACAAGAACTTGATCCCGATCGTTCAGTTAATATAGCTGCTATATGCCATAGTCAACCGATCTGAACAATTTCTTACATTGTTCCCTTAAGCAATAACTCGTGCCTAATTTCGTGAAGATACCTCGTCAAATAAAAATGTTTTCCATACAAGCAATTGACCTCGATTGTTCAGTTTGTATGATAGCTATTTGTTATAGTGATATCGACCGTTCCGAAATATGACCAGCTTCTTAGTAGAGAAAGGACGGATGTGAAATTTCAGATCGATAGCTTAAAAACTGAGGGACTAGTCCGTATATACAAGTATACAGACGGACACACGGGCATTGCTACATAGACTCATATCGTCACGCTGATTATTTACCATAAAGATATATTTTATAGCGTCCCTGACGTTTCCTTCTGGGTGTTACAAACTTCGTCGCAAACTTAATATACCCTGTTCAGACTATAAAAAACCAAAAAACATGCTTTTATTGGTATTGTTCGGTATGCGAAGAATGTGGCAAAAATCATATCACGATCATATCATACAAATATTTTTCGGTCAATATTACATATTTTTTGGTACTTTAAACCATACTTATACTTAAGCCACACGATGTGTTTTCACTTTCTTTAAGGATGTATTTGAGTAAATTTATTATTCAAATGGCAGCATGAAAGTAGATGATTTTAGCTGCATACGAGGTGTGTTCAAAAGAAAATGTGAATTTTGAATTTTTTTTTAAATACTTATTCATTCATCAATATATATTTTGTTCTCTTCAAAGTAATTCCCCTCGTATATAGTATACTTGTGCCTACGCTTTTTTCAATTATCGAGGTATTTCTGAAATGCAATTTTCGGTATGGCCATCAGCTCTTTCTTCAATTCTGACTTGATCTCATTAATTGTGGCAAAACGTTTTCCTTTCACTGGTTTCTTCAGTTTTGGGAAGAGGAAAAAGTCGCATAGAGTCAAACCTGGTGAATATGGTGGTTGAGGCATGATTACGGTGTTGTTTTTGGCCAAAAAATCACAAATAAACATTAATGTGTGTGCTGGTGCATTATCATGATGCAGAATCCACGATTTGCTTTACCACAATTCCGATTGTTTGAGCAGTAATGCTTTACGCAAACATTGTATAACTTCCTTGTAGTATTCCTTATTAACAGGACGACTTTTTGGCAGGAACTCATGATGCACCACACCATTTTAATCAGGGAAAACAGTGAAAAAACCTTCACATTTCATCGAACCACACGTGCCTTTTTCGATCCTGGCTCATCTTTCCGGTTCCATTTGGATGACTGGGCGTTAGTTTCGACGTCATAACTATTTACCCACGTTTCGTGACCAGTTATGTCCGGTTTGAGCAGACCCGGATCGTTGTTGATGTCATTTAATAACTCCTGAGCGATAATAACGCGACATTGCTTTTGTTCAAAATTTAGCAATTTCGGAACAAAAATCGAAGAGCACACAAAAATGTTACCTTTTTCTGTTATCAAAAACAAACTACTAATCGAAATTGACTCCTAATTCCAGCATATGATAAACATATGCGTCCGATTATAACAAAAGCAAAATATCAATGGTCGAATGTACACAGCCCGCGAAAACTTTACCTCTTCCTTTGAACACACCTCATATTTTTAGGGGTCTTGTTTTTCACCTTACATAACACGTTTGGTTGAAATTAGTCGGATTGTTCCACCATGATTGTTGTACAATGCCAATAAAAATGATCGTATTTTTAAGCAAACCGATCAGACACCCAATTTTCGAATTCTGTGTAGAAATTGAAGTGCTGCTCATCCAATGCCCGTCCCATCAATTAAACCAAATGGTAATCGGAAGAGGCCAAGTCTGGTGAATACGACGGGTTGAGTATCAACTCCCTGCCAAGCACTTTTATTGTATCCTGCACCGAATTTTCTTTGTGTGCAGGGGTATTGTCGTGTAACAAAATTACTTTGCCGTGCCTTCTGGCCCATTCTGTTCGTTTTGCGATCAATGCATGGTTTAAATTGATCATTTGTTGTCTGTAGCGACTAGTATACCACACCCTTCTGATCCCACTAAACGCAGAGCATTTCCTTTTACCAAAACGATTTGTTTTTGTAGACGGTTTTCCCGGATTAACCCACGTTTCTACGTTTAAGATTCTTAAAATATCGCCAGTGACAATTCGATGCAAAACTGATTTTCTTTCGTGTCTTTGGCACAGGGGTTTTCACAAGCGTTTTTTTGGTTTTCCATTTGTCTGCGGATGCGAAATTTCAGATCAATAGCTTAAAAACTGCGCAACTAGTTTGTATATATACAGACAGAATGACGGACATATTACAAACTTCGTAGCAAACTTAAAACACCCTGTTCAGGGTATAATTAATGCTTTCCGCAAATCAAAATTTTACATTTTCATATTTTACAACAAATGAAAAAATATGATGTTGTTTGTCCAATGTTATTGAATATGTTTGACAGATGTCATGCCATCCAAACAGAAAACAAATTAAGGCTCGTTCACAACTAATGTTCCCTACCAACACATTTGTATCTCATACCGGTACACCTTTGAAATGATACATTAGTGGTATATATTCTCTTCAACTGCTTGGACTACAATATAGTCTGACTGAAGACTGTGTATCCAGTTGGCTTATAACTATGGCCACAAGGTGCTGACGTAGTCGCAACAAAAAGAAAATTTGAGGCAAGGAGTGGTTTACCAGATATCATCGATAGCATGGACTGCACTCACATCTGTATAAAGACTCCTAGAGAAAACAAGGAAACATACCTTTAAGCTGTAGTGAACGCGGATAAAAGGTACACAGATGTATCTTGTGATGAACCTGCTTCTCTTCATGACAGCAGAGTTCTTCGCAGACCAAATCTTTTTGAAAAAGCCCAGTCAGATTCTCAAAGCTTATTTACAAATACAAGTAATGCATTTATTTTGGGTGATTCAGCTTACCCTGCTACAAATTGCATCCAGCGCATCTCAACAAAATACTTGTTTTGTGGTAAATATAACTATTAGTGAACTTGATGATTTAAAATTGAGATTGACCAAGATAAAGATTTCGAAAGCAATACATTTCAGTATTCGCAGCACCATAATTTAATATATTGTAAATAAAACTATCTTATTGACTTCAAATAAAACAAATCGCATATTATTCATTTTATACAAGGTGCGTTCCATAGTAAACAGTAAAAAAGTAACAAACTAAACTCTAGTCGCGCCATCTATCCTTTATCGACTTCCAGTAATTTCATGACATTTCATCTATTGTAAGTGAAGTTATTGCGTTTTAAGTGTCAGTATGTTTTTGTCATCGGGGCGAAAATGAGCTTCGAACAAAGAGCCAACATTAAATTTAGTTTTAAAATTGTCAAAAGTGAAGACAATGCTGATTTGTTTTTATGATTCCAAGGGTATTGTCCACAAGGAATTTGTTCCACCCAACCAAAACGTTAAGGCGGTATCCTACCTAGGCGTTTTGAAGCGTTTGGTGCGCCGTATTCGACGTGTTCGGCCCGAATATCGGGAAGATGGAAGTTGGCGTTTGTTGCACGATAATGCGCCGTCTCATCGATCGACGCTTGTGGCCGATTATTTGACCAAAAATCACATTTTAACATTCAACCACACCCCGTATTCACCTGATATGGCACCGTGCGACTTCTACCTTTTCGGAAAAATGCATTTGCCGATGAAAGGAAAGCGTTATGCAGACGTGGAGGCCATTCAAAAGGCTTGCACCGGGATACTGGCGGCCATACCGTGCAACGAGCTAAAACACTCGTTCGACATGCTTTTGGACCATGCAAAAAGCTGTATTAAAGCAAAGGAAGATTATTTTGAATAAAATTAATTGATTTAGCCGATAAAACCATTTGTTCTGTTTACTTTGGAACGCACCTTGTATACAACTGAAAAAGTCATTGCTTTAAACTTATATAACATCATTTAAATTCACAGAATATTTAAATATTTATATAATAGAAGTAAATATTTCATTATTAAATGACAGGAAACTATTTTCTTAAATTAAAACAAAAATTCCTTTAAAAAATAAAAATAAATAATTCAGTTCCTTAAATACAATACATATATCGCATTATAACACATATTGCATTATGTACATATAACACATAGGTGTAGTAAAATATACATTATTTTTCCAATAGATGGCGTTATTTATCTGTATCTCGCGTTGTATAAGTCCGAGCGGGTTCGGCTAAACGGCGAAAGATAAGATTTTGTACTAAAAAATTTTTTAAGACAGTTTTGTGTTTGGTTGATTCAGTTTTGTTTGAGCGCGCATCAAAGATGGACACTAGCAAAAAGGTAATAGCGTTCGTGGTCGAAACGCGGTGAGCCGGCGAAAATGGTGGCATTAGGAAATTACCCTTAAAACGGCAACAAGTTATCGAACAAAACGGCGCAGATTTGACCTAAATCGGATCATTCTAACTATGGTAATTAAAGCCTTCAATTTCATGCAAAATAATGGATTTCGTTTAACTACACCAATATTTATTCTAATCTTTATTCACTAAAATCAATAAATAAGAACTAACGATTTATCTTCGCCTGCAATTTCAATATTTAAAATTTGTATAATAATAAATTTGTATGCCATTTTGACAGAAATCTGTCATTTGATTTTATAAGTTATACCATTTTAATGAGGTATTCGCATACTCTCTTGCTCCAATTCCACTTGATAACTTTGTTGTTGCTTTGTGAGCAGAGAATGACCAATCGAAGACAGCTTTTGTATCAGAAAAGATTTTTTCAATGGTCATCTTGGCCCGATTGTGTTCTTTTTACTTTTTAACGATATCCCTTCTATAATAGAGTACTCAAAAATTGTTTTACGTACCGACAACTAAAAGCATTTTAAATCATATACTCCAGCTGATGAACGATGTGTGTACCTGATTGGCTTTACAAATTTTTCGCTTGGTGTGATAGAATTTCATCATTGTGAACCCCTCTATGTAATAAAAAATATAGATTAGAGCAATTTTTTAACTTTTTTGATGTAGGAGTAACTACAAGTATAAACATTACTCTTCATATTGATACCATGTCTTCGAAAGCAAAAGGTGTTCTCAGTTTTTTTGAACGTAGATCTAGTTGAAGTTCGTATTCTTCAACTATTCTTCTAGATCAAATTTTAAATGAACCTTTCCGCCGCATATATCATGACATTAATTTTAACTCTTGCACATTTAATTTATTTGAGTCCCTTTCAAAATTAAAATTACTGTATGGTTTTCCCCTAATAATTAAAAATAAATATAAATTATAACGTAATTCTAAATCTTAGCTGTTGAAATTTTTGTTTCTGCAGCTGAGCAATTTTATATAGATCTTGATGCTTAAAAAGCTTACTAGCCGTTCACGAGTCAGCTGATTCCGCACGTATGCGGGTAGCGCCCCGTGCATTGTTGATTAATTGTTGTGTTATTATTATTATTATTAAATGGATTGTTACTTTATTTTTATTCCAATCGCATCATATATTCCAAGTACTGTATGTATTAATTTCAAATACAACCTAGACTGTAGGTCTGGTAATCGCTTTTCGGGCCTTTTGCTATTCAGCTTGAGAGGGCGATAGCTGAATAAAGTGCTGAAAGCAAAAATGGCCTATTTGGAGTTGCATCTATAATTCCCTTACTTCTTCCAAGTAGGTAGTCTTCTTAAGTTATCAGTCTTACCGAGCAAATTTGATACTTAAATAGCTTGGTGGTTCTCAAGGAGGTAAAGAGAAACGAGTAGAAATTTCATGAACACTGCAGAGTATTATATATATTTGACCGCGAAATAAACAACAAACATTGGGGCGCAAGCAGTCGAAAGGAAGCAAAGTGAATAGAAAACGAAGGGACTTCTCAAGAATTTTTGTGAATTTTAAACTTTAGCCTTTTTAACCATATTAACCGGCAAGAATATTTTATTGAAATCTCCAAATGAACGGCGAACGGAAACAAAACAAAATATGGCAAACGAAAATAAACAAACAATGGTAACGGAAGCGAAATGCGAACAGTCATAAGGATAGCAGAAAAGCGAGTTCCCAGGCCTGAGGGTGTAGTTGAAATAATAAACAGAGCAGCAAATTACTTACAAAAGCACATAAATTAAATGCTAAAGAAAATAAATTATTTAATTATGACCTTTCTAAAGTGAAGCGCATGAAAAAACCAAAACTTAATTAAAAACGAATTTATCTCATTTAATGTCATTAATTATGAAACAGCAGCGTTGACCTGTTGATAATCTGTAGTGTTGTCGTTGTCGTTTATTTAACATTTCAAATGGCTTTTCTGTCGTTCAACTGATTATACCCAAATCTAGTGTTCGGGAGATAATATGACTTCCACTAACGGTTGTGAGAATGAGAAGCCAAATTAATGCGAATAAAGATGTATTGTCGGGAGTTACTGTATATAACTGAGATATGTATACTATTAGTAATGAACGCGTAATTATTTATATACCCTTTACCACATCGATTTTGATTTTAAAATTTGAAATGGTGAATTCCTCCAAGAAAGGCACAGTGTACCAAAGTTTTTGTTCTAGTTTTGCAGCTACAGAGTTTCGCCTCAAATCTTATATTTGCTTGCACGAAGCTGTTCTAACATAAAGAATGTAAAACTAGCGAAATTAGCAATCAAGACAACCATTATTTGTTTCGAATCAAATCCGTTCGTTATACCCAAGTGGTTTTATGACACCCTAACCGTTGGAGAGCCTTAAATATATAGTGGCGCCACAAAAGAAAAAGAAGGTAAGCAAGCTACCTCAGAGTTGCATTTATAGAACTACTAAAGTATGAAATGCACTCTCCTACGAATCTATCATCGAAACCAAAAAGAATTATCAGTCAGGAAGTCAAAATCAAAAATTACAATTTCCAATTTGCTCAGTCAGCAGTCATTCGACATTTACAAGAGAAATGAAAACACCTGAGTCAATATGCCTGGGTGTAATAATTGTGTTGCTTCCTGTAGGCGCCACAGCTCTTTTTTCACTCCGCTCAGTAATTCCATGTAATCATTCTGCAATTAAGTTTGGAATTTATAGCAGTGTGAACAGTTAATTTGCAATCATAAAAAGGTCGCCGCTGAGTCATAAATAAACGGAAAAAAATTTCACAGGCGCAATTATGGACACTTTTGGATGTGTGTACGTTGTCACATTCAAGGATCTGTAACGGCATCAGCTGGCGACTATTATCACCTGCATAAACATACATATTTACACATATATTCATGTCCATGTTTACCCTGTTGTGAGCGATTCCCCGTGGGTTGACATACATATAAAAACTACTGTAGGCCGCAGATAAACAGCAGAAATGGATAACACAATGGGCGAAGAGTTTTAAGTTGAAAATCACACATTCATGTTAACACTGTCAATGCAGTCGATGAAACATAATAGATAACAAAAACAAAACTAAAATTTTACATTTTAACAACTGACTCACTGTAGCATGTTATTATAATTACAAGTACAATCAAATTTTTTTACGCCCATTTTCAAACAAAAGTATTTTAATTGTGAAATTAATATGTAATTAATACAAATAGCTGGAAAAACTTGAGATATTTTTTGAAAATGTACAAATATTCCATTAAATTTATATAATGTAATAATCCATTGCAATAATTACCATTATTTAATGCTTCATCGCTAAAGCGAAAAGTGCAGTTGGTAAAAATAGTGTAAGATTTGCTTACATATCTTATACCTTACCTTATGATTTCAACATTATAGTATCTCTGTCATACTATAGTATATAACTTCGACTTGGAGTTCCCAATGCATATAAAATGTTTCTCTTATTTAATGCTTTCACATCTGTAGACCCTGCAACCATTCAGATAACATGTCCTACATTTATATCGTCATTGTGCTTATCACTATGTTTTTGAAATACTTGTACATGCCGTCGTCACTGTGTAAAGAACCTTCTCCGATTGGGAGTTAAGAAACGCCATATTCCATTATTCCATGAAAACATAACATATTGATGAAGTTGTCCGCCAGAACTTAAGTTTGAACGTCAATCACCAAATCTTGTTTTAATTTTGATAAGAGTTTGCAATGGGAAGCTAGGAAATCAATATTAAAGCCCATCTCCTCCTGAGATATAGATTTCTGCTTTAGGCAATTTAATATAGCCGTAATATTTCAACCATATTGACACGATATGATTCCTTTATTACTACTACCTATCGTAGTTGATTTACTATATTTACAAATATTGCATATATTTCCTTCAAATTTCATTTGGTTCCAGTAATACTATTTTAAAGTAATTTTTTGAAAATTTTCAAACGGGCGCCAACTCTCTGAAAATATTTATCTAAAGTCTACTTAAAGCTATTTAATTTGGTATTTTGTTTTATTAAACTTAGGGTTGCCATCACATAAAAATATGCTTTAATGTGAAATATTTATTGTAAGATTTTTATATCCTATCAATTCATTTACTTCGAATTTTTGTTCAAAGGGCAATCATTAATGCAAGCTTTCTTAAACCTTTGTCACCTACGTGTTTTTCCGTATTTTATAAATTTTCACTTTGGAGGACAGAGTACTCTAGTTTTCTCACACAAAGCTCGGGTATGCTAGCACGACAGAGTTTTTTTGTAACACAGTTGCTTGGATAGATTTTACTACCGCGTAAAAAAGTCTCATTTCAAAAAATTTCATAGTATCTACTAAGACGAAGTTATTTATCCTCTGAAACATAGTGCACATATGTGTACATACCAAACTATATTTTCATGCAGAGAACAGTCCAACTTAAAATAAACGAAAGCTATACGAGAGTATGCAATAAACTTATCTTTGCACACCATAATTTTTTATGACTTGTACTCTGCTCTCTTTTTATAGCAATAACGGCATCTCTTATACACTCACCCAATGGAATTTTCCAATGCAAAATATTGCTTCACTCTTATATTTTCCGAAATTCGTGCTCCTGACATTGCCACTCTCAGCTATACCTCGCACTTCGGCTGACGATTTCTCCAACGATACGAGTACAAAATTATTATTCAGTTGGTGGCTGCAGCTAAAATTGTCAGCTAGCGAAGGCTATGAATTTATAATAATTGTCATTGTTTTATGCTTCACCATAAGAAATGAATTAATTTACAGGACAGGAACATACACCTTCGAACTGTTAAATTATTGTATATAGATGAAAACAGCTCATGTGAAGCAATATTTAAATAAATTATATTTACAATAATTGGGTTTTCTAATTAAAGTCCTTTGAATTGCATATAATTTAATTACTATTTTATATTTCTTAAATAAATATCATTAGAAAAGATAGTCTCTAAATGACATTATACATTTATTCCTTTGATTTTGCCTAGAATCCCATTCGAAATTCCCCAAGACGAAAAACAAAAATTGTTAGAGTCGATCTCTAACTTGTCAGAATGAATTCGGTAAGGTTCCATTCCACAGAGGTCCAATATAGGTCTAACCAGAGCTGTGAAAAGAGCTTAAGTAACACAGGGATCTCTAAATTTTTTAGACCACCGTTTTGTTTTCAAAACCATTGTATCAATACAAAGATTAAAACTAAGCTTAAAGTCCATAGTAATTCAAAAATTCACAAAATTAAAAACGTGCTCTGGTCTATAATATTTTATTTCATAGAGAAAGCGGGACCCAGATCTACGGGAAAAGTATATATGATGAATAAATAGTACTCTTCAAAAAAATTCATGTATGCTGAGAACAAGAAACGAATGACGAAAGTTATCTGGTCTGCGTAAATAGCCTAAAAAAATTTAGATAGTGCTGATAGTTTTGTAATACCCCTATAGTTTTCAAGAGAGGTGTCATATCTGGACAGTATTCCGATCTCGGCAATTTCTATTCAAATTTCGTGAAGATATCTTGTGAAATAATAAAGTCTTTCACACAAGGACTGGATTTTGGTCGTTCAGTTTGTATGACAGCTATATGCTATAGTAGTCCGATATCAACGGTTCGGTTCCGACGAATGAGCAGCTCCTTGGGGAGAAAAGGACGTGTGCAAAGTTTCAGGTTGATATCTCAAAAACTCTGGGACTAGTTCTATATACAGATACATGAACAGAGGGACGTGGCTAAATCGACTCAGCTCTTTAAGCTGATCTTTTATGGTATATATATATTTTACTGTTCTGGGTATTAAAAACCGCTAAAGTGTATAACTGGTTTGAGAACGGTTTTTTGTTTTTAAAATTCAAAATCTATAACTATAGAAATGGTTTTATATGATTTATGTAGTATGTAGTATAAGTATGTCTAAGCTGTTTTGATGAACAAACCGGATTGTTCAAGTTTACCTCAGTCAAATGAAACGAAATCGTTAGCATAGCGATCAATTTGGAAGTTTTACATTTTATGGAGGAGGAGAAAGATAGTAGAATCGCATGGGGAATAAAAACTAGTTTTGGACGGATGCTCTTTATTAAAAAAGACTTGTTGATTAATATAAAATAATATTTTTAACACCTTAAGTTGATGATGACAAAATTCACGAGTTTATAATTATATAATATATATATATATTTTTTTTTTGCAGCAAATCTGTAAGCTCACAACTCAAGTAATTTCCTGCTTATAACTACTAAGTCCAAACTAGAGAGAGTGTTAGGATTTGCGCTTTAAAAACAATCATCACACCTGCCTGGCGTCGGTGAATTCCTAACTAAGCGATATTTAATCTCCGCTTAATGTGATTAAACTCTAAATAAAAGCAAAACGTGGCTGTGATACATTTTAATCCCATAAAAGCAAGGAAAGTCAGCAACACACGCGGTCAGTCATAGTCAAAGTCAAAACTTCATTTACTTTTTACTCTTTTGGCGCAGTGGAAAATCCTTTGAGCTGCTTTTGCGGCGAGCCTAGCCATCAACAATTACAAAGAATCACAGCGCAAAAAGAAAATAATCCACACATACATAGAAACATATGTACTTACCGTTAGTGCACAGCCGCTTGCAGGATGAAAACCGAAAGGCGGAGAAGTGAGAACTGTATTTCTCATAATCACTGCCTTCCTACTTATCCCTTCAATTATCTGCGAAGCACACGAGATAAAAGCGAACGAAAGTGGTGGGGGGAGGTAGCGGATGAAGCGTGTTGTAAGTGAAAAGCGTAAACGAATAACGTAGTGCAAATGCAGTGCGCATAGCGTTTTAATTGCAGCCACGGCTACCGCAGCGGCTACCTGCCTGAGCACCGCCGAGCTGACAGAAGAATGGGCGCTACGAGTCGCTAAGAAGCGCCGTAGTTGTTGACTGTGAAAAAAGTACAACCGCAATTATTTTCACTTCTTCACGCTTGTTGTTGTTGGCCATATTGTGTTTTCCTTCTCACATATATATTTTATAAATTTTTTTGGTATTCTCCCTTTTCCACTTTTGTGCACTCTTATGAATTCGTTTACATTGCGCAGCCTTTGTTGCTGCCTCTTTTTTGTGCTGGAATATTTTTGTTCCTGCTGAATTATACCCACAGACACAGAAACATTTATATATGTATAAGGACACGTGCAAGGGGGGAACATGGTATTTGGCTGAAGCCACTGCAACGGAAACTGAAAACAGTGGCAAAGACAAGTGGCGCAGCCTGTAGCCGCAAGCATGGGCAGTGAGCAGCGAGACAACGTGAAAACCGTGTGCAAAATACGTGCATAAACAGAGCTCATTTGTCGGCGAGCGAAATGAAAACAACAACAATAAAAATACAACCGTACAAACAAAGCATGGACCCAACAACAAGAACAATAACACAGCATAAAATAGCAAAAAGATCGGCAAAAAGCAAAATAAAATGACAATGTGAAAAAGCAAAAACAAATAGTTGCAGCAGCTGCAACAACACAAGTGCATAACAGTGTGGCAAAAGTGCGGTTAAAAGCCATACAACGATAAAAAGACGTGCAAAACCGCAAATGGAGCAACGAACCGCCCAAAAAGCCACTTCAAATATTCCACTTAACGCGGACAAAGTGTGCTGTGCCACGCCGGCGACTGCCATGACAGCGGCGTCTGTATGGCAATAGCGGGTATTGGGGCTGGACGCTGTGGCTACGCCACGTTTTAAGCGCTTCGCGGGCGTCGTCTGATTGTTTGGGTATATGTCACCGAAAGCAGTGTGTGTGACCACCGTTATGAACAAAAAAGCCGTAAATCTGTGCAAGAACAACAATGTTCATTAACAGTTGTGACAAGTAGCACTCATTTACAAGTTTTCTAGGACGCCGAATCTTTGCAAAAGGGTTCCTGCTTGCTATGCCTTTGCTTAAAAGTAAACATTTAATAATTTTTATAAAATAGAAACGGCATATCTTAACAATTATAGAGCTTAGGCTGCAAATATACCACAGCAAACGTTGATTAGGGTATCGCCCAACCGGCATTATTCGAAAAATAGAGAAATAGAATATTCTACAAACTTTGAACTATCTTGAAATGATGAATTTGAAGAAAATATTTACAAAATTTGACATTGGATACCGAAAAACGATCAGCTATGAAAAATTTCTTCAGTAATCTTTTATTTAATCCGCCAGAGTTTGTACATAAACCTATCCAAAACTCGACTACAGCTATCAGTATTGACTACAAATTCAATACTGTCACAAAAAATTTTTAGACGTTGCTATTACTTTATTTCTTATATTGTAGTCTATTTTATTAGCATTCGTTTTCCGGATGTGGTCCTGCTTGGAAATAGTAAAATGAGTATTTAGTCGCGGTAACTATTTAGATGGCGAGAAAGCTGGAGGATAAAGGAAATGCGATGGGTTCTTTTAAAGTTATATTTTTATGTGGCTTTGTCCCTAAAATCAGGGATATTAGTTGCGGAACAAAGCCACTTAAAATATAAAACTTACTAAAATCAAATATTAAAACAACAAAATTGAAATATTAAAACAACAGTAAAAACAGTTTCGAATTTTATACATACATAATATACTGTGTTGTAGTAGTAACTAAAGAACGGTGGTAAATCCAAACTTCGAGGCGACTCAAATCGATATTCAGTAGTAACCAAAAGGCCTAATGTAGAGTACATCCTGAACCAAAACTATCAGTTGTTGGTATTAAAGAAGTTGTAAGCTCAACTGAAAGTTATTGTCTTTGGATATATTGGGACTAAAGAATTTGTGAACCAATTTAATAAATTATGGGATATATTTGGTAAAAATTTAATCAAAAAGACGAATATCATTATATTGGATTCCTATAACGCTACTTTTTAAAATCAATAGACTTTTAGCAGTTTCCTGTGGAAATGTACACAACAGACAATGAAATGGCCATCGTTGATAAAGCTTTAGCTATTTCAGATATGTTCATAAAACTTTTTAGAGTGCGGATCCCTTTTTTAAAAATTTTCAAAACCACATATGCTTTTGCCTACTATGACTTTTGTGCCCAAATTGCATACTAAATTATACAACCGTTACGTGGACTCGCTGAGAGTGCGCTCAAGACAAGTCAAGGAGTACAGTACATAAAGAGATCAGCTCTGGATCAGTAGCGTCGTAGCGAAATCGCGAAAAACTGCAAAGCTTATTTCTTCAGACTCAGCGACCCGTCGCTCCTTTGCCACATTGTATTCTAGCATTGGATCTGTGGACCTGTATGAGATCAATAATAGTTGGTTAGCAACCAGTACCTGTGCAAAAACGGGATCATTCTTATCTTAACAATGTCCATTGGTGCTCCTGCGGGGAGAAAAGATTTTTTGTAGAAGGCAAATTGAAAAGCTACATGGAAGAAGGCGTTGTGAATTGATCTGCCCTTTTTCCTCCACTGCCCAGTTATTACCCAAATAATGTTGAAACATCTCAATAGACATACCTTCGGCAAACCTAGCAAGTGGTTGGGGCTGATATTAGCCGCCCTTACTAATTTGTGGTAAGCTCATAACGCTTTGTCGATGTAAAAGGATCTTGGGATCTTTATCTAGAAATTTAGGTTTCATAAAGGACCAGCGTTCAGAGCGAGGATCAGCCTTACGAACTAACCTAACCTAACTTAACCTTGGACTCATAACGCAATAAATAATATCATCATCCTCACAGAGGACCTAGTAACTATGTTAATCTGTGCGAAATTTTGTAACATTTTAAAGAGTATATCGTCCATGTGTGTTCCTCCACTACATATATGGTACTGTGTTACCAAAGGATATCACTCAGTACCCGATGAATTCGTTAAGCACATATACTTAGCCGTTCGAGAAGTAACTGGGTTCTACCTTACTTATTTCGCTTGCTCTCTCCCACCCAGTTTCTCAAAGAGACAAAAGATACCAGCCCTGGCGCCGACTAATATATTTATGGTATAACATAAATTAAATTAAAACGCTCACGTCTGCACAACCCTTCCTCGAAGTCGCTCAAATGCTGCCATAACTGCAGAAATTGAATTTACAGTTGCAATCGATGTTGCCAAATTTACTTTTTCAAACCTGTTAAACGTGCAACATGCACAAAATACACCAAATACACAAAGCGCCGAAAAACCCTCGGAGTCGCGAAAAAACACGCGCCTAACTAAACACTGCAAAACGCTAGACAAGGCCAGGGAAACAGAAAAAATGCCAAAACAATTCAAAACAATAACGTGAGCGGAAACAAAAGTATTCATGTTTGTATGTAGGAGCAAACGTAAGCACTTGTAGTTATGTGTGAATGAGAAGCGAAAGCGTCGTTTCACCAACATTTCACCGGCACTTTGCTGTTTGTTGCGCTTATGATTTAATGCACGTAAACACTTAGCGCACGGCGGCAGACAATAAAAATGGGTAGCAAGCATTGCAGCAGCAACAAAAGTGCACTAACTTTGTTAGCTCAAGTAATAGAAATGCTGCAAACAGCGAGTTAGTGGAATAATGGCAAGTGCCCTCACCACGATTGGCTGCCTCAGCCAAATAGCCGCTGCAACGCTTTATCAACAGCCAAGCGCCACTTACAAACATACCTCGCGCCGTGCGGTTCGGTGCTGCTGCATTTGCGGCATTGGTTTTGACAGCGTTTTGATAGCGGTTCTAGTGGTCATCGTCATCAGCGGGCAACGGCAGCGGACGCCCATTACCACACCTTTGTAATTTACCACAAGGTTAGGAAAATTCACTTTGAATGCGCGCCATGGTTGGTTAGTTGGCTGCTATCCTTCGCCATAGATATATGGCTGTTTGTAGGTGTATTGGTGAATTCCCTGCCGTGCAGCACTTTTCGCGTAGCCAAGTTGAGGTCACTCTAAACCTTGTTATGTTGACCCCCTGCCGACACTCGCTCACACGGATTCACTGTTTGTTGCGCGTTGTGTGGGACTTGTTTACTTCGTAAACAAGTCACGTAAAGAATCAGTGGGCAGCATTGTGAACATTGCTGTGACGCAGCTGATACGATGCTCCGTGTGAACAGACTGACTGTCCGATTGACAGACAGCCAAGCAGGCATGTACGGCAAGGGACTTACAAAGCTACGAAGGACAGCCAAGTGAATATCAACACAAAAGCGCTCCGTCAGACAATGAGGACCAAGCTACCAACTAGCCAACCTAGTCAGTCATTCGGCTCGTATATTAGCCCGAGCAGCAGGTCAGCAGTATTGCTAGTTACGATAGCTAACGAGGCCAGGAAGGACGTCGATGCGCTGTTTTGCAATGACTGTACAGAATGATGGACACACTGACAGTCCGGTTCGTAATGTTTTATTGGGCCGCCAGTGTATGCGCTAGCTCTGTGCACATACTTGGATGAGTAGATGTGTACTTTATGGGCTACACTTGTTCTATCGCTGCTAATGTTGATGGTTATCGTTCTTGTTGCTTTTGTTTCCACTAGGTAATCTCAATAATCGCTCTCGGGTTTTCGATTATTATCGTACCGGATTATTTATTAAAGAGCTTTTGGTTTAACCCTTTCTTCCCTGATAATGATATTGTGAGTTAGTCATTTAATTTAAGTAATGGCAAATTTAACGATAGATAGCATCTTCACCACATTCTTACAAAATTCTGACTAACGCGTAGTATTTGCTTAGTAAACCCGAGCCAACATATTTCAGGATCCCTAAGAGAACTAAACTTCTGTCTTCGTTTCAAAATAAACGCACGAACGAAGATCTTTAAACCGAATATTGGAACTTCTATAGCCTGAGTTCTTATATTACCTATCGGAACAAATCCCTAAAGTATGGTTTAGTTTTGTCCAGGGATTGTTAACACCTAATTATACTACTGACCTCAAAATAGCATGTCATCACACAGTATACGGCTGTTGTTGCAACAGACGGTAGAAGACGGTTGATATCGATGTAATCTTAAAACATTTTTTGGACCTCAAACGTGTGTTATTGATATTAACAGAGATATCTTTTTTATTGGGGAAGTTTAATCTCTAAGTCTTTGAAAGTTCACTGTAATATATGCTGTCTGTATGATCAGTGTTCTGATAGGAATGAAACCTCTTCATCTGCATTCATCTACTATCCTGAAGAAGAACCGTCGCAGCTTTTACAAATACGTAAAGTATGTCCGTCCCCAATATGATTTGAAAAACCACTTCTTGGCGGCCTATGCGAAAGGCTTTATCAGTGCAGGCATTAAATCAATGGATGTAATGGAGACCAACATTTAAGACAATATCCAAAATTTTTTGCTTCAATTTTGTTGCGTTCAAGAAACCATACTTATTCAATTTAATATGTCTAACTGTTTTAGTTACGTCACAATATGTGTTCTTTTATTTAAAAAACATTATTTAAAATGCCACCTCTGAAAAAGCTCTTTATTTGTCCCCTGATATTAATCCATATCAAAATTAACCCTTAAACGCCTGGCTGTTCCTCCAGGAACCAAACGCCATTTTTTTTAATTTTTAATATGCATGCATTTTTATACTCTCGCATCTTGCTTCTGCAGAGTATAATAATTTTGTTCACCTAAAACTAATCGTGCGGTTTTTTTCGAAAATTAAGACTTTATTGTGAAAAAATTGTTATACATTTAATGTTCAAAGTATTGCCCATCGGAAACTGCGATGTTTGCCCATCTTTCTGGCAGTTTGTGGATCTAATTCCAACAGAACATCTCCGGCTTGGAAAAATATATATTTTTGACCAAAAATTTTTTTTGCATTTACTTTCATTTTCTCAAATTGAATTTCATTGGTAATGTAAACTGTAACACCTTTCAATTTTAATTCAGAGGGCCGCTGATTTATTACATTACATATAAATGATTATGGCGAAAACTTGAAACTTATTAAAAAAATATGTGTGCATCGACTACTTTGGAATTTGCAAAAAACTTTAATTTTAATTTATACGATTTAATTGATTTGACTGAATTTATATTTATTAAGATAACGTTCGCTGATCATTTTTTATTGTAAGTGTTGTGAAAAAAATGAAATCTCGACTGTACTTTAAAACGCACCTGCTTCTTGGTATTTTCAGCTTACGATTTGTTGTTACCCGTTTCAGACTGTACCTGTGGTTTCCTCGTAGTTGGTGCTGATTTTAACGTTGTCGTTAGCGTTGTTGTTAGCGCTGTCGTTGTTAACGCTTCTGTCTTAGCGTCCGTTAAATTTACCGCTTCTACCATTATGCTTACCGTTATTTTCGTTGGTGTGCTTCTTCTTCTTTTTCCGGAACCAGGAGGATGACATGATGCGAGACTCTCTCATTTTCTCTAATTTTTCTGTCATTCTCTTTCCTTGATTATGAAGATTAGGCAATTTTGAACAGCTGATATCAAAAAAAGCGGGATGCCAGATAAAGCCGCTAAAACTAGCTAACAAAAGCAGTACGAAACGAAATTTCAAGGAACGATGCAACTAAAGTTTTTTTGTAAATTTAATTTAAAACGTTAATCATAAAATCATGATATTTTATAATGACTTGTATTGTTTCTTTTTTATAGTTTTCTTTATTTATATATTATTTCATTATGTTATATGATTTTAAAAATTGTACAATATGAATACACGCATTTAGGGATGTATATGCGTGATATAGGCTTACTCGGGAACCGATCACATAAAAATAATATCAAAATGCAAAATACCCAAAAGTTATTTTTAAAATTCCCAATCAATTTTCTTTTAACAGTGACATGATTGACAAATGTTATAAAAAATGTGGGTTTTGACAGCTCTCTCTCGAGTCAAAGAGTTTCGTGTCATGTCATCCTTGGTGACGACTCGATCCGTTTTGTTCGTAGTTCGGTCAGTTTTAATGAAGCTAAAGCAATTCGGTTAAACCTAACGATCATTCGTTATGATGGTTGGGAATTTCGTTAATTAATTAAGGGATATCAGCGAATATCCAATGTGTAGAGGCATTTGTGGTGTTAGTTTTGAATGTTGAATGATTTCGGTATCAGTCCTGCGACTCTGGACCGATCCCACATAAATGATTAGCGTGACAAGCTAAGTCAATTTAGCCACGTCCGTCTGTCTGTATATTTGTAAAGTAAGCTTTCGCTTTTATTACTTTTTCAACATGTTGCAACAGAGTATAATAGTTTTGGCGTAATCGGAACACTGCCACTCCAACAAAACGCCTTTAATCGAAAACTTATAAAATGACATAGCCCGTACTATATTAAGATTAAAATATTTAATTTGGTACAGGGAATTGCAGTAGCAAGCGGCACCTGTGGGCTAAAAATTTTGAAAAAATGGGCGAGGCCCCGCCCTCTAAAAATATTTAATTAAATACGCCAGAGGCATTAAATTTTTTACCCAGGATGATACAAGACTTCTTTATAGGACCCGGGGTCCAAATTGAACGATGGGAGTGGCACCACACGCATTTAGATGAAATCGCATATCTCCGGACCTACTCGATTTCAACCGAATGTGGTATATAGCATTACTCTGACAATCCTATATTACATTACAAAAATGGGCACAACCGAATTACAACCATGTCTACTTCCTAAATAGCACAACTTTAAATTTCATATGATTCTTTCACTTCCCAGTACATAAATCAAGCACCAATAAATATATTCAGACGATACTTTACACAAATAGTTATTCTTATATATACAGTCCCGATTCTAAAAATCATGAATATCGGACCATAACTGTTCAAACCCTCACATATCGAATATGTGAACCCCAGTGCGTATGGCTGACTTTTTGTCGAACATATCAGTCAAACTATGAGATAAAAATAGTACACCCTTGTGTCAAAAACGGATTATCGGGTCAATACTTCACTTACCCCCATATACCTAATATAAAGATTTTCGAACTTCCAGTTGACTTTATACATATATGTATATCGGCCAATATAGAAGTTTTTTAATGAAACGTGTTTTTCTAATAACAGTTTATCTTTGTGTGCACCTCACCAAACACACAGCAAAACCTTCCTGGCCGTCAATTCGGTTTTGGCCACCGTCTGGGCCGCTTCCCCGAGCTTTGACCACGACCGTTTGCGCTCGATGTGGTCGTAGGTGACCCATTTTTCATCGCCAGTCACAATCCGCTTCAGAAATGGGTCGATTTTTTTCCATTCAGCAGCGATTCGCAGATAGAAATTCGGTCTATCATGTTTTCTTGAGTTAGTTCGTGTGACACCCAAACATCGAGCTTCTTTTTGAATCCAAGATTATGCAAATGGTTCCAAACGGTTTTCTGGCTTATCTTTAGTTTCTCAGCAATTAAATAAGTGCTCACGTGACGATCTGTTTCCACTATTTCCATGATAATATCGCAATTTTCGACGACAGGCCTCCCGACGCGTAGTGCATCTTTGACATAGCAAAATAATTTTTGTGCTACACGTTCGGTTACAGTATCGGGCCCATAAACTAAATTAATTTCTTCAGCCGCTTTGGCTGCTTTTTCGTCTTGATCGAAGAAATCCATCCATCTTTGACGAGCGCTCACAACGTACTAGTCAATCAATCGAAAAACTGTCAAAGACAAATTTTAGTGCGAATAAACACGTTTTCAGCGCCGTATAGCATGACATGATGCCACACGTAACACTAGTACTATGGACAATAACGCGAACGATTTTTTTACTTGACCATATATATCTTACAAATTAACCGATAGTTTCGGTAGAAAGTCAGCCATAGGTTCCTGGGTCCACATTTCCGGTATCTAAAAATTATGGTTCGAATTTGACAGTTTTTATACCTGAGATGGCATACCATGGGGAATTAAAAGTTGTGTTATATGGGAGGTAGGCGTGGTTGTAACCCTATTTCGCCCATTTTCACATGGTTACATGGGAATGTCAAATACCGAATTTGCTTGAAATTGGTGGAGTAGGTCAGGAGATATATTGTATGATTTCACTTAAATATTGGTGTTTCCACACCCAGCGTCCATTTTTGACAGCTGCTCCTAGAAAGCCACTTGATCCTTCCTGGATGTAAAATTTAATGTCTATGACGCATGTACAAATGTTTATTGATTTATCGCACTTTTAGTAGTTTTTAACAAAACCAATTATTTGTCCTGTGCAAATTTGGGTGATGTGCCTAAAATGGGTTGGGAGATATACACATTAAACAGAACCAGGGCCACGCCCAATTCGTTAAAGTTTTCTAACCACAGGTACACCTTGTTATTAATATCCGTTGTACCAAATAACGGTTTTGTATGTTATTCTAGAGGTTTTCGAAGGGCGTTTTTTTGGCGTGGCAGTGGTCCTATTACGTGGTCTACGAACTCATTCTCCCGATTCGGCCAAAGAATACGTGTAAAAAGTTTCATGATGATATATCAATTTTTAGTCTAATTACGACTTTCAGACGGACGATCGGATAGACGGATATCCGAATTTTACCTTGCCCCGTCATCCTGATCATTTATATGTACACAAACATACATCTATCTCGATTAGTTGATACAAACAACCGTTAGATGAGCTCTATTGTACTCTGTAGCAACATTTCGCAAGAGTATAAAATAGATGGTACGCCACTTTGAAATCTTTGCATTCACACATGTCTTTCGTTACTATTAACGCTCGTGAAAAGTCTGTTTTTGTACTATTGCAACTTGTTTCTATAGAGTAGAATAGTTTTGTTCACCTAACGGTTGCTTGTAACCCCTCAATCTTATCAATATAGACATGGAGTTATATATACCATAAATAAATGATCAGGAAGACGAGAAATCATGTGTTTCCTGGCAAAATAAGGTATAAAACTGTACTTGGCACAGAGACTTGCAGAAGCAAGGTACACCAGTGGGCTAAAAATTTTGAAAAAATGGGAGTGGGCTTAACTTACATATAACCTACACCACTTAAAATAATATAACCAAATTCACTCATTAAAAATTCTTTAAGCACTGAGACGTTAAATTTTACACCCGTGATGGTATGAGAGGGCTTTATAAAAGCCTAAATAAAACGATGGACGTGGCACCGCCTACGTTTAGGTGAAAACCCATATTTCGGGAACTACTAGGCCGATTTCAACCAAATTCCATAGATGATATTACATCGACATTCCTACCGCACCGTGCGACAATAGACCAAATCCACGCCTACTTCTCTTATAACACAATTTAAAAATCTAATTAATCTGATTTTTTTTGGTATACAAATCAGGTAGCTATTAATGTTTCCGTATAAGATTTTGCAAGAATAGTGTCTTTGCCACCGTATGACTAAAAATTGTCCAAATCGGATCAGCAAAAGACAGCCATCGGCTGAAAAGAGAGAATCTTTTCCTGATAATAGTATGCCCGTATATCACAAATGGGTAAAATCTAATCGATATTCCCCTTAGGCCCCTTATACCTAAGATAAAGATTTCCGAACTTCCGGCTGACTTTATACCGCATATATCGGCACATATGGAGTAATTTTAATAAAAGTTAAAAGATAAAATCGGGAGAAAACTTGCCCTAGACCCCATATAACTAATATCAAGATTTTCAAAAATCTAGTTTACTTTCATCCTTATATATTGACGATGCTATGTGAGGTACCTTAATGGAATTCAGATAGCAGTTTTTTTGTTAATAATTTGTAGTAATGTCAAAAACAGATTAAAACGGGTCAATAGTACCCTTATCTACCATGGCTTTACACCGTATATATTGGGTCATAAGTAAGATAATTTGCAAAATTAACTGAACGTATAATATTGGATATACCATAGTTTAATGCCGAAAATATGTGAAAATGGTCCACGAATTACCCAAACTCCTATATACTACATATAACGATTTTTGTTATTTTAACAAACCTTATGCATCTGAAAGTATTTCCTCGGCTTGGATCCTGGCAAGTTGCAATGAGAGCATGAAATGTTCGGTTACAACTAAACTTAGTTCGGTTCGGTTACCCTTACTTACTTGTTAAACTTGTATTAATTAGGAAATTTTTTCACATTTGTCAGTTTGAAAATAATCTTCGTTATTAGGAGAAATTGTGAAGTGATCCTTTTACAAACGTTTTCAGTGCAACTAAATTTCGTCAGAAATCAGAATTCGTAAAGCTTTCGGAATCAAAAAATTGGAGTTAGAGTACTATTTTTGAATAAAAACTTTATTTGTTATGATAGGTTATTCAGAATCCACTTCCACAAAATATAACCGAAAAGAATTTACATAAGTCCATACAGGCAAGAGAAATATTGCTGCACCCTTCGAGGGATTAAAAATGCAAATCTTACAACCAAATCAAGATAGTCAGCTGTAAACTAGAGCTAAAATTACTTACTGAAAACATTGCCGCATATACATAGACGATTATCTTGCCGTTTATGTACAGTCCAAATTCGTTCCTGAAACATTTATGAATAATATTGTATTATAGCTATTGTTTCGCAAGTGATTTCTGACTTTTGTTGTTTTGCAATATTGCGATTCGCTTTATTACGGCAAAATTGCCTGAAGAGCGCAAGAAGACGCCAACTTGCTGTCAGACTTTGGTGAAATAAGTAATTCATGAAATGAAGAATGCACACGCGTGGAGAGGATGGTGGCGCTGGCAGAAGCAATCTAGCACTTGAAGTGGAAGCTCATGTTACTACTGCAACAACAACAACAAGAGCACACTTAATACAGGCAATGGCTTACAAAGACGGCTAATGGGTGGCAGCTCAAACTTATGCGTATGTGTGTGTGCGGCATGTGCATACAAACAAGCAATTTCAGCAACAGATGCGGCAGCCAGAGCAAATTGCAGCTTAAGTTGGTTAATTTCGACAGTTGTATTGTGCTGCTCAGCGCCACTCAGCTCAGCACTGCCAAACAGCCGCTCGCCACTGCTCGAGTGCGTGTGCAATTTTTATTCTCCAAACGCATATGTACACCTAGTCGAATGCTTGTTGCATGATCATCTCTTAATGCCTGCAGCATCTTCTTTCATTGCTTGTTGCAAGCGAAATGGTTAGCTGCGCTAATGTACTTATAAACTTCTTGCTACAAGTCAGCCAAAGCATGTGAATGCATATGTGGGTATGTGTGTGTGCGTGTTACAGCATAGATGAGTTTTTTGTTGAATGTGCTTCAGATTGCAGTTGCAAGACCCGCCAGCATGCTCCTGTATAGTTGTATTTGTGTGGGTGTGCACTCAGTTTTGCTAAGAGTTGCCAACACAGCTCTGCTGCTGATTTTAAACTCCTCGACTCCAGAACATTTTGTATGCAGTAGGAAAATTAAATCTACTTTCTAATATAAAAATGATTAAGTTCCATTTTGTTGTAGACGATTTCAAAAGCTTTTTACGGCGCACGTAAGAAGCTACGCTGCGCTACAATAACAACAGCAATCAGAATAGCAAAAGCAGCAAAACAACACTAGGTGTATGCATCGAGTAAATATATCCGAGTAAGTAGTTTTATATGTATAATGTATATAACGGGTGTTTTTTTTCGAGGTATAGAAATTTAGGTTGGCATTACTGTTCAAGATAGCGACCGACTTAATAGCTGTCAAGTGATTTATTCTCAGTTTGGTTTGGCAATTCATCATGAATAGACCCTCGCCTGAACAACGCTTGCAAATAGTGCAATTTTGTTTCGAAAATAATGGTTCTGTACGGAGAACATACATTTTATCGTATAATCTGATGAAGCGCACTTCTGGTTGAATGGCTATGCCAACAAAGAAAACTGCCGCTTGGAGTGAAGCTAATCCTCAAGTGTATGTCTAAACACCGTTACATCCAGAAGAACTGACTGTTTGGTGCGCTTTATGGGCTGGTGAAATATTGGTCAAAAACGATGTTGGCCAGAACGTTACAGTCAATGATGATCGGTATAGAGCCATGATTACTAACTTTTTCATTCCTGAATTGAACAACCATGATGTCAAGAGCTGTGGTTCCAACAAGACGGCGCAACATGCCACATAGCTCGTGCCACAATCGGTTTATTGAAAGACACGTTTGGTGACCGCCTAATTTCACGTTTTGGACCTGTGAATTGGCCTGCAAGATCTTGTGATTTAACACCGCTAGACTACTTTCTGTGGGGTTATGTCATTATTAAGTCATTGGTCTATGCGCATAAGCCAAAAACACTTAACCATTTGGAAGACAGCATTCGCCGTGTTATTAACGATATACGGCCACAAATGTTGAAAAAAGTCATCGAAAATTGGACGTCCAGATTGGACTACATCGAAGCCAGCCGTGGCATGTCAATCGAATAATCCATTGTTGTTTTATTGCAATTTAAAATTATATACCTCTAAAAAATACACCCGATATATATACAGCGTTGTGTTATTGCGAGTAGAAGCAACAACAGCAACAAAAAACCTTCATCTTGTGTGTTAGCGTTGATGGTGAAAACAGCAACAGCTTAGAAAGCGGTAGCTGTGCCTGAAAGCTCCAGGCGGCAAGCAGTTGTTGCAGCAAGAATAAAGTAAAAATATTACTACTGCTGTTTTGCTGCATTTCCGACAAAGGCAGCTACAAAAGCGCCAAGAAGAAAAAGAAAAGTATTTGTAATTTTAGTTTTGTGCGAAGGAGAAATAAAAACAAAAATGGTAAGAAGTAAGAAGTGGCTAAGCTCAATCGAACCGAACATTAGAAAGTCTCTCACTATTATTAAAAATTTCACATATTGACTAATTATTCAGGATATGTAAACCGGAAGGTCGAGATCCCTTTATTACATATATAGGGATTAAGAGAAGTAACCAATTTTATACATTTTTTACACCAGACCGCATTATTAGCAAAGAAAAATATATCCACTAATTTCATCAAATTGTCCCCAGTATTTTTTTTTAATTCCGTCTTTAGGTTTACAAAATAAAATAAAAAATAATTCAAATGTTAATACAATTAGTTTTTAATGCATTATTCGTAACCCTAGCTCAAAGCTTCTCATATTCGATATCTCGTTTGAGAGATATTTACAGTAGACTCTTGGTCACTTTTCAAAAATGTATACATAATTTTATACCTGTTACGGCTAGTTTCAGGTGTTACAAACAGTCCTTAAGTAAACTAAAATATTACACTCTGTGCAGCAGGTGACGAGAGTGAAAACCTGCGCAACTCTATATTCCTTACATTTTCATTGCAGTTAGTTTCGTTGTTGTTATTGTGATAAATGGAATTGCAATTCAAAAGCACCTTACACCCTATATATTGATGTAGCTGTGTAAATGAATAACAACATGGGCTGCAGTTACCTAAACGAAATAAATCAGAAATCATTCCCTAAAACGCTTAGTCGGTCGATGCAGCAGCAGGTGCCGCCACAAGAGTGGTGCAGTCATTTAAAGGTCCTTTTTTATTATTTTTACACTCTTTCTCTGCAGCTATTGTGTTTATTCGAATTATAATTTTGACTCGTTGCTTTTATCAAACGAAATATATGATTGCATTCAGTTTATTTTTACACATATGGTAGTACGAGTATGTATAAATATCTACCTTTATTATGTAATATAAAAATATCAGAATATGTACATTCGACAAGTCGAAACAAAATTTTTGGATTTTATAAGGTCTATACAATGCTAAAACCAGTGCTTGAATAATACTCTTTAATAGTTATACATATACATATTTTCTAAGTCCTATAACGGCTGCTTCAGAAGTAGAAAAGTGCTGAGGGAAACGGTACCAGCCCTTTAACATCAACTCTTCTTAAGTTCTTACAAAATACTGACGCAGTCTCGCAGGTTTAAAGAAAATACTTCAGTAATGTGAGTGAGCTAGTAGAGTAGCGGCTTTTTCAACCTCTAATATGTACAATATAATAGATTCCACCTGTCTAAAATACATTTTCTATCCTTTATATGCACTAATATCAAATATTTTATAAACGGTTGTAAGTTCGTTGATGATGATAATATAACAAGTGTGTCCATTTTAAAATAAAAACTGCTGCAATGATCTTGAAAGTAATTTAAACCAAAGCTTTAAAAAATGGAGTCGGAAGACAAATAATCAAAGTCTCATAACCAGTGGGTGTTTCGTTTTAGACGTATGGTTTTCAATTAAGCCATACTTTAATTGGAGTAGGTCTTTTTGACAGCTGCTACTTGATCTACACTCAGTTTGGTTTGCCATTTTATAATGAAGTCGGCCATAATGTTACAGGCAATAGGGAATGCTATAGAGCCATGATGAAGTGGATGGATGAATTGAAGAATGGTGATATGGACGACCTTTGGTTCCAACAAGGCGGCGCTACATGCCAATACATGCCAAGAAAAACCTCTTTCATCGCCTATTCGTCCGCTTTTTCATATTTTCTATGCTTCTACGTTCAGTAATCCAAATTAAAAAGTCAGCCATTGAATCTACAATGATATTTAATACAGTCCTGCACTGTACTTTTCTGTGGTGATGCTAAAAACAATAGCGCCGCTTTGCTGTCACAAAATGATCACGTTTTTTATAGTGTATAGAGAGAGTCATAAAGTCTCTATGAAGGATGCTATAATATAGGTTGCATGGCCAAAATTGGACTTGTTGGAAGTCTATATATAATATAATAAGTACATGTTTGTATATAACTGACCTGAGACACAATATTTGTGCCCGTTTGACATGATCGATATTATCATAGCTGTAGTCTCCATTTCTGCTGAAACTTCTCTTACATCTATAGCAGGTGATTTATTCGTTTTTCAATTTTCATCTTCCTATCGAAACATATGTTCTGTCTAATACCAGGTTTTTTTGAAATATTGGGCGGTACTTCCTATCTAATTTTACATAAAGTGAAAAAGCTACTTATTTAAAATACTGGAAACGCTATTCGTTTGTCAAGTCGATTATTAACTAAGCTAAGCCGAATTAGCTGTCGGTTTTCATACAATAAGTAAAGCAATCGATCACTGTTTTTGAGGTCGTATACTATAATAACAAATCGAATGTTTCTTAATTAAATTAAAATGTCTGCAAATTGCGTTCTTCAGAGTGAACATTAATAAGTTGCTTAAAATTCATCACCCACATAATAATAAATGTGTACAGTTTTCGAAAGGCCGCAAATACCACGCCATTTTTCATGCACCAATACATGCATAAATCCGTGTGTACATATGTTTATATACATATGCAATATATTTCCTTGGCATATACAGTTATCACAAACAGCGTTCGTGTGTTGCTTAAAGGCATCAAACTGAGATATGAATATAACGGAAACCCCAAATGTTCGAAATTACGCCATTGGGATGCAAGAAGCAAAACACGAAAGCCAATGATGTATCACATGACATAAACGAGCAATTCATAATGGACCCACAGGCAGATGTGCCACAAAGGAGCGAACAACGCAAACCGACCAAACAACCGAACGCACACAGCGGCCAAACAGCAGTCAATGTGGTTGCAGATAACGAGGTTGATTGGAGAAAAGGTCGCTCCACACACTGGGGGCCGTAATATAACTTAAAAATATTCAAATTATCCCATTAACCACAAGCTTATCGTCGAACATCATCACACCTACTGGCCAGCACGCAGCTGTTTCCCCATACGAAACGCATACCCGAACCCACGCGGTTATGCTTCGGTGTGTCCATGCTTGCAGCGGTTTGTGTACATTGTTAACGTATCCTTCGAGAACTTGCCTACGCCCGCTACACATCAAACGCCTTTTGGTAGGATTAAATATGGTCTGATATCATAAGTGCTAGCAAATTGATATAACTTCCGGAACGAATACTCCTTCGCTTGGTCACTCCTTCAGTTGTTGCAATACTAAAAAGCTAAGCTATTTGTTAAGTTGTAGGTCATAGTAATGCAACTTGCTTTTTGCCGTTGTAAGTATTATAATAACATTTGTTGACTTCTACAACCACGCACTCGATTGGATATTTTTACACTGCAAAAAAATATACTAGACGGTATATGGATGTATACCATTTTGTTGAAACGCACGAAGTATCTACAATTAAAACCACATCTCTTAATTCAAATATTAGGTCAAGTAAAAAGTTCCTTCGGTTTTTATTTAAGATATGGCGTTATTGTCCATAGTACTAGTGTTACGTGTCGCATCATGTCATACTATACGGCGCTGAAAACGCGTTTATTCGCGCTAAAAGTTTGTCTTTGGCAGTTTTTCGATTGATTTACTCAGTACTTTGTGAGCGCTCGTCAAAAATGGACACCAGCGAAGAGAAAATTTGCTATATTTTACAATTTTTCTTCGATCAAGGCGAAAAAGCAGCCAAAGCGGCTGAAAACATTAATTTAGTTTATGGGCCCGATACTGTAAACGAACGTGTAGCACAAAAGTGATTTGCTAGGTTCCGTTCCGGTAATATCGATGTCAAAGATGCACCACGCGTCGGGAGGCCTGTCGTCGAAAATTGCGATAAAATCATGGAAATAGTGGAAACAGACCGTCACGTGAGCACTTATTTAATTGCTGGGAAACTAAAGATAAGCCAGAAAACCGTTTGGAACCATTTGCATAACCTTGGATTCAAAAAGAAGCTCGATGTTTGGGTGTCACACGAAGTAACGCAAAAACATGATAGACCGAATTTCCATCTGCGAATCGCTGCTGAATCGCAACAAAATCGACCCGTTTCTGAAGCGGATTGTGACTGGCGATGAAAAATGGCTCACTTACGACAATATCGAGCACAAACGGTCGTGGTCAAAGCTCGGGGAAGCGGCCCAGACGGTGGCCAAGAGCGGATTGATGGCCAGGAAGGTTTTGCTGCGTGTTTGGTGGGATTCGCAAGAAATCATTTACTACGAGCTGCTCCCCTATGGCCAAACGCTCAATTAAGCCCTCTACTGCCAACAACTAGACCGCTTGAAGGCAGCACTCATCCAGAAGAGGCCATCTATGATCAACAGCGGCCGAATTGTGTTCGGAATCCATCAGAACAATGCCAGGCCACACACGTCTTTGGTGACGCGCCAGAAGCTCGGATGGGAGGTCCTAATACACCCACCAGTCCGGACCTGGCACCAAGTGATTACCATATTTTACTGTCCATGGCGAACGCGCTTAATGGTGAGAAGTTGGCCTCAAGAGAGGCCTGTGAAAATTAGCTCTCCGAGTTTTTTGCCAATAGGGACGCAGCCTTCTACGAGAGGGGTATACTGAGGTTGGCATCTCGTTGGCAACAAGTTTACGAAAAAAACGGCGCATATTTGACTTAAATCGGACAAATGTACACAAAGTTATCATCTTTTGGAAAATCAATAAAAAACCGAACGAACTTTTTACTTTACCTAATATAAGTTACGGGGGAAAATGGGTAAAATTAGATAATAACCACATCCACTCTCCACATAACGGTTTTGTTGAAAACTACTAAAAATTGATTAAAGGGCGTGGCATCGCCCACCTTTCGGTGAAATATATATAAAATGTAGTGTGTAAGTTTATCTAAACATTCCTATCATACACTGTGAAAAAGGGCGAAATCGGATGGCAGCCACGCCTACTTCCCATATAAGAAACTTTTCAATTCCACGTGATTTTTTCACTTTACATATAGGTCAATCAGTGATATTTAGTACCAAATTCAATGATAGCATCCCCTTATGGGTAAAATCGGGTCAATACTTCCCCTAGCACCCATATGCCTAATATAAATATTTTCGAACTTCCGTTTGATCAATATGTCAATATGTAAGAAATCTTAATGAAATTCAGAAATAATCTCTTTTTAATAATAGGATACTAGCTATGGACATTTAATAGCAGACCTTCAGGAAGTCATTACTACTGAATTGTACAATAAAAATATCCTCATTGATGGAGATTTTAATATTCTACGCGGACTACAATAGGAAATATTATCCAAAAAAAAAACTTTAGTTCCTGCTTGATTTAGAATATTTAACTACACCCGAGGGTGCACAAATTGGTTGAGCAATTTCCAACATGGATCGGCAAAATAAAAATTACTTATGAGACAGTACATGGTTATCGCGACAGTTTCGAACTAAACTTAGTACAATGATTCTTCCTTTGTATTCAAACATAATAGCATTCTTGCCAAGCCTAAATAAGAAACTGTCAAAGAGCTTCTCCATTTAACCAAGCATTTTTCACAGTTCTGATCTGCCTGATAATCAATCGATAATCTTACGCTGATCTAAAATTGTGACTGATCATAACAGTTATTCGTAGCTCTCTTTACAAAAACGAACACAGATCCAGGGCTTTCATCAGACTGCTTATGGATTTTTCCGAAGCGCTTTACAACATTGTTATAACAACAATTCAAATATTTATATTTCCAAATTGTTTTTCGTTTTTATTTCTCGTCGTCTCACTTACTTATTTTAATCGAATTTAAAGTTTTATGTTGTCTGATAAGTTTACTTTTTCTCAATGTATAACGGAACTGAATTTATATTTTAAACACCAGCTCTTATATCCTCGATCCATGTAGATATATATACTAACGCATGTAAATTCTTTATTGCCGTATATTTATATACCTACCTATAATCTATATCATATTTTGTGTAGGCAAACTAACCTTAACGCCTCAATGTAAAGCAAAACCATTTAGGTTGGCACACAAACCAGCGATGAAAGAATGGAGATGTTGTTGATGCGTACGATAATAGCATTGATGGTGTTGTTGTTGTATTATCAAATAAGGGCACAGCCTATAACCACCTTCGTAGCCAATGCCAGCTGAACATACCGACGAACACGCGGACCGCACTAAAGCTGAACCACTCCAAAGGGGCGGATGTGTACTGCAATCCTGATAGTAGCGGAAATGGCTTGTTGATATTTAGCAAGCGTAAAGGATGTGGAAACAGTAAAAATATTATATACAAATTTCACATGAACACACACATACATGTACACGTACCCGTACACCTACACCAATGCATATTGATGTATTTATTATATATAGTTGAGATGTGCATAAATTTGCGCTCACTTGGCGCATGTTTTTGTTATCAGGCAAAATAACATATTCGCTGCTGCATACTCACACATACACATATGCAATGCCAATATTTTTGAAAAGTGGTCGCTGGTAATTGACCTTTCGGTGGACTCCGATACCGAATCCATTACGGGTAGGTGGCGGCCAACAGGCATCTTATCACTGCATGCGGAAAGACGAAAATGAAACAAAATATTGCTCATACACACTGTGGCACCAAAATACATAGGATGCATAAAATAATAATGAGAAATGCATGCAGTCGACCGCAAAAAGCCATTTCAGTATAACCGCATGCATCCTCTCATATACTTGTACAAGCTCACACAAGAAAGAGCCAAGAGGGGGAAATAAAAACAATATTTTGCATTTGTTAGCATTTGCACGCCGCTGCACGTGTAAACGTGGCCATATCTGACAGTATGCAAATACTTTTGGACGCCTGTTGTCTGGCAGCTCTACATTTTGTTGGCGATAATTTTACAAAATTTATTTTATGTTAAGCATTTTATTTTCATGGCGTCAATATTTATGTCCGCAGGTTTGCAGAGCAATTGGCCCAAACGTCAATGGGCAACTGCTGACGCTGCTGCTGTGGCCGGCTGTTGAATGATGAATGTGCGCATTGCTCAATAAGTTTGTGAAACCAATTGAATGCCCACACATATATACCAGTATATCGGCATATACATATAAGTCAACATGTATATGTTCATTTACTCGTAAAATAAATTGAAATTTTTCATTTTATGCCACACAAATGGTCTAAACGCGCAAAGTCAACGCCAACGCAGGCGACTAATATGAATATATAGGTTTCCCATGCGAAATTGTATGTTTGCAGTTATGTGTGTATAATTTTTTTTGTAGCTTAACTGTCGAAAATTTTAGAACAACTTTGTTGCGCTGCAAATGAAGCATTAGTGAAAATTATACAAACGACTTGTCAAAAGGATGCAAATTAAATGCGAAATTCATAAATTAGATTAATCAGGGATTTTATCTAAACTGTATGATATTATGAGCAATATTTTAGCGAAATTTAAATTAATTTAAATGTTTTACAATTAAATAACTACACAATATATATTAATGAAATTGTGAGCTGTAAATTGCCCCAACAGTCAAAATATGCACAACAGACTTATTTCCATCTATTTAAAATTATATTTGATGTTATTTAAAAATCGGAAATGGTTTAAGTGCTGCTCACTATTTTCTTCCAAACCAAAAATATGCGTGATCCTTAATTGTATTACATTCAACTCGGGGCCATCGCTATCACGAATTTGCCCCAGAAGTCTCCACGTTATTACCTCTGTGTGGTAGAATTAAATTTTTAAGGATTTTTTCATGTAAGGTTCCTAAGGGTTTCAAGATTAAAATAATATTATAATAAAACTTGAATTATAAGGCGACCACACGATGACGTTAGGTCTATTAATAGTAGGGAGAATCATCGGAAGCCGGAATGTGGAGCGTTAGTCCGCTAAAACCGACTTACTTTCAATTCAAGAACCTCCCATGGAACCACCGTATTAAATATTACTTCCTGGGAGTGACAAGACATTTCAAGCCTCTTCTATGGTACAGACTGACGGACGCCTAATCGGCTGTTAAATTCTCAGGTATTTTATGATTGCGGCTGCCCCTTCGCTGACAGTTTTCTATTTATCAGAAGACTGTGCTGTCAAATTTTCTACCATAAAATTACCGCCGCGTGTTGTTCTTAGTTTTTCACTTTTACTTAAAAACCGAAGGCAGTGAAATAATATGAATGTGTTCAGATTCTCCATGGCACTCTGCCGCTGTCGGACAGTATGGACTAAGGTCACGACGGGATCTGTAGAGATAGCTTCTAAAGCACTCATGGCCACTTAATTTGGGTCAGGTCGAAATCAAGGTCCCCAATGTTGTCTGTCTATCCACGAATACATTCAACCATCCGCATCGACGACATTTGATACAAAGTCTTAGAAGAAACGTTTTATTTAATTTTTACTAATACTTATAAATAAAAAAGTTATCCCACACATTATTGAAAGCATGATTAATTTGGACTCGTGGACTAAGTTCATGGCAGTGTCTCAAAAAATTTTCTGCACAAAGAGGTATCTATAAAGCCTCATATGAGCTCACTTAAATCATATTTCATAACTTATTACCAAATCAAGCTTTATAACTCTGCTAAACTATGAACAACAAGGTAATAAAAATTATAGCTTAAGACTTCCATGGCAAAGGCCAAGACATAAAATACAATGTATACCTCACTGGTGAGCAGAAGCATAAAAATTGCATTAAAATTTGAATGTGTGTGGGTGGCAAAAGGGTCTTACGGTATATGTATGTATTAGTGCCAATATGTGTGCAGGAACATTATATTACACTTTTATGAAATTACCAACCATATATTTATATACGTGCAACGCTTGAGGCATGGGAGTAATCAAATTTGATCTTCATATGCTTCATTTTAAAAATATACATTTCCTTGTTATCATTTCATTGTTCACTCGTTTTTCTCTTGTTGCCTAATTTATTGTAAATCTCATTTGCTCTGGTCTTCACTGTTGTTTTTGTTTTTCACTGCCTCTGAAGCTTGTCCGGACACAAATAATCGTAATTGCGTCTATTTTACCCTACCATAATTTAATTTATGGTCCAAGTTACTGATTTCTAAAGAAATATTTGTTGTGAGTTTTCGTTTTCGATCCTAGCATCGGTTCTTTCTATAGCTGCATGAATACACAGACAATAATGTGTTTTCATTGAGTTATAATATTCAAAAGAAAAAAACTAATTTGCCTTAAAATAGTCAAACTTCAACCGTTTATATCTTTTAGAAAGTTAGGTTTACGAAAAAATTTTCTACAAAATCTATGAAATTAGGTATTTTTTCAAATAGCTGGGAGCGAGATATGAAGTTTTTTATCTGATATTAAAACAATTTAGAAAACCGTTAGGCGGAGGACCTTCCCGTTATAATTAAGAGCTCATACTCAGTGAGTCTTTCTTAGAGGTGTTTATCAACCAATTTGTCAGAGTACGAAGAGAAAATAAACCTTAGTTTTTTTGACCCACCCTAATATACATGCAAAAATAATTTGATAGTCAGTGAATAGAATTATAAAAAAATATCCTCTTTTTACAATTCACAACAGTTATGCCCCTTAATTTCAATTAAATTCTTGTTGGTCATATAATGGCATTTCAGGATTTGATGTTGGCTAAATTAGTACGGACCAGCAGCTCAAACTTATTTCATGTTCATCAGTAATCTATATACAGTCTCATTTTGAAAGGTAAGAAGGTTATGTATAATTATAAGCTCCACGCTATCGCGACGCATAGCCGGAGTTCTCTCCAAGTTTTCGTTATAAATAAAAAATTGTTAGGTAATAACATAGACAGATAGGTAGATGTCACTCATAGAACCGAAGCCATTCGGAGATTACAACTTGCAAATGCCGTCAAATTTCTCAAATAGAACTCGGTTAAACAAATACATACTCATATACTGGAAAACAGCACACAACTTATTGAACTTCCAAAGAAGACAATTTAGCATTTTGTTCCAATTATCATCTACAAAAGTGTTTGTTTCTGATAGAGTATATTTTTGAAGATCACGGATAAACTGAGATGAGAGTCAACGGCGTATAAAAGTTTAGCGCATTCTGACCTAGCTGATTTCATGAATGTCTAACAATTGTTGTACATAAAAATCTATTTAATCGCTTTACTCGTTGAAGTTACGCTAAGTTACTATGCATTTGTTCCCGAAGTCTCACTTTCAGAAACTTGATATGGTGGAATCGGCAGAATGGAGAGCATGGGCGTAATGAGGTCAGGCATTCTTTCGACTCACCTTTCAAACCAATAGCGACTTTATATCTCTACTTGACAATATCTGTTAGTATGAGTTGATATTTTCACAGGATTATATATATATGTAAGTAAAATTTTAAAACTATACGATTCGATTTTATTAACACTTATTAAGAATTTAAGTATACATCAATATATTTCAATGTTTGCTTAAGAACTAACTCATCTCTCGATAACAACTTCTACCGATGGTCATCTTGATTATTTTACTCATAACGTATAAAAGCGTATTAGAGATTGATTTATTCTTTGAGTGAGTGAGTAATGTCGCTTGTATATATATATATATATTCATAATCATCATATATATATATATATATATATATTCATAAAAAATTATACTCAATATTTATACTTAAGATCTATGCAAAAAATGCGCTACAATTAGACCTACAAGCATATGATAACGAAAGCACGTGTGAGTATAAATTTTTTTCGGGCAACACATTAAATTTTGTGAATAGCCATCCGATTACAAATTACAGTCTTTTATTTAATATGTTTACACAATTTTTATAAAAAAAAGGCTCGATATGATATTACGAATTGATAGTCTAAGGGAAAATCAATGAGCAAGTTGGCTGTGCGAAATATCATATGTGTTTATTAGAGTGACAACTTGTGTATACCTATAATAACCCCACGATTATCCTCCTCCCGGCCAACCGACGCGAGGGGCGCAATCCGCATACGTGCGGAATTAGCCGAGTCAGAAAAGGCAAGAGAGTTTTTTAAGTGTTGAGATCTACAACTGCTCAGCTATAGAAACAAAAATTTCAACAGCTAAGATTTATAGTTACAATATAATTAATTGTTACATTTTCATTCATTAAGAGAAAACAATAAAGTCTTTTTAATTTCGAAAAGTGAGTCAGATAAGTCAAATGTGCTGGAATGAGAATTAAAATCATAACACATACGGCGGAGTAGCTCGTTTAGTTCAAAATTTGATCTACAGGATTTTAGCAGTAAAGGTCTAAACTGCCTCGAAAGGCGAACCGGGATATTAAATTTAATTTCAGACAGGAGAAACGAACTGCAAACAGTTCCATTCAAAAGTTTCACTAAGAATGTTATGCCAAGCATTTCCCTACGACGAGAAAGTGTAGGTAGATTAATAAGTTTTAAACGACTAGTGTATGGAGGTAGACTTACCCTAGCATCCTATCGGAAATGCGCTAAGGCGAAAAGTAAAAATTGTTTTTGAACCGACTCTAACTTGTCAGAATGGATTTGGTAGCTAGGGTTCCATACCACAGAGCCATATTCCAATATAGGTCTAACCAAAGTTGTATAAAGTGTTTTAGTAATATACGGATCTCTAAATTCTTTAGACCAACGTTTAACAAAACTGAGGACAGCTTTTGCTTTCAAGACCATGGTATCAATATTAAGACTGAAATTAAGCTTAGGGTCCATATTAACTCCCAAATCAACATAGTTAAAAACTTGTTCTAGAATATGGTGTTTTATTACATAAGAAGAGGGGTGCACAGATCTACGGGAGAAGCACATCGTCTTACATTTATTGAGATTCAATTGCAAATCATTTCTGTAACACCATGCAACCAAATGGTTTAAGTCTGTTTGCAACAGACACCTTTCCTCAGTTGAAGTGTATGATTTAAAAAGCTTTACATCGTCAGCGTATAATAAAATTTTTGAGAATTCTATTACTGAAGAGACATCGTTAATAAACAACAAGAACAGAATCGGGCCAAGATGACTACCTTGCGGAACACCAGAGGAAACATTAATTGTATCTGAAGGTGTATCCTCAAATATCACTCGTTGTGTTCTATTATAAAGATAGGAAGATACCCATTGAAGAAATCTTGGCTGAAAGCCCAGCAGATCAAGTTTATGTATGAGAATCGAGATATTTACTTTACCGAAAGCTTTGCTAAAGTCTGTGTATATAACATCCGTAATCTTATGTTCCCTAAAACCCAATCATACATAGTTTACAATTTCAAGCAAGTTTGTTAGAGTCCATTTCCCTTTACGAAATCCATGCTGAGATGAGGAAATTAACGGAGAAATCGAAAAGTTTATATGGTCAGTGATGATAGCTTCAAAAAGTTTAGGTATAACTGATAGTTTTGCGATACCTCTATAGTTTTCAATGTTGGATCTAAATCCACTTTTATGCAAAGGAATTATAAATAACTGTTATCATATTGAAGGAAATATACCGTGTTTAAGAGAGTAATTAAATATCCTTGTCAAAGGCAAGTAAATATATTTGGCACTATTTTTTAGGAAGCATGAGGGTATCATGTCTGGGCCGTAACTAAAAGATGGTTTATTTAAGTTACGTAGGACGTCTTCTTCAGAAATAATTGGAGCGTTAATTAAAGTTTTCGAACACAGCACGTGCTGATAAGAAAAAGTTTTGGAACAGTAGTTTGACTTGAAAAATTCTGCAAAGATATTGAATATAATAACATTGTCAGTTGAAATTATAGATTTGTATTTCATCGCGCACAGAAATTTGGAAATCCTGCGTTTCGAGTTGACGAAATCATAAAAGGATTTTGGATTACTTACAACAAGACTGTAAGAAGAGGTGTTGAAGCGGTGTCTATTCAAAGTCATACCGACTAAGATGTATTTGATTATTCGATATCGTATATTATTTTCGGGCATTATCGTGCCTCATAATATACTTTTGTATATAAAAGATTAAATGTCACAAAAAATTAATTCGAACCATATAACATAACCTAGTGTGCACATTTTACAAATATACGCTTCATTATACCGGACAAGTGCCCGAATATAAAAGGTGTGCAATCAAATCACTTGTTAAGTCACCACATAACTACATTTCTGAGTGAAATTTCGAAGGTATTAGTTTTATATTGGTTATTATGACTATTTTAAGTTATAAACCCACATACTTACTTACTAGGTACACCCTTAAACCGACGTGTAGACATCTGTATGTTTGCCACTATATACTTATGCCGTTGTTTATTTGGCCATTTTCGTAGCCAACAGTCCGTAAATAAATAATCTGCTCACATATTTCAACAAAATAACAATATTTCAATACAATGTCATTGTGCTGCGACCGTAAATGTATATATGTAAGTACTTTTATACAGTTTCACTTCTTTGTTTTTGTTATGTATGTGCAAACGTATGAGAGCGCACAAATTATGAAATACATTACCCATTCGAACAAAATAACCCAGTGAGCGTACTGTTCGATATCACCCAGAATTGTACTCAAAAAGTACTCACCAAAAGTTTCCCTTAATAAATTGACTTTTTCTTTGGATGCATGGCATGTAGTGTCGTCTTGTTGGAAACAAAGATGGTCCACATTAACATCCTCCAATACAGGCACGAAAAAGTCATTAATCAGGGCTTTATAGCGTTCCCCATTGACTGTAACATTTTGGGTGGAGAAATATGGCGCAATGAATGACAAAGGCTTTTGGATTATCAACACACCAAATGCGACAATTTTGTTTATTAACGCTGAACAAAATTCTTTTGTGAAAATCGGTATCGGTGACCATCTCGTTTCGCAGAACATGCGACGCGCTTGATGGTCTTTCGGTTTTAATTCTTGCAGGAGTTAGATTTTTGAAGCCCGCAAATCAAGATCCCTTCGCAAAATCTAATTCCATAAAGTGGATAGGCACAGCTCCAATAGCTGCGAGCGAGGGCGGATGGATAATGCACTACCCGATATTGATTGTTAGAATTCATAAGATATATTAATGCTAGTTTCAAACTACTTCAATGGTCCTCTTAGATCCAGTTTATTTATAGCTCGAAAATTCTAGTTAGAACGTGGCGCAATATCGTTCGAAATAAGAGAGTTGACGATGGTGTTGATTGGCTCTCTGTACATCCCAATGCTTTCGATAGGTTTCGTATAGCTTAGCATAACCGACTTTTACATTCTTTTGACTTTTTCAGGAAACGGCTCTGCTACAAACAAGTTACAGTACAGTGAGCAACAGCGTTACGAAATTTTACTTCTTTCAGAGCTGACCTCACAGGCTGTCCGTAGACTTCAATAAAATGTTCGCTATAAACTATCAAAAAGTGAAAGATCGCTCTTAAGGGACGTGAAATCTCCGTGGATGAAACCGAAAAAATAATATTCCCTTAGGACATTTTATCAGTACAATGATCTACGGTTGAAAAATTGTCGTGTTTCTAAAAAGAAAGTTGAATTTGAGCTGATTGAACTAAGTGGTTACCTTTAAAATGGCTGTAAATCAAAACTATTTGGTATATGTATAGATCAATTTTTTTCTTCTTACTTTCACACTAGGTTTGACAATTAAAGTTGTATCCATAATGCATGATAAAATTGAAGACTTCATAGAGACTCTATATGAAAAACTTTCGCTTAAAATCACTTCTATTCTTATTGCCAATATTTAATCCAACACTGCGAATTTCAGCTGATGAAACTGAGTTCAGGAAGTAGGCTACCTGTTTACTTTACGACAGCTGATGTGATATGTTGTTGCAATTACATCCGCTCAAGAAATTTATCTTTGAACATTTGTAACTACCATGTGAACCATATACTAGTCCATAAGTAAGTGTAAACAATTGTTTGTTTGTACAAAATAGCAATGTCGTAAAAATAAGAATAATTTTTAAAAAAGAGGAAGAGTATAAGCTTATGTGTGTGTATGTGTACGTAGGTGTAGAAGCACGTAGGCCTTTCAAAACCTTATTTTCATAACTGCAGTGAACTGAGCTTTCCTTTCGTCATTTCTGCGTTCTCTTTTCATTCTCTTCTCTTGCATATTGTTTTTACAGCTTTGAAATACCATTTGGCCTACAATCCGCCTACAAAACGACACACATACATTGACCAGCTCTCGTACAAGTGAACATATTACCTATGTACATCTTGTGTTGCCGGTGTGGCTCGTCTCTGGCACACCATACTTTTCTTATGGTATTCATTTATTAAAAAATCGTAACACCATAAAATACATAACAGAATTTAATGCTGCACATATGAAATTATTACATTTTGTATGGCGTAGCGGATGCTGCTGATGTGCCACACGCCGGCGCCACCCGTTCGATACAAAAGCACTATGCGCCCAGGAGCACTGGGCAAGGCAGCGCCATAGTTGATTTCAATGCATGCGCTGGTAGAATGTGGTGGTCGCTTTATTTCTGCCTCAACAGGGTTCAAACTCGTATATATATATGTGTGAGCGTAGTGCAGTTTAAAGCATTTTTATAAATGTAATTTCACTTTACAGCCAAGTAAAAGTAAATTATGAATAGAGGAAACGGTGAAAGTTTGAGGAAAATTATTTACTTTACAGCTTGTTTTTGCAGTCGCAGTGCCTTTGATGGTTCGTGCAAATACTTTGCACAAGTTGATTTTCTCTTTCGGTTCTTTAATGGGGTTAACTGATTTTCGAAATCAGCATTGCAGCTAAGGAAGAAAAGTAACAAGACACAGATGTGTGGTCCTGCATTTTAATGATTTATAAATGGCTTTAGCCGCTAAAACGCTAGGGAGAAGTAATTAAATAAATAAACTTAGCGTTAAGTAAGCAAAAGTCTATGGTACAAAACCAGCAGAAGTTATTACTGGGATCACAATGTTTCTACATACTTAGCTATCTAAGGCATTTCCTTTTCGATAACAGTACCCATACAATCAAATAAGAATTTAAAAAGAAGAAAGAGCGGAAACAGATAGACAGAGGTTACAAATTTAACTCGTAAATTTCTTACTGGAAGAATCTAAAAAAGTTCTAACAATTGAGTAACCTCTCTAGGTCTAAAAATAATAACACTAATCTTAGTTTGCTCAGGCCACTCCAGATTAGGGAAAAATTTGCACAATATAAGTAGTATTCTCAACAGAAAAGAATCGCTTTGAAAACATGGAGGTTGAGACACTAGAGCATCTGATTGTAAACCGCTCACTTGAAGAAAAGTAAACGTCTCGAAATCATGGAACAAAGTCGGTAGCAGATGGTCCAATTGTCCCCAATACTCCTGGAATTTACTAGTGTGTCATTATTTATTATAATATATTAATTTAGTGTTCGTAATTGAAATTTTATCCTGAGTGGTATCAAGATATTATGGCGGTTCGATACGTAATTAACCTCACCACCAGATGGCGTCAGTATCACAAGAGAAATTTACTATTGTATAGTACTTTCTATATTGGCGGTGCGTTTATCCAGAGAAAAATAGCAACCATGAACCCACTTCACAGCAGTGTTCGACACTGTTAAAACGGTATCACGACCGTAGATGAAACTTGGAAGCAATGGTTCACACCAGAAACTAAGGAACAGGCTAAATAAAAGTTTTCAACCTGAACCTGTCCCAAAGAAGGTGCATACTATCTTCAAAAAGTCACCCGCCGGGCAGAAATTTTAGCCTAATTTGCAGACCTGCATAAAACGTATATTTCAGCTGGATTAAAGAATTCGGGACAAATTCGCCATACAAAATTTTCATATGTTTTTACAGGTAGTACTGTTATTTCGAATATAAAAAAAGTTTCCCCAAACATCGGCCTAATCAGATTTTTCACGGTCAATCTTGGGCCGCCTTCATCAGTGGTCAAATAGTCAGCTAATGATAATTGTACTATTGGTACAGTATTATTATTTTGTAACTGTACGTTAATGTTGAACGACTTTTTTAAAATTTAGCTATAATTTTATAATCATAAGAATGCAGCAAGAGTGTCTGATTATGTGATCACAACATCATACTTTTGCTGTCATTTGTCTAAACTCTTTGAAACACCATCCACCGCCAGCGTAATAACATATTATTTTTTTCATTTCTTGCCATTTTCATGGTCTATTATCTTCCCATCGACCAAATTTTTCTTCTGTAACTTCTTTTTTCGCGCTCGTCATTGTAAACATTTAATTTTCATAAGGTTCACGCTAAATTTCCGCTTAAAAGTATAAAATATCAACTCATGTCCTTCCGTTTTCTCATACATGAACACCTTTTGGCGTGACGTAATGCAACGCAGTGGAATGATATTTTAGTTTTTTCTCCCATTCACCACTCTGTTTCTTCTACGTAGCCTTATGCTGCCACAATATGCTGTCATAAAATAGTTTGCCTGCAAACGCCAAAAATAAACAAAAAAATAGCAAAAAAGCAAAAACGGAATGTCACCAGGAGGCTAATAAACTAACTAACACTAACTAACATAATTTCTGACAGACGAGCCAGTCAAGCGTGCTGGCAGTTAGGCGAACCTTCTCCAGCGCCGGATATGAGACATGCAACCAGCCAAACAGGTGACCTTACTCGACTAACCACTTCCTTTTTTCGCTTTTTGGGGCTTATGCATATGTGTGTTACAGTTAATGTTGTGCATATTTATATGTGTGCTGCTCTTGCATCGGTTTGCATGTTGGTTTTTCGGTTGGCATCCTTCTTGTTGACGTAAACCTCATTTTGTTGCCTTTCCAAACTAGTTGCTACGTGGTTTTGTTTACAAGTTTAAGCGATATCTTCTCTGAAGCCTCCTTGTGCTCTTTTGCACATGTGTTTATCTACGTACATACACACTGACACATATATAATTGGATACTTTCAGGCGCTTTACATTACTCTGCACCCCTCCATTGCTCACTCAGCTAAGCAGCCAGTTGCAAGGTGTTTCACTATCATGCAATTTAAAGGAAGGCTATTTGGTGCTGTTGTTTACGTTGTTGTAAGTGTTTCGTTGAGGTTAGTTTTTCAGAAAACTGGGTGCAACAGTTGAAGTGTAAATTTCACTAAAACTTTTTATACTAGCTTGTGTGCTTAACGCAACTTAAGCGAATATATCAGCTAATATAACCGAGGAATTACTCTGAAGGAAGTGTTTCAAAAAGATTAAGCCACATTTTACAGACATATTTAAATGTATTTTGTTATAATTTTTTATTATTGTTATTTTTGAGGCGTGTGTGTTCAGTCCGAATTGAAGCCATAAAATAATTTTTAATAAAGTTCATTTTATTTAATAATGATGTGAGCGATGTACAAAATTTTATTCGAAATGGACACCTTTTGCTTGTGACACCTTTTGCAAATGATCTGCCATTGATCAACAGCAGCAATGGCTTCTCGATCTTATCAAATATTTTTTGAGACTCTCCAAGTTTTTGTCGAGCATTACACAGTTCATGTTATCCAACCATGAGAACAAATTGTAGTCGAATGGATTCAAACCAGGACTTCTAGACGGCCAATCATCTGCGGGTGTGAAATCAGGAATATTGCTTCTAAGCCACTGCTCGGTGGTTTTAGACTTGTGTGCTGAATCAGAATCTTGCTGGGAAATGCAATATTCTCCATCGAATAGAATATTGCTTGACTGCTTTACCATGCCTTCTGAAATATCGTACTTGTACACTCTTTTCTCAGTTTTAACTCATCTTTCAGAGAAGTGCAGATGTGTTACGCCTTTACAGGATACTCCCCACCAACCTAAAACAGCTACTGGATCTTAAACTCGTTAAAACCTTGGAAATTTTTTTTTTGCGTATTTGTAAGTGAAAAGTTTTTCATCTGTAAAAAGGATATTTTTTCGGCCATTAACCGTGTTCTACTATAGAAGTCGCTTGTATCGGTAGGGCCTAATTTGCTTCAAGTGCATTGTCAAAAGATAACCGACGGTAGGTTTTGAAGGGGATATCATCTCAAATATGAATAAATGTCGCGTTTTTCTCAAAACACATTTTTCAAATTCGCTGAAGTTGTATGTCACAAGAAGACAAATCATCCGATCGCTTTGAGTTTTTTTGTACCACGGTGAAGACCACAACTACTACAGTACTGGAGGACTTTTTCTAGTAACTTTGGAAATAGTGAATATATTGCAAAATATATATTATATATATTTTTTTTTAATCTTTGAATGACAAAAATATATCCAAATTATTCATTAACAAATAATTCAGCATGAATGAGTTTTAGTCAACGAAATATTTCAAGATATCCACAATACTTTGCTCAACAGATCTGTAACCCATATCGATACCTAATTAGCCTGGACTACAGCTAACAGTAAGATTCATTAAATTATTTTAATAAGTATTCGAAATACATATCTAATCTAAAATAAAAATTGAAAAATATCACTAAACATTAAAGCTCGCAACATAAGCCATCAGGAACATTAACGACATAATTATACTCCTTAAGGAGCTATCTGATCACACATGCATAAACGTGCACGCGTGAGCAACCAAAAATGAAGCTAACGAGAAATATATACACACACGCTTGAAATGCAGCTTTGAGTTCGCAAAAATCCATATTGAACGCTTCACGTACACATTCGAATTATTCCAAATCAGTGAACAATTTAATTTGGGTTTTTGCGGTAACAACGGCCAGCAAAAGATTGTGGAAATATGTGCGATTTTGGTTGTGGCAGCGGCAACAATGCACATCTCTTAACGCGCCACACCGAACGGATTTTCTGCTGCTTTGGCATTCGGCTGAATTGACCGAATTCAAGTGGGAATTCGTAGAAAAATGCACATTATCATGATCATACATCATCGGCACTCAGAGAGTTGGGGCGAAAGAGAAAAAGAAGATTCTTCGAAATTGATAGTGGCCCAATGGCATTACCTACGTACAAATACCAACGGGTGGCAATGATGAAACTTCATATCAATGTGTATGTGTGCGCATATTTTGGCATATTTTACATAATATCGGTTTCCTGCCGACGTAGGCACCACTGTGCGCTGCGTTGGGTAGCGGAAAGTTAACTTGGTTTTTTCGGCGACATTATATTCGATTGCTTTGTGCTTTGAGACCCTACGACCCATGTGACGGTCACCCACACCATTTTCTTAGAAGTTAGCTTTCCCTGAACCCATAGCCAAATGTACGGTAAATGTATTAAAGTGTGCATGGCCATAAGTTTTCGCTTTGAATGCCCTCAACTATTGAAAATTGAGCAGATTTTTACATTTTTTGCGACGTTTACCAACAACTACAACTACTTTATGTAGCACAGTGTTGAACTCCCAGCCTTGTCGCCAAATATCTGCAACTAGCATATCGGCGCGTATTCGTTTCGGATCGTGTGTGTGTGTTTAGTGAGTTGTTAGTTACCGTTAGTTGGCAATTGCTTTGCAGCCATCGCTGACCATTAATATGCATTCAATTGGCAGTTGTCAGTAGTTGTATAGCTCCCCTCTTCTCTCTCTCTATCTTTCTCTCATAGACGGCAAAGCTGTTCACCAAATTCATGAGCTGCTTTGCGTTTAAAATAAATTCCGTGCCAGCATGCTTTGCGAGCGTGTGTTCGGACATTCGTGTGGGGAATTGATGCGCTCAGCTTCAGCAATTCACTGGCTTGTTAGCTTGGCCCGTGACCCGTGTAGCATTCCCGAGTGCGCTCAGTCATCGCCATTGATTTGATGGCCAAAATACCGCTATCAATTTTCTCTACCTTCATTTTTTCTCCTTTGGCAATACCCTTGTGTCTTTTGTCCGCACACTGACTGCATTAGAGATGTTGCCCACACTTAACTGATTATCAAAAGCGCAAAAGCTACCGCAATTTCGACAAAGCCAGTCAAAGAAAGGCAAGCGCGGAAGGACAGCGTTTACGGTGCGAAATTCATAAAAATGAGTGAACGCAAACAAACCGCTAGAATAACTGTGAAGGTAATGCGAAATACTTATGTAATTTATGAATTTATGCATTTTAATGCCGTTACACTTTGCTGCTTGGCTTCCGTTCTTATTCTCGACTGTTTATTTATTATACATGAGCTTCGACTTGTTATCCTACTAATGGAATTTTTATTTACTTCCTGAGAATTTTAGGTGTGTTCAATGCTAGTGTATTGATATTCATTTATTTCATGCGTTTGTTTGCGAACTTTCCAAAACAAATTAAGAAATTACGAAGAAATTTTGAAAATGTAAACATGACATACTTTATTTATTCTGATTTGATATTTATTTTAGTAATCTTCTTTCAATGAATTAATCATCTCCTTTAACCTTTCTTACTATCATATTTTGCATGCCTCTAACACCAGCGTATCTCTTTAGTTCTACAAATTTAAATAAATTTTTAAATGGAAATCAGTGCTAAACCAGAATAGCTTTAATGTGATTTCGTAAGTAATTTTATTATTATACATTAGTATAGGCTGTCATATGTGCGACCTTCAAGCTTTTTAACTTAAATATCGCTAAAACGCCCAAACTCTGATACAACCTAAAAGTCAGTCCTACTTTATGTATGAGTGGCAAAAAATTTAAAGAGAGGTGATACCATACTATATTATTTTTGTTAAAGATTCCGACAATTCAAAATTGTTGCTATGTACAGTTACATTTTAGCTTTTTAGGTTTCAAAATTAATTATGGTTTAAGTTTATCTTTCGACATTTTGACATCAGAATTTCGGCTACACAACTCACATTTAATGAATATATGGTGTTTAAGTTTCGTCTGAATAGAAATCGTATGAATTCAAAATGGGTACAGTTTCTGTACTACCTAACATACATTTAAAGAACAATATTGAAACTCACTTGACTTAAAACGCAAGTAGTTACGAATTCACTTTATGGATTATGAAACATAGATAAATATCGTGTTCAATTTCACAACATTTTAACGAAGAATTGTTCGATCTCTTGTTGCATTTATTGCACACTGCAACGTACTTATACTATTATTTAAAGTGACTGGAACTCTCTCTCATTTAGCTTTGACTCACCGAAGCACACTCATTTCTTAACGCATTGTATACGAAGCATGTGGTTAAACAATCAACAAATGCTATATTCTTCTTCTTAACGGCGCTGCAATCACTGTTTTTTCTCGTATCCACAATAAAGCTCCAATTGGTTTTTCTTTCGTGAGTTGGAGTTGAATCAAGAGAACAAAAGCCTTACTCTGGAGTTCCATCGGAATCCGCTTGACTCTAATCTACTTAATTTTAATGTCGTTGTAACGCTCAGACAGTGCAGTTTTCCATTTGACGCGGTATTCATTGCACAAGAGATTCATAAATCTTTCGAAAGTGCGATCATCGCTCATACCTCTCTCAAGTCAAAGAAAGAAAAGAGTCACACAATTGTTAGTCGAGTGGACGAGAATTTCCGTTAAGAACCGCCTACCCAGGCCAAAGTATCACTCCTACATATATTTGTTATCGTTGCCTGCGATAAACTCTTATTCGACAACTCGGCCGCTAATTGATTTGCTAAGATAAATTTCGTTCACTCCTTTTTCATTATGAGTAACGTATGGCACATCTCTCTCCCAACCGATCTGAATAAAGTTAAACGGTGTTACCACCTTCTAGGAATATGCGTATGTTAATATGCGGCTTTGACCGAAGCTAAAAGGCTGGTAGAATTTCACAATTAGGTAGGTTTTCACAATTCTTATAAAATTGGTGGTTTTGATTAATGCTATTTTTTTTTTTAAGAAAATTTCACTTTTACGGACTAAGGCGAATAATAAATTGCGATTTCCAAAAATTGCAAGATTTGTACTCTGAAATTGTAGAAACATAAAAGCACACTCAGATAAGAGTCTACATAAGTCTATGGTAAGCTACATGCTTCCAAGCAAAAATGGAGAAGTTTTTATTCAGACCAATATATATAAAATGTCGACCTAAATTAAAGCACCTAGCTGATACGTCTCAAACAACAAGAAAACCAGCAAAATCAGCTAATTAAAATAGAGTCTTATCAAACCTTAAAGTAATTAATTATTTATAGGGTCAGTTGGTGAACATTGAATGACTTTGATATGTACTAACCGAAAGAGTTGGATCAATTAAGCACAATTGTAACTTACTATCACATAACTCAAAGTTCATATCGTTGGCGGCGTTAATCAGCAAGTCAGCTGTATAAGAAGAATATAATATTCTTTTGAAATATATAAAACGGCTTTAGATTAACAATATTTATTCAACCAAATGAAACTATACGTCGAAATCGATGTAATACCTACAACAGAATTGATATCAAAAGGCTGATTGACTAGTCGCCCAGATCACAAATATAACACACGTTTGCACAAAATTACAAAACTTAGTGATATACATATAACACAGATCTATAAAATAAAAATTTGTTGCCCTGGATATGTTAGCAAATTTTACGAATTTATCATGAAAGTATTGCATTTGATTTTTAGATATCATTTATTTTGAACAGTTACTGGCTTGTTAGCCATAGCATTTATTTTCCAGTCATGATTAGGGAGGTACGCACTTTTCTTGCGCTTACAAACATCACGTAATTTCTACCCCCAGACTTCTTACCAAAATATTGCGAAAAATTATGCAGAAGATTTTATAAAAAAGTCAAACGTGGACATATGTATCTAGACTTACAGTCTACAAAATATTCTGTTTTACTTAATGAAAATATGGTTTTCATGTGCTCTCAGAAACAATGATCTTATCAAATTCCCAGAAATTTGTTCAATTTACTAATGGAAGTGAATGGGAGGATCAAACATTTACACCAAAGTTGATTGCTCAAAATGAACTCAGTTATTTGAAATGTGATCTAGTTAGGAACAATAATGCAATTTGTCAAATAACAAAAGGTATTGTTTTAATTATATTCGTAGAATATTTCCGAAAGTTGGACTATTTATTTGTCCTTGTCAAAGTTACGACTGTTTCGGAAAGTGAAGCTTGGAAAAGTTTAGTTTCGCTGCTCGAAGATTTCTTAGCTAACAATAAAGCACAAAATTATGTAAATATTGTGCAAATATGCTGAGAAACTTTCGGACTCTAGCAATAAATCTGAGTATCTTTGCAATTGTCTGGATCAAATTCGATAAAATTCAGTTTCCTACATTGGTTTTATACTCTTACAACATGTTCTCACAGAGTACGAGTATAATAGTTTGGTTCACCTAACGGTTCTACGATGGTAACCCCGCCCACTCCTCATATAACGGTGTTGTTAAAGACTACTACAAGCGCCATAAACTTCATCGAAAATATCGATAAAAGTCCGTTCCTGATATTGATATGTCTCTAAGTCAAAAATGGATTGATTCAGTACTTCGCTTAGGCTCCATATACCTAATATAAAGATTTTTCAACTTCCGGGTGACTTTATACCGCATATATCGGCCAATATGTGAGTTATCTCAATGAAAATGAAAGAACTTGTTTTCCTAATAACAATGTATCCTTGTGCCTAAAATAAGTAAAATCGGGTAAAAATTTGCCTAGCCCCCATGTAAAGAACATGAAGGATGTTCAAGTATCCGGTTGATTTTACTCCACATATGTTGGTGATAGTATGTGAAGTACTTTCCTGAAACTCAGGGAGCATTATATTCTGTTAATAGTATGTTGCATTGCCAAAAAATATTAAATCAGGTCAGTACTACCCCTATCTCGCATAAAATTTTCTAACTTCCTGTTGACCTTATGCCACATATATATCAGTCAATATGTAAAATATCTTAGCAAAATTAACTGATTAATATTGGAAATACTTTAGCTTAAAGTAAAAAATTGGCTATAATATAGTTTAAAACCGACAAAATGTGAAATTAGTCTACGAATTACCCCAACTCCCAAATACTACATATATTGATTTTCGTTATTCGAACAAACCTTATGCCGAAGATATCGTTCAATGTGTGTATACCTCAGCAATGTCAAAATTAACTCAATTAACCCATCCCTTTCTCTGCCCCCAATATAGGCTCTATATTAATTTCCAACTTTCCACCTGATGTATGATACTTAAATAAAATTAAATCAACAAGTTTTCTTAAAAATTGTGTAGAAGTATGAATCAAATTGGTGTAGACATTGATCCAAGTCTTTTATCCCTAAAATAATGAACTACGATCCTTTGGTTGACGTTTGCACATCAACTTATTATATTAAATTTAGCTTCTTCAGTTGAGTTTATACCCCATATATCTCAATTGAAGATGATTTCAATACAATTTTAGATGACGGGAAGTAAAATATAGTAATAAAACTAAATGAGTGTATAACCAATAATATTATATAACTTAATAAAATACCAAATTTGATTGTAATCCCTTTACAATGTCATCGAATAATGAATACTGAATTATTTCGCAACATTTTTATACCCTGAATAGGGTATATTAAGTTGCCACGAAGTTTGTAACACCTAAAAGGAAACGTCGGAGACCCTATAAAATATGTACATAAATGTATGTCCGTCCGTTCGAACTAGTCCCTTAGATTTTAAGCTAGCTTAAGAAGTTGCTCAGTTGTTGGAACGGCCGATATCGGACCACTATAGCTTATAGCTGTCATACAACCTGAACAATCGAAATCAAGTGCTTGTGTGGAAAACTTTTTTATTTGATGAGGTATCTTCATGAAACTCGGCATGGATTATTATTTAAGGCCATCATGTAATCTCTAATTTTAATTGGATGACTATAGCATATAGCTGCCATATAAAATGAACGATCGGAATAAAATTAGATAGCAATCAAGTTCTTGTAAGGAATATTTGTATTTGTGAAGGATATTATAGCTTCGGTGCAACTGAACTTAACGTTTATTTTTGTTTAATATAACACCTGAAGGTATTTTTCCTGCTTTTATCAAGAGTAAGAGCAAAAGCATAAAATGTTCGGTTACTCCCGATTTAGCCCTTCCTTACTTATTTTAATATAGCGTTGTGCGTAGTTGTGAATATATTTCCCTGGCTTTGATCCTTATAAAATGCGGGAGTATAAAATGTTGGTTTACACCCGCACTAAGCCCTTGAATATCTTGAATTTTTTATTTACGTTTTTGAAAAGCATAAATAGTTACATGTACGCGGAAAGTGTGGGTTTGGATGTTTCATAAACTTCATTACTTTTTAAAATAACACTGTCGTTAAAAACGTACAGATTTCGGGCGAAATTCTACATCCGCTTTACATCCTGCACGGCGTATGAACAACACGAAGCAAAACAAATCGTAACAAATAAATACAACAGCATCATAACATTTACCTTTCCGATCCAACCAAACCGTTTTTATAAACGAAATATATGGCATTGTAAAAACAGATTGAAGTCTTGCATGTTCCGACACCTCAGAGGGGTAGTGAGCAAGGGTGTCACTTACATTGTATTGGAAAATCTCTTAAAGAAACTCAGCAGCATTGCATTCTTCTACGAGTTCTAAATAAGAGTGTAAGGGTGTAATGGCCTTGAGTTGCAACGGCTTGGAGTTTGCAACAATGTAATTGATTTTTATAGGAAACAAAAGTTTACAAGCACGCAATTACAGTTACAATCATACACACTCACATATGCAAGCACTGAAATAAAACACATACCCACATACAAAGGTATTGCTTTTAATACTTGGTTCATTTTATATGCGCACTTTTTTATTTTCTGCATACGTTTCCTTTCCTCTTCATCACTGCGCTTGGCTGCATGCAACAACACTGCAGCAGGTGCGCACGCACACATGCCAAATTGCCAGTTGGTTTTCGCTTCACGGTTTATTTGTCGTCAAAAAGAAAAATTTATCAACTTGATTTTGTTATTGGCAAACGTGCTTGCCCTTCCCCTAAGCAAAAGGTTCCTTGTTGTGTTGCTGTTTTTATTCTCATAGTTTCACCACGTTTGATTGCTCTGACCCCTTCCGGTCCCCTCAACTTTGGCTTGGATTATTTTGTTGCAACTGATGACGTGCAAATTCAATTGAAAGACTGTATTTCCTCTTCAGCTTTCAACCAAACGCTACGTCCATCCTATTCCAAAACAGATACATTTATAAGCACACATGCATGTGTATTTGTGTATGTGTATGTATGCATACGTGGGTGTTTGCTTGAATCGCCGGCGTTTGTAAATTCATTGCAGAGGACAAATTGCAAGTTCTTATTGACTGCAGCAGAGTTTTGAAAATTGAATTTTTCTCAACCTCATTTTCGTCTGCATAGCTGAGGTGTTGCCCCTTTAATTGAGTTGTTTTTTGTGTGTGTTTCGTAGCAAACACTTAAATAAAATTTTCTGTTTGTTTTAACGGCTTTCAAAGTTTGTACTCAAATAGAAATTAAATTACAGCAAAAGAGAGAGAAGTCAGTCATGCATTAATGCAAATTTGCTCCAATTGAGTGAACTTGGTATAGCATCTGGTCACATAGTCTTTGAAAATACTGTAAGGCCTATTTGAGAGGTTTGTGGAATTCTTTGTTTTTTTGATATGCTTAGTGAAATACCCCTCTCTGCAAGCCATTAAAAAATATGTAGATGTATAAAAAGTTGATTCCGCATATGAAAAATATTTTCTACTGTAACGAATCTATTTACTTTGACGAATTTATATGGTATGTGTAGAGTTTTATTTTTTTATTAAAGAACCCTGTGTAATTTATTCGATATACTTAATCTACACTATATTTTTTTATTTTATAATATTAATTCAAAATTATCAAAATATATATTTAATACTAAACCTTCAATAATCAGTTTATATTAACTGTCTAAATATCCGGTATCATCCCATTACCAAAATGCTGAATTCACAGGTGAACTTCAAACTCGTAAGCCAAGATATTCAAAGCGAATTCGCCGAACTGGCAGCTAAGAAATACGTAAGTATTTAAACCCATTTTAATATTTTACAGTGGGAATTCGGTGCTTGCTTCCTGAGAAAATCATACCATTCTTAGCGCTGAAATGAAAACTACAAAACACTCATGAAATACAGTAAAAATCTCAAATCTTGTTTCCATAGTTACACCACAATATTTTTGCTCTCTCGAATCAAATAACTTTCTAACATATTACATTTGCAAGGATGTTTAGGAGAACTAGAATAAATTTACGGCAAAGAGTAACCTCCTTTGATATCGTAGGAATACCTACAATGTGTTGCCTTTTGCTTGCCTTAACCACATCGCCAGTTCTACAAAAATCGTAGGTTTTCTGCTGAAGCGATTGATCGTCATATTAAAACGAGTAAATTAGGCGTTTTTAAGTGCTAGTGTGACGATAACCGAGATTTAGAAAAATTATTCTCGTATTTTAACCCAAATATTTAAAAATATATTCTATTAAAAAAAAAATATTAAATTGAGGATTCCTCAAATACAGATTTTTTCACCGACCAAATGGCCAAATTTCTTCTTTTCCTAAAAATAAAGTTTTGGAATTCTGAGAATACGAATGCTTTGAAAATTGATTGAAAAGAATGATAAAGTCTATTGATCTTCATACTCCCATCTTTTTTCTTAATATGCTAGATATTTAATAGCACTGTTGCCTTGGCTTTCGTCATGAGTTATTAGTCCTGGTTTCGAAAATTGCTTAGAATTTTGAATTTATGTAGACAGTATAACACTCAATTAAAATATTTTTAATGAACGCTCTTACATTTTCAGACTTTTCTACTGATAAAAAAGGAAAAAAAAAGTAAGGAAAGTCTAAGTTTAGCTCTAACCGAACATTTCATACTTTTGCAACTTCTAAGATATATTGTTCCGCAACCTATTTTTCACACACAGACATGCTATTATCAGGAAAGGATTCCCTCCAAATTTTATTAATGTATCTTACAAATTGACCAATATTTTCGATAAAAAGATATTAATTGGAACTGTGGTCCACATATTCGGCATGTGGGGGCTTAAACAGTTGTAGCCCGATTTTGACAATTTTTGGTCATCAAGTGGTACACCTTTAAGACACTATTCGTTCAATATTTTATCTCGATATATAATTGTTACTTGATTTGTATACTGAAAAGTGAAAGAATCAGATGGAATTTAAAATTGTGTTTCATGGGAAGTAGGTCCGATTCCACCCATCTACAATACCAGCCAAGGAACACGTATACTAAATTTCACCGAGAAACCTCAATTTTTACTTGTTACTAAGTTATCGCTTGCACGGGCGGGCAGACGGACGGACGAATGGACAGACAGTTTCAGATTCAACTCGTCATCCTGATCATTTATATTATATATACATAACTATTTCTAACTCGACTATTTTATTTTCTTTTACAAACAACCGTTAGGTGAACAAAACTATTATGCTCTGTAGCAAAATGTTGCAAGAGTATAAAAATCGAAAAATATACGAAAAGAAGAGGCAATCATTTTTATGTGCAAGTCCGCTATAAAAGAGTGAAGTGAATATCAAAATTGAAACCGAAATATTTATGTACTTATATTCACCTTGCGAAGAGGAAATTGGGCACACAATCGTTGTAATTAGAATGGGCATGATTGATTTAAAACACATTAGCGGCGGCATTCAGAAATAATGGTAACACAAAAGCCACGTCAAATGCGATGGAAATTTGTCAGTGCACAACGAAAGAAATAGATTGAAAAATAAATAATCAAATGGATACGAGGGTTGCCTTTTATATTTCGAGATAAGAAAACAATAACAAATATTAATAATCGAAAATCGCTTCATTGTCTTTCAAATATTCTCCATTAAGATCTATACACTTTTATGTGCGTTTGAAACAATTTTCGAAGCACATTTGGCACTTTGATTTAGGTATCTCCAAACCAGGCGTTCTGAATGCATCAATCGCCTCTACAGGTGTCGAAAAACGTTGACCTCTTCTTTTAACGTGCGGAAATAAAAAGAAGTCGTTCGGTGCCAAGTCAGGGCTACACGGTGGATGACTCATCAAATGACTCAGTTGATGTGTGAGAGCTCGCATTGTCTTGGTGAAGAGTCATCCGACGGTTGGTTTTCTGATTTTTTGAAAGACAACTGGCAAACAAATGGTTGTGTACCACTCAGAATTTACTGTTCTACATTTTTCAAGTGGTATAGTTGCGACATGTCCAGTTTTTTTCTAAAAAAAGACAGGCAACCATTTGCTTGGAAGTGCTTCGTGCGCCCATACCGTTGACTGCTGTTTACCGGGCTCATACGCGTAAATCCACGATTCATCACTGTCACGATTTCATTGACGTATTTCGAAACACCGCTATCGTATTTTTAAACATTTCTCTCGACAAAGCGACACGAGCCTTATTTTGAGCGATTGAAAAATTGTGCGGGATCCAACATAAACAAATTTTTTTACAGTCAAATGTTTATGCAATATTGAATGAATGCTGGTCCCACTAATGCCTATAGTTGTCTCTATTTCATAGATCACGAATTTGCAATATCAGTTTGCGCACAGCATCAATATTTTCCAGAACTAATTTTGGACGACCTTCATGAAGTGATCTACGACCTCGATTGAATTCACACTATAATCGATAAACACTGGTCCTTGACGGAACTTCACCGTAAAAAATTTTTTGGCTAAGATGAATATTTTAAGTTATTGTGAACAACAAAAGTAGCGCTCGTTACCAATAAGAAATGTCAAAATTTACGATAAAGTTGTGAGTTTCCAGATTGCAACACTAGTGTTTTCAAATCCCGAAATATAAAAGGCAACCTACGTAAACGTTGCATTGTTGAAAACACGTTGATTGATTTCTATCTTGACTGAGTATTTAAAGAGAATGTATTCTAATATTGTAATGAATATTCGTACAATCGAAAGCAAATTACATTAACCTGAATTGCGGCACTGACAAAAGTGGATGTGAATATTTGTTTCTTTTATTTTTTTGTGCGTCTGAAAGGACGTCTATGTCAAAAGGATGACAGAGAAATATTATACTTTATCTTTTTTTTCGTAAACATAACTATTTAAGATAGAAATTACTAGAATAACAGCAAATTTCAAAGAATTTTGGGGCGTGCTCCCAAATAAGTTAGTATTATGAATTTAGGTTACTTATTTATTGAATATTTATTGCAAAGCTGTCTCTCCGGCTGGAATGGTGAGCAATGACATTTGTTTCGGTTTCAATGACAATATCGTTCGTTTACTTTTAGTTGTTTTTATAAAAATGTGTGCCAACGAACTTGAATGCAAACCACAAAGCAACGACCATGGAATCGATCCATAAGAGATACTGAGAGTTTCAACTATCTACTTATATATAATGCTAAAACACTAACTATTCGTAAAATATTTCCTTCGCTATTTCGAGTTTGAAACGACATTAATCATTAAGCTACATTTTCAACGGTCTTATAAATCCATTGGAAATGATAATTCTGAAGCAAATAAATTTTCTTATTAAAAAGGTATCAATAAAGGCCTTGACCTTATCACAAATCTGATTAGACGCTTCATTTCTATTTCCTGCAGCTCCTTGAATAGCAATGGCTGGACAGTCAAGAATAATTCAATTTTATCTTATTCCAAACAACTTCTGCCCTAGCATCCGCTATAGAACCATAATCGGTTAAAGTCAGTTGCCAATGGCGCTTTTCTCTCCCTTTCTCGCCAAATAAAAAGAAAGAAATATCTCCGAAAAAAGTGCAGAATGCTGAATTTTCGGATTCTACATAAAACATATAAAATGGAGTCGTTAAAGACAAATCTTAGTACCAAGATTTACTATTGTTAAACCCATTACTAGAAATTATTTAGAACTGAACTGCTGATCCTACTGAAGATTGCTCAAATTATATGTCAAACGATCAGATTATAGGAATATGTACCTGTTAATTATTGCTTTTTCATATGAAAAATTTTCAAATTTAACAAATTTCTATTTGTACTCGTCGAATATATTATTTAACTATATATTCTGAATAAATTAGATCTGCAAAATATCTATGGAATACTAAAAAAAACTCAATATTTTTTTTTTTGACGGATTGAAACCAGTCACAAAGGTTCTCTTTCAAAACCAAGTATTTCCTCTCATATTAATTTTGAGTATGACTTCGCAGAAATCAAATGAATGCCAGTGACACAAACCTACAGCTTTGATTAAAGTTATAGCTCGCCTATTAATGTAAGTTCCGCTTAAGTAGTTCCCGACTTAATTAGAAACTTCATACTGTGATAACTGTTAATTAGTTATATATGTTGCTGGAGATAGTGATTTAACCAACTACTTTTATTTAGTATTATTTTTAACTAAACACTTCTATGTGGTATGTTTACCAAAGTGAAATACAGAAGTAAAATTGACATAACCTGAAAATAATATACATATCTACAATATAAAGAAATAAAAGGGCTTTTCAAAGATTTAAAATTGCTTACTGTCGGGCAAATAGAGTGTCGATAAAGTGTATACGAGAAGACAATGCACAGCCTAACTGTATTCTAACGGAAAACATTTTGCTGCACACACGACTAAGCACTCAAAACTCGGAATTAATCAATTTTAAAGCAAGCTACAACTAGTCCCTTAAGAGGAGTTTCTAAATGAAAACTCCACACACACACACAGCCAGGGTGTTGAAAATCTCGGCAACATAACGGACACAACAAGAGCATGTTTCAGTAAATTAGGTGCACAATTTCAGGTGGTTATAGCAAGCCAATTGTCATACACTGACAGGCAAAATAACGCAAAAGTGTTTACAAACAACCACTTGTTTGCTCGCACACACACACGTACATAAATACAAACCCACATATATGCATGCGACCACCTGAGCATGTCTATACATATGTGGATGTGTGTATAGGAAAACGGTAGTGTAATTGTATCTGCAACAACATATATGATTACGTATGCATAAGTATGTATAGATGATGTGTGCGTGTGGCTTGCTTAAGGAGGCAGTGTTGTTCTTGGTTTAAAAGGTGCTTAATTGCGCATGTTGTATGAATCATTCGTCTGCGCATGTTTGTGTGCATTCATGTGTGTATGTGTGTGCCATAATAGACAAACGTACAATTTTGTTTTCGTAACTGTTGTGGTATTTCGTGTTGGTCTGCGTTCTGTGGCAATGTAGATTGGCTACTTTGACTGTTTAAACCACCACCATATTTCCCACACTGCAATGTAGCAACACGGTGTGGCATGTTGATTAAGTCAAAACAATAGCTTTTGCCGCATACACAGAGATTTGCAAACGTATAAACAGACTTGCAAAAATAGTGCATACACCAGTATTATGTGTGTGTGTGCACGTGTGAGAATCGCCATATGTTCTCCTGCCAAACCATACCTGCATGCACCCAAATACAACTGGATACTATAAACATACATGCATATAAGCATACATGTAGGCGCCTCCTCTTTAACACTTCGAGGTCCTTGCCGGGTCTTTGCCGGCGCATGCTGCTGCACTTGGATTTATTAAGTCATTTCACCGGCAATACCTGCCTCTCCCCTTTCATCAACACTCCGCTTGCTCTGCGGCAGCGTTGGCAGGTATGTGTGTGTGTGTGCACATTTGAGCGCAACTACAAGTAAAGGTAATTTCACCTGGTTTTATGGTTTGTCGATTTCGTAGGCCGCCCTCCGCTGCCGGTTCACCGTTTTGTGTTTTAATAATGTTCGTGTTTTACATGCTTGTTCGTTGGTGTTGTTATTGCGCATATTTACACACGGGTGCATAAAGGTACACAACACGGCTATAAGTAACGAAATAAAAACAGTCATTCGAGATATTATCTCATGTTTACCTCGCTCACGTAAAGCATAGTAAATTGGGCTAAAGCACCTAATACATTTAAGATTATAAAAATTAACAGAATAAATTTAAGCAACGATGTTCACTGCTTTCCATCGATTTTAAAGTCGTTTTTTTTAATATGTAGAAAAATAAGTAAAAACAGAACAATTCGTGTCAAGGAATTTTTTTTGGAAAATTTATTGAAAAGGTTTATCCAGCAATGTTGTCAGCGAGCCCAATACTCCGATTATACAAATTGTTTGTTCTTTTCAATACCATTTTTTAGTATCATAGGTCTTTTGCTTCAATTTGCCAGTTCCTCGAAATAAGAAGGAAGCGGAAGTAATTCCGTGCTCCATTCATATATATTTGACATCATATTCAAACAAGTAAGGAAGAGATAATTTCGAATGTGCCGAATATTTTATACTCTCGCAAAGTCAAATTATTTACTCGTTTGAGATCTCTTTGTGGATTGACCAATATTTTCGGTAGAAGGTCAACTATAGGCACTGGGGTCCACATATTCAGTACTTAGGGGCTTGAACAGTTTTGGTTCGATTTAGACAATTTTTGGTCACAAGTTGGCATACTTTAAACGTATTATTCTTGCAAAGTTTTACCGTGATATAATCATTGCTGCTTGATTTGCATAGTGGAAGGTGAAAGAATCAAACAGAATTTAAAACGGTGTTATATGGGAAATAGGCGTGGTTGTAATCCGATTTTGTTCATTTTCGCGAGACCACGCCCACTTTAAAAAAAAAATTTAACTGCAGATGCCCCTCCTTAATATGATCCTGTGTACCTAACAACATATCATCCTAGAGATAAAATCTTATATCTTATTGCAGAGCTTAGTTATAGAAATTTTTTTTTTATTAATGGCGTTTTGTGGGCGTGGCAGGGGTCCGATTACACTCATTTGCAATACCAACCGTCTTACGGCACCAAGAAACATGTGTAGCAAGTTCCATAAAGATATCTCAATTTTTACTCAAGGTACAGCTTGCACGGACGGACGGACGGACGGATAGACAGTCATCCGGATTTTAACTCTTCTCTTCATCCTGATCATTTATATATACGTAACCCTATATCTAACTCGATAAGTTTTAAAATATTAAGTTTTTTGAAGGAACAGCTGTCAAACCAATTGTCAAAGTAAACATTATGATACAGAGCTTAACACCAAATAGTGGAGTTTCATGTTCAAAAGGCGCGCTAAATTTTGCTAAAAATAAATGCTCTTTGCCCTCGACTAAAAATAATCTTTTTATTGGCACAGCTTAGATTTTTTCATAGTACATCCTGTTTTCTTAAATTAAAAGATTAAGCGCTAGTAATTTGTATTCCAAATGTCTTACAGATTAAGTTTCAGCGATTTCCTATCACAAGAAATATATCCTCTTTTAAATGTAAAGTACCACAACGCCACCGGCAATGATAATCTGAGGTATTGTATATCAAATTCATGCCGCAACGTAGTCTGTACCATTATTGCGGATATACAAAATACGATGAAAAGAAGTCATCAAACAAGAGAAAATTATACAAATATACAAACACACTAATACAAAGCCAAACACTGCCTAGCACCAGCGTAAATGCCAGTGGTGAACGAGGAACAACCAAAATGTGACGCCATTAACTTAAAAAGATCAAAACACCATCAATACAAAACGGAAGCACCCGCAAATTTATTTGTAAGTATTTATCAAGTAATTCACGTTGGTCAACCGTGGCCAGCCCAGGAAGTCAATAGGACTGAAAGTTTTTCACTTGGCGACTATTAAGTGGCGGAACGTGAGCGGGCATCGCCGTACATCAAATATATATGTGTATATACAATATATTTGTGGTAAATCGTGATGTTGCGGAAATTTCAACTGCAACAACATATATCGTTTGTTGTAAATTTGTTCGTTGTAACATAGTAGTTCATTGAATTCATAAGTTAACTTGAAAATAATCTTCTTGAAAATCTGTTAAAGTTGTCGAGAAATTTGAAAGTTGAGGATTACACGCGCATTCCAATATTTGAAATAATAAAAATTTATTTCGGGAAAGTGGTGACAATATGCTGTAAATTTATTCATTGGTTATTTAAAGGATATTACATTAAGATATGAATAACTTATAGCGCTTTCCGTAGTTTAACGGGTAAGTATGCTTTAGATAATTGATTAATAATAATTTTATTTAAAAAAAGATTTTATTTTCTTTCCATATTTTTTTTACGAGGGAAACAACCATTTTATCTGCAAATCGAGAATAAGCGCCAATATAAGCGAAATAGTTTGCTACAGTAGTCACCGCTTCTATTTCCTTCCAAAAACAAAGTTCGAATCACCGACCGATACGTTTTCAAAACAAAACTGCCAATACAAATTTTGGTGGTGGCCGTCTACGTAAATGGTATACGGTGGTATCGATGATTATAGTAACGTCATCTCGCGGTGAAGTTCAGTATACTCGTAATTAATACATAATGATTTAACCCAGCTACGCCCACAGATTGAGCACAGACTTCTCTGCTTCCACATGTACACAACACATCGTTCAGCCGTGCTTGATCCGACTTCAAGCGAGCACCAATTTCAAAAGAATATATACCATATACTCGCTAAAATACGATTAAGAATGACTGGGTAATCAATTTTTTAAACTATGTTTTAAATTAATGAAAATAAGAAAAAACACAACTGACACCAAATTTCTATTGAATTCTATTGCTATTTTGACGTTCGAAACGTATACGGATATAAATCAAGTACATATTTTTCATAATAATTATAAAATACTTTTATAAGATACTATCAGCCGAAGTATCAATGCAGCGTGTCCAATAAATACGCAAATTGTACCGATAACTTTGGGCATAGCTTCTTTAACCAGTTGAGTTCACAGACTCGCTTAACAGAAGAGAGACCTATATAGTTTCACAAGATTTGTGGAGATAATTAGTTGAAGCTCCATACGCAATATACTACTGCTTTTGACAATTGTATACGAGAATGCGGGACCCAATTTTATTTATTTTTTTAATCATACCATATATTAAATGTAATAATACGGCTTCAATAAGTGTTAAACGACTTCTGTCTCTTCGTCCTCTGCCGATTTCTTTAATTATATGAGGAAAAGTAATGACCTACTTATATTTGTATTTCCTCAGCGCTCATTATTTCTACCATACAATTCTGTACTTTTTTCCTGAATTTAACCAGAATAACTTACGTCTATTTTTCTAATTTCTTATTTTGAATAAGAGACCTTCAGAACCAATATTTTATTTTACATAAATATTTTAGGTACGTACATACATACATATGCAAACATATTGTCAATTAATATGAACTCAAGGACTAACATGAATCCATTACGAGTCTTTCAAGCTCAATAACTGGCAGCAACTTAATACAATTGCGCAAAAGTCCTTACAAATACTTAAGGCAATAACAAAACAATGCATTTAAGCTCTGTCAAAAATATATGCAAGTATAAATAAAAAGAGAGAGTATCTATGTAATCCGAGATCAAATCGATTCGCCATGAAACAACATTCTAATTCCCATTAGGTCATGGCAGATTAGTTGTGTAGGCACATGGGCTTTAACGGTACTATATATATATATGCGTAGCAAAGTGAATGTGCATTCAAAGCATATACCATTTATATCATTCTACATATGTATGTGCGTTGGTGTGTGGCGGTGATGCATCTGTTTGTGCTTAGTAAGCAATCGACTTTTGTGGAACTATATCCATTTGCAAATAAAATCCATCCGCATTTAAGTGCAAGCGTAAATGTTTTATTAGTATTTTTGACAGAATTGGTAAGTTGGATTTTATTCGTTGCACCATGCAAACTTTTGTTGTATTACACAGATTTTAGTGTCCTTTATATTGTTGTACATGACGCATTGTTTATATAGCCTAGTAAAATTGTTCTATTGAGACTCGACAGAGTAAATTTTACGGCACCCAAAACGATGAGTGGCTTAAGTGCGCATAGACTTGCTTATACATATGTACATACTTCCTCTATGTGGGAATGAACTGCTGGAACAATATCTGACTGGCTATTTTGGTGCACTCATCCAAAAAAGGAAGCTTTATTTTATCGACCAGGCATGAAGAGTGATTAAGTTAGGTTAGGTAATCACGCCGATATTCATGAAACCACGAATAATCTCAATGAAGAAATGGGATCCACATATATCCACATGTCGCTTCTCGAAAAGTACCTATAAATAACTAACTAACTTCGGTGAGTAGTTGCTTTATCCACACTGCAATCTCAACGAAATCTTTCAACAAGTATATAAAAACTGTATTAATCTGAGAACCTTGTTTTAGGAGCAGAAAATGCAGCAGAATTTAATAAAAAAAACCGGGACCGTTCTGATTACGATGGTCGAACTACAAGTATTGTGCGATCGTCAATGTCACGTCAGGATTTCTTGAGTGAACGAAGAAAGTCTTATGTGTTCAACACTCCGTGAATTCGTCTTTTAATACCCAAAGCTCTCGGTATTTACAATACTAATTTGTTTATCTGATTTGTTCGTGAAGTACGAAGTAGGATCCTAAGAATAATATATTTTAAATTCAGTTTAGTACTACCTTTTATATATAAAAGAAATTTAAGGAAGAAAATTTCTCCAAGCGCTGAGAAGCTTCAAATTGCATTACTTTTCCTGAATTATACGACAATATTATTTTGCGAAATATTTATGTAACTGCAAAAACTTTCAGATTAAATTGCAGCGTCTAAATTGATTAGAAAATGTCGTAAGTATCGTCGTTGAATCTGAAAGCTTTGAAGCACATACCCATAGCAATAACATACGTGGAAGTTTTTTTGCATTAGTACTTCAAACTTATATAAATAGGTGCAATTAATATATAACGGTTAGAAACGGTTTGACTAGTCATGTCCCTAGAACATAACCGACCCAGTGGAAACTTTACGATCTGTTTGGAATAAAGCCGAACATAAAACGTCATGAAAATAAAATCATTTAACTACTCTCGGTTCTGCGCACATTGCTTGCACAGATAAGCGCATAAAAATTCCTACTGGGTCAATAAAAAAATATGTATATTATAGCTCAAGAGCACTTTTACTTAGATTAAATGAACATTTATTGAGTATTTAATCTTAGCATATTTCCATTTCAAGGAAATTGCAACTAACTCTTTTACTCTTGGCACATTTCATTGTAAGATTTGTGTTGGCTGAGTATTTGCGTTAGTCAATAAGCTATAAATTCACAAAATATTTCATGTGAGGAAGCACAAAATATAAATTGAAATTTAAACCATTGGGGAAAACTACGCATCGGATTGTCTTAAATAAATCATTTCTGGCAAACATTCAATTCCTATCTTGATGCTTGCCAGAATATAAATTAAAAATTTCCTGAACAACGGAAAGGAAGATTTTTATTTAGTTAGTTAAAAATCATAAATAATAAATTGATATCATAACAGAATTGAAATTAATTTTCAAATCCAATTTGCATACTCATTTAATACTGAAAACGTAAAGTAAGCATCTAATAACGAGTTTCACTTATTTGCTCCGCCATCAAATGATTTATTAACATATTCCCAAGAAATTGCAAGGAAAAACCTACTGGACTACATACATTTTTAATGGAAATTACTATAGAGAAATAAGATACCCCAATTACATTTTACAATTCGGCAAAAATGTCATTGCCTATAGTTTATACCTCATTTAATTGAGCTCTTACTGGATACCAGCGATTTCTGTTTTTATACTCTCGCAACCTGTTGCTACAGAGTATAATAGTTTTGTTCACCTAACGGTTGTTTGTATCACCTAAAATTAATCGAGTTAGATATAGGGTTATATATATATAAGTGATCAGGATGAAGAGACGAGTTGAAATCCGGGTGACTGTCTGTCCGTCCGTCCGTCTGTCCGTCCGTCCGTCTGTCCGTCCGTCCGTGCAAGCTCTAACTTGAGTAAAAATTGAGATATCTTTATGAAACTTGGTAGACATGTTTCATGGTACCGTGAGACGGTTGGTATTGCAGATGGGCGTAATCGGACCACTGCCATGCCCACAAAACGCCATTAATCAAAAACAAATAACTTGCCATAACTAAGCTCCGCAATAAGATACAAGACTGTTGTTTGGTACACAGGATCACATTAGGGAGGGGCATCTGCAGTTAAAATTTTTTTTTAAAAAGTGGGCGTGGTCCCGCCTCTAATAGGTTTAATGTGCATATCTCCTTAACCGCTAATGCTATAATAACAAAATTCACTGGAAGCAAATGTTTTTAGAACCTCTACCTATAGTGTGAAAACAGTTGAAATCGGGTGGCAACTCCGCCCACTCCCCATATAACGGTACTGTTAAAAACTACTAAAAGCGCGATAAATCAAGCACTAAACATGCCAGAGACATTAAATCTTATCTCTGAGATGGTATAAATTGGCTTTATAGGAACCGCGTTCAAAATTAGTCAGTGGGCATGGCACAGCCCACTTTTAGGTGAAAACCCATATCTTGAGATCTGCTCAACCGATTTCAACCAAATTCGGTGCATAACGTTCTTTTCATGTTTCTATGTCATAGTGCGAAAATGGGCGAAATCGGATTACAACCACGCCCATTTTCCATATGACACCATTTTAAATAGCACTTGATTCTTTCACTTTCCACTATGCAAATCAAGCAACAATGATTATATCGGCGTAAAACTTTGCGTGAATAATACGTTTAAAGTATGCCACCTTGTGACCAAAAATTTTCTAAATCGAACCAAAACTGTTCAAGCCCCTAAGTACTAAATATGTGGACCCCAGTGCCTATAGTTGACCTTCTACCGAAAATATCAGTCAATCCACAAAGAAATCTCAAACGAGTATACCATTTGACTTTGCGAGAGTATAAAATGTTCGGTTACATCCGAACTTAGCCCTTCCTTACTTGTTTTGTATGCATTTTTTTCTATCATATTGAATTTTGTTTAAAGATATTAAAGAGTTTTTTAATGTTTTTGTAATTACAAAATATTCAATACGAAAGATATAGGTATACTATTTTATTTATACGCATGCTAGTAGATCCAGCCACACGTTGATGTGGCTATGGTACAGTTTATTATAATAAATTATTCAATGCATGATGATAATGAAAATATTATTAACAAATAAAGACGAAAACATTACTGCCGGTATAAGAATCCAAGGGATTGTACTTTTAAAAATTATTGTTACAAACATTTTTTAATAGAAAAAATTATGAGGTTTTTAAATCTATGCCAAATTGATATTTTTGGATTTGAGACTTATTTATGGATATGACGAAAGTTGAAATAATGGGAAACTGTAGCTTTCTGAAGACTGGTCTGCGGCATACAATCAAAATGGACGCTTCGAGTATATTTCCGGTGATCAATTTGACGATCAAACACCGAAAAGTTTATCGTTGCATTGTTTTGTGCAATGCTTCAAATGATTGGCATTTTACTCAGAACTAAAACTATTGTTTCTTTTATGCCCTCACGTTTGCCGAGAAGTTTGTAACACACATAAGGAAACGTCGGAGATCCTATAAAATATATCGTCCACTTTTTGTGAATATGTCTTCTGTCACAATAATCAAATTTTACAGGAAAACGTTTTTATATTTTTGCAACATTTAGCTACAGAATATAACAATTTTGTTCACTTAACGGTCATTTGTATCACCTAAAAATTTAAATTTAATAAATTTAATTTTATACCCAGAATGGCACAAGAGAGTTGTACAGGAGCCGGTATCAAAATTGGACGATGCGCGTGCCACAGCCCACATTTAGGTGAAATCAGATATCTCGGGACCTGCTCGATCGATTTTAACCAAATCCATTACATAACATTCTTACAATATTCCCATGCTACCACGTCTACTTCCACAATTTTCAATTACATCTGATATTTTCACATTATAGTATGCAAATAAAGCTTCAATTAGTTCTCCTAAAGTGTGCCACCTGCCCCCAATATAGCCTCTATAATAATTTCCAACTTTCCACCTCATAAAATGTATGATACTTAAATAAAATTAAATAAACAAGTTTTCTTAAAAATTATGTAAAAGTATGAATCAAATTGGTGTAGACATTGATCCAAGCCTTTTATCCCTAAAATAATGAACTACGATCCTCTGGTTGACGTTTTCATTGCAACTCATTATATTAAATTTAGCTTCTTCAGTTGAGTTTATATCCCATATATCTCAATTGAAGATGATTGCAATACAATTTTCGATCACGAGATTAAAATATATTAATGAAGCTAAATGAGTACATGACCTTCAGTATAAGTTAATAAGATACTAAATTTGATTGTTATCCATTCACGATTTCGTCGAATAATAAATTTCGAGTTCCTTCGCAACATTTTTATGCTCTTGCAACCTGTTGCTACAGAGTATAATATTTTACTTTTGTTCATCCAACGGTTTTTTGTATCACCTAAAACTAATCAAGTTAGATGCAGGGTTATGTATATATAAATGATCAGGATGAAGAGACGAGTTGAAATCCGGATGACTGTCTATCCGTCCGTCCGTCCGTCCGTGCAAGCTGTAACTTGAGTAAAAATTGAGATATCTTTATGAAACTTGCTACACATGTTTCTTGGTGCCGTAAGACGGTTGGTATTGCAAATGGGTGTAATCGGACCCCAGCCACGCCCACAATACAAAAAGATGGCCATAACTAAGCTCCACAATACGATACAAGACTGTTAGAGTTAAAGTTAACCGCTTAAGCTATAATAAAAAAATTCTTTGAGAAAAAATATTTTTAGCACTTTTATCGATAGTGTGAAAATGGATTAAATCGGTAACAAGCCCGCCCACTCCCCATATAACGGTACTGTTAAAAACTACTAAAAGTGCAATAAATCAAGCACTATACACGCCAGAGACATTAAATTTTGTCTCTGGGATATTATGAGATGACTTAATAGGAAGCGCGTTCAAAATTAGACATTATATCTTGGGATCTGCTTAACCGATTTCAACATAATTCGGTACATAATATTCTTCTCATATTTCTATGTTATAGTGCGAAAATGGGCTAAATCGGATTACAACCACGCCTATGCAAATCAAGCAACAATGTTTGTATCGCATGAATAATGCGTTTAAAGTATACCACATTGTGACCAAAGAAAAGAGAAAACTTGATATATATAAATATTAAGCCTAGGTGACTTATATGCTATTTTATGTATATGAGTACACATACATAAGTAGTAATGCATGTAGTCTCAACTACATTTTCGCAGGTTTTTTGAGCAAATGAAATCTAAAGTTAAACCCAGATTATTCACCTCATTGGACAACTCCAATTCCCTGCCGCCAAGGTTTAAAGTTCTAAGGTCCAGAAAAAACCTTCCCTTGGTAAATGGGACGATGGTCGTTTTCACCAGGTAGATGTTCAGTCCAACAGTACAGCACCTACCCTTTGCCAGACTCAATCCCCTTTGCACAATTTCGAAGAGAGTGTTCTCAAATTTGCCTCTTGCTAATATGGCAATGTCGTACGCGTTCTCTTGACAGCGGATTCCATTCTTAGTTAGCAACTCAAGAAGCTCATCCACGACTAGGATCCATAATATGGGGGACACCCTGTCATTCTGAGACGAGTCTTAGGTTCCCTTATACAAGTAGTGGTATTTGCTATACAAGTGCGTAGTACGGCCTCTATCCATATGCGTACTGGTGCTGCCACGTTCTTTTTCTCTAGGGTGTTATATTGACCTTAGATCATGGTCTATAATCTTCTCCATGCTTTCTAGTAGTAGGAAGAAGGTAAGACTGATTGTCCTAAAGGATTTTGCCAATAAATAGTCCTTCCTTCGTACTTTATATATAAAGATTACCTTTAGAGAGCTACCGCAATGATACGCATCCATGATGAACTAGTTCAATGCAGACAGTCTGCTCTCCAGTCCGGAAGTCGTAGCCTGCTTCAATATACCAATTTTTAGCCCCTGCGTATCCCGAAAGATATCCCAGTGTGTATTACTTGGAATACGTTTGGGGGAAGCTGCTTGACCTCTATTTTTAGTGCAAATCTTATGATTCTGTGATCTGACATGAAGTATTCTAATGACACCCTCCACTGTGAGACCAATCCAATCTTACGATCGTTACTTAAGGAACTCCTTCTATTAACTTGCTACTAATAATATATTCAAGGAGCGACTCACCCCTCGTGTTGCTGTCCGTGTCAGGCCATTCCATGTGTTGTTCGTTCGCATCGGGTGCGATTTTTTAATATATTTTTTAATTAACATCTGTATTCCTAAGGTGTGGTCGAATTTGTGTTAAGCTTCCAAAGCTCGAAGAACTTGTTTTTGAGGTATCGCTCCGAATTTCAAGGTAATGATCCACTAAATGTGTCAAATTTGACGTGGTAGTTGGTCAAACATAAATTGATTTTCATTTGTATTACATTACTTCCAAAGTATCTCACACAAACTCGGGCTAAAATTAAAAATAAAATTTTGCCCTAAAAATTATCGCAGGTCTCATAATGCGTAAGCACTTAGAAGTAGTATTTGCAACAATTGTCGGCTAACTCTAAAAGCCAATAAGTTGGTAAATAAAGGATTAGACCAGTGGTACCAAATTGTCGAAAGTATACTTCGATAATTTGCACGAAACGAAGGTGAAATACAAAGAAATAAACCAATTGCCGGGCAGCATTCTTAGGCCGATTTGTTTCGTGTAATCCTTTCAGCTTTGCTTTCACAGCAAAACTAGGTCAGTGCAGCGAGCTGTAGTCCAAGGTTTGTATGTACTTTAGTACAGGAGTGTGTGTGCTCTAATAAGGCGAATATAACTTCTAACCAATGTAATGCCTTTGTTGCTTTTGCTACTGCTTGAATTTGTGCTGTTGATTGCATTTCGGGCGAACAAAAGCGAAAGAAAGATCTATTTAATCACTTGATGTGTAGAAGAATTCCCAAAATATATGTTTGCTTTACATAAGCAAGAGAAAGGAAAATCTTTTAAATCTGCTTAACTCTTTGTTTTCATGAGTTCTGATTGTTTTGCCCGATGAAAGCTCCACATTACCGGCAATAAATGGGGAAATGCCGAAATAAAGCGGAAACTTCACTGCTTTTAACTCATCGTTTACTTTAAGTAGAACTGCATTTTTGAGTTCAGCTCTCGGCTAATTAAATAAATAATTCGTTTTGAGAAAATTTCGCAAATTAAGCAACTTAATAGTAGTGAAGTGGAAAGCTCTTTCTGTACTTAAAAGCGAGTTCGCTGGAAGTCATAGTGGTATGCTTGTTGTAAGTCAAAATCGTTTTGAATCAGAGCTTAGAAATACGTTGAAGTTGGGCAGCCTATTGACAGGATCTAATCCATGGTAATTGTACTGTCTGATTATTTTCCGAATTTAGTATTAGTTCGAGGGAGAGAAAGCAAGACGTGGGATCTATTATCTAAGCCGATATCATGGATTCCTAGAAAATCTTTGTATTTAGAATATTTAAAATATGTGTTTATAAGAATAAACTTTATGATAATTTCTTTCACTACTGGCAAACCTGCATACATGACATTGGCTCATCGGTCACTTTGTGATTCAAATGAGGTAAGCCTCATCTCAATTATTTTCATATTTTGGCAACATATTGCACAGTCTATAATTGTTCAAGGGTTGTTGGTAACAACTATAAATAAAATTATTGATTCAAAAGATATGCACTTCATTTCAAGCCCTCGGATGACCTTCTCCCGTAACTGAATTTGTGCTACCTTGATATGATTTGTAAGTGATTTTAGAAGTTCCCACAGATACTAAAATTTGAATAAGATAAAGAAAAGTTTAAAAAAATCATAGTAGATTGAAAACTCATCGGATACGAAAGCATTAAAGAAAAAATAATTTACGCTCGATCTTAGGTCGGGAAAAGAAGGGGTGAGACGTGTTTTAATTTTTAAGGGTTAGAGACGGTTTATCTCGATTTCTAGCAAAACACTTATAGTAAAATTAACTGAGCGTATAATATTGGATATGCTATAGTTTAATATAACATGTTTTCCTCTTATTATTAAAATGTGGATATCTGTATTTAGATTTTTCGGTTGTTTTTATGTAAAAGATATTTTATTTCAAGATGATTTTAATATATTTTCGCTGACTATAGCTAATATAGTTATCAAATTGAGTCTAACTTAATAGGATACGAATTGAATAATAAACCACTCAGTTTCGTCAAACAATGTGTTGCTACAGAGTATAATATTGTAGTTTTGTTCTCCAATCGGTTATTTGTATCACCCAAAACTAATCAAGTTAGATATAGGGTTATACATATATAAATGATCAGGATGAAGAAACGATTTGAAATCCGAGTAACTGTCTCTCTGTCCGCACATACAAACAATAAATTGAGTAAAAGTTAGATATATTTGCAACTTGGCAGACATGTTTCTTGACACCATAAGAAGGCTATTGTTATTGTTGATGGGCGTAATAGGACCTTTACCACGCCCACAAAACGCAGTTAATCGAAAACCTATAAATTTTTATAACTAAGCTGCAAATTAAGACACAAAACCGTAATTTGACAAGAAATCGCAATAATGAGCGGCACATGTGGTTTAATGTATATGTCACCCAAACTAAGTGAAATCGGGTGATAACTACGGCCACTCCCCTTGAAACGGTTTTGTTAAAAAATACTAACGGTTCGATAAATATATAACGAAATGCGTCAGATGTCAAAATTGAACAATGGGCATTTGGTAAAATTACATATCTTGGAACTAACGGTACAAATAATGCATAAAAAAATTTAATTAATATTTGATTTAAACTTATTTGTTTTCTTGATCATGTATTTGGAATTTCAAAATAAAATACAATAATTTTAATCTCACATACCGGATTAAAAAATAAAAAAAAAACAAGAAAAAATGCATGCTTAATTTCGTGAAGAAATCTGTTCAAACTAAAAAGTTTCCCATACAAGTACTTGATTCCGATTGTTCAGTTTGTATGCCAGCTATATGCTATAGTGGTCCGATATCGGCTGCTCCGACAAATGCGCAGCTTCTTAGTGAGAAAAGGACAGGTGCAAAATTTCAGATATATTTATCTATGGCTTAAAAACTGAGGGACTAGTTTGTATACATACAGACAGACGGACATGGCTAAATCAACGCAGCTCGTTCTTATCATTTATGTATATATTTTATAGAGTCTCCGACGTTTCCTTCTGTGTGTTACAAACTATATGGCAAACTTAATATACCCTGTTCAGGGTATAATAATCACAAAAACCGGATTAAAATTGGGCTAAGTCGGACAGTAACCAATCCCACTTCCCATATAGCACAACTTTAAATTTCATCTGATTTTTTCATTTTGTCAGGTTTAAAAATTGTCAAAATCGGACCATAACTATTCAAGCCCCCAAATACGGGAAATGCGGACCACAGAGCCTATGGCTTACTTTTTTGCCGAATATATCGGTCAATTTGTAAGATATATGATATAATTGAAATTGTGAAAATGTGTGTGTGGGAAAGTGTTTTTTTTTAATAATAATATACCCATGTGTCAGAAATGGCTTGAATCGGATCAATAGTTCCCTTAGCCCCCATATAAATAACTTCCAGTTGACTTTATACCATATGTATCGGCCAATGTGCTAGTTATTTTAATGAAATTGAAAGAGTGAGTTTTTCTAATAACTCATTGTGCCTAAAATTTATCAAATATTATATAATTATAAAATTGCTTAAAAATAAATTCCCAAGTATACCTGAGCAATGTCAGAAATTAATGCAATCAGCCCTTCCATTTCTATGGTCTAATGATTTTAGTAAAATTTTCGCTGACGGGAATTAAAATATAGTAATAAAAACTAAGTGTACCAGCAGTCTATGACCTTCAAAATAAGTTAAAATAATACCAAATTTGATTGTAATCCATTCACCATTTCATCGAACAACGGAGAGAAAATTGTATTGCGTTGATTGCTATACATAAGAAAAGGAAATGTATGAGCTTCTAAAGAGACTAAATTTGTTTATCGCTCTATTTATCGCTTTTCCAATCGTCTATATTTGATGAGAAAAAAGAGTCGGGTGGTTTGAACCAATTCTGCCATAAAATCTGTTCGCAAACGCACTCACAGAAATTCCCTTAGAAAACAGAAAGTTAAGTCAAGGCAAATGGATATTTTGACCCGATCAATATCCAAACATATTATCCACATGAAAGCCTACCGTCGGTCAACTGGTTATCTTCTGACAATGCGCTTAGAACAAACTAGTCTCAACTGATACCAGCGGCTTCTTCAGTATCACGCCGTCAACGGCCATGAAAGTATCCGTTACATCTCTTCACTTCTGTGAAAAATAAGTTAAATTTGTTTCAAAAGTGTACCAGCAGTATTTTAAAAGTCGTGGTTAAGCAGTTAAGCAATCTCTCTTCGATGGAGAGCATTGAATCTTCCGGTAATATTCTGTTCCAGCACAAACGACAAAAACCACTCATCTGTGGCTTAAAAGAAATTTTCCTGGTTTCATAGTTGCAGATGATTGCCCGTCTGGAAGTCGAGATTTTAATCCATTGGATACAGTTTTATTTTTCAGGGTTGGAGCACATGGCCTGTGGAATACTCCATATTCGCTAAACACCTGGAAAGTGTTCAACGAGTAGCTCTCATTGGCATCAACGGCGCGCTACGTCCAACACCAACGTTGGCGCTTGATGCTATTCTACATATAGCACCCGCCGACATAGCCGGCAAATGCATTGTTGCGAAGGTTGCTATCAGACTCCGAGAAGCCGGACACATAAAGAGTCCCATAATGGGGCATCTGCTACCCTCGCGCACTTCGATTTCTCCTCCCGCGAGCTCAACAAGCGTTGGTCAGTAACGAGCTCTTGTGGGGTTGCGAAAGCCTTTTGGCCCAGAGTCGAACGCAAACAATCCAGGGAACTACTAGCTCTTAGCAAGTTTTACATGGCCGCAATTTTTGAAAATCCTCATATTAGTTATATGGAGGCTAGGGCAAGTCTTCACCCGATTTAATTCCTTTTAGGCTCACAGATGCAGCGTTATTAGGAAAACCCGACCACTTAAGTTTTTAAGATAACTCTCACATTGGATGACGTATGGGGTATAAAGTCAACCGGAAGTACGAAAATCCCTCTACTAGGTATATGGGGGCTAAAAGAAGTATCCGATTCAATCGATTTTTTTACATACAGACATACATTCGGAAAGGGTTTTCTTAAAATTTTAATTATATATCTCATACATCGAACAATAACTTCAGAAAAAAGCCAGCCATGGACGCTTGCATCTAAATCCTCGGTATATGGGGGTTTGAACAGCTAGAGCCCGATTTTGACAATTTTTAGACTTGAGATGGCATATTTCTTTTTGCAAAGTTTTAGGTCAAGATATACATTAGTGCTTGATTTGGATAGTAGAATGTGAAAGAATAAGATGGAACTTAAATTTGTGTTATATGGAATGTAGGCGTGGTTGTAATCTGATTCCTAGAAAGCTTAATTGTACCATCCAATGTGTACAATTCAACGACTATGACTTATTTATTTAATGAGTTATCGCACTTTTAGTAGTTTTAATCAAAACCGTTGTATGGGGATTGGCGGGGTTATGCCCCCTTTTAAAGCTTTCGATAGGCGTGCTAAAAAGATTCGTCCTAAAGGAATTTGGTTTTTATATCTTTAGTGGTTTAGGAGATATGGACATTAAACATATTAGAGGGCGTGGCCACGTCCTCTCTCTAATTCGATTCCTTGTACCAAATAACAGTATTGTATCTCATAGTGAAGCTTAGTTGTGGTAATTTATTGGTTTTATATTAAAGGCGTTTTGTGGGCGTGGCAGTGGTCCATTTGCGTTCATCTACAATACCAAACTTCTAACGGTGCTAGAAAAAATGTGTAATAAGTTTCATCAAGATATCTCAATTTTTAGTCAAGTTACAGCTTGCACAGACGGACGGACGGACGGATTTCAACTCATCTGTTCATCCTGATCATTTGTATATACATAACCCTATATCCCTCGATAGTTTTGGGTGATACAAACAACCGTTAGGTGTTCACCTATGTAGCAACATGTTGCAAGAGTATAAAAATGTATAATAGCTAAATTTTTACAACGGCATGATCTTGTAATAGAACTTATGGCAGAACTAAGTATATGTATATAGTTTATATGATCTCCGATGTTTCATTGTGGTATTTATATATTCAAAGTACAATTAATTTACTCCTTCTTATAGCCCTAGCATATGGTGATTTTACTAAACGTTCAAAGGTCCCACTTTTATATGAAAAGAGTCAAGACTCATATAAAGCAATTGAAAAATCGCTAAAGTATTTTATAAATGATTACTGCAATCAAAATCTAATATTATATTAGAAGATAACTTATCTCCAATGGAAATTACTAAGTCCAACACACTTTTTGTGATGCGATATTTTAGTTAACAGATTAAGAGATAACAAGTCCGGTTTACGAAATTATCTAGAAGTTTAAGGATATTATTATAAAAAGAGTCCAGCAAACCAAAGTTGAAGTATCTTTGCCTTTTAATGGTTCTATCGGTACTATTTTGGATCTGGACCAGATCTTCAGAAAACCGGATCTACTTTGTTTGGTACGCGTTGTCTATTATCAGACTTAGATTCCAATCACCAGTGTTGCTTTCGTTTAACCACAATGTATTAAAATGTGTAAGACTCTTCACAACAACAGTACAAGTGCAACTGTGTCCAAATACTTTTTTTTTGCCGCAAATACCACTAATCGCATAGTTATACAATCGACTTTTATTCATTTAAAATTTAATCTGTTATTATATCTTTAGAAATACCATATACGAGAATAACAGAATTGTATTACGATAATCCTAGTGAGCAAATACAATTTTTCGCCAACCAAACACAAAAAAACGAGAATGTGAAATGAAAACCACATTGGAAAGTAAATAAAATAATTCAATTTACAGTTAAACTTGTTTTGGAAGCCATAAAAGCAACAATCAACGGAGACGACAGCAGCTGCATGCTACGCAAACATACGCTCCAAAGCACACACGCACGCAAGGACGGTTTGACAAAAGCACATTTGTTGTTGTGAACGCTGGCCTGCACACACGCACACCAAGCCTCGGCCACTCGACATATCTCGGCGTGCATCGTTTGCGCTGCAACCGGACATATTAAACAGAAATCTCCTTTTAATGTCACATCCTGGCAGCTTCCCTGCATTCTTATAAGCTGCTTGCGTGCGCATTCTCAGCCACTTCAGCCAGCCGGTGTGTGCTAAATATTGTATGTGTCAGTGCACACTTATGTATGTCTATAACATATGTATATGTGTGTGTGTTTGACCGCAAGTGTCTTCGGTAGATTGTAAGTGGCAGCCACGGCGAATGCACAAAGCCATTCATCATAAACCTCGGCTCACAAGCAATGTACGAATGAATGGCCTTTGGCGATATTCAAGTCTTAGAGTAGCCAAGTGGTCGAGCGAATGCTGGGTACCCATCAGTGTGGACTTGCCATTTCGGCTGTAGAATCTCGTCCGCTCACTGCAGCGGAAGGAATATACTAAAATGAAATACGGACGCCGATGCTAATACGCATACCGACACATTGCATTGCTCTTGGGTGGCATGCGAAATGTATGCGGTGCGCCAGCTCGAAGGCACTTTGCAGGCAAGCAGTGTGCATCCGCCACACAAAACCACATAGAACTGCCGGCCACATTGCCGGCCATTGTCGGGAAGTTGTACAGTTCCTTCAGATATGTGGAATTTAAGAATGAGCAACTAGAAAGAGCAGTGCACACACACACTAATACGTTACGTGATACCCCTTTTGCTCTGTAGGAATAGGCATTACTATAAAACTGGTAAGATTCCGGCACAACAAACAACGTTACTATGCTCTTTCATAGGAGCAATAGACGAGTTGAAATTTGGGTGCCGACGCCTCAAATATACTTGTAGGCCCAACTTTGATCAATTTTACTGGGGATAAGGCAGATGAATAGAATTTCTCTTTTCAAGAAGACATCTACAGGGTCTTCATGGTAATTTTAGCAATTCGTGCTATTTGAAACAAAATAGAAAACGATATCTAATCTACAAAATGTGGTAAATTATGTATCTTTTTACATTTTGCACATACATTTCTTGCAAATTGGCGGACTTGTAAAAAAGCTCACATTTCTAACCGCAATAATTAGCACACAAATTCGGTTAAAAAACAATACTTTCTACATTTACATTTTTTTAAACCTCATACTGGCCTTACCTTTTGAGGGAAGTGCAATCTACTATATACATTTTCGAACTGGTATGATGGCAGATTCGGAGCTAGCTACCTCAGTACTATCTGGTCAAAAACTGTACATATGAAATATAAGCCCACGAATCGAAATGATGCGCTCATCGAAAGTTTCCTTCAACAAATTGATTGTTTCGTTGACTAACTCGCTACTCTCTAACACTTGGCGTATAGGAGGCAGCTATTATTAACCGTCACCACCTCAAATTTCTCCAGTCGCCGAAAATAAGATGTCTTCAACTCGTTCGCCTTTCCCTACAGGGTGGCGCACTCTCAATTATGTACGGAGCCGACGGACTATGCGTTATGCGTTAACTGAAAAGCTATGACTATCACATTCCTCAGCAAACAGGATGCACACACTATAGTTAGCGACTAGCAATGAAGCTAAGCTATGGAACAATTGCTCGGCGCAGGATTGTAAAATGCCAGCGTTGACCAGCGTCGCTTTCTGGCGCTTGGTCGGAAGTGTGTGTGTGTTAAAGCATGTGTAGTGTACATTCACCCACCGAGAGCATTTTGCTGCCGCTGCTGTGGTAACAAATAGCGTAAATAAGCCGATTTGCTCAAACTGCCAGATTCTAAGCTGTAAGGCTGACTCAACGCTTCGATGCAGTGGTGTATGGAATGAGATATGTTGTGATAGTTTTAGTAAGGGCAATACAAAGGGGCACCTAAGTGCATGGGGAAGAATTATGCATACAAAAATACAATGAATTAGAATTTATATTGTAATAAAACTGTAAAACAAGTTTCTTTTGCCACTGGATGTTATGTGTGCCTTACCTGTAAGTAAGAGAATTTCAACCTTGACAAGTCAGCTGCAATAATGTAGTCCATACAGGTCATCTCATGTGCATAATATGCGCGAAGTGATTCTCATAAATTATTTTATGATGCACCGAGAATTAACACCTTGCTTACTTACCAAACTATTGGATCTACAAATAAATTCATGCGCTTTGCCAAGAGAAGGCATAACTTGATTGTTATTCCATTGTTCCAATAATCCGAAAGCTTTGTCGGAAAACCCCTGTCCGAATCGAAATCGAACTCTGTGCCTGAAAAAGTAGTTTTATGGAGAGTTCTGCATTATCTTACTATTAAAAAAACTTCGACCGAATTTTGTATTTTCGTATTTTGCTGTAAGTTTACGGTGAACATGCTTTAGATGAGCGAACGTGCCAAAATACGATTTAAAAGTAGTGATTTTGGCTTGGAAGACGAAATACGTCTTAATACGGCGGCTTAAAGAGTTTGAAAATGAGGACCTACTGGATTGCTAGACTAAGATTATTGCCACATACAAGAAGAGATTTGGGAGTCACTAAAGCAGTTATTTAAAAACGCTCAAAAGTAGCCGGATACATTCAAAAGCAAGCAAATTGTGCATGAGCTTCTTAAATATGATGAAATCTATGGGGAGCACTCCCGATAAACCAGTAACAAGCGAGCTATTGCGAAAAATGCCCGGAGTTTGCGACTCGACACGAGGCAATAATTTTCCATCGTAACAACGCTGAGCCTCATGAAAACAGCGGTTGGACAGTTTTTACCTCCCAGTCTTATAGACAAGTTTTGGTCTTCTGACTACCATTTCTTCCAGTCGATGCAGAACACACTCACTTCAATACGGTTCACATCAGAACAGGGTATCAAAAATGGGCTTGAACCGTTCCTGGCCACCAAGTCAGCGCATCTTCTTTGGAATGGAATCCACCAATTTTCAGAAAGATGGTAAAATATTATACCTTCAGATGGGCAATGCTTTGAATAATATCATTGCACATGTTTTTTTTTATTGCTTCAAATTTCGACCATACTTAGATCAAACTGGCAGTATGCCTGAAGTACTATTATTTGTAAAAAGCTGTAATTCGATACATTTGCTCATGTTTCAGCTATATGTTATAATAGTGAAATAAATTATATTAATTCGTGAGGTTTAAGATCCATTGCAAAATTAGGACTGATATGAATACATGACATCCTTATGAATAATTCAATGAATGTATTCGGCGGTTCTTATGTTATCGCACTTTAGCTAGCTTCGAGCATAATCGTTATATCAAAGGTGGGCATTATAATAACCCATTACATTCCTCTTACGAAGCATTATCCATTAAATGAGGACATACATTATTCTCTCAAAAGTTAGTTAACAAAACACAAATAGTTTATATAATGAGAATTTTTTAGATGTGCGGTTTTCAATACTTTTTTCAACAGTCTTTTTAACAGCTTTTTTTATTTATACTCAGTTTGGTTTGCTATTTTATAATGAACAGACTTGCTCTGGAACAACGTTTGCAAATCGTGCAAATATATAACCCAAATAATGGTTCGGTTCGAGCAACGCATCTCGCGCTGTGTCCAATATTCAATGGAGCTCACTTTTGGTTGTACAATACAAAGTTGTCGCATTTTGAAGTAATGACAAGCCATTGTTGAGACACTGCTACATCCTCAAAAATTCTCTGTGTGCTATATGGCCAGAGAGAGAATCATTGGTCACTATTTCTTCAAAAGAGGCCATACGGTCAACAAAAGAATAAATTTATTGAAGAAAACATTTAGCAATCGCATCATCTCGCTTAGTAGGCATATTCTGTGGTCACCATGTTCGCCCGATTTAACACCGCTGGACTATTTTCTGTGGGGTTATGTGATGTCAAAGTTTGTCTACGCAGATGAGCCCGAGACGATTAACACCTTTGAAGAGAATATTAACATACTTCCCCAATTGCTACAAAAAGTGGTCGAAAATTGGACCTCGGCTGAAATTTATTCGAGCCAGCCACAACTATCACTTGTCCGAAATCATTTTTAAAACATAATGGCAAATCCTTATCTTTATAATAAAGCTAAACTCTTGGCCATAACATTAAAATATATGGGATTAATTTTTTCTAAAAAACCACATGCCTAAAAACACCACCCTTTATATTCAAAAGTTATTTTTTTCGATTAACGCCATATTGCAATAATCCGATTCTGTCCTAATCAAATATTAAAGCTGTTAGAAGAATCATTTAGATGAGTAAAGCTATTATGTCGTTTAAACCTCTAGCTCTGTGAAAGATAAGTGGTTACGAATTCAACCTCCACTCTATAATTATTATCCTTTCTATTCTGCCATCTAATCATTGTCCAACAATTAGTGAATTTTCTCAATTTGGACAAAATAATTGAAGTATTCGAAAAGGAGTTATCTAGCTAGGCTTCACCATTCTATTACTTTGAAACAACAATTATTTACTTTTGTGTCAACATTTCTCACCAAAAATATTCTCATAAATTTGAAGACTCCAAAGGAAATGCAAATAAGGATAGCAGTAGTATATGAGTGCATAATACAATAGAATCCCTGTAGGAAATACACGAAGTTCAAACCACTTTTATTATACTCTTGTATCATGTTGCTACAGATATATTAGGTCAAGTAAAAAGTTCGTTCGGTTTTTATCTAAGAGATGGCGTTATTGTCCATAGTACTAGTGTTACGTGTCACATACTATACGGCGCTGAAAACGTGTTTATTCGCGCTAAAAGTTTGTCTTTGGTAGTTTTTCGATTGATTTACTCAGTTCATTGTGAGCGCTCGTCAAAGATGGACACCAACAAAGAGAAAATTCGCTATATTTTAAAATTTTTCTTCGATCAAAGCGAAAAAGCAGCCAAAGCGGCTGAAAACATTAATTTAGTTTATGGGCCCGATACTGTAAACGAACGTGAAGCACAAAAGTGATTTGCTAGATTCCGTTCCGGTAATTTCGATGTCAAAGATGCACCACGCGTCGGGAGGCCTGTCGTCGAAAATTGCGACAAAATCATGGAAATAGTGGAAGCGATGTTTGGGTGCCACACAAACTTACGCAAAAAAACATGATTGACCGAATTTCCATCTGCGAATCGCTGCAGAATCGCAACAAAATCGACCCGTTTCTGAAGCGGATTGTGACTGGCGATGAAAAATGGGTCACTTACGACAACATCGAGCGCAAACGGTCGTGGTCAAAGCTCGGGGAAGCGGCCCAGCGGTGGCCAAGACCTGATTGACGGCCAGGAAGGTTTTGCTGCGTGTTTGGTGGGATTCGCAAGGAATCATCTACTGCGAGCTGCTCCCCTATGGCCAAACGCTCAATTCGGCCCTCTACTGCCAACAACTGGACCGCTTGAAGGTAGCACTCATCCAGAAGAGACCATCTTTGATCAACGGAGGCCGAATTGTGTTCCATCAGGACAACGCCAGGCCACACACGTTTTTGGTGACGCGCCAGAAGCTCCGGGAGCTCGGATGGGAGGTCCTAATGCACCCACCTTATAGTCCGGATCTGGCACCAAGTGATTGCCATCTTTTCCTGTCCATGGCGAACGCGCTTAATGGTGAGAAGTTGGCCTCAAGAGAGGCCTGTGAAAATTGGCTGTCCGAGTTTTTGCCATTAGGGACGCAGTCTTCTACGAGAGGGGTATAATGAAGTTGGCATCCCGTTGGCAACAAAACGTTTACGAACAAAACGGCGCATATTTGACTTAAATCGGACAAATGTACACAAAGTTATCATCTTTTGAAAAATCAGAACGAATTTTTTACTTTACCTAATATTATTATTGTTCACCTAACGGTCACCTAAAACTAACCGATATAGAGTTATATAAATATAAATGATCAGGATGAAGAGAAGAGTTGAAATCCGGGTGCCTGCCTGTCCGTCCGTCTGCCTGTACAAGCTGTAACTTGAGTACAAATTAAGATATCTTTATGAAACTTGGTACACATTTTTCTTGCTACCGTAAGACGGTTGGTATTACAGATGGGCGTAATCGGACCACTGCCATGTCAACAAAACGCCAATGATTAAAAACAAATAAATTGCCATTACTAAGCTCCGCAATTAGATACAAGACTGTTATTTGGTACACAGGATCACATTATATATATAAACCCAACGATTACCCTCCTCCCGCCCAACCGACGCGAGGGGCGCAATCCGCATACGTGCGGAATTAGCCGAGTCAGAAAAGGCAAGAGAGTTTTTTAAGTGTTGAGATCTAAAACTGCTCAGCTACAGAAACAAAAATTTCAACAGCTAAGATCTAAAGTTACAATATAATAAATTGTTACATTTTCATTTATTAAGAGAAAACAATAAAGTCTTTTTAATTTCGAAAAGTGAGTCAGATAAGTCAAATGTGCTGGAATGAGAATTAAAATCATGACATATACGGCGGAATGGCTCGTTTAGTTCAAAATTTGATCTACAGGATTTTAGCAGTAAAGGTCTAAACTGCCTCGAAAGGCGAACCGGGATATTAAATTTAATTTCAGACAGGAGAAAAGAACTGCAAACAGTTCCATTCAAAAGTTTCACTAAGAATGTTATGCCAAGCATTTCCCTACGACTGGAAAGTGTAGGTAGATTAATTTTAAACGACTAGTGTATAGAGGTAGACTTACCCTAGAATTCCATCGCAAATGCGCTAAGGCGAAAACTAACAATTGTTTTTGAACAGACTCTAACTTGGCAGAATGGATTTGATAGTTAAGGTTCCATACAACAGAGCCATATTCCAATATAGGTCTAACCAAAGTTGTATAAAGTGTTTTAGTAATATACGGATCTCTAAATTCTTTAGACCAACGTTTAACAAAACTGAAGCCAGCTTTTGCTTTCAAGACCATGGTATCAATATGAAGACTGAAATTAAGCTTAGGGTCCATATTAACTCCCAAATCAACATAGTTTAAAACTTGCTCTAGAATATGGTGTTTTATTACATAAGAAGAGGGGTGCACAGATCTACGGGAAAAGCACATCGTCTTACATTTATTGAGATTCAATGGCAAATCATTTCTATCACACCATGCAACCAAATTGTTTAAGGCTGTTTGCAACAGACACCTTTCCTCAGTTGAAGTGTATGATTTGAAAAGCTTTACATCGTCAGCGTATAATAAAATTTTTAAGAATTCTATTACTGAAGAGATATCGTTAATAAACAACAAGAACAGAATCGGGCTAAGATGACTACCTTGCGGAACACCTGAAGAAACATTTATTGTATCTGAAGGTGTCTGGTCAAATATCACTCGTTGTGTTCTATTATAAAGATAGGATGATACCCATTGAAGGAATCTTGGCTGAAAGCCCAGCAGATCAAGTTTATGTATGAGAATCGAGATATTTACTTTATCGAAAGCTTTGCTAAAGTCTGTGTATATAACATCCGTATGCTTATGTTCCCTAAAACCCAATGATACATGGTTTACAAATTCAAGTAAGTTTGTTATAGTCGAGTTCCCTTTACGAAATCCATGCTGAGATGAGGAAATTAATGGAGAAATCGAAAAGGTTATATGGTCAGTGATGATATGATTAGGGAGGGGCATCTGCAGTTAAATTTTTTTTAAGTGGGCGTGGTCCCGCCCCTAATAGGTTTAATGTGCATTCCTCCTAAACCGCTAACGCTATAATAACAAAATTCACTGGAAGCAAATGTTTTTAAAACCTCTACCTACAATGTGAAAATGCGCGATAAATCAAGCACTAAAGACGCCAGAGACATTAAATTTTATCTTTGGAATGGTATGAGATGACTTTATAGGAACCGCGTTCAAAATTACACAGTGGGCGTGGCACTGCCCACTTTTAGGTGAAAACCCATATCTTGAGATCTGCTTAACCAATTTTAACCAAATTTGGTACATAACATTCTTCTCATATCTCTATATTATAGTGCGAAAATGGGCGAAATTGGATTACAATCACACCTATTTCCCACAACATTTTAAATTCCATCTGGTTTTTCACTTTCCACTATGCAAATCAAGCAACAATGATTATATCGGGGTAAAACTTTGAACGAATAATGCGTTTAAAGTATGCCACCTTGTGACCAAAAATTGTCTAAATCGAACCAAAACTGTTAAAGCCCCTAAGTACTAAATATGTGGACCCCACTGCCTATAGTTGACCCTCTACCGAAAATATCAGTCAATCCACAAAGAAATCTCAAACGAGTATACCATTTGACTTTGCGAGAGTATAAAATGTTCGGTTACATCCGAACTTAGCCCTTCCTTACTTGTTTAATATGAAGTTTTGCCAACATATGAGTTGCAATAGTATGAAATGTTCGACTACACCTAAACTTAGACTTCCATCGTAAATTAAAATTGTTCATTTTTTCTTAAAACTATACGAACTTTCAAGCATACCAGAAATTCTAAAGTATGCATGATTTGACTTATTCTATTTTCCTATGGGGACATAGTATATATACACAAATTCATATTATCCAAGTACAGATTATTTACATGTGTATAAAGGAAGGTGGCCAATAGGCATTTGAATTTATTTTCTATTTACATTGTATATTTGTAAATGTAGAAATGAGAGAGAATTTACGACAAAAATGTGGAAATTGAAAAGCGGTATAAACTACGGCAATAGCAACAAATAAACTACACTCAACAATAGAAGCAACAAATTTGAAAATTTTATAATTACAAATTCCAAAGTAAATTGCATGTTAAACGATGGTTATCCGACAAAGTTACACCCGGACAGTGAAAAGAATTAAATACGAAGTTCACACAAGTTCCAATTGCTGGCTGTTCTGCCGCTGCTTCTTCTTCCTGTACACATAAATACAGCAGCCAACAGCAGAGATCATAAATAACTGTGAAAATTGTTGCTGCAACTGAACAAAGCTGAGCGTGAGAAGGTAGAACAAATGGAGTGCTTTAAGACATCCATCCCCAAACTATTCGGACGGTCATAGCTCAAGCATTAAAGGGCAGCAGCCCTGGGCTAGTTCTTAGGAAATACTTGTAGATGGAGCTTTACATACATCACAACTTCCAATTTGTAATTTTATTTCGCAATTTGCCGCAAATAACTTACTTTAGTTTTCGTTTAGAAAACTGTATTAAATCGAGAGTCGTAAGTGTCGGCCGAAACGAAAGGACAACAACCCACAAACGAGAGCGACGAGCTTCAATAACCACCGAACTCAGCTGCGAAGCCGTCAGAGCCGGCTGCGTCAAAATGCATTGCACTGAGTTGGGATAGCCAAGTATTTCCTCGATGTGTTGTTGGTATTGCTGCGACTACGAATTCGACAGGTTCTGAGTTGCGGCGCAGTCTTCCTAGAGCATTGCGTCGTGTTACGTTGCGCAGCAAACGCACTCTTTATTCGGTTCGGGTTTCAAGTGCGGTTACACAATCCACTGCGAGCTATGTTGTTTTTGTAATGGAACCATTTTTCGTGTTGTTGCTTTGCTTTAAGCATCGGTATTTAGCCACTAAATTATGCAGTTCATTGAAATTACTCAGAAGTGGCTCTAAGGCTAGCAGACTGGCTGCTTGCGTGCTGTCCAAAGTTTACTGAGAAATTTATTACGAAATTTGGCAACTCATTTTCAAGTAAAAAGAGATTAAAAGTTTCAAGTGTAGCTTATTTTATTAGACGCCACCCGAACCGAAATATAAAGTTTGTTATAAACCAATTTTCTTTGAACGTAGTTAACCTAATTGGTCAGCACTTTTATTGTTTCATAGTTTTCATAGTTTTATTGTTTTTATTGAGCCTTTCATAACTAACTAAATACCGTAGAAAAGTATCAAATACATATATGTCCTTTGAACACTTTACACAAGGTGCGCATTTATATATAATAGAAACATATTTTTTATAAAAGAAAACAAGACATTGCTGTAATTAATTTTTGTCAAATATTATGTTTTGTATGTTTACAAGGTGTTGCTCACGCAATACGCTGCTGATAGCATTCATAAGGTCCATATAGTTGTCTAAAATATACTTAAAAAATTTTAAGGTTTCAGCTTTGGTTGGAAATATAATGTATCGCGTTATAATTATTTTGAATATTGTCCTTAAACGTGAGGTGGGCGTGTTTGCTACAGAATTCGGTCTGCCTTTAGTACGTGAGTTATAGTTGTAGAAATGATTTTAACACCCATCATCATTATAACAAACAAACCGATTTATGTTTTGCTCTGATTTCTCAAGCAATAAACCTGGATAAAGCTAGGCACTTGCAAGAGTCACATCAGTGGATTTCGTACTAAAAATGTATAAGATCAGTTTGAGATCTCGTTTAACTCCCATTTCACACTTTTGCTTGTACATGAAATTTTTTAAATGTAATATGAGGTAAAGTAAAAATAAAAATTGTCATCACCGATCGCACGAGAGTATTATGGCTCTTCCTTCCACAAAATCCTAGGTGGTATATTAATGTGAAAAATGGTTTTCCAACAGGTTTTTTTTTGCATTTTATTTAAATTTCCCATTTTGAATTATTTTATATTTATACCCTGAATAGGATATGTTAAGTTTGCCACGAAGTTTTTAACACCCAGAAGGAAACGTCACATACCCTATAAAATATATTCATAAATAATCAGCATGATGAGCTGAGTTGATTTAGCCATGTCTGTTCTCTGTCTGAATATATACGAACATTACACATGTCTTTTCCTCACTAAGAAGTTGCTCATTTGTCGGAACGGCCGATATCGGACAACTATAGCAAATAGCTGTCATACAAAAATAAGAATCGGAATCAAGTGCTTGTATGGGAAACTCTTCTATTGGACGAGGTATCTTCACGAAATTTGGTATGAGTTATTTTCTAAGACAACAACGTAATCTCCGAAGAAATAATATATTGTAGATCGGATGACTATACCGTATAGCTGCCATATTAACTGAACGATCGGAATAAATTGATTGCATGGATCATTTTTTTATTAGACGAGGTATCTTCACGAAATTAGATCAGAATCAAGTTCTTGTATGAAACCTTTGTATTTTTGAAGGGTATAATAGCTTCGGTGCAACCGAAGTTAACGTTTTTTTTTGTTTTTTCCTTATTTGGAACATAATTTTAGACACAACTTTCTATCATAGGCATTCAACAAAATGCCTCTTCAAAGCTGTTTATGACCAAAAAGTTAGGGATAATAAGCCGCTCAACAATAATTTCCTTCCTCAACTAATCCTTCTGTCACTGTTTGCGGCCATCATATATTGAGACAGGACTTTACTTTTCAATAGCGTTGTATCAAACGGCTCGAAGAGGTTCTTCCCGATTCCGATGGCGCTTTTGGTGTTGCTTAACATCAAAATCGTCATCAGTTAGTTTGATTACTATATATATTATGAAACTTTCATTATTTCCAGCACCAGATTTAAGCTGCAGGCAGGCTGCCGTTGAAACACACAGCACCAAATACTCGTAGAACTTTGTGCGAATAACATATTTATAGTTATTTAAAGCATTACACATTATACAACACCTAGACCTAGAATATTAATAATGAGCCCTTGTGAAGCCAATGATTAGCACATTCTTAAATGTAGATATATATAGGAAATGGTTTGACATTACGTTTATTGACTTTAAACCAGTTATCTCTAAAAACATCTTTATCATACCTAATGTTTAAAAAAAAATTAAAACTAAATGGAACTAAGTCGTTTAGGTACAAACGTAACGACCTACAATTTCCAGCATAAGCAGACATTATTGAACTAAACTTCCACGGCATTATGTAGTTCCGCTTTCTCTAGTTTAGTTAACGAATCATAGCGGTTATGTCTGATAGTGAATGAGTACAAGTCAATATTACGAGGACTATTTTTCTGGATATTTCGCAAACTATATTTAAAACGAAGACTCGGGTTTTTAATAATTTCTTGGACTGACATAACATAAATTTGGGTACATTATTTGCAGCTAGAATGATTAGTCTAAACCATAAGTATTAGGTACAAAACTCAGAGACGGAACCTAAGTACCCAAGTACTGTTTCTCAATTTTTGTCATTACTCCAGTTATATTATGTGGTAGAGTAGTATGTAGTACCTAAATCTAGAAACTTGCAGCAGCTACTAACGAAAAACACAGCATGCCGCATTCATAAATTTGGCGATGAGGACTAAATGCATACAGCTAATACCGTAAAGTTATTAGACTGATTTTGTTTACAATCGATTGCACATTTTTGATAAAGCGCAAAAATCAACAAGCTCAGCACTCACACAGACACACGGATAAACTCAAACAAAAATTCGCCACGGCAAATGCGGAAGTTTATTGACAGGAAGGCATGCACGTATATACTTGTATGAACATCCCTGTGTAGATAGTTTACAGTTTTGAATTTTTCATATTTTGCGTCCCTGCCACAAGGCTTTTTGTTGGCAATTTCACTTTTGTACGAGCGTGCATTTTATTTCGAAAGTTTTTATTTATATGTTTTTTTTTTGTGTATTTAGTGAATATTTTTAACATGATAGTAGTTTTTTTTTGTTGTTAGTGCATTTTTCATGTCGTCTATTCATCCGACCATAAAACGCCATCAAAGCGTTGTGTCAGCAATAATACTGGCTTGGCAACTACTATTTTTCACACTATAGACACTGGACTAAACAAACAAAAACGTGAATAAGTCTATTTTGATTTAACATTTTATGTATGTAATTTTGCATGTGTATGCGTGTATGTCAATGTAAGTGATGTTTGGCTTGGGTTGCTGTAAAAATTATTAACGCAACAAATTTCAAATATTTGCTTGCCTGTAGGAAATTTCGATTAACAGATACGCCCGCAAATCACTGATACTTGTTTTGGAGGAGATGATCAGGTATTAGTGAAAATTGTCTTACACATTTTTGAATTTATCACCAGACCTATGGTCTTCACCCACGGTTTGCACAAAGCATTATACTCAACGAATTATTATCAGCAATAACCAAAGTTCAAGAAACTGCTTTTGCACGCACTCAGCATACTATGTATAAAAATACGTAATAATTTATGTGATCTCATGCTTCAAAAAACACTCAAGGTCCTTGCTGATGTTGTTGGAACGATTAAAAATATTCCCAAACTCATAATAATAAAAGGATAAAATTTCAGGAATGTTAAGATTACGTGGACCCCTGTGTAATCTTTCCTTGAATCAGCTTAGTCGTCTAAATACTCACATATCTCATATTTCAGGAATAAATAATTAAACATTACTTACGCTACTTACTTCCTTTTCTCAGCGCCGAAAGCAATAGTTTTCGTGTTTGCTGGTATCGCGCATAAATATGCTTATAGAGTTTTCTAAGTTAAGAAGTTAAAACGAAAAAGTAGAAGAGACATCAGATTTCTTTCGAAATTTCTCCAATGTTTTATAAATTATATGAATTGAGATCCCTGTCACAGCTACCCTAAGAAAAATTTACGATAGCTTTTGCACTAGAACTCAATCCTAAGTACCACTGCTCATGGTCACGATGAAAAGCGTTCTTGTTGTATTTGTTCAAGCTTTTGTATTCAAAATTTTTTCTACAGTAATAAGTTTTCTATTAGCCACTTCAAAATTATAATACCAGTCTCTTCAGCAAAAGCTGACGATGAAGATATTCCAAGCGAATGAATTTTAAAATTGTATTTGTGACATAACTAATACGAATAGCGTATTTTTCGATCATACAGTACATGCTCGTATTTGCATTCATCTAACTACAAACAAATGTACATACGTCTAAATATATATACGAGCTCACGCACCGCTTGCATTTTCTGTTACAAACAAATTTTTAGCCTGGAAACATGTTGCATAGAGTATACTAGTTTTGTTCCCCTAAAGATACCTTTAATAACCTGAACAGGGTATACACCTCAAGGGAAACGTCGGAAACTCTATAATGTATATATATATATATATATAAATGATCAGTGTGACGAACCGAGTCTGTCCGTCTGCCGATATCGGACAACTACAAGTATAGCTGTCATACAAACTGAACGATTGAAATCAAGAACTTGTATGGAAAACTTTATAATTTAACGAGGTATCCTAATGAAATTTGGCATAGATTATTATCTCTCCGAAGAAATTTGTCAGATCGATCTACTATAGCGTATAGCTGCCATACAACGAACCGATCAACATGTTCGAAATGACGAGATGGACAATCGACTAACAATAGTACTGTTTCGATCGATTCGCACCATTTCTTACTTGCTCTAGACATGTATATGAAAATGTAAACATATATATATGAAATATGCCCGCTTCTACCATATATAGAAAAGTGCAAAATCTAGTTTATTCCCACCAACAACAAAACAACGCAAAAAATCAAAATGTTCGTGAGTATTGCTCGGATGTTGCTTAGCCCGAAACGCCCCTGTGTTCTCTTGTAAAAAAAAAGATGCGCCAAATAAAACGGAAACGGATGTTTCATTCAATAAGCTGTATATTTGATTTGGTTTGGTTTGCATACCACCATGATATGATTTGCATTGCTTTGAATGCATTTTTTACACACATACATATCTGTGCGTATATCTCTCTCGTATACATACATGTAAAGGATGGGTATACATAGTTACGAGTATATCCATGGAAGTGGCTTAGTTTGTGATGCTACAAACAACTAGTTGAACGCTCTTTATTTCGACAACTGTTTGATCATTTACTTTAAATTTTTCAGCAAAGTCTTATTAAAAATTAAATAAAATTTTTGTGGAATGATTTGGTTGGTTTACTAAATATAGGAATACTGCATCCTCTATGGTTATACAGAATCAGAAATCATCCGAATCAAATTGTAAAACAATATGCGATATATTGGTTACTGAAAATATTGCTTCCATGATTCCGTTGATGGATGAAGTGATTTCATTTCGTGATTTTATGATTACTCCACTCCACATCGAGCTATGAATCTCTAAGTGGGCCAGCAGCTGTAATTTTTATATGGAATTTTCAAAGTTTATTCATTGCTTGCACTAGCCAGCCCTTTTTAAAGCTACTCAAATAAAAATGATCTTTCAACTTGTCGACCTTAATCTCTTACTATAAGCTTTATTAAAACAACCAAACGAGTGGCTTCAATAGCATGACATTTACTAACCAGTAGATATATTTTTTAAAACCTTCCTTTCAGTACAATTCCAACCATGAACAACTCCACACTGAAACAACGCGCCTAAATATAGACACTGATCATCAAAAATAACGTCGAATAGCCCATTTAACTCCGCTTTACAAAACAAAAAAACGGGAAAGAATATTAACGGCTGCACCCCTTCACATGTGCATTTTTTATCGCGTAAAAAGGTATAAAAAGATGTTAAAGATGTTTGTTATCTTGATTTTGATCAGTCAGTTTACATGGAAACTGTATTCTGTAGTGATCCGATCTCAACAATTTCGGCGAAGATTGCACTATTGTTTTGGATAATAATCTTCGCCAAATTTCTTGAAGATATCTCGTTAAATGAAAGAGTTTTTCATTCAAGCACTTGATTCCGATCGTTCAGTTTGTATAGCAGCTATATAGTTGTCCGATATCGGCTGTTCCGACAAACGAGCAGTTTCTTCTGGAGAAAAAAAAAACCTATGTAAAATTTTAAGTCGAAGTTTCGAAACTGAGGGACTAATTTGCGTATATACAGACAGACAGATTGACATAACTAAATCGACTTAGCTTGTCACGCTGATCATTTATATTATACGAGTATTTTGTAGGGTCTCCGACGTTCCCCTTTGGATGTTACAAACATCCTGTCAAACTAAGTATACCCTTCATTATATAAAACAAATATTGATTGACCATGGATTATGCCTAACCCGTTCAATTTTATTTTCTCCATATCGATGGATCTTGGCTAATTACGGCTAGTTGGTTACTGGTTTCATAGATGGCGTGCCATATCAAACTGGTAATCAAATAATTCAGTTTCCGCCACAAAAATTTCATGATCTGAAATCAGATTTCTAAATTTGATACCTTCCTTTTGAGAATTTTTTTGAGAAGCATACAAATTTGACGAGATCAACGCAAACATTCGTGCCAAAACCATCGCAATAACCCAGAAGAGAAGGAATTGGAAAAGACAGAAAAAATATCTCATTTTCTCAAGTCAACTAAGGCTGACGCTTGATTGAAGCATTTAATGATTAACAAAAATACATAAAGGTTGCTTATGGTCAAATTAAATAAAAAAATTAATTAAAGACCGACATAAAATGGCGCACCCTATCGATAACATAAAGCATACCGTTATCATTTTTACTAGCATCATTTCGTATTATTGCAAAAGACATTTCGACAGCATTAAAAAAATATGTCTAACATAGCAACCTAATAAATATAATAAGAGGTAACTAATAACTGCTTCGACTAATGCATTCTTCAGCGTATTCACATTCCATTTACTGAACGACGCTGAACCGCTGCATACTCTCAGATCCCACAGCGCCTTGAGTTGCATTTCACCTGCGACAAGTCAACCGCAAACCAACCAAATAAATGCATATACATATGCACACAAACATTATTTACATATCTGGCAAGCACTTTATATTTCCAGCGCCCCCCCCCCCATTTTATTCGCCACACCCATGCCAGCCCGAGGTAAGCCATTACACATTAGATATGCGCCATTGACAAGGCTGCTGGTTGTACGAGTGGATTGCAACATCAAATATGCAACACGATGTTGGCGATGACATTGCAGCAAACTTGTGTACATTCTCGTACGCTTAGTTGCATATCTTGCAACTCTAAGTGTCAGCTGCTTTGCCGCACAGCAATGACAAAAACAAAGGCAACAACATCATGCAGCAATAGCGACAACTGCATTCGATTTGACAACTTAGTGCAACTCCTCGAAGACGTTCGATATCACTCGACTGCACGACACTTCTGTATCGGGGTACAGATATACCGAAGTGGGATTTGCAAAGGACATATTTCAAGTTGCTTTGAACGCAACTTACATTATATATATATATATATCTATTTCTCACATAAATTTATATGTTTAGGCGCTATTTATTTGTGTGGGTGCAGCATAACACACTTAACCATCGCAGTGAGTTTCATCTATCACATTTCATTCAAATTCGCATTTCCGCTTGCAGTTTTTGCTGTTTTCGGCATTTTTGGAACTTTTGAATTTTTGATATTGCAGCTCCTTATTGAGCTGAGATTGTTATTTGCACAATATTCCTTGATTATTTGCATTTACTTCTAACCACTCGCGCGCACGTTTATGGTCTGCATTTTAGTTGATACTTCGGTTGTAATAGCAATAAACAGGGGCTTATTAAAGGGGATGTTGCCTGTAAATATAAGTACATAACTAAAGATTCTACGATTTAGAGTGATGCTAAGTACTGGTCAAAGTGGCTACCGGTAGATCCACTATATTTTGAACTATTAAAAAATTAGAGAAAACAAGTAAGGAAGAACTAAGTTCGGGCGAAACTGAACATTTTATACTCTTGGAACTTGGAAAAATCAAATCCGGCTACATACCTTCAAGTGTGGGCAAAACTTTAAATTAAATTTGGTGTTATTTATTTATTTTGAAGGTAGTACACCCACTTATTTTTATACTCTTGCAACATGTTACTACAGAGTATAATAACTTTGTTCACCAAACGGTCGTTTGTATCACCTAAAACTAACCGAGTTGGATATGGAGTTATATCCATATATATAAATGATCAGCATGAAGAGACGAGCTAAAATCCGGATGTCTGTATGTCTGTCCATCCGTCTATATAAATAAAAATTGAGATATCCTAATGAAACTTGGTACAAATTGAATAAGGGTTCGTAAATGACCGTAATCGGACCAATGCCACGCCCACAAAACGCCAATAAACGAAAACTTATAAATTGTCATAAGTAACCACTAGATTGTGATATAAAACTGTACTTTGGCACAGGACATCACAATAGCAAGAGGCACCCACCCTCTTATTAAAGGTACAACAACCGCATTCGATCAAGATAAATATCATAAGCATGCCTACCGCCACTTTAAAAATAGTTGAAATTGGGTAATTACCTCGCTGACTCCCCAATTTGATGCCGAAATTATGTGAAATTGGTTGACCAATTAACCAATTAGCCAAACTACCATATACTATATACATATATTGTATTTCGTTGTACTAACAAACCTTAATCATCTAAAGGTATTTCCCTGGCTTTGATCCTGGCAAGTTGCAAGAGTATGAAATGTTCGGTTACACCCTAACTTAGTCCTCCCTTACATGTATTACTACATTTCACTCCCCGCCAACGAAAATTATATTAAATATTATCCTCAAATTAGATATATGGTATGTGATATAAACTCAACCGAAGAGGTTAAATTTAATATATTGAGTTGATGTGAAAAACTTCAACTAAACGACTGCAACTCATTATATCAGGGATATTATAATTTTATAACTTTCAAGAAAACGTGTTCATTTTATTTTATTAAAATATCACACATTTTGACCAACATAAACGGGTTATACAGATGGTAAGTCGAAAAGCCTTATATGGGACATATTAGGGGTAATGGAATGCCTAATTGCATTAATTTGTGACATTGTTAAGGTATACAAGAGTATATATAATATTTTCAAGCTGTTTTATAAATAAAAAAGTCACACACTGGCTGACATATTCGGCAGATCTGTAAAAATACCAAAACTCATTTTATGTACATAAATATGGAGATACGGTTAGTATTGAACCGATTTTATCTATTTTTGGCAGTACTAACATACATATTCCTAACGGAAAAAATGCTCTCTGAGTTTCAGTTAAGTACTAAGCATAACATACCATCACCAATATACGCGAGATAAAATCAAATGGAAGTTTGAAAATACTGATATTTTTATATGGGATCTAGGGAAGTTTTCACCCGATTTTATCCAATTTAGGCACACAGATGCACCGTTATTGGAAAAATACGCTCTCTGAATTTCATTAAAATAACTCCCAAATTGGCCGATACATATGGTATAAAGTCAACAGGAAGTTCGAAAATCTTTATATTAGTTTTATGGGGGCTAAGGGAAGTATTGACCCGATAGAATCCATTTTTGACACAAGGGTAAATTATTAACAGTAAGAAACATTCTCCTCGAATTTCAATAATATATTTTACAATTCGACCAATATTCTCGGCAAAAAATCATTTTGGTATGTGGAAGCTTGAGCAGTTATGATTTCTGAATATTTTCATTGGTGCCCAAATTGTGTACTGGAAAGTGAAAGAATTATATCCTAGATGGGAAGTAAACGTGGTTGTAGCCCAATACATTTCCATAATGTAATATAGGATCGGTCGGATTTGTCCGGAGATATGTGATTTCACCTAAATGTGGGCATAAAACGCCAGTCGTTCGATTTTGACCATGAGTCCTATAAAACCCTTTAGTATCATCCTGGGTGTAAAATCTAAATCGCCTGCTAGAGGGCGAGTCCACAAATATTTTTTGAAATTTTTTTACTCAAGTTATCACTTTAACAGGCGAACAGACGAACGGACGGACAGACAGACAGTCACTCGGATTTTAATTCATTCTGATCATTTGTACATTTCTATCTCGATTATTTTTATTATTATTATTATTACAAAATTATTATACTCTGTAGCAACATGTTGCAAGTGTATAAAAAGGGAGAGCTAAAACAACAAGAATAATAACAATATATTTTATACCCCATTTATGCATTTCGCCTACTACGTCAGTGCATACTTATAGATACATATATATACTCGTATAAGAATGTAAGTATTTAACCTAGTATGTAACACATGGAAGTAAGCAAATACATTCACTCTTTCTTACAAACACTTGTCAACACCAAAGTACGCACATGATTTGCTGAAGTTTTGAATTTTTACACATTCTTATTTCTTAACATTCTTTTTTTCGACATTTTGCTTCGACATTTCACAATTTAATTTGTTTACTTTGCATACTCGCATATCGGCACTTCAAAAACAAATTTCTTCCAACAAACCGGTACTTCACTTCGTAAGTAAAGAAATTTATATAAACGAGAATATACGATTGTACAAATATAAAATTTCATATCCTGCATAGCATACTCTGTCAAGCTACGGAATAATGAACGGCTATAAGAGTACATATTGTGTTTTGTTGTTAAGAAAAAATTTTCAATGTTTGTTTATGTGTTTACAGTAGTGCCACATTTTCTAGTAAGACATTTTGGTGTATTTGTATTTATTATTTGGATATATTATAATATATTATATATTGAAATTACTATGAAAATAAAAGTGTGTATTTATATGAGGAACACTTTTAGATAGTAGCGAATCGAACAAACCACACCAGCTTTTCCAACAACGGTGTAACCGTGCGCTAACATACCTTCCACCATATAAATGATAGAGTGACGCGTTTCTTTCTTTGGTTAAGAACGACCAGTCATTTACACGTAGGTTTTTTGGTAAAAGAGTAGACACCTAAAAAATACCAAATGGATGGCGATTATAATCGATTATAATATTATAATATAATATTATTATTGCCCCTGAACAGGGTATATTAAGTTTGCAATGGAAGTAAACGTCACAAACCCTATAAAGTACATATACAAATGAGCAGCGTGATGAGTCCATTTAGCTATCTCGATCTATCTATTCGTCGATCTGTCTGTATATACGCGAACTAGTCAATTAGTTTTTAAGAAATCTATCAGTTGTGCACACGTCCTTTTCTCACCAAGAAGCTGCTCATTTATAGGAACTACCGATATCATATTTAATAGGATATATCTGTTTTCACGAAATTGGGCATGTAGCTGTCTTACAAACTGACCTTCATGAGGAATATTTTTTCTTTATTTGGTAACCTTATTTAATATTCAGCGTTGTTTATGTCAAACAACGTTGCTAAAAAGAACTAACATACCGTTTTGCCTTGGATTGAAAACGCTGCCGGTTACGTTTTGAAATTTAGTTATACGTACATATATGTACTTGCTATAAGAATGACTCCTATGAAAGGTATTATATACGTAGCTTTGCAGCAGCCGAAGTAAATTTTTATACTCTCGCAACCTGTTGCTACAGAGTATAATAGTTTTGTTCACCTAACGGTTGTTTGTATCACCTAAAACTAATCGAGTTAGATATAGGGTTATATATATATAAATGATCAGGATGAAGAGACGAGTTGAAATCCCGATGACTGTCTGTCCGTCCGTCTGTGCAAGCTGTAACTTGAGTAAAAATTGAGATATCTTTATGAAACTGGGCAGACATGTTTCTTGGTACCGTAGGACGGTTGATATTGCAGATGGGCGTAATCGGACCACTACCACGCCCATAAAACGCCATTAATCAAAAACAAATAACTTGCCATAACTAAGCTCCGCAATAAGATACAAGACTGGTACTTGGTACACAGGATCACATTAGGGAGGGGCATCTGCAGTTAAATTTTTAAAAGTGGGCGTGGTCCCGCCTCTAATAGGTTTAATGTGCATATCTCCTAACCCGCTAATGCTATAAAAACAAAATTCACTGGAAGCAAATGTTTTTAGAACCTCTACCTATAGTGTGAAAATAGTTGAAATCGGGTGGCAACTCCGCCCACTCCCCATATAACGGTACTGTTAAAAACTACTAAAATCGCGATAAATCGAGCACTAAACACGCCAGAGACATTAAATTTTATCTCTGGGATGGTATGAGACGACTTTATAGGAACCGCGTTCCAAATTAGACAGTGGGCGTGGCACAGCCCATTTATAGGTGAAAACCCATATCTTGAGATCTGCTTAACCAATTTCAACCAAATTCGGTACATAACGTTATTTTCATATTTCTTTGTCATAGTGCGAAAATGGGCGAAATCCGACTACAACCACCTATTTCCCATGTAACACCATTTTCAATTCCATCTGATTCTTTCACTTTCCACTATGCATATCAAGCAACAATAATTATATCGGGGTAAAACTTTGCGTGAATAATACGTTTAAAGTATGCCACCTTGTGACCAAAAATTTTCTAAATCGAACCAAAACTGTTCAAGCCCCTAGGTACTAAATATGTGGACCCCAGTGCCTATAGTTGACCTTCTACCGAAAATATCAGCCAATCCACAAAGAAATCTCAAACGAGTTTACCATTTGACTTTGCGAGAGTATAAAATGTTCGGTTACATCCGAACTTAGCCCTTCCTTACTTGTTTTTTTTACTATTGTTTCTTTTGTATACTCCTTTGGTTTTGTAGCCAATTGCTCGTACATAAAGCAATAATAATTTATTAAACTCCACTTGCCGGAGTACAAGAACGCAAAATGCGTCGAATGACAGTCGCAGGAATCCACATTTTATATATTGTATATATAAATTTTTTTTAATTTTTGGATTTCTTTACCTTGAGGTGGTATGCTTGTTTGTTCTTATTTTTCCTATAAAAAGTGCTTTAATTGAATTCGTTGTCCAAAATGTAAGTCTCCGAGCAATATTCACGCATACATATTGCAATACTCACTTTTAGGTGTGAGTAATTAATTCATTACCTTTCCATATATGCCCATTGCATTACGTTCGGAATATGCCTGAAATGCATTACCAGCAGTGATTGCTTTAGAGTTTTTCTAATTACTCCATTACAGGATTGCCAATACCATTTCATCGTGGTTATGTAGTATATATGATGTTGAGGAACTGGCTTCGACACATTTTCTCAGAGGAATAAGTTCAAGCATAAGCAGATAATGTCAGAATAAATGGTAGCAGCAATGGGTTGAATTCTCACAAATAATTCTAAATACTCAATTTCGCATTTCGTTTGCAATTTGCGAAGAAATAAAAACTAATCCAATATTATTTCAGTATTTTGCTTTCATGCACTCACAAATTCATTTTACTTTCAAACGACTACAAACAGGAGAGGTTCAAAATACTACCGTAAAGTAAAAAACGGTTTGAAAGCTAAACCAAGAAAAATTTTTGTTGAGACGCAGACGAATTGTCTTGAAGGCATCAGTCGGTAGTTGTCGCCAAAGTACATGTTGGTATTAAAATTAATAAAGATTGCAATTCAGCCCAACGAGCGGTTTTTGTGACACGAAACGGTTGCTCAAAATATGTGACTTTTGGCTCGGCTCAATGCTCTAGAACCGTCTCTTAGTCTCCTAGTCTCGATCAACTTTGGTTGAAATCTAAAGTCGATTTTCTCAAAAAAGGGTAACATCTAAGCACTATTCCTCTTAGTCCGACTACGAACACAATAATACGGGCTTGCGTAACATTTCTATCCACAATAACTGCAACCATTGCATGCTTTGTTAGTGTGGTGGGAAGTCGTAAACATTTTATTGTAAATTGCATTTGTGGTCAATATTGCCACATAATTTCATTTGCAAAAGTTTCGGTGCACTTTCTGTTGAAAATCCGCAATGTTGCTTTGAGTCCATTTAAATGGTAATGGAAAGTGCCTGTTGTGCCGAGGCACAAAAAGTGTCACAACCGCATTGACTGAGCAAGTAAGAGAGGCAGAGAAGAGGGAGATCAGTGCAGCTGCTAAAGACTAAAGCTCAAAATGACGTCGCTCGGATGAAAGCAAGCAGAACGACAGCCTGGCTGCAGTGGTACAATTGGACAAATGAGTAAACGATTGCAATGACAATATTACCGGAAAAGGGGGTATTATAGATCCGTATGCAACCATGTGTAGTGAGTTGTGGGTGTCTAACGGAGAAGCGGAAGCAACTCAAACGAGAAAATATTCTTCCAGCAGCAAGTAAGACAAATTTAAACTGATTTCATGGATGTGGAAGTGCACAGCTCTGCTTGCTCTATATTTTAGATATATTGTATACAAAAAATATTAGAAATCTTTAAGCTCTAAAAAGACAGTTAAGCTTAGTATTGCTTCGAAATCCGGTTTGAAGACTCCTTCTATTATTTGAAGAATATCGATACTCACAATGATCTTACCAATTTATTTATATGTAATCGGAAGCCTGGAACTTGACTTCCCTCTATAAAATAATGAAGTCCAATGTTTATGAGTATTAAAATAACAGACTGGAAAGCTTGATTGCTTTCTTGGAACTTGGTTGTGAACATTTATTGAAATAGGTTTGACTATTAGGTAATTTCCTCGCATTATTTTCCTATACGGTATGTAAGTCCAGCAACAAAAAAGATATCGAAAAGAAACGGGCAAATAATGACTGCCATATACGGAATACGAGGATCACCCTGCTTATATATATATATATATGTTAATATTGGGTTGGCAAGTAGTTGCGGATTTAACTCATAATGGCTTCACTTGAATTTTTAGTTTTGCTGGCGTAGTCCAAATGTAAAACACATTTTGTTATTTGATAGTTGGCAATTCAGCTGTCAATCAGTAAAAAGAAGGTTTCTGATCGGTTGCGTAGTTTTCGTTTGGCGTTCGTTGAAAAATGGAAGATCAAAAGGAACATTTTCGTCATATTTCACTTTTTTATTTTCGCAAAGGGAAAAACGCATCGCAAGCTCACAAAAAGTTATGTGCTGTTTATGGCGACGAAGCCATAAAAGAACGGCAGTGTCAAAATTGGTTTGCCAAATTTTTTTTCTGGTGATTTTTCACACAAAGATGAAAAACGCTCTGGTCGTCCAGTTGAAGTTTATGACGACCTAATCAAAGCAATAATCGATTCGGATCGTCACAGTACAACACGTGAGATTGCAGAGAAGCTTCAGGTATCACATACATGCATTGAAAATCACTTAAAACAACTTGGCTCTGTTCAAAAACTCGATACATGGGTTCCTCACGAACTGAAAGAAACGCATTTAACAGCTGCGACTTTCTAAAGAAACATAATGAAAATTATCCATTTTTAAAACGAATAATAACTAGCGATGAAGAATGGGTTGTTTACAACAATATCGAGCGGAAAAGATTGTGGAGCAGGCCAGGTGAACCAGCTCAAACAACATCAAAAGCTGATATTCATCAAAAGAAGGTTTTGTTATCACTTTGATGGGATTAAAAAGGTATTGTCTACTTTGAACTCTTACCACCCAACCGAACGATCAATTCTGTTGTCTACATTGAACAACTAACGAAATTAAACAATGCAGTTGAAGAAAAGTGGCCCGAATTGATTAATCGAAAAGGTGTTGTATTCCATCATGACAATGCAAGGCCACACACATCTTTGGTCACTCGGCAAAAATTATTGGAGCTGGGTTAGGATGTTTTGCCACATCCAATATATAGTCCTAACCTTGCACCATCGGATTACTTTTTGTTTCGATCCTTACAAAACTCCTTGAATAGTAAAAATTTCAATCATGATTATGATGTCAAATCGTACCTGATTCAGTTTTTTGCTAATAAAAACCAAAAGTTTTATGAACGTGGGATTATGATGCTGCCTGAAAGATGGCAAAAGGTCATTGATTAAAACGGGCAATATATTACAGAAAATATTTATGTATTTTCATGAAAAATATATGTCTATATATCGGTCAGTATATGAGATCAATGAAATGTAGTGACGCGCATTAAAAAAGTTGTTTTAAATTCGGTGGGAATGGTTTCCAAAAAAGTATTGAACATCAAAAATGATAGTTTCAATTGCATACAAAAAAAAAATAAAAATACTTTTTATTTCACTTAGTCTTTTAAAATTTGCGTGAAGTATTTTTCTTGGTATAGACCAATCAAATAACCAACTTTAATGGCATTAGCAAAATAATATTTTTGCCATCGTCTACTTGAAATGCAAGATAAGATTAAGACATAATAAGTCATCATCGAATGATATCAATTTCTATCGAACGTGTGGTTACTAACGCCTGAGCATCGGCGTTGGGAATAACAAGAATATGGAATAATTATGTAATTATTTTAAAACATATTTATTCCGATCTAAATTGAGTACAAGGGTTCAGGTTCTATAAAAGAAATTAAAAGCCGTTGACCACTGTCACATACATAGATCTCTGATGGGATTACCAAAGCAGAAAGCTCATAGCAACATTCCAATACCCTTCAGGTCTTGCCCAAAATATTAATCTGAGTGTAGGAAGTAATATCATAACTGATAAGTTTGAGACTTGTGGGCTTGTGGGGACATGCGCTATCGCTATACATTTACATGTTACATTTAAATGGAATGATTTAAAATCAACTGCAGCGCCCACTGTATTAAATCTAAACAAACCTAAGCAATACCATGCCAATTTAAATTTTTGCATTTTTATCTGCATTGCAAACTTTTACATTCACTCGGCTCGGCTGCTTTGCATATTTGTCCCATTTCTTTCGAGAAGCATTTCACTTTAGGGTGGTGTTACAGCGTGACGGGGTGTTCATCAGTTACGTGAAACGGCAACGTTGATAAGGCAACGGCCAAAACGGCAAACGGCTGAAGTGGGAAAGTAATGCCACAAATCTTAATATAAACATTTGCGTATAAAGACTTTTTATTTGGTTGTGCTTTACAACGGTAAGAATAAATGCATTTAACCAGCATAATTCAGAGAAAACTCAAATACGCATCCATGGCCTTTTATTGTTCAGAATAAGCTGTGTGGCATAGCAGAAATTTATTGCTGCTACTCCGAAGTTTGTATTTATGTCTGAGCAAGCGGTGAAAACAACTTTTACCTCAAATAAAGCAAATTGGTGGCAGTCAATTTGCATACATCTTTTTCTCACTCATTTCACCGCAAACAACTTGACAGCCATGAAGCAAAAATGCCAACAAAAAGTTGCACAGTTACAAGAAAGTAAGGTAAGTAGCTGGGGGGCAAGTGAAACTTCGCATTCGGAATGGCTGTCGTGCGCAACATCAACAGGAAAGATAAAGAGCGCAAATGCAGAAGAGCAATGCTTGTTGACTGCGGCAACACAAATTGAATTAAATCAGCAAGATGCGGCATGCAACATGCGAGCTTAGTCGGCGGACGGTAGAAGGCGTTGAAAAAAGTGGAAAAATTCCCGGCCCGGCCACTGCGACAAAATGAATGACTCTGACGGATGGCGCATTAGCGCCAACACCAAATAGCAGCTGTCATTTGTTGCTGTAAGCATAAGGGCAATACAACAAACGCACTTGCATGAACCAACTGCATTGCTGTCACTTTGCAGCGCTTGGCGCTCGATGAAGTTTCGACTTTGTGCGCGTGGTGTTGGTGTGGCTGTCACAAAAGTTCGCGTAAGCTCATTGGGTTGGGGCTCAGTGCCGTGATAATCACATTAAGGCCATGGCAACTATTTTGTGGTGCTCACCACAAATCGCTTTGGCATTTGCCACTTTCCATTTGTTCGTTTGCACTCAAGTCCTTGTGCGTTTCAAGAGTCACCTACTCGTTCTCTTATATATAACTTTTTTAAATATAAATATCTATTTGTAGCGAAAATACCGTTTTTATAAGGCATTGATGGCAATCGGCACTAAGCTAGAATTTTATCGCAGTTCTACAAAGGATAATAAGGAGCTAAGGAATTGCGTATAACTACAATACAATTTTGATACTGCAATTATTGTACAGGATATGCCGGACACTTCTCCAATACCATTTTACAATATAGTACATTATGGACTGTTGAAAGCTCTAATACAGCTAAAATGAGTAAACCTTTTGACCTTCATAACCTTACGACTGGAGATTTCAATAGTATTCAAATTTAGACTTTGCATTGACGAGCGTTCTGATGCACATTTCCGCTAAGAGTTCTCAAAGGGGGAGAATGGACAAAGAAAAATTTGATCCATAGCCTCCCCTTATACCTAGTCCATATTTCAAAAGCGACATAAGGTTTACATTACTTTGAAAAATCTTTTTGAAAACATTTATTTGATTCTGGTCACATGGTGATTGCATATTAGATGTTCTACTCTATTATGTATCTATATAGTTTCAATGGTAGGTCTAAATTTAAGACCCCTCGAAAACCACCTAAACCAAAAACATATCGCACAAAATTTTGTCAGACTCAGACTCCCGTTCTCGACTCACCTAGGATCGCCGGCGGTAATTCAAGTAATTCGAGCTAGGAAGTAAAAAAGGCAGTAAAATTGTTGCGCGAAACATATGAAAATATTAAATATGATTACTGAATATATGAGTATAGATGTAGAAGGGATCACGCATAATCTTTCTAAATCAAATGCGTACATCTGATACATATGTGGTGAGCACGCAAGTGAGATGAAACTTTCCGCTTATCAATTTACAAGATGCATAATTTGAAACTTGAAAATAAATATCAATTTGGAAATTTCAAATTTATGGTTCAACGGTACGCAGTGTCTGCTCAGAAGAAAGAAAAAATTTAATCTACTCTATAAGAGAATATACGTACATAACTGCTGTTATTATGCTTATCAGTGAATTTGCAGACGCGGCATTGGTCCCTAAGCAATCGTCTGTTTTTGACAAGCAACAAGGCGGCCAGCCAAAAGCTCTACCACTCACTGGCGCCGCTGCTAACTGTAAGACTTTTGCAGCTGTCGTTTCTCTGCACGTCAATTTATGACAGTTTCGTGGTGTTTTTGTTTTTAATTTTTGCTGGCATATACAATGCCGTGAAAAACTTGTTACGGTGAAATCTTTGGTGAACTACGAAAACATTTTAATGCTCATCATTATACTCTTCTTCTTATACCTTCACACCTTCTTAACACTTTTAGACTCCATACTTTGTGGGTGTGCGTGTAATCTCTTGACTGCTTGAAAATAGCTGAAGTCCTTTGGGATAGCGGCAAACCGCAAGCGTTTCTTGATAACACATTAAAGCATTTGCATATTTCGAAATTATTTCGGAGCTCCGTAATTAGAATATTATCGCACAGAGACTTTATTATCGACTCGAATGCAAACGAGCGAACAAGAGTCTACAGCTGAGTGAGAGCGAAGAGTTTAGTAGCGTTGTTTCACTGGGAGCTCATGAAATGGTATTCGCCTTCTCAATATAACTGTAAGTTTATGAATATGCAAAAGTTAAACTCTTTATAATGTCCGCATTACAAGAGAGGTAGTGGTGGGAGAATTTATTAGCGATGAAAGATCTTAAGTAACTAAAATATCATAAATAGTGTTAATTTGGAAATCTAGTTACAGCATTTCATATACGATACTTTGTAAGTATGCCTATAAATTAGACCTTAGACATAAAAAATTATGTAAGGGAGGGCTGAATTCAACTGTAAATGTTAATAACTTTATGTAGCTTCTAAAATTTTTTACCATTGGTGGGGGGCCATAATAGACTTATATTCAGTGAGAATTAATGCATTCAATGCCTTGGCATTGTCGATGCTAAAAAATTTGCGTGTTCAAAGGTATTAGAACATATTGCCGAAGGAAAGAAATTAATTATTTAAATTAAGTGGACTATATGTGCTTGCTATGTATATTCTACTTGTGATTAGGAATATTGACAATGATTCTGTCAGCGTGATTCGCTTCACATTTATAATGGCATAATAGTATTAAAAGGCATAATATTATAATTATTTTTATTGACACTAAAGAGAGGTATCCGCTAGGTTTTCTTACTTTAACTCCCTTAAATTTAGTTCGTCCTTTATTTCCTTTGCAGTTGTCACAATTGGGTCCAGCTTCGGATTTATGTCGCTCTGCATTTAAAATATATGCATGCCGAATAAGGAGATACCTTCATATATTGTTGCTGTAAAGCTCGCCTTAAAGATCCACGTATTTTTTTTAAGAGCTCTATCCAAAATATTGATTTATTTACTTCTTCAATTGCTATGTCCGCTTTTTAATAATGAAAGTTAGCATGGTTGATCTAAAGCAGGTTGCCATGGTGATTTTCCTTTACATATTGAATGGTTGTTAAAACTTTTTGTACACCTGCTTAATTCTGCTTCTGATATTAAAATGAATGAACTAAATCCAAAGTTGTAGACTAAAAATTCTTTTCTTAGTTTTTCGTTTAATATTCTTCCATTGTATTCATTCATTTTGTGGAATTCCTTTATATTTCTGGAATTTGTATATTTCTGATGAATCACTTTAAACTAAAGGCAGTTTCTTCTGAATGGCCATTTTGTCACGGTTGGTATTATTTATAATCTATGATGATATTTGTGGCTAAGCGAATTATTAATCTGATTCAACACATTTTTGACATTCTATTCAGGTATACTATTATCAGAAAAGGTTTCTCTCCGAATTTCAATAATATATCTCATAGATTGACTGACATTTTCGAAAAAAAGTTCGTCCAGGTATTCGCTAACTGGTGCCTTGAAAAATTTGGATTTGCAAAATTTTTGGTGATAAAGTGGAATCGTAAAGTTTTATTCCGATACGTTTATTGGAGCTTGATTTGTATAATGGAAAATGAAAGAATCAAATGGTGCTCAAAATTGTGTTATATCGGTAGTAGGCGTACTTTTTGTCTGATTTCTCCCATTTTCGTGGTATGACATAGTTATATGATGGTAATGTTATCTGCCGAATTTCATTGAAATCGGTCCTCGACACCAACTCCTATAAAGTGCTCTCGCACTATCTCAGACGTAAAAATTTATATCTCTGGCGTATTCATTGATAAATTTGTCACAATTTTAGTTATATTTAACAAATTCTTTACGTGGGGAGTCGGATTATAACCCAAATCTGAATTTTAGACACAAGTACACAATGTTATTAAACTAGTTTCCTTAAAATATTTCACATTTTGACCAGTATATAAGGTATAAATTTAACTGGAAGTACGAAAATCTTTATACTGGGTTAGCTTATTGGGGTAAGTATTGACCCGATAATACCACTCAAGGGACCACTGTTAACTGGAAAAGATTTTCTCAGAATTTCTATAACATCCTCAGAATTTTACCGTTATTTTCGGTACAAAATCAGCTTAAGACTCTAAGGTCCACATGCTTGGTATCTGGGGACTTTTTAAGCATTTTCAGCTCACAGATACCCCTTCCTAATGCAATACTTTGCACCAAATAACGGTTTTGTATTTTAATTTGGAGCTTAGTTATAACTTTTTATATGTTTTCGCTTAACGGCATCTTGTAGGCGTTACAATCGACCCATTCCGCTCATCTGCAGTATAAACCCGGCTTGGGAGCCAAGCGACAGGCGTACTAAGGATATCTTACTTTCTACTCCAGTTACGGCTTGCACAAGGCGACAGACGGGCGAACAGACAGGTTTCAACTCGCCTAAGGGTGACGAGTATCCTTTATATATATATACAATATATAAATATATATAACTCCACATCTATCTCAATTAGTTTTAGGTGATACAAACACTGTACCACTCTGTAGCAACATGCTGCGAGAGTTTAATAATAAGCCAGTCTGTAAGCGCTTATTACTTCTGTGAGAGCGAAGGTTTAAGAGCTCTTTTTTACCGTTTCATAAAGTTGTCAGAAAAAAGTTATAAACAGGTGAACAATTTTGTCAAAGTGAGACACTAATCTGAAGAAAACTGCAGTTCGTGAAAACCGGCATACTATCGCACTTTTCAAGATTGGATATATGATTGTGCCGGTACACACCTAGCACAATTACATATTTTTCCGTCATTCGCACGACTTCAGTCATGTGCTTCATGACTATTCTACACGTATATTCTCTACACTCGGTCAGATTTGACATGTTTGATTTTACCGCTAATCCATTATTACCGCTAACACTGCAAATTTGGTAGCCGAAAAATTAGTTTGGACAATTAAGTATATTCTCTACCGAGACCTATATTCCAAGCCTCACAGAATACGCAAACGTAGTATATCGGGAAGAAAGATGTAGGAGTAATTTAGTAAAATTTACTTTGTAGAGAATCACAAAACCAATCCTTGATACCCTGTTCTGGTGTGAACCGTATTTCAGTGAGCACGTTCTGCATCGACCGAAACATATTGTAGTAAAAAGGCAAGGCTATAAACCGAGTGAGCAAAGCTTACCAGCCGCTCGGTTCCAAATAGTTTTTAACCGGTCTTGCAACATGATGCAAAGCGTTGTCATGATCCCTTTAATCGCTAACTTCAATTTGATGAGTTGTTGTGTGAAGAGTTTTCTATTAATGATTTCGCATATAAGTCTTACAATGAATTCTTTTTCCCAGTAACCATCCAATGCAAAAACTACTTTTGTTTTGAAGCATTCAAGCAGCATTTCTGACATACAAAATAGTCTCTCAATGTCCCTGGGCTAGAATTCGTATGACCCTTATTTTCTTTCTTTTTGAGTTATTTCCAAAGATTTTGTGATTTTCTTCTTGTGTGTGGCTAGAATTTAAGTCAAGCAGTGCATCCAGTTCATCATATTCAAACTATTTGGGTCGCCCAGTACGTTCTTCGTTTTCCAAGGAAAACTCATCATTTTTTCACATTTCCTCAGCTAAAGCATCTTCATCATAAACTTCCACCAAAATACGACGACCTGAGGTTTTCTTCATATTAAAGTAATGAAGAAAAACTGACCGTAAAAACACTTTATAAAGCACAAAGTTCGACATATTTGTGATAATGAAAAAGACGCGGTACCTTTTCAACACATGTTCGGAATATATAGAACAATGGAATAATCCATTCCATAATCAAATTATTACAAATCAAAAACAAAGATCTTATCATTCGGAATTCAAGCTAGAGATTTCTCCAAGTATCTTTTTCTATGCATCATATTAGAATTAATATACTTTCATTTATCCAACTAACTTTAAAATGATATTTGGATATATAAGTCAATTATTTAAATAAAAGTGGATTTTTGGCATGACTATATACTTCGAAAGGTTCGGTACTATAAATATATGTTATCGATTAAAAACTTCCCCAAATATCGACAAAACGAATATTTTCTGACTAGATTAACTTTGTATACATAATATTTGAAAAAAAGCTTATTATATATTAAGTACTGATGAAGACAAACGTTTCCGTTCAGTTTCGACAACATGTTTAGTTTTTAATAAAAAGATCTCAGGGTACATTGATTAATATTATTTAGTGTTTCCCCCAATAGAGATAGGATCCCATCACTCTCCATGTACTGCTCTCGTAATCAACACCATCGGTACGATGGATATGAATGGAGCTCTACTGATTAGAACTGCTTTCATTGCTTAGGCAATTACTGTCAAAATTTCAGATGAATTAAACACTTGCCACGGAGAATAATCTGACAAATATAAATGATCTCATATTGCCAGATTACCAAGTTGAATGTGCACGAGATAACTAATAAAATAATGAGCATGTCAAAAAGCTGCGTAGGTCATATCTTGCATGAATTATTGAATATTAAAAATATGTGGGACCAATGTGTTCCTCGTTTGATCACTCTGAACAACAACCGCAACTGTCCTGCAGAAGGCATAGGTTGTTCACACACTTGGTCAGAAATTTGAAACCAACGAAGGTGTTATCGCCATTACAGTGGCCTACTCTGCAGACCTTCCCTAAACGTATGTTTGAGGGAGATGAAGGAAATTGGAAAATCGCTGGGTCTGGCTGAAAAAAATCGCCATTTTCTACAATTTTACTTCGTCTTTTGTTTGCTACATAATTATTGAACAGTCAGTCCTAGAGTTTCGCTCAACAAAAAGGAAGACTAGTATAGTTTACAAGTGGCGACAAATACTGCCGACTGTAGTGATGTCCAATCGGAATAACTTTCTTAGATACAAATTTATGGACATTGTCGGAATCCGAAATAGCTAAAATCAATCTACGTTGACTTAAATTTAAATAGATTGCGGAAATATATGTGCTGGAAAATTGTTTCAAACTAATTTGCATACAATTTCAAATGGTTTGAAAAAATAGAATAAAAATAATAATTTACGCACAAATTCAAAACTCGGCAATACAAAGCACATGCAAGGCAAATTAGAATATTCAATTCATGTTGACACACCTATAAATTTACATATTCATACAGCAATATACTTGTAATTTTCAACACACATGTACACACACACTCATATATACAAACAGCATTCACATTCGATGCTGATTTAATAGGAGAGCGTGTGCACGTGTGTTTGCATACTTTCGGATTACTCATCATTGCCGCTAATTTATGCGTTTCAATTAAGTGGATCAACAGAATAAATGCGAACACCCGCATGCAAGCCAGCAGGCGCACACATACACACGGACATAGTGTTCCGGTATGCGTGTGCGCAAGTGTGCCTGCGGTTAGATTTGCTTGTGTGGCGCACCACTTGCGGACGGAAACTTTTAAATGTGCGCGCAAAATAAATTTGCAACGATTTCTCCTCTTTATGCCAACTTGCCACAGCTGGCAGCACCGCATCCACTCTCGCCGCTCCAAATCGACTGCCGCCTCACTCATCGCCAGCTGGCAGGAAATGACATTTCCTTTCTTCAAATGATTTGAAATTTGCCTTTCCATTCGCCTGCGTGATGCGGTAATCGGAAATTATTACAATATTATTGAATTGGTAATCACAAAGAACTAAACGATGAGCGCTGAGAGCTGAAAGCTGTAAGCTTACCGCACATGCACTCACACACTATTGCGCGCTTATAAACAGCGAACACATACCACACGCATATTTGCTAGCAGGGATTGCCAATTAGGCACAAGCGGTAACGCTTAAAATCTTTCTCGTTTTTCTAACGGCATTAAGCGTACCTAACATATGTGTGTGCGAGTGTGTGGAGAGGCATATGGGTGCGCTAAGTGCTGCCTGCTGACTTGGCATTTAAGCATTAATCTGCATTGCGGAATAGTCTGAATCAAGCAAATGGTTTACGGTTTCCTGCAAGGGAAAGTATTTTCCATTCATACTCTCTTTATATACATAATATACGCATAAATATATAAAAATACATACAAGTACATACCTGCATATGTTCATGGTATTTTACATTTTCACGTTTATTGGTTTCATGAGAAATGTAATTTGTAGTGCTATATCAATACAGGAGGTTTCAATAAGAGGGGGCGTAACTGAAAAAAAAAAATACAAATGCAAGAAAAAACGTAACTATAGCGAAGCTGTAACAGCCTTCACAATACCAAAGCTTCCTTATTCAGAGTATAAAAATTGTAAAGTGGGCGTGTCACTGCACTTCGAAGTTTAACATGCGCTGCTTTTTTGATTTAGTCCTATAGTGAGAAAATGGTTAACAGAATTTATTTGTTATATTCTAGACTACTAAATACTTGAAAAATAATCTTAAAAAAATGGTCCGCCCACTTTTATGTGAAGTTTCCTATTTATAGAAATAACTTTTAACATTAAAGTGTTCCTGATATTTGGTAACACCATTACAAAAATATTAGATTTATTAGCTTTGGTCGCCATGTTTTCCTGAACAGATAGTTCCTAACCGCCTCCATAACCCCGTTCGTTCCTCCCTTATTACCATATATGTCCGACTTGTATTATCAACCCGTAGATACAGTGTCCAGACTGTCCACTTTTGTCACCGGTAGGTAAATTTGCTCCCCCCTGAATGAAATTGTTTGATCAATTGTAAATCCTCTGGTGATTAGTTATAACAGGTCTAGTAAAAAAACCTAATAGACGACTCTCCATCTGAGAATCGTTGTTCACTTGTAACAAATTTTTTTCATATCTGAAGTGGATTGTTACTGATGATGAAAAGTGATTCACTGACGACAACGGCCAACGGTAGTGGACGAATCGCATTGATCAAACCAGGATTGACGGTCAGGAAGGTTTTGCTATGTGTTTGGTGAGTTTGTGAGGGTAACACCTACTGTGAGCTACGTTCCTACGGCCAAACTCTAAAGTCAGACCTGTATTGCCCAACGCAAAAATATAGCATGCATATTTAATGCAAAAGTATTAAATTTATATTTACTAGACCTTATATAAGTAAGGCAATAATTTATATAGGCAGAAGGTTTAGCGACAGACAGTCTTTAAAAAGACGACGAATATACGACCATTCAACCCTTTTCCGTTAATAAAATTTAATTTTCTATTTGTATGAGGAAATTTTAAGGTATTTCAGATAAGTGGACGTTCCAAACTAGCTTATCAAAAGCTTTGCGAAATGGCGGACACGCTTCGAATATATCTTCTCTTAACTGCAGAGCGCTAAATCGATTTTATGGAAATGTGAATGAGAAACTTACCGAAAGAAAACCTAATTTCACCTACGCAGTTACTGTAAATTTACTCGAAGACAAAGGTGTTAGTGAAGTAGAAAGACACATTTAACAGCATCACCGTCAAAATAAGATTTTTAGTAAAAAATATTTAATTTTTTTAATGCAAATTTAGCTCAAGTTAATCAGCCCTAAAGTTAAAAAATACGGTTTATGTGGGTTAAGCGAAGTTAAACGGCGTTGGAGCCAGACTATACGCACTTCACATAGAGCTTTTTAGAGTACGTTGCTTGAATAGCGAAGGAAATCATCTTGATAGTCTTGCCAAACTGAGAACCCAAACCTTTAATAACTTAAATACCATTGTTGTTGACCAAAAGTTAGGCACTTAAATTTCTAACAGTTTAAGTACAACTTTTGGGGTGGAGTTGCATAACGGTGCTATCCAAGGGGCTCTCCCTAAGTAATAACAAGTAAGGAAGAACTAAGTTCGGATGTGACCAAACATTTTATACTTTTAAAACTTGAAAGGATCAAACCAGGGAAAATACCTTCAGGTGTTAGGAAAACTTTGTATTCAAAAATGTTGCGAAACAACTCAACATTCATTATTCGATTCGAGTTAGAGAATATAATGAGTTGTTAAAAACTTCAATCATAGGATCGCAGTTCATTATTTGAGAGATAAAAGGTTTGGACCAATATCTACACCAATTCGATTCATACTTTCACACAATTTTTAATAAAACTTGTTGATTTCATTTTATTTAAATATTACACAATTTCTCAGGTAAAAAGTCGGAAATTATTATAGAGGCTATAATGGCTAATTTGTAATAAAATAACGAAATTAAATATATGTAGTATCTGGAAGTTGGGTTAATTCGTATACTAAGTTAACATATTTTCGATACTAAACAACAAGATGTCCTATATTGTACGTGAAACTCTAGTAAATCCAATATTAACCAGTTAATTTTGCCAAGATATCTTACATATTGATTGATATGGCATTAAGGCCAACCGAAACTTTGGAAATCTTTTGTTAGGTATATGAGAGATAGGGGTAGTATTGAACCTATTTTTGGCAAGACAACACACTATTATCAGAACAAAATACTCCCTAAATTTCATTAAAGTATCTCATATACCACACCAACATATATGGAGTAAAGTCAACCGAATGGTTGAAAATTATGTGATATATGGAGGTTAGGGTGCCAAATTTGAGTTACGGCGAACATTTTATACTCTTGCAACTTGCAAAGATCAAGGCTGGGGAAAATTATTTTCGAATTTATATAATATTTCTGACAGGTTGACTGATATTTTCGGTTAAAAGTTCGCAATAGGAACTGAAGTCCACATATTCGCTACCTGGGGGCTTGAATACAAGTTGTTTGGTCCGCCTTGGACAATTTTTGTTCATAAGGTGTTCCTAAGCTCTATTCAAGCAAAGTTGTATATTAATAAAATGATTGGTTTTGGATTTGTTTACTGGAAAGTGAAAGAATCAGATGGAATTTAAAATTGTGTTATATGGGAAAAATCTCGATTAGTTTTAGGTGAAACAAACATCCGCTAGGTGAACAAAACTATTATACTCTGTAGCAACACCTTGCAAGAGTATAAAATTATTTTTAGTACTTTGATTTTTTTTATTTAAATAAATTATTATACTGTGCACTTATATTGCGATTTTTTCTTGAATATTTCAAACAAATTCAAAATTTTCCGTCGTTTTCATTGAATTTTGACAAAGTGAATCAGTCGATTGTGAGCCCACACGGTACACACTTTACAAAGAGCTTTCCATACCCATATTTTCACGAACGATATATCCAACAGGTAGCTTTGATGTATCTAGGGTGTGAGCTATCTCCAACAATCTCATTTCAAGTAGTCTCATCATATAACCTGTACAGCTTTTAGAAAATAACTAACATTATGAAGTGCATGCTTTAAAAGTCTATAAACAAACTTATATCCCAAGGGCACATATTTTCATGCGTGCGTGTATGCTTACAAGCCAAATTCATTCAATTATTTACATATTCATAAATCAAACAATTTCGATAAAATAGAAAAATTAATAACATTGAAAATTATGTAACTTTTTTGTAGCAAAATTCCATAAATCCCGTGTAGCAATACACAAATGCAAAATCAATTGGAATAAAATCACTCTGTAGTTAGTTCATATTAGAAGTTACATGTGTATGTACTATACATATATTATGTTTGTAAAAAAAATATATGTCTGTATGTCAGCTAATCAATTTACTAAATATAAATGACCACGGCAATCACACGAAGTCTAAATCAATCACAGACCATAGCATTAACTCTCACTAATGGAGAGCAAATAATTGCCCATATACACAATATACACAAGTACGCCATGGCGTATGAGTAATGCGCTTTTATATGAAACGTTGCCCAGCATAACATCATTTTAAATATTTGTCACCGCGCTTTGCAAATTCACACACATACACTTATAATTTACTTATTTCCCCCCTCCGCATGGTCGTAGGTACACATTCAAGCTAAATTAGGCACAAAATCGAATTTATCATACATCGAATCATGTAAATAACAACGCATGGGAATTCGAATATAATTGCATGTGAAAGTGTAGCTATTAAATTTACATACACAGGAATGAGCAGAAATGAAATGAAATGACGAATGTGTGCGTGTAATTTCGTAAGCGTGCGCGCGCGCATAAATAACGGCAACACATTTATAAATACACCAACAATGCCCAGTTTATAACCATCAAAGTTAACTAACTCCCCAAGCATAGCAAGTTATCTAGCAAATCTAGCCATCAATTTCAGCAACAAATTGCAACGCATTATTACAACTGTCAACAGCAAATTGCGATGACATTTGTGCGCATTGATTGCCAACAACGACGCGGTTTGTGGCACGGCATTGGTGACTCACTCTGTGTGCCTGTGTGCGTGTGCGTTTTCAGCTCATCAATAATGCATGCGTTTCCATCTAATGGCAAATCATTGACACAAATTTTATCAGCAACCATTCCACCAAAGTGGCACAGCAAATTGTTGACGACACATTAATAAAGTCAGAATGTTGGAAAATGAAAGAAGAGCGCGAGGAAGCTGGAGCTTAAAAGCTTAGAAAATGAAGCTAAAGAGAACAATAAAAATTGTATATAAATAAATATTGTGTAGCTAGCGAATTGGACCAAAGCAACCAAACTGTAGTAAGATTTACTATATGTATATATGTGTGTGTGTGTTGCGATAATCAAATAAAATAATGAAAATTGTCACATTCATAGCTGTCAACAAGTAAACGCATCAACATCACCATAACTATCAGCAACAGCCGCGTTAAACGTGGCACCAACACACAAACAACAACAACACAGCCGCAATCAGCACGACCATTCTCGAAAGAAATGTGCGAGGCAGCGCCGCACTCAAGGCAACTAGTCGCATTTATAAATACTCGTACAACTACAACAGTGACAGGATTGTTGCCTGTCAACGACAAACGACAACTGAGTGGTGGCAGCAATGACATTAACAACACCAAGCAGCGGTCGCCGCAGCAGCAAGTAAAACGTCAGAAAATACGCAGTTGTCAGCAAACTACATAGCTGGAGTCCGTGCTACAAGCAAAATTCATACATTGACACCGCTGGTGTGTCCATCATTTCGCACGCTTTGACTGCCATTGTTGCAACTACAGGCGCGGCTGTTATTTGCAACACGTACTGTACATACATATTTGACTGGTTAGTCTAATGGCAGTGGTTAGTGGTAGTAGCTGAAGCCAACAACAACAACTATAATAATAACCACGACAACAACAATAATAACAAAAACAACAACAAGTACACCAAAAATTTTACATTTCCAACAATATAAACAACAACAACAATAGAAATAACAACAAAAAGAAAAGTGTTGCAAAATCACCAGCCACCAATTGTAACTGTTCCATTGCGGACTGCTGTCTCTTACCACTGATTAAACTCCATTACGTATTCATATGGGTTGAGTCTATATAGTACGCCTCAACTCCCATCGCCACCGTTGTCTTCTAGCCTTCTAGCGCAGATTTGCACTAATTTTGCATTCTATTGTTTGGCTGCCCGGACAGCCACATATGCATGTTGCAGAATTAATTTGCAACGAGCAACTAGTTCGCCTAATGTTTTCGCATTTGTTACGATTTATTGGCACAGGCGTGCATTAAATAAAGTCTTCAAATGTATGCATGTGCATTTGCGCATAAAACTGTCATGGCGTTGCCAACCCTGTCACTACTCGTGCAGCTGCTGTTGCCGTTATTATTTCGATTTTAGTTGCTGAGACTGAGATGCCATATAATTTCAGCGGACATGCGATTTGCAATGGGTACAACTTTGTGTTGCAATAATGAAAGTTTTGCTTTTGCATTGTGTGAATGCGTCACAGCATTTGTATTTATGAGGTACAGTGTTTACAGCAAAGAGTGTGCATTAAAAACATTGGTTGTCCACAAAATTTTTAATATTTATAATACTATTATATTTATAATACTATTTCTAAGTAATTATATAGTAACATAAAATTCCAAAGCAAGTATTTTGCTTACTGCAAGACCGCCATAACAAAAAATTGCTATTGCGAGAAAAACGCTTTTATAGTTTTCAAGTTTTCGCTCACTTTCTACGGAATAATAACGGCATATACATTCCTCACTCAGAAACTATTAGGAATCAGACAATTAAAAAATCGCATTTTTCGACTAACGTCGATCTTGTAGTAAGCAAAACAATTCGGGGATGACTATTTTATTTTATTTCCTGAGAATACCAGGTAGGCTAAAACGTGAGGGAGCCACTGAATTTGAAGGGATATATATTGAAGTTACATCTAACGTTCAAAAAAGACTGGAATAGATATCACAGCCGTCGGTAAATATATCGGTTTTTGAAAAATGTACATATAAAGGTATTACTCCATTAATGAACCACTATTTTTTGATTTAAAAAAAACACGCTCTTGATACAAAAAGTACTGGATTGATGAGTTTTCTTCCGGATCTGTTCCAGGCGCATACGTTGAACGTCTTTTTCGAGTGAATACATCAAAAAAAAGACAAGTAAGGAAGTTCTACGTTCGGTCGTAACCGAACATTTTATACTCTCGCAACTTGAAAGAATCAAAGCCCAGGAAATTACTTCAGGTGTTGGCAAAATTTTATATTAAAGGCAGTATTAATCCGATTCAACCCATTTTTGACACAAAGGCATACTATTATCGAGAGTTTCATGTATATATTTTATTATATAAATTTCGATCATATATCTTACACATTGACCGTTATTCAGTACCTACGGGCTTGAACAGTTTTGGTTCGATTAAGACAATATTTGGTCACAAGTTGGCATACTTTAAACGCATTATTCACGCAAAGTTTTACCCTGATACAATCATTATTGCTTGATTTGCATAGTGGAAACTGAAGGAATCAGATGGAATTTAAAATGGTGTTACATCGGAAATAGGCGTGACTGTAATCCGATATCGCACAATAACATAGAAATATGAGAAGAATGTTATGTGCCGAATTTGGTTGAAATCGGTTAAGCAGATGCTAAGATATAGAGGTGCTAAAAACATTAATTTTCAATGAATCTTGTTACTATAGCTTTAGCTCTTCCTTACTTGTTTTTGATTAATGGCGTTTTGTGGGCGTGGCTTATTTACTTTTTTTACCAAGGAACACGTTTATCAAGTTTAATTACGTTATCTCAATTTTTACTCAAGTTACAGGTTTCACCCGGATTTTAACTCGTCTCTTCATCCTGATCATTTATATATATAACCCTATATCTATCTCGATTAGTTTTAGGTGATACAAACAACCGTTAGGTGAACAAAACTATTATACTCTGTAGCAACATGTTGCGAGAGTATAAAAACAACATAAAAAATTACTTCCGAAGTTTTTAAAAAGAGATTGATCGTAATAAATATTTTACACTTTAATATATAAATGGTATTTGTTAGATACATCGTTCTAGAAAATGTGTGTATGTAAAAGCTCTGAGCAAAGTGCGATTTCATAATCCACCAATTCATTCCAAGGTATTCTCCAGAGATTTGCCGCGGCGACAATTCTCTGTCGCTGAGGTTTAAGGCTTGATATAATATTTTGAAGTTTAGTAGATTCTCTAGTCCAGAGAAGCACCCGATTTGGGTTTTCGATTCGCAAAGTCTACCGTAATCAAGCTTTCTTAGCATATCACACGATTTTTAAAATCTGCAGTCTGTTTGACACCCAGAAGAAATCGCCGAAAACCCTATAAAATATATATTTACCATATAAATGATCAGCGAAACGAGCTGTGTTGATTTAGCCATGTACATCTGCCTACATATATGCAAAATAGTCCCTAAGCTTTTGAGATATTGCTCAAAAATTTTGAACACGTCCTTTTCACCTCAAGAAGCAGTTAATTTATCAGAACCGCCGATATCGGAGCACTTTAGCTTATAGCTATAGTCAACGGATCGGACAACAATAGCATGGAGCTGCAATGCTAACCGACCGATCAAAATAAAGTTATTGTATAGAAAATTTTTTCTTTGTGAAGTGAAGGGTATTCTAACTTCGGTGCAACCAAAATTAACATATTTTCGTATTTGTTGGATTTGAATTAAAATAAATTTTTTAATCGTCTTCCGTAACTGACCACTCCTGAATTCAATATTTATAACTGTATTTGTTGTACTGTTAGCTTTAATATGCATTTCATTACATTCAAATTGCAAACTTTAAATGCATATTTTCAGTGCGTGCAACATGAAATGAAAAAACGTTTAAAATGGCAAACTTATAACGGCTGATTTTTTGTGAAATAAGAATTTCTAAAATAATAAAAACCAAACTCGGAAGAATGTGCAATCACATTTTTAAAATGAGAAACTTTCAACAACCTTTGTCGGCACACTTCAAAACTTCCGCTTACGAGTGCAAACGTTTATGCTATGAATTTTTGAAGCAATTTTCCAGCATACCTTAGCCGCAACCGAATTTTATTTCGCAACTTTTGTGTGTTTTCATTTTTCAACGGTACAATTTCTGCGGTTTTCGGGTTGTACGTGTTTTTAAATATGTGTGTGCATTTATTTATTTGAGTTTGTGTGCTTGTGTGGGTGCGCTTGTGAGTAGATATAACTCGTTAACTTTATACTTATGCATATTTCATGTATCATGCCTTTGAGAGTACGCTGTTTATGTGTTTAACACACATATATCACATTAGCGTACATACATACGCACACATATAATCACAGTCGAAACGATAAGCCAACTACATTCAAAGATTATGCGAATAATGTGAATTTGAACGACCGCAAAGCCAAAAAGTCGGCACATAAAGATACGAATAAAATATTCATCCACCTCTCGCCTCCCCCAGCAGCACACACATAGCACATACATGCATGGTTTTGGATGCATATTTAATGGGTTAAGGGCAGGCATGAAAAAGAATCACTTTGTGTCGCACAAATTCGAAATGTGAAACGTATCAAAGACACAAAAGCGGCGAAAAGAAAACGAGTTTGCCAACGAAATTCGTCTAAAGTTTCCAAAAAGCAAGAAAAGGCGTTAACTTCGATTGCACCGAACCTATAATACCGTCCACATGTGCATTGTTTATAGCATAAAGGAGTATAAAAATATCTTTATCTTGGTTTCGATCGTTCAGTTTGTGTGACAGCTATATGCAATAGTGATCCGGTATCGATGAGTAGCGTCTTGGGGAAAAAAGGACGTGTGCAAAATTTCTGGTCGATATCTCAAAAACTGAAGGACTAGTTTGTATATACACTGACGGACGGACATGGCTAAATCGACTCAGCTCGTCACGCTGATCAATTATATATATTGTATATATATATATATTTTGTAGGCTCTCTAGCATTTCTTTTGGGTATTACAAACTTCGTGGCAAACTTAATATACCCTATTCAGGGTATAAAAATTGTGTAGATGCTACAAACAACTGAAATTGCGTTGTTTTTCGCTCCAGTTTCTCAGTTTTTTTCTCATTTTTATACCATAACAAGATGCTGCACAGTGTATAATAGTTTTGTTCTCCCAACGATCTTTTGTAACACTTAAGAGTCTAAAAGTGGACGTGAAAATCGGTATACTACGAAAAAACCGAAGCTATAATACCTCTCGCGGTTACAAAAGATTATACACAAGAGCTTCATTTCGTAGCTCTTAAAATAAAAAAGTTTTCCATACGAGAAGTGGATTTAGAACGGTCATTTTGTATGGCAGCTACATGCTATAGTAAATAGGAGAAAATAAAGAGTATAAAGTTTCAGATCGATATCTCAAAAACTGAGGGACTAGTTCGCGTATATACAGACAGACGGCCGACACAAGGCTGAGACATGGGCAATTGCCTAATCTCGTCATGATGATGATTTATAAATATATTGTATATACTTTATAGAGCCTCCGACGTTTCTCTTTAGGTATTACAGACATCCTGGACTATTCGAATAGTTTCCATCACCTTTAATGCAAAGGAATATCTTAACCCCATTATGTTGCTTCTTGAAAATAGTTTGCATAAAATGTATACCAATGGCTCACATACCAATATATTAAATTTCATTCCTTTACTCTGTATACGGTATATCGATATTAGCGCATTCTATATCAATAAATTTAAATGGTAACAAGTAAGAAAGACTGTACACATGAGACATAACAGCTCTCCTTGGGTGCAGGGAACATATTTTGTACTCAAGTTATCGCGTGCGCAGACGGACGGACGGACAGTCAGTCTGAATTCAACTCGTCTCGTCATCCTGATCATTTATATATATATAACTCCATATATATGTATCTGGATTAGTGTTAGGTAATACAAACAACCGTTAGGCGAACACTGTAGCAACATGTTGCAAGAATATAAAAAATATTCGAAATATCGATAGGTACTTCTCACAGCTTTAAGATAATATGATCAAAATATTATTTCGCTTTTGATTACTGCGATTTGTATTAAATATTCGGTTACTCCCGAACTTAGCCCTTGCTTATTTGATTTTTTAGATTTTTTCTTTGCTTCCTTGCTTGAAATTGTATTTGTATGCGCACGACTGTGAAGCAGTTTTTGAAGTAACTAACCGACAGCATTGCAACGCAACAGACAAAGTGACTCCCATCAGATTTGTTGGCAACCGCAAATTTTATTGCCAAATCATACACTCGCACATTCAGAAAAGTGCGCGCTTGCCGCACACAGGCACACACATGAGCACACCGACAACTCCATCGCATTTACAAATGTATGAGTAGACGTGTGTTTGTTGTAAGAGCTACTAAGTTTTAGATTTTACAATACCCAGCGCTGGGATGAGCATGACACCGAACAGATTGAGCGCTGACTTTCGCTATCTGTGATTTGGCTTTGGTTTGTTACCCTTTGCTGCAGCGCACATTAACTATTCAAAGTGGCTGGAGTGGTGCATGGAATCTAATAAATAGCGAAATGCCAAAAGTAAGAAAATTTCCTTGTGTTTGCGTAGCATATTACTTCTGCTTCTCAACCGTTTCACTAACGGATATTAGTTGAAAAGAATTCGCGTTAGATAATGCATATTACCACATTCAATTTCGCCAAAGCGGAATTATCAATAAGCTCACCAAATTAGAAGAAAACACAGTTTTGGTTGTGGACTTTTTAAGCTGTATCAACTGTATTTTGTTTCAGGACGGAATTGAAGCGAAGCTACGCTGTGAGGTAACAACAAATGTTTCCCGTGAACTTATAATATATTTCTCCGCTTTAAAGACTCTACTGTGGCCACATTGTATGTTCTGCAAACGAATGAAAAGTAATACAAATCGCTTCCTGGTAACCTTGCTTTGCATATGAAATTGGGGTAGGAGGATTTATTGCTAATGAGGTACCTGGCGGTAGATATAAAACGCTAGCGGTAGAGGTTCCCTGAAATTAAAACTTAACATGGAGAAGGACAAAGAGAAAAAGAAGACTGGGATATCAGCCCAAACGTCGGTGGGAGAAGTGTCGGCTACCATCGGTGGGCACAGTAAACATACTTGCTGTGTTGCCAGCGGCCATACCTCTGCTGTGAAGGGAGCAGTTCACAGCGGTTATAGGGCTACTGCCAAACCCGCTTTACAACGCAGACACGAACATAGAAAGCATTAGAAGCGTTAACACCACTGAAGAGTAAAAATTGCAAGTCCATTTGGACGAAGGAAGAAGAGGAGAGGTTGGCTTGAGCTAAAGAAAGAATGGAAAAAGACCGAGCGTACTACGGATCGAGACCGCAATTCTCGTCAAAGGATCCGAAGTTTGCGAACCAGATCGAGAAGGGAGTTGCAGCCAAGAAGCAGCCATCCGCTAACAGCGAAATAACTGGGCCAGCCAAACGCCCGTAGCGAACGGACGAAGCTGTAAAGTTAAACGTCTAGCGAGACGAGGAAAGACCGTCAACCTCCAAGGCGACAACATCGGTCAATACTTCAAGGCCTGTGGGAGGGAGCTGCATCCCGACCATTCGGAAGGCGAAGATGCATATAAATCGCACAGTAAAACCGAAGGATACACTGCGGCTTTTTCTTAGGAAAAATTCTGAAGTGCTGACAGAGTAGTCAGTATTGCTGGCCAGTAGTTCTGGTTGTCATCCCCCTTACCAGAGAGGTGACCTTCGACACCCTCCAAACCTCAACCTCCAAATAAATAAGTCGGCCAAGGACAATAACTACCAAAACAAGCTGGAGTAGCGGGAGGTCGAAAAAGATCTGGGTGAGATCCTAGAGGGCACCTTGAAGCTCCCTGATGCAGAAGTGGGTGAACTGAAGATTCTTCAGATAAACCTGAATAAAAGTAAGGTCGCCTCTGCCGAGCTCCTTCTCATTTTAGAGGGGATCGGATACGATTTGGCTTTAGTTCAAGAACCATGGATATCCTTGGTAAACATGGTTTCGAGACTAAAGTCGCCGTCATACAACACATACATCTCAAGTGCAACAAACAAGGTAAGAACTGTTATACTGATGAGGAGTTTGCATTCACATATTGACCTAAATTTTCCCTCACACACAGCAGGCACAGAAGTTTGAAATTTTTATTTTAGGTAACATATATAGGCCGTTTTGGCATCACGGCATCCTCTTATAAGAAAACACTTTATGTGTTACATAAAGGCAATCGGACGTTTGAAAATCCTTATATTAAATATATGGGAGGAAGAGGACGTATTGACCCAATTTTATTCAGTCCAGACACAAGAACACACTGTTATTAGAAAGTCAGGCTCAAGAAAAGCAATAAGATATCTCATTGTATACAATATGAAATCAACCGGAAGTTCTAATATCTGTATATGATGTTATGATAGCTAGAAGAAATATTGACCTTATTTTACCCATCTTTGACACAAGTACACATTATTGTCGGAGAAAATACTCTCTCTGAAAAAATATATGTATCTTACATGCTGACCTATATTTTCGGTAAATAGCACTGACAAACACTGTTTCAGTCACAAAGACTCTGTGATTATTTTTGTTCATGTTGGTGTACCCTCAGTAACAATCTATAATAATTTTGTCTGAACATTAAAGCCATAATAACCAAATTCGCTCAAAACAAATTCTTTAAGCACCCCTACCGACAGTATGAGAATAGATGAAATCGGATTACAACCCCGCCCACTCTCCATATAACGGCTCAAAACTCGATGATGGGTGTGGTACCAATTGCCCAAATAGTCCGCTTAAAATTATCCACCTTATGATCAAAAACTGCTCAAGGCTCTAGATTCCTAACATGTGGACCCTAGCTCCCATAGCGAACATTTTATCGAAAAAATCAGTCAATGTGTGCGATAAGTTATTGAAATTCGGAGCAAATCTTTTCCTGATAGCAGTACGCATGTATATCAAAAATGGTTTGAACCACCAATTCGACCAATATATTTTATTATTAAAATGTGAGAGGTTGTTTTGCTAATAACAATGGACCCTTGTGCCTAAAATAGATAAAATCGGGTGAAATATTGCCCTAGCCCCCAGATACATAATTAACGATTTTCGAACATCCAGCTGACTTTACTCCACATATACTGGTGATGGTAAGTGAGCTACCTTAATAAAGGTTAGGGAACATTTTATTACTATGAGAAACGTTAATAGTATTTGGTATTGTCAAAAATAGAAAAGATCAGGCCAATACTACCTCCATCTCCCAAAGTCAATATGTAAAATATCTTAGCAAAAGTAACTGAACGTATAACATTGGATATACTATAGTTTAATGCCGAAAATATAAAATTAATCTACAAATTACCCCGACTCCCATATTCTGCAAATAACGGTTTTTGTTATTCTAATAAATCTTATGCCGAGTATGCCGTTCTTTATGTGAGTTATATATTTAATAATATCTGATCTCTCAAAAAAAGGCTATTAAAAAAGTTCCTCTACTTGGATCACACGTTATAACTATTGCATTCGACTAACTTACATCATATATAAGTTTGTTGCATCGTAAACATGCCACAAACGTTTTCTAACGACCCCGACAGTTTTTGTTATGTGTGTTAGTAGAACCTTAGTTCCGTATTTTCACGTCATTAATTGAACACTGCTGTTTAGACCATTTTGGATTTTCTATGAAAAATCAAGATAAATCCTGGGTTCCACATAAATGAGCTTTAAAGAAATACTTAATGATCAAGAAAAACTGGCCTGGAAATATTTTGTGAACGTTGTTCGAAATTTTCTGGACAACCATAAATCGCAAAATTACAAAAACTTAATAAATGAAATTATAATCTGATCTAAATCTTTGGGGTGTAATATGTTAAAAAGGCATATGCTGGACTCTGAACCTCCACCTTGTTCCATCAGGACATTTTCTTAATAGAGAAGCGCTATCAAGGGAAATGGAGGGCAGCAATGCTAGCAGATTATTGTTGAAAACTTAAGGAAGGAACTAATATTTCTTGAAAATCACACTATTCATTGCTAAGAACATATTATATTGGTTATATTTGAGTAATATGTTATAAGTATTGCACATTAATTTGTTTAGAGCTTTTAAAGTTCGTATCCTCGTATGAAAGAGGGACCAACTAAACGGTGTACGAATTTTATAAACTAGCAAATATATTCATGTGCAATATAACGGTATTGCATAACCGACTTTAAAAGGTGATTACTCCCATGGAAGCTCCAGAAAGCCCAGTTTGTTTAGTTAAAATGTGGATTTGGGACGTAGCTAATCACAACATAAGAGATAACTCAAAGGCAATAGAAAATATCGCTCTCCTCATAATTTGTTTCAAAAGACTTGTCGAAATTATGACACACTTCTTCCTAGCCACCACATCCTGCACTTAAGGATCTCCGCCCCTCCGGATAACTAGGTTAACTATATTCCAATTTAACATGCAAAATGTGAGATATCTAAACTAAAATTAAGATAGTACTTTTGCAACATGTTGCTACAGAGCTTAATAGTTTTGTTTACCAAAAATAAAACGAGTTAAATACAGGATTATATATGTATAAATATATAAACGATCTTTGCGATATCGTCCTGAAACTTTGCAAACGTGTTCCTTTGTCGAATCGGGAGGTCGACTTCGTAACCGAACATTTTATACTCTCGCAATTTGAAGTCATATATGGGATTTTCGTAAATATTTTAATTCAAAGTAGGAAGTATTGAATCCACTTTTTACAATCACAGGCAAGAAGATACACTGTTATTAGAAAGAGATTCCTATATATTGCCCGATAGATTATATTGATATCTCAATTTTTACTCAAGTTATCGCTTGCACGGACAAGACGGACGGACCAACAGCCACTCGAATTTCAACTCGTTACGTCACCCTGATCAGTTATGGTATATCCACTCCATCTCTGTCTCGATAAGATTTAAGTGATACAAAAAACCGTTAGTGAAACTAAACTATTATACTCTGTACAAAATGTTGCGAGAGTATAAAAAATGTTGAAAAAGTGGGTGTAACCCCGCCCTTAAATAAGTTTAATGTACATATCCCCTAAGCTGCTAAAGCTACAATTACTTAATTCACTGAGGATAAATATTTTTAGTAGCTCTACCGGCACTGTAAGAGTAGGTGAAATTAGTTAATAACCCCGCCCACTCACCATATAGCGATTATGTTCAAAAGTACTTATACCCCATATACTTAGTAAAAGATTTTACAACTTTTCATTTTCTTAATGTCGGATATATAAGTAAACATGTAAAATGTCTTATCAAAATTAACTGAGCGTATAATATTGGATATACCATAGTTTAGTTCCGAAAATAATGAAATTAATCTACGAATTACCCCCACTCCCATATACTACATATAATGATATTTGTTCTTCCAAAAAAACCAAAAGCCGAATAGGTTGGTCAGTGTGTGAGTTAAATATGTTTAAATTGCTTGGGAATACTCTCGTCAGTAAACCTGACATCCAGCTGACTTTTAAACGTACAGGTCGGTCAAAATGTGTGACATTTTAATGAAATTAAGTGGAGAAGCTTTCTTAAAAATTATGTGGCTTAGCACTTAAAATGTATAGATATTATATCATTTGATGATGATTTCAATAAAAATTTCGCTGACGGGAAGTACAATATATGTAATAATATTAATAGCATAAACATTTGATTGTAATTGATTCATGATTTCGTCGAACTGACTACTTTTCCAATATATTTCGATAGTTTTACCAACATCTGAAGGTATTTCCCCGACTTTGATCATGCCGAGTTGCACCTGTATGAAATATTATATGATCTACAAATATTTTGCGGATTATTTAATCGAGAATTGTAATTTATTCTAAAAAGCACACACATCTAAATATTATTGCAGTTAACGGTATGTCGTAACTGTAAAACTCCTGCATTTCTTAGTTCTTTATAGTGCTTCATTTATTGGTTCACTTGAATAGAGGCATTAACCAAACAAGAAAAAAAAACTAAACATAAATGTAAAAAATGTTATTCTTAATTCTTAATTCTATTTATTTTTACAATATTAATATTTTGTGCTATCAGCTTTGTTTTTTAAATTCGTCAAGCAGATTTCTATAAAGTTTCGAGATAGCCTAATGGAAATTCAGACCAGGCCGCTTAAATGCTTCTAAGTAAATCACTTTTAGTTTCAAATTGTTGTCCATTCTCATAAGCCTGACGGGTAACCCATCTCCATATATTTTCAAAGATGTTGAGATCTGGAGAATATGGTCCCTATGTTAATGCCACATGCATTGTATACAGGCGTATTATCCTGTTGAAAAATCAATGGAATATGTGAAATATTTCACGAATCTGAGGAAAATCTAAAAGTTTTTTATAGTTGTTCCTGTAGTCATAGTTGTAATTTTGATGTCTACGATTTTCAATTCGATATTGCCGCCTTCACGGCTAGGATGCCGCCTCAAAAACTTTTCTTCTTTTTTCAAATAATGGTAGTGTGGCTAATCTAGATTAAACTTCTACAATTCTACAATTTTTTTCCACTCACCGAGATCATTGTTTGTGAGCGAACAACAAACCATGTGGTCTTTTGCAAAATCGAGACGGCGTTGCTTCCGACATTTATTCAACGCTGTTTTGTAATTTTTTTTATAATATAGATTTTATAATAACTCTCCCAACTGTTGATTTGCATTTTAAAGTAGAAAAAGAGTAATTGCATCCAATCCCAAGGATTTCCTTTGGCTTTAAGACCTTTACAGTCCTACCTTTGAAATTTTTACTATTATATAAAACGCACATTGTTTCATGCAATGGTGTACTACATTTAGACTTCGAACAATTTTTTTGGCAATTTAACGATTCAAATGTCTTTCAGAAGCCACGATACCGATTGTCATTTGTCATTTTCCAATTTTATTCGAATTTACAAGATTTTGACTAAACACAATGAATTGTTTGAGAAAACATATGGTGTTACATCTTTCTTGTGCAAATAACGTAAGCAAACTACTACTATGTATAAGTGCCTCTATTCAAGTGAATAAATAAATGCTGCCTTATTACAGTTGCTGAAGCTTTACAGTTACGAAATACTGTTAGCTGAAATAATATTTCGATGTGTGTACTTTTTTGAATAAATTACAGTTCTCCATTAAATAATCAGCACACCTTTTGTTTGTAGATCGAATATAATCGTTGTGATCAGCATTTGATTTCATAAAAATCATTACTTCTAATCAAGTGAACCGTACTGTATGTCATCTTGGATACAATTAAATAGTTTAGTCCAGAACTAAGCCTGACGCAGTACAATTATTTTTGTTTTCTACTTAACCTTATTCCATACATTCCGTCTCAAACACGAGTAATATTCAGCTAATTCTACCAAGCAAGATTTTTTAGAGAAACTAAGTAAAGCCTATTCTTGCTTTAGAAAATAGCTCATGCCAAATTTCGTCAAGATACCTCGTCAAATGAAAAAGTTTACTCCGATCGTTCAGTTAATATGGCAGCTATAAGTTATAGTCATCCGATCTGTAAAATTACTTCGCAGCTTGCACTATTGCTTTAAATAATATTCTGTGCCAAACTTCGTGAAGATACCTCGTCAAATGAAAGAGTTTTCCATACAAGCACTTGATTCCGATCGTTCAGTTTGTATGGCAGCTATATGCTATAGTGCCGACAAATGAGCAGCTTTTTAGTGAGAAAAGGGCAGGTACAAAATTTCAGATCGATAGCTTAAAAATTGAGGGACTAGTATGCTTATATACAGGCGGACGGACGGACGGACAGACGGACATGGCTAAATCAACTCAGCTCATCATGCTGATCATTTATATTATATATATATTTTATATATTTATACTTTATATTATTATACTTCTGGGTGTTACAAACTTCGTGACAAACTTAATATACCCTGTTCAGGGTATAATGAGAAGTTTTAGAGAGGAGAAGAAAAAATCAGAACTGGAATTTGAAGTATAGATCTATGTACACATAGCCAATAAAGTCTGTGTTCACCCTACACATTTTTTTAAGTGAAGTTAAAACACAATGTAAGTATTTACATACATATGTACATATATTGTTTAAAGGTAGGTACTGTATACCGAAAACTTACTTAAGTAGACTTGGGATACTATAGGCTGCCAATATTACAACTGACACAGCAAAAATACATGCAACAAATTGAGAATATTTGAGCAACTTGAAAAGATATAAATTGTATACATATATGAATGTATGTAAGTACTTAACTGTACAGAGTTACAAACATTGCCGAAGTTTTAGATGTGCCAGTAGCGCCGATGGCATCAAAACACATAACGGAAATGAGGGAATCCGCAAAGTTAACAAAAACACCACACACACAAATACCGACAAGAACAACAACAAACGTGGATTTGCGCGTAGTAGTAGCAGAAGCAAGTGGCACATTTTGGTGACTAGACTCGTTAGCGCGAGGTGTAGAATTGCCGCAGAGCATAAAAAGCGGAAGAGCTTAGCCGAGTGGTTGCAGTGACGGCAACAGCTTTGGCGAAGGCGACGCTTCAAGTGCGCACGCGTGCCATGCCAACAAGCCATTAAAGCAACAATTTTATGCTTTTGCTTTATGACTGCTTTCGACGCCGTTAGCAGGTGAATACGCGAGTACTCACATAGTTTGTATGAATACGTGGATATGCGTGTAAGTGTGTGCTCGTATGACGAAGCTTTATATACTACCACACTTCAGGGTATTTGCATTTTCATATTTTTTCGTTGCTGTATTTTTATCTTCGCTAGTTTCAAAGGAGTTTAAGCTTTTTTTACGGTAGCGAAGGATAACATAGAGGCATACAAGTATATGTGTGTATGAAACTTCAATAGAAACAAAGTCGCACACATACACACGCACAATTTTCAGAGATATTCACGCAGCTCGTAGCTTAAGTGCCACTCGGTGGTGACTCAGCTCAGTTGTGTAAACCGGATCTTAAAATAAAATATGTGAAGACGTATTTTTTCTATTCCATAAATGTATGAAAATAAAAATAAACAAGTAAGGAAGGGCTAAGTTCAGATGTAACCGAACATTTTATACTCTTGCAAAGTCAAATGGTATACTCATTTGAGATTTCTTTATATATTTTGCTTGATTTGCATAATGGCAAGTGAAAGAATCAGATGGATTTTAAAATGGTGTTATATGAAAATAGGCGTGGTGGTAATCCGATTTCGCCGATTTTTGCACTATAACATAGGAATATGAGAAGAATGATATATACGGAATTTGGTTGAAATCGGCTAAGTAGACCGCAAGATATGGGTTTTCACCTAAAAGTGGGTCTAATTTTGAACACGGTACCTATAAAGTAAGTTCATACCATCCTAGAGATAATATTTAATGTCTCTGGCATGTTTAGTGCTTGATTTACCGCGCTTTCAGTAGTTTTTAACAGTACCGTTATATGGGGAGTGGGCGGTGTTGTCACCCAAATTCATCTATTTTCACACTGTCGATAGCTAACAACACTTGTTCTCAGTGAATTTTGTTATTATAGCTTTAGCGGTTTAGAACATACGCACATCAAACCTATTAGGGGATGGGAATACGGCCATTTTTTAAAAAAAATTGTAAGTTCCAGATACTCCTTCCTAACATGATCGAGTAAATCAAATATCAGTCTTGTATCTTATTGTGGGGCTTAGTTATGACAATTTGTTTGTTTTCGATTACTGGCGTTTTGTGGGCGTGACAGTGGTCCGATTACGCCCATCTGCAAAACCAACCGTTTAAAGGTATCAAGAAACATGTGTACCAAGTTTCTTAAAGATATCTCAATTTTCACTCGAGTTACAGCTTGCACAGACGGACGGACGGACAGACAGTCACCCGGATTTCAACTCGTCTGTTCATCCTGTTCATTTACAAGTATATATATATGACCCTATATCTAGCTCGATTAGTTTTAGGTGATATAATAAACCGTTAGGTGAACAAAGCTACAAGTATTATACTCTGTAGCAACATGTTGCGAGAGTATAACAAATAACTGCAAAACACGATGAGCACAAGTCGTATTCACAGTGACATCCCTGCAGTAAGAAAGTGGGACCATCAGACAAAAAGCTAGTTGTGTATTACCAATTTCGAGACTAACCCAGGAGTTGTGTTAAATTTATGCAAACGATGACAGTATTACACAGCATTGCTCACTATGCTTCTAATAACAAATTTACCCCGATTTCTCCCGAGTTTAATACCAATATTAGTAATATGGTTACAGAATTCCATTATTATATCTGTTCAGTGTCTAAAATCAGTCAAATCAAGTCGTTAGATGTTAGATATCTTAATTAAATTGGGTAAGAGCATTTCAATTGTCATAATTTGATGTGATTGTTTTAACAAGAATGGGTACAATCAGACATTTTCTTCCCTTAGTTGCCATATTATGAACATACAACGCTTCTTTGTAAAAAACAAAATGGCGTGTGCGCAGTTTCAGATCGACATCTCAAAAACTGAGGAACTAGTTCACGTATACAGACGGACGAACAGATGGACATGGCTAAATCGACTCAGCTCGCCTTGCTAATTTATAAATATATAAAACAATATATAATATAATATAATAAATGTCATCCAACGTTTTCTTTTCGGTGTTACAAATGTCGTGTCAAACTTAAAATATCCAGTTCAGGGTATAAATAATGTTAAGTTTGAGATTTTGAAGCCAACAGTTTGTGCTGACTGGGGTAAACCGAGGACAAATACCCCCTCCTTATGAGATAATTCTGCGCTGGTTTTGATCCAGAACCTTTTACTGCAGAGAAGTACATACTTATATATACATATGTATATACATATATGAGGATAAGTTGTACACCCGTTTCAAAAGTTTTCCTCTGTGGCACTTACCACCCCATCATTAGCCCACTATGTCGTCCTCGGCTGAGAATTCATTTCATCAACAGCGATTGCCTTACTTTGCTAAATTACGAGCTGCAAATGTGTTGCATGCGTTGAGCAAGCGGAGAATCAAGCGCCTTTTTTGCATGCCAAATTTTTCCCAATTTCTGTGGGTATTTCATAAATATACCATATATAAGGAAACATACACCGGCGAAGCGCCTTGCAGTATAATGCACTAGTTTTAAACTAGTTTTTTTTTTTTTTTTTGCTTAACTAGTTTATTATATCTTGGGTTTTAAAGTCCCGAACCGCATTCATAGGCCAAACAAATATGTACGTCAATTTAGTACTATGAGAATCACTAAATTCCTGTAATACCTAGATCGAAAGAATTTAATATCTGTTCTAATATATAAGTTTTGAAAATCGTATTAGATTAGACAATTTTATGAAATGGGAGAACAGTTCCGAGAAAATGTTACTGAGGAAACATCCAACATTGATAACCGAAAAGATATTTTGAACCTTTCCCTGTGTTTCTCAAGTATAAAAATTTTCGAGGAATAATATTCCGTCAGTAGGTAAAAAATATGTACACAAGCTAAAAATATGTAGATGTTAAGTCTATTGAAACTGACTTATGAAATATTAAAGTATCCAAGTCACCCAAGATACTTTTTTGTAGTAGTATTATACACACCTCTTTCGCAACTAATTCGTTTTTGGTTAGGAATTTCTATTTGTGAACTAGTATATTGTCAACACGGCTCTTTCGCTCTCACGCGCAAGCGGGTATTTCGTATTCAACAGCGCTAATGCGCTATTTAATGTATTATATATTAAAATGCAGTGGTCGTCGTCTAATGGACCCGCCGCTGGGCATTCGCAATGAGTTAATATGCAGCGAATTAAGAAGAAGAGTGCGAAAGTATAGCCTAACTTTTTGCAGTTTCAAGTTAGAGCAGCTGTGGCAATAATTGTTACTATATAACTTTAAATTCTCTTCTGGAAGACTATTTTGTTCTTACTCATAGGAATTTACAAATTCATGAGGTAATACAGGTTTTTTAAGAAAATATAGGGGACAACTACTACCAAAAATAACTCTGACTGCAATTTTAAATTCTGACTCACAAAGAAGAGTTTTTCTATGATCCAAAGATAGTGTTATAACAGATAGATTTCTTTTTAAACACTAAACGGGTTAACTATGTTTAATACCACCATAAAGTATCTTCTCTCAGAGAAAACTTCTGGTCGTGTATCTATTTTGCACGTTAATCTATCATCGTAAAAGTGAACAACATCAATAGTGCTATGAATAGTTCACTGGAGACTTTCCTGCTTGGAAAAAGTTAAATTGATTCCGTTAGCTGCAATGCTTCTTTTCCCGATAACTTAATACATTAAGCTCAAACTCGGCAATTCGATCAAATATAATAAATGCTTTTCTTTCAGAAGTGCAGACCCTACCTAAGCGACTCGGAAAAAAATATCTTAAGGAACAAAAGGTATAAAAAATTCTTTATCTCGATTTTAATCGATCTTTGTGTATGGCTCTGCGTGCCAATTTTTTTCCTATATCTTTACTGATGCTACATTTACGTAACATACTATAGAGTGAAAATATCTTATGGGATTTCATAAGCTATCATATGTTAGGTAGGGGTCATTGCAGTCCCATTTTAAACTATAAAGATATAAAGGGAATGTTATATTATCAAATTCCTGAACCTATCCACACGCAAACCTGCTGTTTCTAACTGCTATTGAAGATGGGCGGAATTGGACCATTTCTACGTGCACAAAATGTCATTGATCGTTAAATTAGTTATAAGGAAGCTTCAAATTGTGATAGAAACTGTAAAAAACTAAACAACATACCAATGTGTGAGTCATAAAACACTCTCGAGTATACTTCAGTAATACAAAAAATTAATACAATTAGTCCAAATCTTCCCTATCCCCAATATGCCCTATAAAGTGACTTGCCATCTGAATCCACTCCGTTTATGTCAATCAATAAGCATGATTTAATACAAGTAAGTGAACGTGTTTGCCTCAACATAATCTGGTTTGCCGTTGAATATAAATGACATCGGTCTTACCGCACAGCCCTAGTATAATAATTGCCGATTATCTGGTTGACTTTTAACTCTTTACCCTAAATATCTATTAAAATTAGCTCCTTTGGTTGAATTTATTTCACATATGTACATATATCTCATTTGAGTTAACTAGCTTGATTTTAATATAAATGTCTCGAACACAAAGCAAAATACTGTAATAAGGATAAGTGTATATAGGAATTACAAGTATATATTATAATAAAAGTTATTACTCAAACAACAGTCATCTTCGCCATAAGATTCCACGGAAGTTACTCACCGCACTGATTGTAATAAAAGCAGTAAAATGTAGGTATATCATCACTAGCTGACCTATTGTTTTGCCATATACATATGATATGAACGTAATTTTTAAAAAATATTTTTTAGGGAATATTTTTAAAAATAAACAACGCTATAATTGTGTGGGGATGTAATTATATAATAACTGAAATTGGAATGACGTGAAATATATAATATTAAATTACAATTATTGATAGCTACATATACATCAAATATATGTAGTTCTTATGTCACCTTTGCTAAATAATTCAATTTAAAAAAAAAAAAAATATTAATCTGTCAACGCAATGGGGTGTACTATATTTTTGGCGAGTCCGTCTTTAGCGAATACCAACACACTGGATGCTTTGCTCACGCGAGAACATGCTACGTAAAGTTGTCCGTGGCTGACTAACCTTGTGCCGTTGCAAAGCCGTGATGGGTTCAAATAACAAAAAAAAGTAACCGGAGACTCTAGTACAACGTTGATTCACTTCACTTTCAAAATTTCCTAGCAAATAAATTTGAAGAAATTTGTATTCACCATGAAGTGAAGGCAACAATACTTTTGCAGTGGTGAATTTGTCCTTAAATCTGAATGGATTTGTATATTAATATGGTATTTAGAGAATAATCAATACCTTAAAAATTGGATTGAAACCACGATGTCATACTATTATAACATTAAATATTCTGCTTTGATGCAGGATCTTGCCCTCAAAATAATAAATTGAGTTGTTCAGGTAGTGTCATTAGTTTCGGTAGTTTCGGTAATTTGGTGCACAGGATCACAATAGGGAGAGGCATTGGTAGTTAAATTTTTTTTTTAAAGTGCCCCCTAATAGGGTTAATGAGCATATCTCCTGAACCGCTTAAGCTATAATAACAAAATTTACTGGAAGCAAATTTTTTTAGCACCTCTACCTACAGCACGAAAATGGGTGAAATCGGGCGACAACCCCGCCCACTTCCCACATAACGGTACTGTTAAAAAATACTAAAAGCGCGATAAACTAAGCACTAAACAAGCCAGAGACATTAAATTTTACTTCTGGGATCGTATGAGATGTTTTTATAGGAACCTAGTTCAAAATTAGTCAACGGGCGTGGCACCGCCCACTTATAGGTGAAAACCCATATCTTGGGAACTGCTTAACTGATTTCAACAAAATTTGGTGCATAACATTACTTTCATATTTCTATATTATAGTGCGAAAATGGGCGAAGTCAGATCACAACAACGCCTATTTCCCATATAACACCATTTTAAATTTTGTCTGATTTTTTCACTTTCCAGTATGCAAATCAAACAACAATGATTATATCGGCGTAAAACTTTGCGTGAATAATACGTTTAAGCTATGCCACCTTGTGACCAAAAAGGTTTCTAAATCGAACCAAAACTGTTCAGGCCCCTAGGTACTGAAGATGTGGACCCAAGTACCTATAGGTGACTTTTTACCGAAAATATCGGTCAACATAGAACAAGGCGGCAAGATCCACAAAGAAATCTAAAACGAGTATACCATTTGACTTTGCGAGAGTATGAAATGTTCGGTTACATCCGAACTTAGCCCTTCCTTACTTGTTTCTATTGCATTCACTAATGTTTACAATTTTATCGTAGAAAGTTATACGCAAAAACAACGTTTACAAATTACTAAATTTTATTATCAAAATAATCGTTCTCCAGTTGCAATTTTTCAAGGAAATCATCTCCTGCGATAAAGCTCACTTTCATCTTAGTGGTGCGGTAAATAAACAAAACTGTCGATTCTGGTGCAAAGAAAAACCACAAATTATTCATGATCAATGATTACATTTACCTAAATTGACAGTTTGGTGTGGTTTTTGGTCTGGTAGAATCAGACTTATTTCGATGGAGAACGGTATGATCGATGATAACCAACTTTTTATAACTGCAATTGAAAGAAAATGATCCTGACAACATCAGGCACATTAAATAAAAAATCTTTCAACTTCCTTAACAATTAGTGTTTTTTTTATATCCTATCACTCTTATTGATAAACTTTGTTATATTCGAAAAAAATTTGCACAAATAGTGCCTTTGAGTAGCTGTTCTAGCGAACGTATATACTTGTAAGGACTCCGGTGAATATGGCTGACGTTTTGTCGAAAATATCAGTTAATCTATGAGATGTATTATTGATATTCGGAAATAATAATATAACATTATGACAAATAAGGTTCGCATCGGGTCAAGCCCATAGACACATACCTAATTTAAAGATTTTCAAACTTCCAGTTGACTTTGTACTCCATTTATTATTTTAATGAAATCGAAGGAGCGTATGTTTCTAATAATAGTGCATATTTGTGCCTAAAATGGATAAAATCGGATGAAAAGTTTCTTTAGCGCCCATAATACTGATATTCAGGATTTTGTAACGTCCGGCTGACTTTACTTTATATATGTACATGTGAATATTTACATATTGTATTTATAAAATGGTTTGATACTACTCCAGTCAGTTTAGGAATCAAATAAGGAGGAAGGTTACAAAAATGCTTAAAAAGCTGAAACTTGGCAAACTTGCTCAAAATATAATTATAAAAGAAATTTTAAAAGTCCTCATCGTTCTGGTGTGTGCAAATTAATTGGCACGAGGTCAAATGTCAAAAAATTAGTTTTCGCGATTTCCAGCAAAACGGTGAGGTTTTTGGCAAAATTGTAGATCACAAAATTTTCTACAAAAAATGTATTAAAATTTTTTTCAAAGAGCCACCATTTTTATACTCTCGCAACCTGTTGCTACAGAGTATAATAGTTTTGTTCACCTAACGGTTGTTTGTATCACCTAAAATTAATCGAGTTAGATATAGGGTTATATATATATAAATGATCAGGATGAAGAGACGAGTTGAAATCCGGGTGACTGTCTGTCCGTCCGTCCGTCTGTCCGTCCGTCCGTCTGTCCGTCCGTCCGTGCAAGCTCTAACTTGAGTAAAAATTGAGATATCTTTATGAAACTTGGTAGACATGTTTCATGGTACCGTGAGACGGTTGGTATTGCAGATGGGCGTAATCGGACCACTGCCACGCCCACAAAACGCCATTAATCAAAAACAAATAACTTGCCATAACTAAGCTCCGCAATAAGATACAAGACTGTTATTTGGTACACAGGATCACATTAGGGAGGGGCATCTGCAGTTAAAATTTTTTTTTTAAAAGTGGGCGTGGTCCCGCCTCTAATAGGTTTAATGTGCATATCTCCTTAACCGCTAACGCTATAACAACAAAATTCACTGGAAGCAAATGTTCTTAGCACTTCTATTGACGGTGTGAAAATAGTTGAAATCGGGTGGCAACTCCGCCCACTCCCCATATAACGGTACTGTTAAAAACTACTAAAAGCGCGATAAATCAAGCACTAAACACGCCAGAGACATTAAATTTTATCTCTGAGATGGTATAAATTGGCTTTATAGGAACCGCGTTCAAAATTAGTCAGTGGGCGTGGCACAGCCCACTTTTAGGTGAAAACCCGTTCTTTTCATGTTTCTATGTCATAGTGCGAAAATGGGCGAAATCGGACTACAACCACGCTTACTTCCCATGTAACACCATTTTCAATTCCATCTGATTCTTTCACTTTCCACTATGCAAATCAGGTAACAATGATTATATCGGAGTAAAACTTTGCGTGAATAATGCAATTAAAGTATGCCACCTTGCGGCCAAAAATTGTCTTAATCGAACCAAAACTGTTCAAACCCCTAAGTACTAAATATGTGGACCCCAGTGCCTATAGTTGACCTTCTACCGAAAATATCAGTCAATCCACAAAGAAATCTCAAACGAGTATACCATTTGACTTTGCGAGAGTATAAAATGTTCGGTTACATCCGAACTTAGCCCTTCCTTACTTGTTGATATATAAGGCTTTAAAAAGTTGGATAATTTGTAATACCCATATTTTGCACACGTTTTCACGTATAAACATCACTGAAGCTGTTAAATAACCAAAATTAGATTGCTATTGGTGATTGAAACTTGCCTATGTAAAATATAAGTTAAACTATAAGAATCTCAGGTATAATGAAACCCAGTTCCTAAATTTATACCTCGTGCCAATTATTTTGTGCACACCGGAACCATGAGGACTTTCGAGATTTCTTTTATAATAATGTTGCTTCTTATGAATTTTTGTAACCTTGAAGTTAATTCAGTCGTATCCCCAATATAATGAATTCTGATCTTTTGGTTGACGTTATTCATGTCAACTCAATATACTAAATTTAGCCTCCGTGGTTGAGTTTATATAACACATATTTCATTTGAGGAGGATTTTGATAGATTATTTGCTGACGGGAAGTAAAATATAGTAATAAACCTAAGTGAGTACATGACCTTCCACACAAGTCAATAGGATACCAAATTTTATTCACTCACGGTTTCGTCGAATAATAAATGTTGAATTCCTTAGCAACGTTTTTAGTACATATAAAGTTTTGCCAACACCTATAAGTATTTCGCCCGCGTTGATCGTTGCAAGTTGCATGAGTATAAGCCCTTCCTTACTTGTTATATATATAGTTTTCTTCGAATGAAAATTTTTGCCGACCAGATGGAACATTACTCGGAACCGCAAAAGGTCTCGGCTGGTCCTAGTTAGTTGAATCACTAAAATCATAAAGACAAACCACGACGTTATTCAAGCATTTGAATAATGGATAGCACCTAAGGCGCTCACTTACATACGTATTTACGTTTATAAATATTTAACATAATATCATCGACATTGCCCTGCGGTTGAAGCAATCTGATGTGGGTTCTGCGGTGCTGTTAAGCAAATAGACGTTAATGAATAAATTCGTAGAAGTTTGGTTTGCGGTATGAAGCTGTAAATGACAGAGTTACTCTCATACAAAGTTAACGGTACCACAGTATCACGGCTGCAACAACAATGCAAACTGCTGAGACAGAACAACACCCACAGCCATAGAGAAGCCAGGGTAAACACTGCCCAGAAGATTGTACCATAAAAGAGTACCCACAATGAGGGAAGCGATGCCGAACAATAGTAAATACATATTTACGAGCAACAAAAGACACTCCATCAACATCAACGCCACCAAATTGTCTTCATCATTGCTTGTCAATGCAGAGACATACAAGCACATAGTGTTATAGACTCGTTGCTGCACTTGGCGCACTCAGTTGCATTAATATGCAGCAAGGTGCAGTGTGCAAAAGGATACCGCCAAGGAACGATAACCATGCACCGATTGCATTTGCTGCCGCTTGAATGACTGACTGACTGACTGCCTCCTGACTATTTGCGACAATGGAAGACATTCAATGGCCGCACCAAATCATTTGAAACCGCAAAATTACCGTCGGTAGCTCAGCAGCGAAGTGAAGCATTTGATGTTTATTTTAATTGAACTGGTTTCCAGGCCGCAAAGTAGCACGGCTGAGAAGAAACCAAGTGGCTGCAGCTGCGACGGTAGCCAGCCAACAACAGAAATAACAAGAGAATTTAGTTTCAGCTACCAGGAAAGTCATATAGGCGCAAAGAGTCGAGTACAGAAGGTAATCGAACACTGCTGGAGGTGTGAAGCTAACTTAGATGCAAGCCGTGTTTGTATCTCAGTCCAGAAACCACAAAACGCAGTGACCACAACCATTGCACAAAGATACCGTATATTCGAAGAGATTTTTTGCACAGTGTGGTAGGGCTGAACAAAACAGACTGAAAGCGTTGAGGAACATTAAATTGAACTTTATAATTATTCGTTATAAGTATGGTAAAGATTTTTGTTACTGACATTTTTACAACATTCGAGTTGGCAAATAACGAGCATAGATGTACGTAGAAGAAACACGTACTTACAGAGTGCGCACTGCTGATATACAAGCTGTAATGTAATCATTGAATTACTTTGAAAAAATAATATATTCGAGTTTTATATTCCAGACGGTTTTTGAATGATATATCATTCAAATGCCCGTCTTTATTGCACGCTTTTTTCTACGTTTTCTATTGCTCTTTCGAACATCGTGGTTGGTATAGCTATGATTTTACAAATGAGGCCTTGAGTTGATCGACCGATTTACCGTTTCACAAGTCAATTAAAACGATGGCAATGAATTGGGTCTCGAGTTGCTTTTATATCCACTTTATTCTCCGGATCTGGTTTTCAGCGATTGGTCACTGGTAAGGAATCGTTTGAAAGAGGTCCATATTGAAGTAAAAGGCAAATCGAAAGTTGGAATATAACAGTAATCAATATATCGCCCAGATGTCGAATAAAATGTTAAAACGGAGTTATGAAAAAAGAGAGATGTTCTTTAGAACGATACGAACTTTTTAGGTATGGTTTGTTATAGCTCCTATAATATGAATTCACCAAAACAGCTTTAGACTTAGTCTGAAATAAGCGCTCCTATTCTTAAGTTATGAAACTTCTGGTTAAATTTTACTTCATCTAAAAGAGTGACACCACTTGGACGTTACTACTAAGATGTTAAGTTAGCTCAACAGGCATTAAGTGTTTTTTTTAAGTATTTTAAGGGGTCAGCATTGGAAGCTCTTTGTATAGATCTCACATATACATTTTCCTCGAACTTTTCTTTTTCTTCCATAAATTAATTTGTTGTTTGTAATCGACAAGATCATTTAACTAGGTTCAATTGTCAAAGGCAGCTTAATATTTTTAGAACAAATAAATTATGGATAGAATAGATCAGTTAATTCGCTCTCAGTTTGGGGATACTAGCTATTCATTTTTCTCCGAATTAATTTTAAACTTCGTCGATCTTCGTCAAGTCTTATTCTACCTTTATTTGCTTATAAAATGTAGAAAATTTTATATTAATTAAAGGTAAACATTTTTGTTAAACAGTTTATAAGAAACTTGCATACAACCTTACACTCTGAGGTGTTTTGCTTTACCGCAAAGTGAAACACTATCAAAACATTGGTTGACGTTAAAGTGAAGACAACAACAGTAACCAAAACCAAGCACAGCTGTTGTTGCCACACGAAACAAACACATCATACTACATATGTTTACAAGACAATCGAAGCTTTGCATTCATTAAGGACAATGACAACCAATAGTCAAACGATGGCTGCACTCGGACCAACATTCTACTCTACGGCGCCATGGTATGTGTGTCTCAGTGTGTGATGATATACTCGTAGTCGTACTGTGAATGCGCTTGACTTGATTTGCATGCAACCATGTAACTGACCAAATTTTACTTTGTGAGAATTTATGTGCGCGAGTGTGTTGGATTTCCGCAACCCAGTTAGCAAATGAGGTTGGTACGTTTTTTATAAAGAGTCTAATTACTTTTTAGACAATAATTTTTAAAATCAATATCTGCCTTCCTTGCTTCGGGTTGGCAATAAAAAATTTCCGTGAGCGCTTCTGCCTTGTAGGTCGTTCAAACACATTACAAATTTGCTACATCATTAATATTAAATTCCTCTCCCAAATTTATATAAATTTACTAGCTTTTGCTTAGTGGGTCCGCCATACAGATTTACATACTATATACATTTCTACATATCACTCAAGTCTGCCACTTAACTAAGCAAATAGTGGTAAGTGAAGCGTGTGGAACAATTACAGTGACCACAAACTTTGCGGTGCCCGTCCAGTCGCTTTTGTTGACGTTGGAACCAAGGACATATTTGCAGTTGGGAAATTGCATATCCCCGTGAATGTTGCATATGCCCGCAGGAAATTTTGCTGAATTTAAATTTACAACAAGTTTTGGGAGTACATACTATAGTCGAGAGAGTTTGAGTTGAGAGAGAGAGACTAACCACTTATCAATTTCCCATTTCAGCTTAGCTGTGTTGACTTACGCTCACTTAAAATCAGATATAGAAGGACAAAGCTCGAGCGGACATAAGCGTTATATATTTACATTTCAATAGTTACTATGTAATAGATAACAAGACCATTTTGGTTCAGTAAGTTATCTGTATAATCCTCCCCCTTAATTTCATAAAATATCTCAAAAATTGAGCGATATAAACGCTGTAAAGTCAAAACAGCCCTCATACGAAGACTACAGATCGATTTTTGATGACACATCCATCACCCTTTATGATATACATATATTACATACTTCTTATTATAGACATGCCCACGTGTACTTGTAAAATACATCGTAATTCCACGGTTCGCTCTCTCTTCCTTTTGAAGCTATCAGTTAAATTTAAATTCTTTATCTCGGCGGATTATAGAGTTACATATGGTATCTCATTTTTTACCCCAGCTATCGGTTAGACGAGCAGAAATTCGGACGAATAGGCGACATCGTGAAATCAATTCCAATCGGCATTTTGTTCGATATTATTACTTTTTCACGGTGTGTAAGTGTAAGGATAAAAAACTGAGGTTAGGTTAGGTATCACAGCTGATATCGGATATCATTTAGATCTTACTTAGACAGTTAAGCCACCGGTTCTTCTAGGACCTCTTAGATCAATAGACTTCATATGTCGGAACCTTTGAAGTCTATACCACATTTAGTGTATGGTCCCAGCTTTTCTCAATATTTAGTACATATGAGGAAACCGATGCCCAGTCTCTTCTCAATCTTTGAACACCATGTATTCTTCCTATTTGGGATGAGCTCCAGTAGCTTCACATTCGTCCAAAGGTTGTAGGCGAATGGCGGTATGGTAAAAATGTTTACGAAAACTTTTTCCAGCCTACAACCGTAAAAGTTAGGGGCATGCATCATTGTAGCTCGCCCACCAACACATAAAGCAAACACTCTTTCGGGTCCAACCAACCAAACTACGACTTTAAAGAGCTCCTCACTCAACCAACGAATTCATGTCAAATTTCGATTTAGCAAGTAAATTGTCCATGGCAGTGGCAAAAAGCAAACCAACAACACAAAATCAACCTAAATACCCATGCTACTTTTACTTGTGCTATGTTGCAAACCGAAATTGCAATTGCCATTGACTTCGAATCCAACCAACACACACACACATATATACAGGGATGCAATCGCAAGCTCATGGCAGGCTCTTTCGTGCAGTCATTCAGTCATTTGTAGGATTGGAAGGCCACTGAATGCCAGCCGTTTGCCATTGATAAGTGTTGCAAGTGTGGCAAGTGCGTGCGTATGCAGCAGGCAGCAGCACCTACAATAACAGCATCACAACAATTCGATTGACTTGACAATTGCTCGCTAGTCAGTCACACTTTGCCGTCGTACGCCAGCCTACATGAAAGCCTATACACACTCGCACACCCACACGTGGCATGGCAGTCAATGAAACAATGGCAACACAAACTAACTGCAATTTGGTTGCGCTTTGATTGCTCTGACTTTCATTCGTATGCCGTGTAAAGCCTAACGGTTCAATGCCACAGTTGGGCGGAATGTGAGCCCACTGTTGAAGCGCTCGCTCGACAGTGAATTGCAATGTGTTTTTTGTGGTGGCAGGCCACCGCTTAGGCGTGCGTGTGTCCGCGCTGGTGTCTACGCCATGTAGTTGCGGTCGAATCTGCGGTTTTTCTGTCACATGAGAATACTCGAAAACAATATCCGTAAGCATATGCGTGAAGTGAAACTATTCGAGCGTTGTGAGAGGCAAGAAAAGTGTTGTGCCTTTGAACTTATTTGTGGCGAAGAAATTTCTATTAGATAGACCTACTTCGTGGTCTTGCAAAAAAATTTCAAAATTAATTTGAAATATATATGCGATTCGAATATTTATTTTTTCAGAATATAGCGATTCCTCTCACAGAATACTGAAAATAAATACGGAATGTTTAGAGAAAGTTTCTACCTTAAGTTATAAAGTAATCCAAGGAAGAATAGATTTATAATTTACTAATAAATTAAGGTGGCGATGAGAACTAGCCTATTGCAAATACAGAATACAAATAATTTTCAGATATTTCTTACACTCCCATGCAGACCTTGTTAAAAATCATGAAGTAAAGAGGAAGAGTTACTTTACTCTCCAAGTCCGCCGGAGAATCCTTCACTCAATGATTTCAAATAAATATTCATCGCATGCTTTAGCGCGAGAAGACTCTGCCACAGAATTGCGTAGTTAGACTAAAGTAGTATGCGATATAGAATTTTACATGACGATATTTCTGACAGTTCCCTTCTTTCGTTCCCAGTATACCAGTGACATCAAAAGGTATTTTTTCTAATAGTGATCATAGTTTGACAGGCGATGGTAAGCGTCCGAATGTATTTCTGTCATGAAGAAGGTTCTCTGAAAATATGGATCAAACACTGCTTTGCTGATTGATTGGAGTAAACCATTGAGTAAACATACCCCCAGAAAAAAAGTTTAGAGACGTAAAATCGCAATTTGACTAGGCCATTTCTCGAATTTAACGAGTCAGCAAATTTTGCACGTAATGTGCCCATGTTTCGGCGCGAAACATGAAGCGGCGCACCGTCTTGTTGGAAAATGAAATCGTCCGCGTCGATTTCATCAGATTCCAGAAAAAAAAACCGGTCAAGATCGTGTTATAGCGCTCGCTATTGATGGTAACAGAATTCCTGCTATTACGAAAGAAATAAGTCCCGATGATGCCGCCATAAAATAATCCGCACCAAACAGTCAAATTTTGGGGATGGGGATGCAATTGCGTTTCCTGAACCACAAGAAGATATGACTCACCCCAACAGCAACAATTTTATATTTGAATATGTGGTCAATAGAGACATACTATTTTCAAAAAAAACATGCTCAATTTTTTTCTTATTTCACAATTTTGTTGATGCCCACTATAAATTAGGCTCATCCAAAGATGTTTCAAACAAAACATGAGGTTATTGGCATCTCTTAACATATCAGCTATGTCCACCATCACTGTTAGCATCCCTAAGAGGCGCAAAAATCTGAATTATTGGTATAGAACTTGCAGTATTTCACTATTGTGAATATACTCTAAATTATCCGAAAACCTTTAATGAAATGGAAGTACAATGAAAAAAAGTTATATAACGAATAACGACGCCGTGCAGCGAATGAAACAAATAAAACTAGTTTCCATTAATGTCACCTTAATGCACACACAAACAGACGCAGCCAAACTTCACGCGAACTTTATAAAATTTATTTTTGCACTTTAGCAGCGAAGCGAAATTCTTGCAAAAATTGTAATCTCCTGTGAAAGTTTTGTGCCTTTACAAGGATATATGAGGAAAATGCAAAGGCGCACACTTGCGAACACACACATATACAAATGCACGCGCGCGCGCACACATGAAACAAATTACTTGGATAACAATAGAAATTAAAAGCCAACGAAAGCAAAAATTGCTCATAACAAAAAAGAATAACGGAGAAACTCACGAAACACTCGACAATAAAGAATTACACAAGCAAAGCAAATAAGTGTTGAAAAGTTGCATTTTGTGGCATCGAAGGAAAAGAAAACACCCAAACAAAGAACAAAAAGAATAGCAAACAAAGTGAGAAAAACAACATCAGAGCAAACCAAGCAATGCCGAATAAGTAAGCAAACTCGCACATGTAATCGAAGGAGTGAAGTGATGAAGGCGATGTAGCCCAGCCGCCAGTGCGACGACTTTGAACTCATATTTCGTGCAGAGAAGTTGCATGTTGGCTTCTTGCTTACTTTTTTTTGGTATTTTTTTTAATTTTTTGTTGTTGGTGTTTTTTGTATTTTTATTATTGTTTTTTTTTTTTTTGAAATTCACTTATATTGGGCGTTATTTTCTTTACACGCTGCAAGTTGCAAGTTTCCTTTTCTTGTTTGTCCTCCTCACTGGTGATTTCTTTGGTTTTCGAGAATAAACAGCACACCAAGAATGAGAATTTCGCACTTTGCCTGGTTGTTGCTTTCGGTGTTTTTTCATTTTTTCTTTTTTTTCACTCACACGCGCATACAAGCATAGAAGCGCATAACGGTTGTACAGTTAATCAAGTTAACTTTTATTTCTGCGTTTCGCTTGACTTTAATCAGATTTCGGTGCCAAAAGAATTAAACGGCAACTCAACGCTGTGGCTCGTACACTGTTGTCATTCGTGACAAATAAACTGATTTTCTTTTAATTTCTTTTTAATTTCAATGAGTTATACAAGATTTCTTTGGTGTTAATTGAAAATTATACCGTTATTTATTGTAATAGTTAAAGTTACTGCCATTTGATTTCTATTGGCAACTATACATATGTAACAGTTGTTGTTGCTGTAAGGGTTCTTTAAATCCTATGTGTTAAACGTAATATGGACATTCACTTGATCTGTCGGGAGATCCAGGAATCTATTGCATTCAGGACGGTATTTTTTTTGGCTGAATATCCCCCGAAAAAATGTACCGTCGCCCTCTCTCTCTATTATGAACCCATTTAAAACTAAATTAGTAAAGTATAATATAAGTGGAATATTTTAGTAGTAACACTTTTTAATGGAATATACTACGAAACGAAACTGTTTGAACAAAGCAAATTTAATGATCCAGTGGAAGCAACATACAAATCTGCGTTATAAGCGAGGACTTGAAAAAAGAATCCAGAGTTATCATACCAATGATAGAGTTAATGAGTTATTTTGTTAGAATTTAAAGGTGTAACGGAATTTCACATTTCTTCATTTCACATTTCAGGCACAAAACCCAAAAGAGCGATAAAATTACTTTGGTAAAATCATCATTATCCCTCAAGGTACTTTTACTCCAGCACTTTTATAGATTAAGGCATGAATTTAAACTGGTCAATCTTTCAGTCGTTGCAACCATTATTTAGAAATAAATTTTAAACCAAGTTTCGGTAAAAATTCTTTCATTATTTTTAAGACTATTATATTTTAATCAGCTTCTGTATTGTAACTCAGCTTATGGTAAAATAATGGTGCATTAGCTAGTCGAAATCATTAAATAGAAAATTACTGCTAGCTCTTACATAAAATGTAGAAAATTTCGAAACGCAACATCATTAGTTCTGCAATCCACATTAGACGCAATTAGTTGCTAACATTTTGATGAAGTCATTTGCTAGAGAATCTATCTCAATACAATTTCTTTGTTCTTAGTAAACTCGGTTCATTTGCTCCTTTGATCAACAAATGCGCGTACAACTTTTTTGCAAGTAGCTACACACACACACATTCATATGTTCGAATGTGCACAACATACTACAAGTATAGATATTCCCATCAAGGATGCCAATTTGAATTACTCATTTGCATATCCGTAAGGGAGAAGGGGAAAGTGATTGGAATGAATCATTTTCTTTCTTTGCCTCACAGTTGAGCGATTCAGAATGTTGCATTAATTGGAAAATGGGAATGAGTTGCAGCGAATGCATGATAGCTCTAGAGTGACTTGCATGTAAATACATTTGGGTTGTAGGGCTGATAAAAAGATATTTTAAGAAAGGGTGCATTATGGCCATATGGTATGGCGAATACATAAGTAAAAAGTAAAGAAGTTCTAAGTTCGGGTGTAACCGAACATTTTATACTCTCACAACTTGCAAGGTTCAAAGCCCGAGAAATTACTTCAGGTGCTCTCAATATTTTATATTAACACTAGAACTACGAACCGGTCAAAATGACCGGTTGCATCATTTACTAATACCATTTCCTCTTCATTCCTATTTAATTAATTATGATAATGTCATAATTTTTATTAAATTTGTGTATAAAATTATATTGTATATTATTACTTTCTTACGATTCTAATTTTTAGGGAGAGAGAGACCTATTTGAAATAGGTATATGGTAAATCTTCATAGTTCTAGTGTTAAAGGAAATATTGATCCGATTCAACCCATTTTTGACACAAAGACATACTATTATCAAAAGTTTCATTTATATATTTTATTATATGAATTCCAATTATATATCATACACATTGACCTATATTTTCGGTAAAAACTCAACTATAGGCACTGGGGTTCACATATTCGGTGCCTAGCTTGAACAGTTTTGATCCGATTTAAACAATTTTTGGTCACAAGTTGGCATACTTTAAACGGATGAAATGTGCAATGGGTTATATGGGAAATAGGCGTGGTTATAATCCGATTTCGCCCGCTATAACATAGAAATATTATATTATATGAAAGGGATGTTATGTACCAAATTTGGTTGAAATCGGTTAAACAGATCCCAAGATATGGGGTTTTACCTAAAAGTGGGTGGTGCCACGCCCACTGTCTAATTTTGAACGCCATTCCTATAAAGTCATCACATAACATCCGAGAGATAAAATTTAATGTCTCTGACGTGCTTTTAGTAGTTTTTAACAGTACCGTTATATGGGGAGTGGGCGGGGTTGTCACCTGATTTCACCCATTTTCACACTATCGATAGAGGTGCTCAAAACGCTTGCTCTCAGTGAATTTTGTTATTGTAGCTTTAGCGATTTGGGAGACATGCACATTAAATCTATTAGCGGGGGGGACCACGCTAACTTTTTAAAAATATAAACTGCAGGTGCCCCTCCTTAATGTGATTCTGTGTACCAAATAACAGTCTTGTATCTTATTGTGGAGCTTAGTTATGGCAATTTATTTGTTTTTTGTTATTGGCGTTTTGAGGGAGTGGCAGTGGTCCGATTACGCCCATCTGCAATACCAACCGTCTTACGGTACCAAGTTTCATAAAGATATCTCAATTTTTACTCAAGTTACATCTTGCACAGACGGACGGACGGTCAGACAGTCACCCGGATTTCAACTCGTCTCTTCATCCTGATCATTTATACATAAATAACCCTATATCTAACTCGATTAGTTTTAAGTGATACAAACAACCGTTAGGTGAACAAAACTAATATACTCTGTAGCAACAGGTTGCGAGAGTATAAAAAGTAAATATACTGCCATATAAACTGAACGATAGGAATCAAGAGTTGGTATGGAAAGATTTTCCATTTGAAGGGGTATCTTCAAGAAATTTGTCTGAATATATTGTTCCGATCGGACTACTGTAGCTTATAGCTGTGATCCAAACTGACCGATCAAAACCAGAATAAAGATATTTTTATACCTTTCTATGCTATAAAAAATTCACCTGAGAAGGGTATTAAAGCTTCGGTGCAGCTGAAGTTATCGGTTGTTCTTGTTTTAATGCACTTTTAATAAATTCAATATTTCTGATTACTTCTTTTCGTATAAAATTGAGTTTCCTCCAATAGCAAATTAACTCTTAAAACCTTTACCCCATTCGTGTATATACAAGAACTGACTTTAACATCCTCAGTTACGGAAAATAAGTACTTAGTAGATCATCGTAGTTTTCAAGTAAACGTTATTTCAAGAACATAAAATCAGATTTCATGGATTATTAATTCTTTAGAAGATTATGACACCAATATTTCGAAAATTGAAATAATTTGTATCGAGCTTTGTAATAAACTTCATCCAAAAATGTTACTGTACACCATTGTTATAAGTGGATTATTTTTTTATATTTATTTTTTTTAGCAATTGTAAGATTTATGTATTCCAATGATCCCAATCTCTCTATCTCAATCTCTCTAAAAATATCATTTGGTCCAACATTCAGCCAGGTGTTATACAGTCTAACTACTTACTTACTAGTGACATGTCCTTTTTATTAAAACTTCTAAAATATTTAAATAATACAAACTGAAGGTAATATCAATGACGTATTGCAATTACATTTGTCTCAAAAAATCTTCTGAATAAAGGAAGGTGGTGGTACACCAAAAAAATTACTTTGAGCTTAATTTTATAGTTGTTCTCCACACCCTGTCTGTGACAAAAAGAGATGGATTAATAAAGTTTTATCTTCGCCTTCTAAAGCGAGACTCTATTTATAGAATCGGCTTTTGCTTAATTTTGCAATTACTTGTATCAGTTCAATATTTTCTATATATTACGTTTAAATTATGATAACTTGTAACCAACTGAAAGGCGATCTGCGGTTCATATAGAAGGACACGAAATAGTGGACGCGTTGCCTGGCTCTGGTTTGGCAGAGAACACAGTTCTTCCAGGATTACTTGAAACAATATATGTTCAAGGCCTTGCATCAACACCAATACAGATTTACCATAAACTTACTTTGGGAATAATATAAAAACTACTACTTTTGAAAATACGTAGTTAGGCAACGCAGTAGAAATCATCACGGAACATTGGAGCTTTACATTTGTGAATGTCAGGCCTTTATTCGATTATTGATTGAATCCACATATACATTATATGTATGTATTATTTCCAATGTATGAAGAAATGTAAGTGGGCTTCTTCTCAGCATGTTTGGTTGATTAAGCTTAAGCACTTTGGAAGATATGTACATTAAACCATTTAGTGGTCGGGGCCACGCCACAATTTTTAGATCAAAAGCGTCCTTCGCTACTGCGATCCCCTGTCTTAAATCATAGCTTTAAATCTTAATTTAATTTATTTATTTATTTATTTCATCTGGTACAAGTCTATAGAGATGTTTAACATCTGTGCATAGAACCAGGGCATTACAAATACAATATATTTAACAGCTTATTTCCTAATATTATAAATATTCTAGCATGGATAATAGTATATTACACTAAATATTGCGTGACAAAGTTATACATATAAATTATAAATTATACCAAGTAAGAGCAAAAATTAATCACTTAATATATAGCTAAAATTTACTATATTGATAAGTTACTTATCCAGCATTTTAGGTTTTTGTTAAGAGATTTTTATTACATGTTAGAATCTTCAATTTATTAGGAAGCATGTTAAAGTACTTAATTGCTATATAATATGCATTTTTAATGCTAATTGACTTTTTAATTTTTGGTAATGTTAGAGTGTTAGCTCTAGTTTGTACTTGTTTAGTAAGATATTTTGATTTACACTTTTCATAGTATTGTATTATAGCCTTAACAATAAAAGTTTTCTTGATGTCAAGTGGCAAATTAGTTTCATAATTGTTTTCAAAGAACTTTAATAAACGGTTTTGCATATTTGTTATAGGCTGCAGAGCATTTTTGTAGGCTCCACCCCAGGCAATTATTCCGTAATTGATTACACTTTCGAAAAGTCCACAGTATACAGTTTTTAAGATTTTTATGTCAACCCATTTACTCAATTTGAAAAAGAGGAAAGCAAAGTATCTGACTTTTTTGGCCAGCTCCTTCACATGAAAATTCCATTTCATATGTGTATCAAAGTACAGACCCAGATATTTGCTGTGATCAATTCTTGTGAGTTCTCTGTTGTTTATATTTAGTATATAATTGACAGGTATACTATCACAATAACTGCCAAAAGTGATGTATGTTGACTTGTCTATGTTAAGAGATAATTGATTACTTCGTAGCCATTTATTTAGTATCTCCAACCATCTATTCAGTCGTGTTTTAACTTCATTCTAATTTTTACCAGAGCAAAGCACTGCAGTATAGGCTACGAGAGCCATTTCCGGTAGAGTATTGAATATGTCACATGCTCTAAAGGTATACTAATATCTTTGGCTGTAATTTTTAAAATCTTACTGCTAATGCCGTCTACACCACCCGATTTATCTTTCATTTCTTTTATGATTTTTTCAATTTCAGTATAACTAGTTGGAGTAAGAAACATACTATTAGGGTTATGCTTAACATTTTTATTTATGTCAATCGATTTATTTTTATTCATTTATTCGATTCATTTTTATTTATAAAATCGAAGCTAATTCAACTCCAATATTACTAAAGAAAGTTATAAACTCATCAGCAATAACCTGGTTATCGGATATGATTTCATCATTACATACTAGATAATCCAGTACAGGCGTTGCTTTAGTTTTTTTACCTATTTTCGTGTTAACGTATTGCCACATTTTTTTACTATCTTTGGATATTTTTATAACATATTTACTTTCGTAGTTATTTTTGGCAAGTGTTATAACTCTCTTTAGTATTTTACAGTACGCGTTATATTCAGATTTTAATTTTACATTATTTCTATCCAAGTTCCATAGTCTGTATAAAGTTTCTTTTGTTTTACATGATTTTATAATACCTTTAGATATCCATTTACTCCTCGGTTTGTTATTGTTTTTAGTTTTATTTACTTTGGATCTTGAATCATCATGTAAAAAAATAGGATAACGATCTGTAAAAACATTGGCATAAGTAAAGGATCTGATTGTCTCAATATTTGATTTAACAAAAATGTTATCGATACAAGTACCCCCTAAGTCATTAGGTCTGGTTACACCATTGAAATATGGTATATAGCCACGATCTAATAGATTATTTAAATATTCATTTGTAGCAATATCAGAATTTAATAAATTGATGTTAAAATCCCCAACTAGAAAATGATTGTTCCCATGCTTGTTTACGTCTAAAAATTTAGTTATTGCATCTATAAAGTTTTCTTTAGGAATGTCTTGACATCTATATATACCCGATATTTTAAGTTTTTTATTACCCTTCAATTTTATTATCGTTAAGATAATTTTCACGTTATCAATTACATCTATCTCAACATCATGTATTAAAGATTTTTTAATATATAATACAACGCCATCAGCTCTATTATTATTGCTACTATTATAGAAATTTTTATAATCATTCATATCAAAAAAAGTATAACAAGAAAGGAGCCAAGTCTCCGTACAGACAATAATATCTGGTTTTATTACAAGATGTTCAATAAATAACTCTAATTTGTTGAAATTTGTATTTAGACTTCTAACATTTAGGTGAACCATATAGAAATTGTTATTAGGTAACGTATTATTTAAATTATATAAATCAGTAAAAATTTCTTCAATCTGCATTTCTTCTTTATCAATCATCGGTTGTTTGTAAAGACCAATTTCCAATTTTACCTAGTGACTTTGGTATCGATGGTTTCACCGGATAATCAGTATTGTTTATTATTTTATTTAGACCATTAGAGATATATTCACAACATGTATCCATAGCACAATGATCAGTTGGGCGGTTTTTCCGATATTTTTCAATATAGTACTGGTGTTAGTTAAATGATCACCCGCACACCTAAGACATTTAACCTCATTCTTACAATTTTTGTGTTTGTGGTTTGATCTTCCGCATTTATAGCATAAAATAAAATTTAAAAAAATCATATACTTGGCAGCATTGATAACCAATGTATAATTTAAATTCGCAATTTTTTGGATGTAGGTATGACTCAGAGGTTAGCTTGAGTATCAATGACCGGATTCCAGCTTTGTTCCTGTAGTCCGCGATGATGTTGAAAGCGCCATCAATATCTGGGAAATTCCTATTACATATATCCTCGCATAATTCTTCTTTGTTTAATTCATTTTCCACATTAGTAACCTTTATCTTACGAAACTTAAGATGCTCCAAGTCAACACAATAATCACCACCCAGTTTTTCATTTAAGACCGATTTAACTCTTTGTATATCATTTGTGTTTTTACATTTAACAGAAACAAGCCCATCATTATTTTTACGAACGTTGTTGATTGGTATTGTTAGATCACTTGTTAATTTCATTTTTACTTTTTTCAGAGTTTCACCATTATCATTATTTTTAGCTTTAACTAGTATTTTAAGTACTCTTTCATTAATATTAGTATGTCCTTTAGGAATGTCAGCATATGAAATTCTTACATCACTTAATAAATTCCCTTTTTCCACCAGGTTGTTCAGTAATTTATTTCGTTCCTGTAGCTCTGAAGTTAACTGTCTTTGTAGTTCATTTTCCATTTTTAGAGCTGATGCTTCATCAAGATCAAGATCAGATACATCATGTGCCTTCTTCTTTCTGGATTTCGGCGCCATTATAGAGTAACGTGTATTCGCCGAGTTTCACACAGTTTCAATTTTACTTAAATTACAGCTTGCACAGACAGACAGACGGACAGACCCGCAGTCACCTTGATTTTCACTCCTCTCGTCGCTTACATATCTCTTTATCTATCTCGATTAGTTTTACCTTTGTTCTACTTAATTAAAGCAGCCGGAATTTGTAACCTATAGGAGAGAAGGCTGGGTTGTGAACTGGGCTGAGTACTGCACCATCATGACAGCGGCAGATGTGGTTTTGAAAACTGATCGTGAAAAGTTTTTTGATTATTTATCAAGACGAAAACGAAACATCTTTAGTCTGATAGTTTGTACCGAAAAAGTAAGTGTTATGAATATTCGTTGAGCGTTTTGATTCTATTTTTCGGACCATTACTGGTTTATATCGTATTGAGATTGTGAGTATTTTGACGTTTCCAAAATTGCGTCATGGCTAGGTTGGGAACCATCTCGGTGGCTGGGGTATGAACCACCCACATTTTATGCTAGAGTTGTATCTGAACTGTCAAATATTATTAGATACTTTGAAATAAAATGTTTTTATATCATTATTATTGTGTTTCCTTCATGTTAATTTATTTTAATTTTCAGCCATGTCAAACTTACAAACAACCTCCGCAACACCAAAAAAAGCCACTGATTCCAAAAAAATTAACTTTATTGCATTTTTGAATGCCATTAATGACAATTTGTTGAAAAAAAAGCCAGACGAGCGACTGTCCGTGAATATGGAGATGACAGGATCATGCTCACCCGTCACGTAAAAAAAGTTTTCGACCATTTCACGAATATTTCTACCATCAGTTGTTTTGATTTCCACATTCCTTCGAACATTGTATGGTTGTTAACTTTATTCAATCGATTTTCAGAAGTATTCTTTTTATATGTGGGAGTATTATCATGATGATGATAACGATGATTAATGAAATGGTGATAAAACAAGTAAGGAGGAGCTAAGTTCGGGTGTAACCGAACTTTTCATCTCTTGCAACTTGCCAGGATCAAAGCCAGGGAAATACCTTCAGGTGCATACGGTTTGTTAAAACAACGAAAACCAATATATGTAGCATATGATAGTTTGGGTAATTTGTGAACCAATTTTACACATTTTCGGCATTAAACTTTAGTATATACAATATTATACTTCAAGATCATCCCGATACATTCATTGGTGATGAGTTTGCATACTTATATGGGAAGTAGGTAGTCCGATTTCACCTGCTTTCGCATTTTTAAAATTTGGTAGAAATCGGTTAGGCAGATCGCAAAATATGGTTTTCAACTTTTCCCTATGTATAATCTCAATTGCAACTTTAGCTGAAACCCGGTGTTGCTGTTATTGCTAGGCTATGTGAGTAAGATTCGTGTTAAGACCGTTAATCCATAAATTTACTAACGTTTTGATATCAGCAGCTCTACTAACTTTCTCCAGGCAATATTTAGAATAAAATAGAATAGATAATGATTGAGGTATGCACCGCGACCTATGGTCTATTGTGCCCTCCCCTAAGTCACAGCGACTCATCTAGCCCCAGCATATTGATGAACTCCAATATACTGCCATCCATTCAGCGATGGCGTACCTCTGGTATCGACTGGAACCTATATGGACGATCTGTTAAGGAAGCGGTATTAGGTATACCTCTTAGAGTGTTTGAGGACTTGGGGGTTGATGAGCAGATTGCTCGTCTTTATGAGGTAGTGTGGGGGGTAAATGATAGGGCTCTTAGAAAGTGTGAAAGTTTTATGGTTAGGAAAATAAAGTGGTGGACGCGAGAGTTAACCTTGAAGAGGAGGACTGTCAGGCGATTGAGGCGAAAGTTTCAACGCGCTCGACGGTCCGATTCTGACAGGCTGTCCCAGCTTAGGCATGAATTTAGTTGTGCGGTTAGGGAATATAAGGATATGTTGGTCAAAATTAAAGAACAGGAGTGGAGGAATTTTGTAGGGGAAAATAGGGACGACCCGTGGGGTCAGGTCTATAGGATCTGCCGGGGTCGTAAGAGGGAGGATATCACCTCTCTTCGCGTTGGTGACACTGTGTTATCACCGTGGAGGGAGTGTGCGGGTGCTTTGTTAGCAGCGTTCTTTCCTAGGGCGGAGGTTCAGGTTCCTCAAGCACAAGAGGTAACGGAGAGATGTGTAAAAGCTTGTGGAAGTTCATTCCGGAATACTTGGAGGCCATTTATGACAAGTGCGTGTGGGAGGATTATTTTCCACTTGAGTGGAAGATTGCTAGGGTTGTTCCTCTCCTAAAGTCTCGTGATAAGATTAGGAGTGATCTTCGATCTTATTGGGGCATCAGTCTCCTTCCAGTACTTGGAAAAGTGCTGGAAAGAGTTATGGTGGAACAGCTTCAGGAGCTAACGTGGGGTATGTGGTCGGATAGACAGTATGGGTTCAGAAAAGGACGCTGTGTAGAGGATGCGTGGTTCTATGTTCAGGGTGCTGTTAGGGAGAATGTCAACAAATATGTCCTTGGCATATTTGTTGACTTCAAGGGGGCATTTGATTACCTAAGCTGGGATCGAGTGTTGCAACGGCTGGAGGAGCTTGGCTGTCCGGAAATTACTCTTTGGCGGAGTTACTTTCCAGACAGAAAAGCCTCTCTAGCCGGAATGAATGGGAGTGTGGAGATCGGAGTGGTTCATGGCTGCCCGCAGGGATCCATCTGCGGTCCATATATTTGGAACTTCATGATGGACTCTCTGCTTGGACAGCTCGAGCCCCTCTGTAAATGTTGTGCGTATGCGGACGACCTTCTTCTTCTGGTTGAAGGTCGATCGCGATTGGAGTTAGAGCGGACGGGAGGACAATTTTTAGAAATTGTAAATAGTTGGGGTTTAGGTGTGGGGGTTGACATATCGATGGACAAAACGGTGACAATGCTGCTTAAGGGCAGATGATCCTGCTCGGGGGGCCCTCTTTGGGGTTCGCTTTTTCCGCGCCAGCCACAGTCAATTTCATCTGCTGAGCGCCGCTGCATGCTCCTCGTACAGCTAAACTTTTGTTGAGCCCCTGAAACTCCCTTACCTGCACCGGCGCTAGTTTTGTTGGCCTTGTCCTTGTCCGTTTGCTGTTGTTGTTGCCTTTTTGTGTCAGCTGTTGTGTTTTTTGTTTATTAAGGTCCATCTTTTTCTTACGATCGTATACTCGACATGGCGAGCCGTCCGGTCAACGTTTTATAAGGGGAACGCAAAAGTTCACCGCGCCAGAGCCCCATGACGCGGTAAGGCCACCGTTACTTCCCAATGCGGCCCGGTATTGGGAAGGCTCCGTTATAATACAGCCGAATTTAGCTCCTAACTGCAAATCATCCAATGGGCACGGGAGTCGCGTAACACCCTGGATTAGGAGGTGGGAGCTCTCGGTTGTCGCACGCATGCGGCTTCTGACAACCCGCGTGAGACGTGCTAGGCAGCACTTCTCACCCTGGTTGGAAGATGCCGAGAATGTCTTGCGACCTAAGCCCCTGTACCACGGGAAGGTGCCTGCCATTCGCAGGCAATATTTACTCGCATGTATTTTCTGCGTATGAACCTTCTGCTTTATAAAGCAGGCAAACTGTTTAAATTTCATTTTAAAAGTACTTACAATCGAAAATCAATTTCAATTATTGGTTTTACTGGTAGTTTTAATCCGCAGCATTCGTGATTATTTAAATAAAATACCAATTTTCATAAAAATTTTACATCTTAGAGCAAATGAGAAAACATAATTTTGATGAGAAACCATAAGGTGCGCTAAAAATCTCAAGGAGTGGATACAGAATTAAAAAAAAACATTTATCACCATTTTCGCACACGTACGAAACCGTTAAATTTTATCACCGTTAGAGAACGTTACGCAGCGTTCAAGAATAGCGAAGGAAAAAGGTTAAAACAATTAATAATGATGTCGCTGATGTGAGCGCGTGCGTGAAGTGAGAAAAGAATAATCCCATTAAGAGAGTACCGGAAGTGAAGTGGCCTTGGCGGCAGCGCCATAACTCAACAGTGGCGATTTAAGATTTTTACGGTTAGTTTGAAAAGCAATAAATAAATGCTGGCGTGTAAAAGTCGTAAAAGTGTGCAAAGGAAGCGAATGCGAAAATTTCGAAAACAAAACTTTTGCCATCCATTGATTAGCGGCAGGAGAGAGCAGTAAGGAGAAGATGAAATAAGGTAGGAGCATGAAGGGGATTAAAGGAGTAGGATGATGGAGTTATGGCAAATCAATTCAATATAGTGTAACTCTATAAACATGCATACATATGTATTATTATAGCACATACAAGTGTGTATGTGTTTGAAGTTAGCTCTAGCCATCACTTCCGAGCTTCATCGCTTATACCAGCTTTAGAAAAAAGGAATTAAACACATTTTTGTGGTGCGCTTGTCAAGACTCCCAATACATATGTGTGTATGTGTGAATATTGCTTATGTGCGCATGTTTATGTGCAGATAACTTTGTTACGGTGTACACACATTTATTACTTTTTTTAATCAGGTAAAGGTGTGCTTCCAAGCACAAACATTTGTTTTTATTGTATCACCAACAAATACTCACATTACGCACACAAATACATACACACCCACACATGTACATGCATATGTATGTTCGTAAATCACATCCATCGTTGTACTTTTAGTTTGAGTAAGCAATTTTTCGTTTCCTTCGCATACTTGCTGTTGTAGATAACGCTAAATACATGCAAAAGGTGGATACAATACTGCTTGATTATGCAATACAACCCTCACAGCAAATCCTGCACAAACGATCAACAAACACTAGAACGCATCAGTTGTCATATACAAAATAATAACAGAAGCACACTTTCTTCAGATACGCCTCAGCTTTTCCAGTTGTAGCCCATATCCTCAAGCACTGGCTGGCGTATTGCACGTTAAATATGGTAGACACATTTATCAGTAATGTCGCAGATACATGCGTTTGGAAAAATAAATTTCTACTATTTTCTCATAAAACTAAAGATAAGTAATTGGTGTTGGAGAAGTACGAAGTCAAAATTTACATTAAAAAACGAAAAGTACTCTTTGCAGATGAGAGAAGGTAAAAGCTAACTGCTTATTAGATAACATTATGTTAGCTTTTTCTTAAATTTTATAAACATACTCGTATAATTTAACATCTTCAAGTTTCACACCAACTCAAATGCCACACCAATCGTTTTTAATTGGCTACGCGGACGACATCGCAGCAGTAATCGCAGCCCGAGACATAGAAGAAGTGCTAAAAAAGCTGAATTAAATCATGATACGGACGCAAGAATGGCTTGACTCACACAGTCTCCAGCTCTCTATGGAAAACAGAGCTACTACTACCAACAAATAATAATTATATATGGTAGTACCTCTCGAAGTAAACATGCAAACAACTATTGACATTTTAAGTACACAAAAAGCAGTAAACTATCTAGACGTAAGACTGAACCGTAGATTAACTTTCTGGGAGCAAATTCAGCACGCCGCAGGAAAGGCAGCGAAAATCACCTCCCAACTTAGCAGACTAATGGCCAATGTAGGAAGGCCAAACCAAGAAAAGAGAAAGCTCCTAATATGTGTTAAAAAGGGAAGACCGGCGCAAGGTATTGGCCAGAGTGTACCGCGCCGCAGCCCTCAGCGTTACATCAGCTTACCAAACGGTGTCAGATGAAGCAATATTAGTTATAAATAACAAGAGCGCAATTGAACAAGTCAGGAAAGATACGATAGCAGCATGACAACGAAGATGGGAGAATGAGAGTCGTGGCAAATCTACGGCCAGACTTTAAACTTATCTATATATCTATCTATTTAAACTTATGGACAATTCGTAAATATGGAGAAGTCGACATCTACACAACACAGACTCGGATGTTTGAAAAACTACCTCCACAGTATGGGAATAGTTCAAGAGCCGTCATGCCTTTTTTTAAATATGTGCGATGAACGCAACGTCGTAGAAGACCTGGTTGACACATGTCCTGCATGCAATGAGTCTCCGCATAACACTAACCACCTCTTTGCATGCCCTACAAACCCCACTCATCTAACACCCCTTTCCCTATGGTCCGACCCCGTCGAAACAGCTCGTTTCCTGGGCCTTCCGTTAGATGACCTCGACGACAACGAATCTAGAATTTATCACCCAAACGGGGATTAGATAATCGTTATAACAACAACAACCTGGTTGACCCAATAAGCGTGGACAGTTTAATCAGCGTCATTCTGGCGAGAAAAGCAAACTGGAAGATAAAACAGAACACGCAGTAACTTTGCTTCGCAGCAAAAAGCGGGACCAGGACGCAGGTGCGATGATGTAAATCTCACTATGAGTAAAGTGGTACGCCATCCCGAAGTAATGTAAACGTGATTCCTGGGTGGGCGACGATGCCTTAGAGGGAAGGTCTCTAATGAGCTACAAGTGGACACCGTTGCTATGACGATAGCTTCGTTGATGCGAAAGGCATATTCCACCCCCTTACCCGCAAAAAATATATAAAAAATTTCATATCAACCTTTACACGCCTACATAATCGGCAAAATGCTCTTTCCTAGCCCAGTAGCAGTAATTTTGACATATCTGAAAGGCTGGAACGAGATATGCTTATTAATATCTACTTTTCGGCTGTTTTTATTTACGAAAAAACTCCTTTTTGCTAAGTAAGTTTTTTTCTTTGCGGGCTTACAAAGATTCCTACTTTTATTTTCGCCTCTGAAAGATTTGCAAAAAAATATTCAATATTGTACTGGTTGTTACAGGAAATAAAATTATGAAACAAGTTATTCCTCCGCAATATGAAAACAAATATTGTCGTACACAACGAGCGATGCAAATGACACTATCTTCCGGTCTTACCTCTTTTTTAACTTGAACAGCCCGCGAAGACCGACATAATTGCGCGCGAAAATCAAAAATTATCAAATCACTATAATTTCTTATTAAGCAAGTATATTCGATTTGTAATCATCTTTTTCCACATATATTTACTTATATAACTAGAATATATTAAGTTGTTTAGAAAAAAAAATTTTGTTGGGCAGTGTTATTTATAAAGCAAATAGGTTTTGTTTAAAGATTAATTTTAATTTTTATTAGTTCGAAGGTATTCCATATTAGGGACAGTAAATAAAGGTTGATGGTGATATGATTTCCTTACCAGCTATTGTTCCCGTTATATTTGCTTGTCATAAGTAATAGTTCTAATCAAACTTTTTGCTAGCTTTTAAGATTTGATACTACTCTCAGATTTGCTACCAAAAAGGGTTCACTGCCCAACAAGGAATATTTTTTGGTTTAAATGTAGTTTTTTCGTAGTAATTACAATTTCCAAAAACCAATAACATCAAGAAAAATACACTGCAATTATCAAACCGTGACCTATTCATATTTCCAAAGATACTGGATTATCTTAAAAACGTCATTTACGAGACCGAATGTGGTTTGGTTCTATATATCGCTTCATATCAGAACGTCGATTCTGTGAATACTCACATGGTTTAATAGTTTAATGTCACGAAATATTTCTCGTCTTTATCACAAATATGGTGCTTCTTTTGTATAAAAAATTTAAAACATGACATTTCAAGTATGGCAAATTTTAAAATGCAAATAAAAAGTCATATATTTTGTAGAAATAAAATACCAACATAAGTATATTTATATGATATACATATATACTTACTACACGCATTGACGCGGCACATCTCTCTCTGGTAAAACCGTATAAACTTGCATATTTGTTTATACATATGTATGTTTCTATTCACAAATGTATGTGTGTTCCAACGCTCTACTGACGCTTTGATTTTATATTGCATTTATGCCAAAATAGTGGACGATAAAGTTTTATATCAGTATCAAATTTTATATCTGCGATGTGACAGATCGACATTCAAAGTTACATTCAAATGTAGTGAAAGTCGAATCTGCAAATGCCATTCGCTATATATTATTCATACTTGTATATACAATATGTAATTTTTGTTCTCGACCCCAGCCGACGAAACTATGCTTCCTACCTGAACCAGTTTTTAAAAACTTCGGATGCTTTTCGAACTATTTCAAATTTCTAATTATAAACTGATATTTTTTCTGACTAAGAGACTAGTTCAAATAAATAAGGAAGGGCTAAGTTCGGGTATAACCGAACATTTCTTACTCTTGCAACTTGCCAGTATCATAGCCAAGGAAATACCTTCAGGTGCATAGGGTTTGTTAGAAGAACGAAAAACAATATAATTATCTAGTAGTATAAAGATGTTAGTTTGGGTAATTTGTGATTCACAATTTCACACATTTTCGGCATTAAACTATAGAATATCCAATACTTTACGTTCAGTCAATTTTGCTAAGATTTCTTACTTATTTGCCGATATATGCGGTATAACGTCAGTCAGTATATGGGAACTAAGGGAATTATTGATCCGATTCAATAAATTTTTGACATAGCATATTATTAACAGAAAATGATCATCTTCGAATTTCTGTAACATATCTCACAGATTGACCGATATTTTCGATAAAACGGTCGCAGTCTGACTGACAATCTGGCTCTTACTAACTAGAAGTAAATGCACTACGCCAAGTCAAGGTTTTCCTGAGAGGGTTCATCTTGAAAGTGCTCACATGTATTATATACTATCCCAAAAACCAATTGAGATCAATTTTCACTTGCTACTGTAGACAGAAGTGCAACCTTTCAGCAGATACGTTGATGTAACTATCCCTTGAATACCCAGGGATTGCAAGATATACTTGTAGAAGTCGTCATGGGAATGACGTATCCACTGCGCTTCTCACTCTGGTTCATACAAGATATGAATGCATATGACATATGTTAAAAATGCTACTAAACACGAAAATCGGAGCTACAAATCTAAAAGCTATTGTATAGAGTCAATACATGCAGAAAAATATGAAGAGATCCCATCACTGATAACCAATTCGTCCCGCCACCATCTGATTTTTGCAGTTATTATCCTTGAGGAATTTTTCTGTTTGCTTTTCGGGCATTTTATGTGTACTTTAGTGTGTCATTGTAACCATGAAGACGACACTTTACGGCGATAACAAAACTTTTATGGTTACTTTGATTGCATAGTCACCGGAGCAAAGTGATTGGAGGTGCGGTCCCGTTGGCGCTTCGGCTACACTAATGCTGTGGCAAATGATAGCTGATGCGCTCGAAGTGTTGGTCGGGGGTTATATGAATACATCACAAGCTGCAAATGCTTGCATATTGTTGTTACTTTGCACACACTTTTAATGGTTTCAGTTTTATTGACCATTTACCAAAGAGTGGAGAGCATAAGCGTTGGCATACAGTATTCAAGATGGCTACACGACCAGACAGTTGGGTGGACGAAAATTGAGACGACAGAGCGTGAAAACAGTTGTGCAAGCTGTGAAAGGGAAGTGAAATGAAGTGAAGCAACACACGCTCCGCTACACCCCTTCAGCCAACGAAAGCAGGAATGACATGGGGGCGTTGAAAAAAATTTCGTCGAATGTTTCCCGCTAAAAGTGCCGTTAAAATACATAACTGCTGCACTGAAGTCATTTTCGACAGTACTTCTCTGTTTGCTTCTGGTCCTTGCAAAGTGCTTCGCCCAAGTGTGTGCGCGCATCCTAGTTGCAGTCGCCGCAGTTGTGTATGTATATGTGTGGGTGCGCTTGTGAATTGGCTGCCTCCGTGTGCGTTTGAAATTGTATTGTGTTCAAAAATTGAAGAATTCATACAAGTACATGAATGCATCACCATTAAAAAGGATATGCTCCTCCGGATCGTTACGTCGCCGTCGATGCCTCAACAGGGCAGGGTCAAATGTGTATTGCGACAGTTTTTATTTCGGTCGTGCTTATGTCTTTCAATATGGCTATTCAAGTGAGATGAAGAGCTTTTCAAATTCAGCCAAATATTTACGTATTTATGCATTGACATGTACAAGAGAGTATCATAAAAAGAACCCTTTATTAAAATAGTTTAAAATTTTTCATATAAAATGTGACAGTTTTTTCAATAAATAGAAAATAAATTGCGTGTATCAGTAGGTGACCTCGAAGACCATGTATAAATCAGCAATTAGATGCTTCGAATTTTGAGTTAAGTCCAGTCTTAGTAATTAACAAAAACAATTGCATAATCTCTCAAATATATATTAATTTTGAATACAGTATAATGTGGCAACCACATAATTTGAACAAGCGCACCCTAAAACATATTTTGGATTCAAGTGTTTACGTGGTCTCTGTTTAAGTGCCTCAATGCGTATACATGGGGGCTCTTAAGTCAGTGAAATGCCCTCATATGTGACAGTTAAGCGTTCTTAAGAAAACTCTACAACATTTTGGCTATTTGAGAATAGTCATGGAAATAGGATTTAAATGGTATATATACATTGGGATAAGTAAATTTTTTGACGAAAATTCTTCTACACAGTGAATTCGGAATTTAAAATGAATCTTTAGAAAAAATCAAGTTGAGCATAATCCTAACATAAACTCATCAGCTTCATCTATCTCTATCTATCTCTATCATCTATTTTTTAACCTTCGATATGTCATTGGATATTTGGATTTATAAATCATCGTCATTAAACAGATTGTCATTATAAATCTTGACTTTAATTTTACAATAACAGTTGGTTAAAATTGGTAGTGGTCCTTAGTTTAGATAATATTTAAATTAAACTTGCTGCCAAATCGATTTTTGAGATCTGCTCTAATGGACCATTTCTCCTACAATTCGGTCCATACAAGCCGATATCCATATCCATCTGACTTTGTTCCTTATATATTGGCGATGGTATATGATTTCAACGCGGTTAAACAGAAAACAAGAAAAAATATCAAAAGCTAAAATAAAAAAAAGCTTTCATCGAAAATTATGTCGTTGTCTTGGACAATAATACATGGCAAAATATCAAATATAAAAGTTTTCAGTAACAGGATGTGTGCAAAACTCCTGATCGATATTTCAAAAACTGAGGAACTAGTATATTCAGGCGGAAATGGATAAATCGATTCTGCTCGTCATGCTGATCATTTATGTAAACATTTTATAAGGTCTAGAACCTTTCCTTCTGGGTGTTACAAACTTCGTGGAAAACTTAATATACCCTGTTTAAGGAATAAAAATAAAAATGCTTGTTAATTTGTACGGTATGACTTATACAATGACTCACGGTTGTTAAAAAGTGGCATACTTCGATAAAAAAAATGAAGCTTTTCTAAAAAATTTAATATTTACAAAATAATACAACGGCCGCCAATTTGGAAATTGTAGTTTTGAGAAAAACGCGTAAAAGATCTCTAAAACTCATTGAGTTGATTGAACAGAGCCACTACACCTCAGAGGCTGTAATATTGGAAATATTTATTTAAAATTTTAGTATGGATCAGGAAAATATGTCAGAACAAAAAAAATATTTTTTTTCAAATTTCACACTAGTTGTGTGCCCGTGTCACTTTCTTCAAATCATGTGACTTTCGCACAAATTTAAACAAATGTTGCGAATTCGTCACCTCATAAAATAATTGTGAAAATGCTATTTTGCGTTCTGCGTTTTAATGAAATAAATATGCATGTGCATACATATCTACATACATACATAAATATGTAAGGGAGCGCATGGATAAACGGTTTTATGAAAACTGAATATGGGCAATCAACAGAAAATTAGCAATTCAGCTGAAATGGGAAACAAATTTTTGCATTTGAATTGAATTTGGCACAAAGGTACCAACAGCAGCAACAACATCGACTACACACTAACATACACGCACACAACCAGCATAAGTAAATGTATCATGCGAATGCCAAAAGTGCACGCAAATAGAGCAGCCCAACAGGAAGTAGGCAAATATCAGGTTGGACGTCAAGCGCACACAACCCAATGCAACCGTATATGTGTGCACTGTCAATATGTGTATGTATGCATTCAAATTCATTTAGACATATTCATGCGCGTTCATACACTTAATGGGTGTCTTTTTTTTGATGGTATTAAATTTCCTACTTTTCCTAGCAGTCAAAGATAGTTCCTTTTTTAATATTTCTGTTCGGTATACTCTTGTTAAGACCTAATAGGAAATTATTTAAAAACCGTTGAAATTTATCTGGAGCCATATTATTCATGAATTTTTATCTCTTGTCCACTTTAATATTAAATGCCACTAGCTAGAGTTTGCAACAACCCAACCAGGTCGTGAAAACATCATTTTATTGGGACGACATTTAGAAAGGTGATATTTATGGACCATTTGTCTTCTGGATACTAGTCGAAATCTAAATGCCGTAAGATTTGAAAACTGCTGAATCCGAAATACTTATTTATTTTTCTAAGTTGTCTATACCTCTAAAAAGGCACCCTTTTACATATGGATTTACATTTTAGTACATGTGTGTCCCAATGCAGCGATGGAGTCATGCTTTTTGGTGCATGCTTCCATAAGCGATCGCTTGTCAAAAGCTATATTTTGATATTTTGAAGTGTTTGCTATGCTGAGTTGTTGCTTTTTTTCCTGAGTTCTCTGTTTACGTGTTGCCCGGTTTCAATCCAACTTTTCCTTCCAACGAATGGCATGAGGCTGCAAGTACAATTATGTTAAAAATAAAAACTTGTATTGAAATATGTATGAACACAGTGACAGGGTGAAAATTTCTTTTTAAAGGGTTATCTTGTTTAAGGAATTAGTTTTCAAAAATATTGCTAAAAGCTTTCAATTTCCACTCAGAATTTTGGTTGAAATAATCAAACAATCTAGAAAATATAGTCGTCGAAATCATCCCTGAAAGAATTAAAATTACGACTCCCATAACATACAGTAGTCGAAATATTATAATTAATATTTTATATTTTGACAATATAATTGGTATATTATAATTGGTCGATTAAGTGGGGCCAAAGCCATACTGTTAACCGTGTATCAAGTATAGATTCTAAGGTTTTCTTCAAATAATGGTTGAGATACTTGCTGTACTTCCTAAAATGTCTATAAGATGTACCCACATATACTCAACTTTATTTAAAGCAGTCCAAGTCCTTTAGAGAATTGGAAAAATATATACAAATGTTTTTGTTGTGTACTCGAATTTTCAGCTCTCAAGAATGAATGACAAGAAGAGAAAATTGTCTATAATGTTTATCTCCTGCAATATGTTGCTACAGAACCTAACGATTGTATATACCACCTAAAACTAATTCAGATAGATAATGGGCTATATATATATCAATGATCAGGATGAAGGGAGGAGTTGAAATCCAAGTGACTGTCCGTCCGTCCGTCCGTGCAAGCTGTAACTTGAGCAAAATAAGGAAATCTTGATAAAATTTGGTACACATATTTCTTGGTACCTTAAGTACTTTGATGCGTATAATCGGACAACTGCCACGCCCACAAAACGTCATTAATCGAAAACTTACAAATTCTATAACTAAGGCGTATATTAAAATACAAAACTAAAAAAAGGTTTAAAAATCTGTAAAAAATGAGCGTCGCCCCGCCCCTTATAAGCTTCATGTATATATCTTCCAAACCAGTAAATCTATATCACCTAAATTTGCACAGGACAAAACCCTTAAACCTTTTTTACGATAGTGTGAAAATAAGTGAAATCTTATGATAAACGCGCGCACTCCCCATATAACGAAACATAAATTCTACACCCAGGATGGCACAAAAGGAGCCGGTGTCAAAATTAGACGATCGGCGTGACAACGCCCACTTTTAGGTTAAATCACATATCCGGCGATCTGCTAAACCGAACTAAAATATAGCAATAAAATTAAGTCTGAGTTAAGATCTTCAATATAAGTCTAGTCTCTAAGATTTTTTCGATTAATGAATGCTAAATTCTTTCGCAACATTTTTTAATATAAAGTGTTTCCAGCACCTGAACGCATTTCATTCTTGCAAGTTGCAAGAGTATGAAATATTCGGTTACACCCGAACTTAGCCGTCTCGTATTTGTTGAAAACTTTCTTTTGAGAAGATACCTCCATATTTGGCAAATATCATGTTCAAGGCTCTTGTTTTTAGGATGTTTAACCACATAATTCTCATACTGTCAATATTCTTCACTATCTGACTTCAACTCTCTTCTTGATTATCTGATTCAATATTGATCCACAATTTAAAACTTGTCATTAGCGCCTATTTCAAAACTGTTCTTACCAAAATCCCTCCGAAAATATATTGTAGTGTTTACCGTCAGAGTCACAAACTCCTGTAGTCATATGCATATACGAGTTCAAATCTAAATAAGTTTTTAACGTGCTCGTGACTAAATTCATATATTCATCGTCATGTGTATTTAGGTACATAGGTATATGTAATGTTTAATGCATATACGTATGCTACGAAAAAAATATCAAAATTTGAATGCAAGCAATATGACAGGATGTGAAATTTTGTCAAATAAATTTAAAAAAACAGTAATATTCGAATACTTTTGAACGTGCTGCGATATATAGTTACGTAAGTATTTATTTCTTGGTATGAAGCATGCAAAATATTTAAAAATCTTCTAAACTTTACGAAGACACTTTTCTATCATATGGTATGCTAGTATGAATATAAGAAGAACGCAAAATACTTTCAATATACTAAAAAATATTTTTCAAACACTTTAAGCAAGTATTTCACCCTTCAATGTTTTACAATGCTAAACGGAGTTGGGTTGAAAACTATACGTTTTTCGTGCGATAATTGCTAAGCAGTCATAAATCGTTACTAGTTTGCAGTCTTTACCCTTCGCTACTTCCATATTTTATTGATCCAACCGATCTATCTCTTTCGGAACTTTGGTCGATGTAAACAAGCAAATATTCTGAAATCTTTCTTACTTCGCCTAGTGAATTCGTTAGACAAAGAAATTTTTCGCAATATTTCAAAGCGAACCTCACCTAGAATTATAGAAAAGGTCTTTCTAACGTTTTTCATAACTAGAAAGTAACTTACAAATATTCGGGTATATTTCTCCATAGTGCGGTTTTGATAGAAAGGGTGTGGTTGCAAAAAGTCTAAAACCGCTCCCTCTCTTTTTTGCTAACTATTTAAATTAATAATAAATTTGATATCGGTCGATACTTTTCTGTTTGAGAAATATTTCGTTGCCTTTATCTTCTCAGATCTCTGGTTTCCTTGTCGCATTGCTAATCTAGTCCAATTTGGATTATTTTGTGATAATCCTAACGCAGAAGGTAGCTTCAAACTTAATGTCTATATTTTCGGCTTTCAGGCTTAGATTATGCTATTAACAGAAAGTGTTAATGCTTCTGCTCCAGAATCGGCAGCAAAGAGGAACCGCTGCTCTAACATAAAGTCTCGCTTATGAATAGACGTTCATTGGCAAACTCAGTAATCATCAACTGGGAACTAAGTTAGAGTTATAGAAGGAGAAGTTGGCCCACTCCGGTGCGTCCAGGAGCATTGTTTAAAGCGGTGGATGTCAGAAAAGCTCCACAGGCCTTGGAAAATCATGGGGTGCCAAACAACTATTTTGTTGATAATGGACAGACCAAAGGGTTATATTTTCAAGAAACCAAATTACGATTTTATGAACGACGAAAATTATTACCATAGGAGGATACTTTCTCTTGGCATCTTACCTTCCGAAATTGAGATAGTGAGGCAAAATATTACCAAATTTATCGGATCCACCGAGTAGTTGAATAGTGCTTAGTTGGCAATCACTTGGGATATTATCGATGGCTTAAGTGCCGCAGTTTGCAGTCGGACATTCGTGCGACCTTCCCTTTCAACCAACAAAGTAATGTATCTATAAGATTTCATTGAATGGTTTATTGAACCAGTTGGCTTAATTTGACATTTAGTATTCAAATACTTGATTTGTTTGGAGTACAATAATTAAAAATAAAATGTAATTAAATTTTTCATTTTACCTCTAATTGAATTGATTATCAGTGACTGGAATGTGATATATAAAGGTTTTTGATATATTGAAATTTCATCAATTTTTTTCATCAATGTCTTCACCTCGGTCACATTTACTTACCATTTCTAATGCCGTTGGCAACTCTGCGTTTTTGACCTCCTAGAATTCATACTTCATTCATAAAGCTTCCTTTGGCCAAGCTATCTTCATTATCTGCATTGATGGTTGGCTGAAAGCCCTCACAGTTGCTGATTAAAAATTTATATTCCATACAAATGAACATCATTAGAAACTCGACTGAAAATTGTATTTTTCGAAAGAAACTGGAGTTAATTGAGCACTTCAATCGATCCAATTCAATTTTGCAGGGCACAAAAGCACAAAAATCGCAGCACTCCCATACATACATGTATGTGTACATATGTATACTTACTGATTTAATCTCTACCTGCTGCATGCCACATACATGTGATGCATGAAAATTTGTTATGCCTTTGTTGAATAATGAATGAAACGGCATTATTTGTGTTAATTTGTATTTTTTCCAAACCCGGTGTTTACGGATTCATCCAGTGCGCTGTTGCAACAGAAAAAAAATACTGTAAAAACTAGAAAGGAAGGGTTAAGTTCTGGTGTAACCGAACATTTTATACTTTTGCAAGTTTCAAGGGTCAAAGCAGGTATAAAAAAATGTTGCGAGACAATTCAACATTCATTATTCGACAAAATCGTAAATGGATTAAAATCAAATTTGGTATTATATTAAGATATATTATAGCTCACAGACTCACTCAGTTTTAGGTATTACTATATTTTACGTCGCGTCAGTTAAAATATTCTTCCAATGAGATATATTTGATATAAACTTAACTCTAGAAGCTAACTTTTATATAATGAGTTGATGTGAAAACGTCAACCAGAAGATCGGTCACACATTTTGTCAAATACAAAGTCGAAAATTATTATACAGGTTATATTGGTGACAGAGAAAGGGATGGGCTGATTGAGTTAATTTTGACATAACTGAGGTTAACTTGGGAGCATATTTTCAAGCAAAATACAATATATAACTTACACATTGCACGACATGTTCGGCATAAGGTTTGATAAAGTAACGAAATTAAATATATGTGGTATCTGGAAGTAGGGGTAATTCGTAGACTAAATTCCCTTATTTCCGGCATTAAACTATAATATATCCAATATTATACGTCCAGTTAGTTTTGCTAGGATATATTACATATTTAGTATAAGGCCAACGAGCGATGGAGGTCGTGTGGAGTAAAATCAAATTTGACAAAGCGCACAAAAATGCACCATTATAAGCAAAATACATTCACTTAATTTTATTAAGATAGCTCATATATTGGCGGATATATGCGATATGAAGTAAACCGGACGTTCGAAAATATTTCGATAAGGTAGATGGATGGCTTAGGGAAGTATTGACCCGATTCAATCCATTTTTGTCACACAGGCTTAATAATATCAGAAAGAGAGTCTCTCTGAATTGCAAAAATATATCTCACAGATTTACTGTTATTTCCGGTAAAAAGTTAGCACCAGGCACTGGGATCGCCATATTCGGCAACTGGTGGCTTGAACAATTATAGTCAGATTTTGACAATTTTTAGACACAAGATGGTATACCTTAAAGGCACTATTTCTGAAAAATTTTATCCCGATATACTCTTTGGTGCTTTATTTGTATACTGAAAATAGTGCTAAATGAGAAGTAGGCGTGGTTGTAGCGTCTATTTTTACACTGTAAACGTGTTCATTAATCTTATTAGGGGACGGGTGCATGTCCACTTTAAACGTTTTTTTACGAAAGATGCCGCTCCCAAATATAATACCCTTTACGAAATAACTGATTTATATTGTATATTAACTTAATGTTTAGTTATGTCATTTTATAAGTTTTCCATTAATGGCGTTATCTACCACACCGAACTTCTTATGGTGCCAAGGATCATGTGTACTAAGTTTCATCAAGATAGCTCATATATACTCATGTTATTGCTTGAACGGACAGACGGACGGACGGACAGACAGACAGCCGGATTTCAACTAGTTTATTTTTAAGTGATATAAACCACCGTTAGGTGAAAAAACTATTATACTCTGTGGCGACATGTTGCAAGAGCATAATTAAGTGGCATGTGCCCGAGTGCCAGCAACAACAGCGAAGTCACGGCTTGGGCGGCGCAGCGCAACGGTGTGTGCAGTTTGCACTTATTTAAATTTAATTACATGCGCAAATGTGCAATCGCCTACAAATGTACGCATCACACACACACACGCATGCGCTCACGCACGCAAAAAGTTACACGCACTTATATTTGCGCTCGCATGCAGGTGTGTATGTGTGAGTATGTGCGAGTAATTTGTGTTGTTTTAACGAGGCATCAAGTTGAGCGAGTGCCCTGCACGTTGCTGCAACATGTCAACATTATTAATTTTTAATGGCGCACTTATTGATAGCTGCTACCGCCGGCGTGTGAGCCAGGGTGTCAACTGCAGCGCCTCAGCCATCCACCCACGCGCCGCGTTGCGAACGCTTATGCTCGCGGCATCTGCCAGGAATGTCATTAAAAGAGCAACTTGGTCACCCCCATCGATTCAGCGCTCTTGCTTTGCTTGCAGCTGTTGTTGTTGTACATGGGTAATAAGTGAACTTTTTCGCGCCGCATATTTATTACCGCCCATAAGTGTCAACAAGCGTGAGCTTATTCTGGCCTTTGCGACTAAATGGGACGTTTTCAATATGGTTGACAAGGTGGTTAGTTGGTGGTCTTCTAAAAGAAAACATATAGAAGATGTTTTCAGTTTCCTAGATAGACAGGTTTCTAACTCAGAGCGTGAACAGTGGCCTCTTATGGTAAAAGAAAAAAAATTATTAACTTCGGCTGCACCGAAGCTATAATACCCTCTAGAGGTAAAATTTTTTTAGCAACTATGTATCTACATATATGTATAACAATGTAACAAAATCTAGAAACGATAACTGCCAAGGGTTTGTTGTTTCTAGCCAAGTTATGACTTCAACTCGAACTAAGGAAAAGAATGAAGATCTTTATCTTGATTTTGATCGGTCAGTTTCAACTACAACTACATGGTATAGTAGTCCGATCTGAACAATTTTTTTCAAAAATGGTAGTGTTGTCTTGAACAATAATTAATACTAATTTTCGTGAAGATATTTTATGAAATATAAAAGATAAACATAAAAGAACTTGATTTTTATACCTCAATATCGAAGCTTTCGATAAATTAGCACCCTCTTCGGAAGAAAATGACATGTGCAAAATTTCAGATCGATGTCTCAAAAACTGAGTGGCTAATGTGTGACCGTTGGAATTATGACGAAAAATTATTAGAAAGCCTGAATAAGCACGCAAGCGAAAAAAAATCTGATGGAAAGACTGGCCTATCTTCAAGAAGATGAAAACAACTACGAACTCTTGGAGACTATACGATTTCTTGAACAGGACAAGTTCGTGGCATGAGACTTAAAATAGTGCTTGAGAAAATAATTCAACCACCATAATTAAATTATTCATCTTTTTAAAAAATCCAGTCCTGATGTATGCTGGTGATCTCGACTTTACCGGGCGAAGTCACTTAGTGACATCTTCTATAAATTCAATAAATAACAAAAAGAATCGAACTGAAAGTGAGAGAGAAAAAGACGAAACAGTTTATGCTTTCAACCTATGGCTCAGTGCTCTAATAAACAGAAAGATATTTGAAGTTGTAAATACTTTCATCTAAATTGAAATTTATTGTACCGTCAGCCTTGAGCTTTAATAGCCAAGAAGCATCTCAAAAGATTATATCTAATAGTATGGAGTTTATAATTCTGACTTAAGCTTAAAATGTGAAGCTTACCTTAACACTTCTACAAAGGGCGTAGTAGTCTACACCATAGGAATAAATTGAATCTAAACAAAACAGTTTTCAATTAGTTTTCATCAACTAATTTTACATATTGTGGAAAATATCGATTTTGAACAACCCTTATCCAAGCGTATTTACTCGTGTCTACATATGATATAGGTATATGTATAATATATTGTATTATATAATACATACACCATCCGTGTGAGGCTTACAATGTTGTAGCCTCTTTCAGTGTTTCGCATTAATTTTTCATAAATGTTCGACATGTAGATTTATGTATTTAACAATATTACCAGAAATAATATATACATGACTGAGCAGCATATACATATATATATGTAGGTATAAGTACATATAAGATGTAAACGAATAAATATCTGAGTAGAAAATGAATGAATATTACAATATTCGATATTTTGCATCGTTTTACTTAAAGAAATTCACGCTTTAATTTAGGAATATGAAACACAAGAACAATTTACTAAACAATGAACGGGGTGATATTTTATTGAATATAGAATTTCTTAGATAGACTAAATTATTAATCATATAAACAGCACATGTGATGTTGCTTGCCTATGGAAGTTATTACTGATCAATAAGTTTCTAAAAGTAAACATGGTACAACGTTACCGAACGGTGAACACTAGAAATGATTCGCGTCATTTTGGTTCCACACATCTTTGTCAACCATCTAAGTGATATATAATTTCTGATGGATGGCGCAAGAAGTTATACAAGTCATGTAACCATCGCTTCATTAACTTTAGGCGATTTGTTTGAGCGATGGACTACCTTCTATTCATCTTAAAATCAAAGGTCTGCTCAGTGAACAAACCCCTCAGACAAAGCTTAGAATATCGCCACTAATTATGGCTTCATATTCTTTTCAAAGTATACTTTCGACTAAAAAGCTGAAATGTTTAAGAATAATATTCAATATTAGCGGTTATTGATAATTTCCTAATGCCACTCTCATAGAAACCCTCGTTTCTATTGGCAAAAACTGGGTCAGTTTATTTTTGTAAGTTCCTCTTGTGTGTGGCCAGACGTTGTTCTGATAGAATACAATTCCATAACCGCTTCTATGCAATTGCTTCCTTCTTTGCTTGTTGACAGAGCAGGTTCAATTTAACAGTTTGGTCGTAGCGTCTTCATAGTAGATGATTCCTTGCCAATCACTCCAAACGCATATTAAGATCTTCCTGATCAACGCGTTTCGACCACGACTGGACAGAACCATAAACGACCATAAGCATATATAGAGTATTTTTACTTTGCAGGTATCCCATCTTTGACGCGTGCTGAAACTATGGTATAAGAGAACTTAGATTCTGTGTCAGCTCGGCAGCAATATGACGCCAAATTGGGTAGACTTTACAAGATACGATTTGGAATAACTTTCTAGGAAGACATAAATCTCATAATTATAGAACAAAAATAGTTTCAACTGTTATTTTGTTCTTTCTTAGTGGTTTGTAGCTTTATATATAATATTTTCCAAAATTTTTAAAACATATTTCAATTATTTATGCGCTACTTTGTTTCGAATAAAATCAATTTTAGTACAGGAACTTTATTTTTTAAGTATTTCCAGAAAAACATGCATAGCTCAACCAGCAGCTTCAGATTTTTATTACTCATTTCAAAAACCCATGTTATTTCAGTCCTAATATGCGAATACAAATGTCCCGAAGTCAGCACATTTAATTTATCCCAACAAAATATTTTTTACGGTCGCCATCGAAATGTGAAAAATCGAAAAAAATTAAACCTAACAACAATGATTTAATAAATAAATAAAAAAAAATTATGATCAAACAAATGTGAGCAAACAATTCCATTATGCATTTCATGTTTGATTGGCAAAACCGAACCAATACAGTACAGTTATAAATTTATGCACATGTGCGCACATTTATTTGCCAATAAACTCAGATTGTCGAGCTATAAAAAAGCGGTTCTGTTAGCTATTGTATTAAATGTTTAATTTAATTTGTATTACTTTACCAAATGTTGTACAGTTACACAAATTTTCTGTCAATTATATTGACTTCAAGCTTACACACATACTATATACTACATTTTTATTGTGAGTACATTTCGCTCTATTTTGGCTTGAATATACGCTTAGCAAATACTGAACTACAAATAAATGTGTATAATTATATATTTTTTCAGTTAAAAAAGAATTTTTACAACGATTTTAAATTAATTTGCTTGTTGACTTATAACAGGCATTAGCTTTGTATCTTAACTGCTAGTAGCTACTAGCTATTAGGAAGAAGAAGACTGCAAGTTACTCTCACAAAGAGCCAAACAACAAAGAAGTAAAGTGGAAAACTAGCAGAAAGTAGGAAGAAAATATCGAAAATTGTTTTTTACAATCCCTTCATATCAACACTTGAAAATTACTTAATAGAATTATTCTGCTAGTTTTTGCAATTTTTTTGGGTTAAGAAACACTTTTCAAGCCTAAACTTTTTAAGCTAGTGATAGTTAGCACCTAAGTTATAGAGCTATTACTTCCAAATATACAATGTTTTTTGGTAACGGCCTCTTAATGCCTCAGATAATTTCTTTTGCAAGCATTCAGTCGCGATGAAATTTGTTTGCTTGCAATGCGAACTATACTACACACCCTGTCACAACTATATCACCAGTCGAAATTTTGCAATTGTGTTCAGACAACTGACTGAAGGGAAAGATAATGTTCTGCGAAAATAAGTGGCAATACAATTAGCAACGAATAACGGTATTTGCTTTAAATTGTTAGTGTGATTTTTTTAGATTTTCCTAGAAAAATGCATTTTATGATTTTTTCACAATTATATCACCACTACAGCTAACTAATTAAAATACTATTTAACACCTCTTAATTGAACGGTAAATAGTTGACACAGGCACATTGAAATTTTATTCCGCCTTAATTTGCGTGGTGAAAAGTTTTTTTTGTTAGTTAAATTTTAGGACTTTTCAAAAGAAGAAAAAAAGAGATATACCTATTTTGTGGTATGCGTAGAGAGATAAGTATTTTCCTCGTTGCATGTTCGGTTTTCTTTGTTTTTGTAACACTTCACGTAAACTTACTTTTTAAACTAATCAACAATTTTAGCATTCCTTTCAATTAAACAGCCAAAAACTCAATGTGCAGCTGGTGGTGATATAGTTGGAAAATAAACATAAAACGCATTTTTTATTAAACTCTGAAAAACCACACTAACAATTTAAAGCAAATACCGTATATTTTATACGATAATATTAATGTAAAATGTAACATATGCCGCGAAGTATATAACACCCAGAAGGAATCGTCGGAGACCATATAAAATATATATACAATATAAATGATGACGAAGTAAGAGAAGTTTTTAAAGAACACAATTTCGATATAGAAGCGGAAAAAGTATGTTTTACTCTTTTGTATAGACATCTGTAAAGTATATGTAAAGTTCTAATAAATTAAAGGGAGGTCATTCTTGCACTGGATAAAATCTCTCTGATAAAGGAAGGTGCTGAGTTCGCCTTTACTTCTTTAGGGATAACACAAAATATATATCATAAGGAATTATGTGAAAGTCTTCACTAGTTCGACTTTTTTTCTTTTTTCTAATCCGTGTTTTTTAATTATTACTTGTTAAGCCCTAACCTAACCCCTGTAGCTTTAAAGGGTTAAATCAATTTAGAAACCTTAAAAACGACATAACTTTGACAACTTATTCTGGTAGTAAGGGAAAGTAAGTGACTTTCCGGTCTTCTGGGTTAATAAAACGTGGGCGTGACCCTGGCCCTTAATAAATTTAATGTACATATCTCATAAACAACTAAAGCTATATCAACTAAACTTGCTGAGAATAATACCCACTAGCTCTTCCTTAGTTGGTGTAAAAACCGCTGAAATCGGATGATAACCAGGCTCACTCCCCATAAAACTAAAATTGCGATGACTGTCTAAAGGTGATTAAATGCTAAAAAGGAATCGGTGTAAAAGTTCGACAATGGGCGTAGAAACGCCCACCTCATTTCTCAGGTACTACTCGACACATTCCAAACAAATTTTGTACACTCTTATGTTACATTGTAAAAATGGGCGAAATCGGACTACCACTATTTTAATATTCTTTTACCCCTTTTTTTTACAGTATATAAATCAAAATCAATGAAGTGATTTGAATAAAACTGTGTACAGATTTCAAGGTATTTCATCTTACGCCCAAAATTGTCGAAGTCGGATTATATGTGAACCCCAGTTATTATGGCAAAATTTTTACCAAAAGATATCGGTCAATATGTGAGATATATTGTATTATTACTTGAATTATTGAAATTCAGACAGGTACAATGAACATGAAGGAAATTTGTCTAAACCTTCACCCTAATATAACGGTATCCACTCACTCCTTCAATTACTTTTTGGTAAAAAAATTGTGAATATCGGTACTTTCTATTGAGAATTACAGTTTTGTCCACATAACCGTTGTTTTAAGTATACTTGCAAATTATTTAATCCTGATTTAACAAATAAGAATGTTAATATTTAACAGAAGCATAAGCGTTTATATAATATTATAAAGAGTTAAAATGGCATATTTTCTTATGCCCATCAATTTATTTTGCTGAACATCAGCCGTCTAATGCCATAATGGTTTGGTCGTATCATCATTTCGTTAAGCGATTCTTTGTTATCTAGGGAAGCCCATACCGTTTCGACATCATTTCCGAGAACTCCATTAAGGTGACTGAAAAGTAAAATGTGGACCATCACAAACGCTAATAAGCAAAATTACCTATCAGAACAATATCCAAACCGCCAAGCACCTCTAAATGCAGATGCACAATTACTTTTAGAATCATTATTATCACCAACATTCGTTGAACATTTCCTTCCGTAACGATATTTTAAGAAATCAGCAGCATTGATGCGTCAGCAATAAAAAACTCTGAGTATTTGGTGACATTAAGTCTTACCTCACTAGCTTGGTACTAATTTGCACAAAAACACTCACCACTTTCCCTTACATACTTGCTCCCGAATAAAATGTAAAATATAATGACGAATTAAATACAATCATTTTACGCAATTAACTGTCATTTTGAAGTCATCAATTAAATAATAAAACGGTGTAGGTTTCTGGGGTTGAGCAGAAAAAGATCCGGCTGTCCAGTCGTCGATCCATTTTGTTGATTGGGCAGAGTAGTGGGATCGTGTGTGTTGTGTGTTGGTATCCCTCGGTGAGTTGTGTGAAGTTGTATGTATTGGTGTGTGGTGTGTTGGAGTGTATCAATGTTGCTTGTGCAGTGGTGTGTGGTGCTTGTAGAGGGATGTTCGATGGCCAAGTTCTATAAAAATCCACTAAGTTACTTTGACGAGTGACTTAGACCCCAAAATCGATGTCCTCTTTACAAAATAGCACCAATTCGATGATATTATTATTATTGAATAGAATTTTGTAAATACCACTCTTCGAGCATTTCGCTGCTGCTTTCATACATTTAGACGGCTTGAATACTCTGAAATAAACAGTTCTACATATTTATAACCGCCTAAAAAATCTATGGTATACTCTATGCACTACATGCAAAGTGCTTCTAACAAATTTAACACTTGAAAGAGATACAGAAACAGTTAATAACTTTTGTCGATTCCGAAGTAACTGCTCATCATCATCGTTAACGGCTTCTAATTGCATAACACATTTGCAATTGCAATCGTACAATTTACCTGTGCCTTTTTCCTCACTGAAACAACGATTAGAAAAATTAAAAAGTATACATAATAAATACTAAAAATAAGGCGAAACATTTTTTCCGCGAGTTGGGGTAGCAGATCGGTTGCCGAATTAAAACTAACTCTTTCTGAAGTATGGATTTAAGTAAAATATGCTACAATAGGGTTTATATGTCTATATATGTATATACACATACACGCATTCAGCTAATTATAAAAATAATCGATAACTTTCGGAACTTGACGATAAGCAATTTAAAATTATATACAGCTTCAGTTTCATGTGTCATTTGAACCAAAATCTAATGTTGAAATGAGTAAATATATTTTACATAAAAAACACTGCCTTACAAATTCATTACATACATAGCTTAAATTCAGACCGATAGAATACCTTTATTGTCGAAAATCATCCACCAAGAGTAACAAAAGTTCGGTTACGCATTTAGCACTATTCATTGACTGCTCCTAATTGTAAATGTTTGACAACGATGGATATAATAATACGCTGAAAGTATGGAAAGACGAAGGCTTTGTTTTTCTGATTCTACAGCCGTTGAAAAACAGACAAAGGTTTGAGAAGGATACTTGTTGAGTTTAAATAACCACTCAAATTCATCTGAATTACGAGACGAATTAAAACATTAAGTTTCACAGTCACAATAGTGCTTAAAGTTTTTAAACGGAAAATAGGAGTGGCACCGCATATTTAGGTGAAATCCTATATCTCAGGAACTATTTTACCAATTTCAACCAGATTTGATCCACAACATTATTCTGATATATGTAGTTATCCTACAAGTACAGTGTAAAAATTTGCGAAATCGGACCACAGCCACGCCTTTTTACCGTATAACCCATTTTTTAATTCCATCTGATTTTTTAACTTTACATTACAAAAATCCAGCACCAGTGAAGATGTGTGGCAAAAATTTGCACAAGTAATGCTCTCAGGGTATGCCATCTCACATCAAAAAATAGTCGAAATTGGATCAAATTATAAAGCCCTTAGTTAACGAATATGTAAACCACAGTGCCTATGACCGACTATTTACAATAAATATCGATCAATTTGTAAGATATAACAATGAAACTTAAAGAACGTCTTCTCCCGTGTCCTGGCACCAAAAGATTGACTTTAAGACCGTTTATGTCTTCTTAAAAGTAAAATGGTTTAGCGCATGTTAAATTCTCGTTACTTATCTCAGCGAATATTTCAACATCACTTTTTTCGGTTATTCTTATAGTTTAAATTGTATATACTTAATCCCGAAATGAGGCAATAAGGCGAGTTCCTTTCACTATCAAGATGATGCTAACAAGCAGTCTAAAATGTACCATATACGTATAAATACACCATTAAAATATGAAGAGAAAAAATTACAATTTTAGTTCGCATCAAAGGCATTATTCAAACTGTAGAATATTAATATTTAGAGCTAACAATTAACCCTACTAACTAGCCCGTATGGTTACAATCGCTTGCCTTGGAGCGCTTGAAACTTTTACCCTTTAACTAATTATTTTTACTATAACTCCGTACTTATGTAACCGAATGCTTCGGGTAAGCATTTATAGTTATGCACATTTTCTTGGACCCATATGTGTTCGCTCGCACTTGCATTCGCTTTCGCCAGGCAAAAAGGAGGAAGGAATACTGAGAAAAGGCTCGTATCCAAGCCGAATGCGATAAGGCGGTATTCCAGTGGTTCGCTCCGGGTGTTGTAAAATTAATGGCATTTGCCACTGTAATATTGCGAAGCTGCTGAGTATGGCTATGATGATAATGTTCATGTTGATATTGATGTTGATAAAGATGGCAACACCGTTGCTAGCACACACACGCATACGCATTTATGAATGTGTGTGTAATTAAGTTAATGTTGTTGGCATGTGTTATACTTATGCTTCAAAGTTCATTGGGTTCTTCCCACACCACACCCCTCTTGAATTGTTGCAAGCCTGTGCCGCCCGCCACAGTACTAGAACCTCAACTATTATTATACCCTGAACAGGGTATATTAAGTTTGCCACGAAGTTTGTAACACCCAGAAGGAAACGTCGGAGACCCTATAAAATATATACATAAATGATCAGCATGATGAGCTGAGTTGATTTAACCATGTCCGTCTGTCTGTATATATACAAACTAGTCTCTCAGTTTTTATGCTATCGATCTGAAATTTTGCACCTGTCCTTTTCTAACAAAGAAGCTGCTCATTTGTCGGAATGGCCATACAAACTGAACAATCGGAATCAAGTGTTTGTATGGAAAACTCTTTCATTTGACGAGGTATCTTCACGAAATTTGGCATGTATTGTTATTTAAATCATTAATTTAATCTCCGAAGAAATTGTATAGATCGGATGACTAAAGCATATGGCTGCCATATTAACTGAACGATCGGAGTAAAGTGCTTGCATGGAAAATTTTTTTATTTGACGAGGTATCTTCACAAAATTAGGCACGAGTTATTGCTTAAGGCAACAAATTATTCTCCACAGAAATTGGTCAGATCAGATCATTATATCATATAGCTGCCATACAAATTGAACGTTCGGAATCAAGTTCTTGTAAGGGAACTTTGAATTTGTGAAGGGTATTATAGCTTCGGCGCAACCGAAGTTAACGTTTTTTCTTGTTGTTTATATGCGTATTTGTGTTTGTGTGTGTGTGCACTTATTTTACATAAAATTAAATGAAATTAATTATGGACGATAAGGTTTTGCTTTTAGTATTTGCTGTTTAATCGCTTTTTACTTGTGGCAAAGTTTTAATTACATATGTACATTTAGTTGCAGATTTATTCATTTTGACTTAACTATTTTGTTTTTGTTTAAATAAAAAAAAAATAAAAATTTAATGTAGCAGTGTTTTTATTGGCTCTGTGCTTTACATGTGCTGCACATGTGTGTTGAAAGTTTTCAATTTTATCAAATTAACTTTTAGATTGACAATGAGAATAAATGTACATACGAATTTAAAAAGCAAAAGGCAAAAGATAACTTCAGTTTAACCAGAGCTAAAGCACCCTTCATAAATACAAAGTTCCTTACAAGACTTTTGATCGGCCAGTTTGTATGACAGCTTTATGTTATAGTAATACGATTTAAACACATTTTTCGGAGATTACATCATTTCTTAAGATATAACCGTCAAATGAAAAAGTTTTCCATATAAGCACTTTATTCCGATTGTTCAGTTTGTATGACCGCTATATTATATAGTGGCCCGATATTGGCCGCTCCGACAAATGAGCAGTTTCTTGGTGAGAAAATTTCAGATCGATATCTAATTCGTATATATACAGACGGACAGGACTAAATCGACTTAGCTTGTCATGCTGATAATTTATATATTTATGTTTATTAAATTTGTTAAATTCATGCATTCATAGGTTAATATTAAGTTTATTTATATCTTTGCAACAAGTTATTCTACATCCTACTTTACATTGTTATCCTAAGAATTACACTACTACTATTTCTCTTACATGCATTAATTAAGCTATCTTAATAATACATTAAATATTGAGAGCATCATCACCTGTTGTTTGCTGATCACCGTTACCTAAATACTTGGGTCATTCCATGTCAAATCGACAAATAGTTGGTCGCGACCCTCACCGATTCGAATGAATTTTGGTGTAAAGTTTGGTCTTATCATAAAACGAAGTTCTGCCAAAGGAAACAATTTTGAAAAGATTTTCCTAAGAGCTATACGAAATTGAAAATTTCACTGCTTTCCCGATTTTATGAGTTTATTTATTTAATATTTCAGAAACTACTGTATATCAAACAAAGAACGCTGGTGAGTTTTCAGAGGGCACTTAGAGGTATGGGAAAAAAATGGTTTTGAAAATTACCAAAATTAAAAAATTTTGAATTTTGGAAAACCGTAAAATGTAACCATCGCGGAAAAATTTGGCCTCAAAATTTTTTATGTCATACCTCTAACATATCTAAAGAAATTCAGAGGAGTGTTTTTTTTCATTTCAAAGATATGAATTTTTGAATTTTGGCAAAATATTTTTTTCTTTTTTTCAACTATGAAGCGGAAGGCAGAGGAACACCTTCAGGAGGTGGAAAAGCTTTTTACCAAACTAGGGAACTTTCCTTTCATTCTTTCGCCGTGATTTCAGCCATTTAAGGAAAGAGGATACACTGTTATTAGAATTATTAGAAAAATATTCTTTCTGAATTTCATTAAGATTTTTACATATTGACGGATAGATGTGGTATAAAGTGAACCGGAGGCTCGATAATATATATGTTAGGTATATGGGGGCTACAGGAAGTGTTGACTTGCTTTTACCCTTTTTTGGCACAAGTTATTGTGCGATTTGGACAATTTTTAGACGTAAGATAAAATACCTCGAGGACCTTTGATTTGTATATTCTAAAGTGAAAGAATTAGACGGAATTTAAAAGTTTGTTTTTTGGAAATTATTCGTGGTTGTCATCGGATTTCGCCCATTTTCACAGTGTATGATAGGAATGTTGGGATTACTTTATACAACAAATAAGTTCCTGAGATTTATACCATATATACTTCACCGAAAGGTGGGCCATGCCACGCCCTTTACCAATTTTAACACCCAAACCTATAAAACTTTTCTTTACCATCTTGATTGTGAAATTTAATACTTGTGGGTCATCGTATTTTGAGGAGTGGGCGCGGTTATAATCCAATTTAACCCATTTTCACAGAGTTTGAAGAGGTGGTAAAATCACTTCTTCTAAGCAAAAAAATGTTTTGCAACCATGTGGCCCTTGCTACTGCAACCTCTTGTACTAAATTACAGTTTTGTATCTTAATTTGCGGCTTAGTTATGGCACTTTAAAAGTTTTCATTTAATGGCATTTTGTGGGCGGGGCAATGAACAGATTCAACGCATTTGCAATACCAAGCTCCCCTAGGTGCTAAGGATTGAGCGTATCAAGTTTCATTACGATATCTCAGTTTATATTCAAGTTATGACTTGCACGGACAGACGGACGGACAGACAATCAGACTGTTGGGAGAAATCCCGTGTCTCGGGACCTGCTCGACCAATTTCAACTAAATTCGGTACATAACATTCTTCTCATTAGCGGACTACAGTTATGCCTACTTCCTTTATAACACAATTTTACAATCCATCTAATTCTTGAACATTCCAGTATACAAATAAAACACCAACTAATATAACGGGATAAAACTTTGCAAAATTAGTGCTTTTAAAGTGTGCCATCTTATGACCAAAGTTTGATTGAAGATCGAACCATAACTTTTCAAGCCCCTAGTACCGAATATGTGGACTTCAGTACCTAAAGTTGACTTTTTACCGAAAATATCCTTTCCTGACAATAGTATATCTGAATGTCAAAAATGGGTTGAACGGATCACTACTAGCCAATACATATGTATATAATAGAAAAATGTTCTAACTTCCGGTTGAATTTATACAGCATATATCGGGCAATATGTGAGTAATCTAAATGAAAATGAGAAAGCGCGTTTTATTAATAAAAATGTACATTTGTGCCTAATATGGGATAAAATCGGGTAAAAATTCAACCTAGCAACTATTTTCGAACTTTGGGCTGACTTTCCTCTCTATAAATTGGTGATGGTATGTGAGGTACTTTAATAAAACTCTGGGAGCATTTTATTTGTACGTGACATGTTAGTAGTATATGGTATCGGCAAAAATAGATAAAACCGGATCAATACTACCCCCAACTCCCATATATTGTACTACATATAATGATTCTCAATTTTCTAACAAGTTTTATGACTAGTAAGTCGACCAGTGTGTGACTTATATATTTACAAAATTGCTTGAAAACATATCCTCAAGAATATACCCTTTCTCTACCCCAATAGAGTTTAGAAAGTGATTTCCGTCTTTTCCCCTAACTTGAAACCGTTCAGGCTGGTCAAAATGTGATATTTTAATGAAGCTTAATAGACAAGTTTCCTTTAAAAAAAATATAAATGACGAGAATGAAGAATGAAGAGACGAGTTGAAATCCGGATGACTGTCTATCTGTCCGTCCGTGCAAGCTGTAACTTGAGTAAAAATTGAGATATCTTTATGAAACTTGGTACACATGTTTCTTGGTACCGTAAGACGGTTGATATTGCAGATGGGCGTAATCGGACCACTGCCGCGCCCACAAAACGCCACCAACAGCCGTGGCACCGCCTACTTTTAGGTGAAAACCCATATATGTGGACCCCAGTGCCTATAGTTGACTTTTTACCGAAAATATCGGTCAACATTGAACAAGGCGGCAAGATCCACAAAGAAATCTAAAATGAGTATACCATTTGACTTTGCGAGAGTATAAAATGTTCGGTTACATCCAAACTTAGCCCTTCCTTACTTGTTTAATATAAAGTTTTACCAGAACCTGAAGGCATTTCCCGGGCATTTATTCTTGCTAGTTGCAAGAGCATAAAATGTTCGGTTACACCCGAACTTAGCCTTTCCTTACTTTTTTTATAATAAATACATTTATTTGTTAAATTTTTGAATATTCTGTTTCTCGATAACTTAGTTTTTCCTTCGTTTGAGTTTTTATATACCTCAAAACTCTGTCAGTTCAAAATTATTCCAGTTGTCAAAATGGTCAATAATCCTCACTCCGTATCAATATGAACTGAGAAATAATAAACATGTAAATATAAACGGTTATGAACCAATTGTTTAACAATTGCAACGAATTCCGTTACATAAATATAAGCATGCAGTTACTTGCATAAATATAGAGTCCCATTGTTTCATAACAAAAATATTTACAATGACAACAAAAGCAACAAACGAAAGTGAACAACAACTGTCGATATTAATTGACAATAAAAATTATCTGCAGAAGTCATGAACAATCGAAATTCATTATAAGCACAAACTCGTGTTTCAAGGGTCACGAATTACTCGAATAAATGCTGGCATGTTTCGTCGACTACTCCAGCCACTAAACAGCGTCAAGACTTTAAGCATTTTCTTTATAACTACCTATATCTTTACAATAAGATTTAGCCACAAAAAGTGCTCTACTGATATGTACCTGGTACCCGAAACAATGAGGGTAACAACGGTTTTCTAATAAATCAAATATAAATCTTAAAATTTAAAACTGTAGTTACATTAACTTTATGACAAGCGGATGGTTATCCGGACGGTTTATCCGATCTATACTTTTCTAGGTCTACAGCTCCCATTTTGGAAGTACTACAGCTGCAGTTCCATCACTATTACGGCAACTAGCCACATGCAAAATCACTCTGGCACTTGAACTCGGCGATGGCATTTCTTGGACTCCCAGCAATTACCAAGATTTTAGTTGCAATGTTCATGGCCCGAAACATAGATACAAGAATTTTGTTTTCAGTGTAACCAGTTGACTGGCTAAAAATGGTTTAAAGTCACTCAAAATGTCATTCTAGAGTCTCTACACCTCATTACCCAAGAAATTGATGAGTATTTAAATTCGCCCTCTATCTAAAAGTAACTTGCATCTGCAATTATCCTCGTTGTTAATGTCGGATACAAATATTAACTTCACAACTTTTAACTCTGCCGGTTTGAGTGCGCTCTTTATTATGACAAAAATTTTAAATACTGCAGAAAGATAAAGAAGTAAAAACTATTACAATTGTTTTATTATTACTTTTTCGCCTCATTTTAAACAACTGCGCTCGCAGCATGACAGCGCCCAACTGATGCGCCATCCAAAGCAACAACAATCAATTTTTTATGGTCAGTAAAATGAATGAAACGCTCGGAAAACTCATGGAATTGAACAGAGTCGGCAGAACAGAAGAGAAGGGGGACGCGGGGGATTTGGTATTAAATGGAATTGATAAATGGTATAAAAGTCGGCAATGATGCGCATAAGTAACACACACACACACACATGTGAGAGACACATATACTCACAATTTTTTCTTCCACATCCATACAGGCATTCGATTATGGTAATGGGAAATGTATATTTGCAGTTCGTACGTAATTCGTTTAAATTCAATACACTCAGATAAAGTTTACAATTAAAGTGCGCAGTATCAATCAAACTTAATCCGATTTTCATGAAACCGCCGTCGTACATACAAACAAACATTTAATATATATTATGTATGTATGTATAACCTACGAAATACAATACAGTATACCCGAACACTCCTTAGACTCATTCCTTTCGGATACAGTCGCGTACGAAAACCTTAAGGGTACAATCGTATTATAATTTCTGTGTAAGTTAGATAACAGTGTGTTCAAGTGATATACATGGTAGACAAAGGAATCCTTTGAGTTCTGAAATGCATATTCAAAAAGAGATCACTAGTTAAAATAGGTTTTTCCTCAGGACATGTTCGCACAAAAATAACAGTTCATTTCATAGGAGGGGAAAAAGCAGGAGCAGCCATAATTATTTTACTTCTCATCTCGGATACCTCTTACAATATTTTTTTCGGAGTTGGTCTTTTTGACAGCTATTACTTGATTTATCTCAGTTTGGTTTGCCATTTCATAACGAACAGAATTTATTACCAAAATGAACGGTTCGCGCGACACATCGCGCGCTTGGTCCAATATTCAGTCGACATAATCGCCCAGAAGAGTCGGTAATTCGAGCAACAGTCGGTAATTCGCATCACGTTTACTATATTAGATAATGCACATTCCCAGAGACGCCGTACAGTGCGCATGGAAGACGCTTTTGCTGCACAAAACGAGATGAATACTGATCCCGATTTTCACAAGAAAATTTTGTTCAGTGATGAAGCTCACTTTTGGTTGAAGGAGTTCGTTAATAAACAAAATTGTCGCATTTGAAATGATGGTAATCCACAAGCCTGTTAGACGACCTTTGATTCCAACAAGACGGCACTACATACCACACATCCAATGAAAGAATCCATTTATTGAAATTTTTGGTGAATGCATTAAATCCCGTTGGGGGGGCCTGGGGCGTGGCCTCCAAGACCGTGCAATTTAACACTTCTGAACTATTTTTAGTAAAGTTTGATGCTTTGGAAAATAATATTCGGCCATTATTGCTGAGATACGACTGCAATTACTGCAAAAGGTAGTCGAAAATTTGGCCACTCAGCTGAAATTAATTCGAGCCAGCCGCGGCGGTCACTTGAAATCATTTTCAAAACATAATGACAAATAATTATTTTTAAAATAAAGCTTCTTGGCCATAATATTAATATTGAAAACCACATGTATAAAAAACACTCATCATATGATTGGCACTTACAACATCTAGCATCCAACAGCTTGGTCAAATTTCTTATTTTATTTAAGCTGTGCGCCTTAATATTATATGAGGGACCTATAAATTGTAATATGCCCGACCCTGTTCAAAAAATGCCTTGCATCTAACGGTGAAACGTTATGTTAGTTGTTCCTAGCCATGTTGTTTAATATAGACAACCCCGAAGTCGAATTAAGGTTACGTAGTAAGGAAAAAAGGTATTTATGAAAATCTTTATCTAGATATTGATCAGTCAGTTTTTTTGACAGCTATATGGTATGGTGGCCCGTTCTGAACAATTTGTTTGAAGAGGTATTGTCAAATAAAAAAATTTTCCATACAAGAACTTCATTTCGGTCAGTTGTATGACAATTATTTGTTATAGTAGTCTGATATCGGCGGTTCCAACAAATGAGCAGCTTTTTGAAGAAAACAGACGGATATCTCAAAAATTCAGGCATTTGAGGTCTGATAACAGCATAAGTCTTCGGGCTAAATTCGGACGGTAAGGTGGACGTGCAATAAAAATGCATCGATCATTAGGCATGCCAAATATGAGTTATGTCCACCAAGTTTCCTTGACAGCTTCCGAGTGTTAACTCGTGCAACGTAACTATACGATCATCCAAAATAATTTTGTAGAGTTTTGGATGATTCGGTTCATAACAATCTTTTCTGAAAAGCCTTTTCTGAACACAGTACGTACCGAAATTCCTTTTTTATCCAGTTTTATATCACTATGACGTTCACTCCTGTATACTTTTTTCAAGATTAGGTATAACTGCAAAATATATGCTATCGATTGTCTCCCTTCATATTTGCAAGGCCAAAGACGGAGAAATTTTCATAAAGAGCTAATCCTCGTTGGTGTGTGATCAATATACGGTTATTTAAAGGTTCCTCAGCTGGTTATAAACAAACATATATTTAGTTCTCAACATATGTGGGGAGCTGGGTATAATGCAAACATCATTTTTCAAACTTACTTATAGTAGCCTACCCAATTCGCCAACGAAAAGCGCGTTCCTGCATAAAAGCACTATAGGCGAAAATGCATGTGCAACAAACGACGGCGCAGCAACGTTCACCACTTATAGTTCAACAACTGGATTCGAGAATTTCAGCAGCAGATGGCAAATGACGGCAATGAGCAATAACGTGCACACATGAAAATTCAATTAACCACAAAATCTTTCAGGAAATTAAGGAAACTGATTTTTCAGTCAATTCGGCATTCACCGTTACGGTCGACTGAAATGATATTGGTCGCCATAAGCTGCGCTGCAATGCCGCCGCACTACCTACCGGCAATATGCAGTCAAATGAAATAGGTGGCAACCGTTGCAAAATTTAAATCAATGTCCGCTTTCAATGCAACGATACATCTATGTGTGTTTGTGTAAGTATGTGTGTGAATAAGCTGTATACCTGCAACTGATTTATACACATACATATGTACGTAAATATACGAGTATAGCAACAAAATGTTTATATTGCAGCGCGTAAAACAAAAACAAAAAATTATCACCATCAGCGCACACATCAACATTTAGCGAAATCCTTTAAATTGCAGTTAATGATTGTTTTCACTACATATAATTACCATACATTCTGATACGACCTTAACACGTCGACTAGCAACCGTTATCTGTTGTTGCATGCGTCATAAATACTCTTGACTACACAAACACAGCATATACTAATACATATATGCATGGTATATACACATACTTATGCAAATACCGCCTTGCTTAATATGTGACCAACACACACACATGCACACATGTAAAGCGCGCTGCAGGTAGGCTCATAAATGTTTGAAAGCAGCTCCCTGTCGCGCAGTCATTTTCTGCTGGAGCTTTAAGTCCTGGATTTGGTTGCTGACGTTTAATGCCAGTTGGCCTGGCATTACGCATTCTGCGGCCGCGCATTCGTTCGCTCTGGCTAGAACGGAAAATGGCCGGTGATATTTGTTGGTGCGCCAGAAGATTTGCATAAGCGATCACTGCGCTACACAAACAAAGGAGACAACGCAATCGAATAAATAAATAAACAGCAAAGCTACATAAGGCTGACGATGTCAGAGACAACAGCTTCGAAGCTGACGCTCTTTGCAGAATATTGTATACATTTTTTATAAAATAACTAAAGCTGGCTTAAATTTTCAGTGAATTTAAGAAATAAAAAGTTTGTTGCAGTATACTTTATACTTGAAAGCAGCTTCTTTCTATTAAGGGCATATTATAATTAGGCCTAAAGTCTATTGCTCCACTTAAGGTACACAAATTTTAAGGATAATATGCCAAGCTTCTTAGAGCGAGAAGTCATAACATTGTATCTTTCCAAATTAACTAATTCCCACCTATTTAAGTTTAGACTTATTTGTACTTTAAATTAAATTAAATAATTAAAATTGTATATATTACTTGTCATTAAACGCTTGATATAGAACGATATTTTCATTACTTCTGTCCCGAAAGTGCACATATAGATCCGATGGTTTACGAACTGAGCCGATCTGACCACAAACTGCTGCTTATGATATGTCTGTCAATTCTTTATTTATCTAATTACAATATGTAACGCAATCTAAAATATGGTTGCATTTTTGTAATGTCCATTGAGTATATAAGAGAGTTTGAATCACTAGTACTCTTGAAGGCGCTACCAAATTCGAATTTGACTTTGATAAACCAAACCGATTGGTGATCAAAATTCGTTGCTTTTTATAAAATACTAGCAGATCACTTCATTTGGCATCCAACTTTGGGGAAGACTTCACATAAACGATGGAATGTGGAAATCGATCTTTTAATATTATTTATATTTAATTCCGCACACGACCGCTTCGTAGGGAGACAACTGCGAGAGAACCGCGGTGCACTTTATTTCTTGACATTGACTCCCCTCCCGTGGCCTAATGATGAATACATCGCATATTCTGTTGCAGCCTAGCTGGGCTCATCGCCGCTCAACACGCGACTTTTTTCTAACATAGTTTAGAATTTGTGATATTTTTCGAATGGATTGTCCGAATCGAATTATTGAAAAAGTTGCATAAAGGTATTGGATCAGCAATGAACATAAATGAAGTAATTTTGATAAAAATTAATAGCATGTTACAAATAAAAACCCTTTACAGAGGCTTTTAAATAACACAGGGAAAACCCTTAACTTCGGTTGCACCGAAGCTATAAAACCCTTCACAAATACAAAAGGCTCCTTACAAGAACTTCATTCCTATCGTTCAGTCTGTATGGCAGCTATATGTCTTGAACAGTTTCTTCGGATATTACTTTGTTGCTTTAAAAAATAGTCCATGCCAAATTTCGTGAAGATACCTCGTCAAATGAAAGAGTTGTCCATACAAGCACTTGATACCGATTGTTTAGTTTGCAGGCAGCTATATATTATAGTTATCCGATATCGGCTTAGTTAAGAGAGGGCAGGTGCAAAAGTTCAGATCAATAGCCTAAAAACTGACCGACTATTTCGTATATATACAGACATACGGACGGACAGACAACGATATATTCGGTCTATAAGAGGATCAGACCTCAGATCATTATAATGGGACTAGTGAAAAGTCTGATCGTATCTATCAACTTGTGGCATTAAACTAAATTATGTCCAAGAAAAAATTTTTACACAATGAGGAATAGAATAACTCACAGTTTGACCGAATTGTTCGATGTACAGTTAGCTATAAACACAGACGCCTCATATTGTCTGAGTGTATGGTGCATAGACAGATTACGACACTTCTAGGTGAGAATCGATTGGTATTTTTTATTATTTATTAGTATTATTATATAATTTTGTATACTCTTGCAACATGTTGCTCCAGAATAAAACAGTTTTGTTTACCTAAAGGTTCGACAATGATCGTGACACTTTTAGGGGAAAACCCATATCTCAAGACCTGCTGAACCGATTTTAAATTAGTGTATAATATTATTTTGACATTCTTATGTTACAGCGCGAAAATGGGCGAAATCGGACTACAACCACGCTTACTTCCCATATAACTCAATTTTAAATTCCAACTGATTCTCTCACTTTCTGGTATGAAAATCAAGCAAAAATGAATGTAAAACTTTGCTTGAATAATGCCTTTAAAGGATACCAACTTATGACCAAAAATTGTTTAAATCGAACCAAAAATTTTCAAGTTCCTAGGTACCTAATATGTGAACCCCAGTTCATATAGTTGACTTTTTACCGAAAATATCGGTCAATGTGTGAGATATATAATTGAAATTCAGAGAGTATCCTTTCCTGATAATAACTGAAATATTTCTGTATGTCAAAAATGGGATGAATCGGGAATACTTCCCTTAGCCCCCATATACCTAATATAACGATTTTTGACGACTTCCACGTGACTTTAAACCGTGGAATCGGATCAATACTACCCCCAACTCCCATATACTACTTATAATGATTTTCGTTATTTTAACAAGTTTTATGCAGAATATATCGGTCGCTGAGAATTATTTATATATAAAACTGCTTCAAAATATGTTCTCGAGTATACCTAAGAAATGTGAACATTAATGTAACTAGCCCGTCCCTGTCTCTATCCCTAATATATACCATACAATGATTTCAGTCTTTCAAACTATCTTTAAACCGTTTAGGTTGGTCAAAATGTTTGATATTTTAGTGAAATTAAGTAAACAAGTTTTCTTAAAAATTTTGAATCTTCTGAGTTTCCCGGGTTTTGGTTCTTGCAAGTTGCAAGAGTATAAAATGTTTGTTTACACTTGAACTTAGGCCTACCTTACTTGTTTTTCGATATCTTCATTCATGCTACTTTCATTATTGTAAATCGAAAGAATTTTATAGAATTTATAACGGTGTTGGGATGAGGCATGACATGGGCCCACATTCGAACTTCAAGTAAATTTGGTTCGATTAGTTGCTGAAACCTTGTACTTCACTTGAAGTAGGTGAATAGTACTGATTCAAATAAAATCCTGCTATGCCATATTTGCTATTTAATTTAATATTTCTGATGTCTTTCAATAGAAAAATCACTTTAGTAGCTTTCAGCATGACCGTGTTATGAGCGTGGGTATTATCCAATGTTACATACAACGCCTTAGAATATAAAAATCGAGATCAAAAATCTTACACCGTAAAATGTACATAAATCTGTGCAAAAAAGAGTAAGGAAGGAATTTCGATTTCTTGAACTGTAACGGAACGTTATTGGAGATTATAAGTATAATCGGTATCAAATCTACTTTAGCAGTCGGGAGACCGTTCACGGCAATAGTATTAAACCACCCCACCGGTTAAGTGATAAAATCCCAAACTATGTATGTGTCTGGGTCGGTATTACCGACACACCACTTTAAGAGGCCTCTTCGAAACTTTATCACAATTATCATTATAAGGTTGGCACTACAAGCGGGTGTCGGTGTTGACTGCGTCAATAAGGCTTCGGCAGTCGTTTCTGCATTGCATGCAGTGATGCCAGTTGGAAATTTCAAGTTTCATCAAATCTGCATTCACATTATCCTTCCATCTTTCCATTTATTCGGGCGACATGGCCAAGCCAGGACAGTCGTTGTATTTTTATCCGCCGGACTATGTCCATATCGCTGATGAGCTTATCAATCGATCTAATCCGCTACTTCCCTACGCCCACGAGTAGGGAGCAAACATTCTTCGTAGAATCGTTGTTCGTTATCGTCCATTTCGTGGCTCACGTCGTTGTTAGTATTTATGCTGAATCCTAGATAGACGAAATCTTTCACTATTTCGAAGTTATAACTGGAGGAGGTACTTGCTTTTGTTCTCGTTCACCAGCAGTTCCATCTATTTCGCTTCTTTTTCTACGTTTGAGAATACTGCACACACAGACATATTGTTCTGGTCGACCACGTGGATACCGTCCGCATAGGCCAATAACTAGTGACTCTTATAAAAGATAGTAAGATTACGGTTAAGGTCTGCAGCCGGAATATCTTCTCAAGTATTAGATTAAAACAATCGCTCAATAAACGGTCGCCTTATGTTAAGCCACGTTAACAACAGGTATCAAACGGCTCGGAGAGGTTTTAAAAAGCCGAGGGTGTAAATAGGGTGTGGTATCAATGATATTGATAGCTTGGAAGTAGAACCTGAATCCACAGTCGTTGACAACAACGCTGTCGTACCACCACCACACCAATGGAAAATTCAACTTGCCATTATTAAATTAAAATACAACAACGCCTCAGACGCCGCCCTGGCGACGAGGAGCTGGTATTGGGCATGCTTCAACTGCTTTGACAAATATGATCAGAAGAACGCATGCCCAATGACTAGAACCTTAGTGTACTCGGCCCTATCCACAAGAAAGGTAATCCCGAAATCTGCGTCAACTACCGGAGCAATTTGAAAATTTCGTATAAGGTCTTATCGAGCGTACTCTGAGAAAGACTGAAGCCCATCGTCAACAAGCTGATTGGACCTTACCATGTCAGTATGTCTTCCGATCTGTTAAATCTAGCATCAATATTCACGATAGGCTAATTCCTCGAAAATTCCCAAAATCCCTAAAAAACTTTATCAAAATAGATGAAATTGTTTTTTAAGTTTTAAGGTACCATCCTCGAACTGTAAATAACAATTAAAATAATCATAACATTTAACTGTTAATCATGGCAATTAGTGAACACTTTAGTAAGAGTAATTATCTGCAACGCCTCCCCCTTTCTAAATTAATACTCTAATGATTAGATAAAATAAAGCAACGAGCCTCTTTTCAGAGACCATCAAACAGCTGCCCATTAGGCGCAAAAGATTAGCCCGCTGCAATGTCAAGCGTTCGTGGAAAGGCATATGTAAATAATGCAGAGAATTAACCACCTGAGGTTTTACTGAAATGCTTAAGTTACGAGCCCTAAGTTTTTCCAGTAATCTACGACAAAGTGCATAAACTCTTGCCGCACCTAAAATTCGTATCAACTACACACTTGTACCCTTTTTTCGATGTAAAAAGTACGGTAAGTTCAGCAGTTACTATAAATTTCGCATTAAACGCCCGAAGCCAAACGAGTTGCCCAAATTATACTGTAATAACCCAACAAATTCATTATCTCTAAATTAAAAGGTGCTCTTCGGAAGCACACAACAACTATGTACTCGCTACTCACTGTATGGGCTTATATGATTTTGTTTATGGCTAAGTATTTTTGTTGTGCGTGTGTTAGGTCCGCTGGACTTGTACATTCCATATCTGATTACTATTTTATTTCTTTACTCCAGACGATAGGTGAACACAAAGCAGCGGATAATAAATTTCAACCCACTTTTCGATATCATCAGGTACTTACTTATTCAGCGATGCATTTTTCCTTACGACAAAAACACCAAAAAAATGGCTTGAAACAAATGGTGCGCTCTGAGGGATCAGCAAATGAGTGGGCAATTATCAGAGACACCTATAAATGATGCTACATTAACCAACTGGATTAGGGTTGAAATTAAATGGGGATTTGTTGGCAGAGGTCAAAAGTGTTACGCATGCTAATCTCAACCTTTTTCTGCAAATTTTCGTATTTGAGATTTTCTCCCTTTGAATTTTGTATACCCTAAACACGATATATTTAGTTTGCCACGAAGTTTGTAACACTCAGAAGGAAACGTCGGAGACCCCATTAAGTATATACAAGTAGATATGTATAATATATATGAATATGATCGTTGAGTCCATTTAGCCATATCCGTATGTCTCTCCGTTTGTCTGTAAATACTCGAACTGGTCCCTCAAATTTTGAGATATCGATCTGAAGTTTTGTACACTTACTTTTCTCCCCAAGAAGCATCTCGTTTGTCGGAATCGAATATGTCGTACTGCTAAAGCATACAAAGTATGGAAAGCTTTTTCATTTGCAATATATGAAGAAATTTTTCAGATCGGATCCCTATAGCATATAGCTGCCATACAAACGTACCGATCAAAATCAAGTTCCTTATGAAAACTTTTTTATTTCTGAGGGGTATACTTGGCTCGGTGCAACCGAAGTTAACATTTTTTTGCAATTTAACAATTATTTCATGCACTGCTTTCTATAGTCCTAAATGAGCTTGAGTGTCTTCCGTATTTCACGTTTTATTACCATTCCTTTTTATTTTGAATTCTCTAGCTGTGATAGGAATTCGGAAAAGGGTTCGAAATAGCCTCAAGTGGCCTACTTTTCGGCAAAAAAATTCGCTTTTATATCCAAGGTTAAGGTAGGATTTGCGCAAATCGCATGTAATTACGCTAAATAAATTTTTAAATAAACATCTTCTCATGCCTTTTAGGACAGCGATCACAGAGAGCTCCTAAATAGGCAGTTGGGACTAGCTGTCATTACGACAAAAAGTATTCAAATGAAGATACGCATGCTGGAATGTTCCAGGCAAACGCAAATATTAATACAAATCGTACCGAAATGTTGCTTTCTGCGCTGAGTGCGTGTGAAGTTCCAAAAGTTTTTGTTGTCTCATTTGTCTGTTGTGTAATCCCTTCGAATGCTTGACTTTTTCGCATCTGCTCTTTGGTCGTTTGGGATTTTTCATTCTGGCGCTTCTTAATGTGTTTTTACGCGCTTCAGTGTCAAATTTCAACTTTGCTGAAAATTAACTTCGTATTGTTTTTCATCCTCTAGTTGTACTAAGTACACAGCATGCTATATACTCCGTTACAACTGTCGGCGAAAGTGTTATCTTGTGGTGTGTAGCTGAAAATAAACATTACTGAGTTAAATTGCCCGCATTGAGAAAGTCAAAATTGGCTTCAACAACATTTAATGAGTGGGCGTATACACTCAAGGGTAGAGGTACCCAGATAAAAGAAAGTCTTTATGTAGTGAAATGCGATGAAATTAAAAAAGAATATGTCGTACGTAGTGGCTTAATAGTATTCAGTAAAACATGTAGATTTAAGGGGCAAAAGGCGTTGATTTGCACCTCTTTTAAAATAAAATTCGGAGTAATGCTGTCATATACCCATCGAAAAGTTTTTTAACAAATGGAGCTATTAGTAAATAAGCGACTTTTTATTACAGCGAGTACGCCACATGAGGTTGCGACTACATGCGAACCCATTTGGGAATTTCTAACGCAGTTGAAAGTCAAACCGAAAACACAATTGATTGAGTTGGTGCAGTTATATGTAACTAAACATAGCTTTAAGACAGAGAGACACAGGGTTCATCATATAAACATAAATCTCACAATTATCCAATTATTTTAAGCCTTTTGATGTGATGACAACTACATTATTTGTACACCTCCAATTACTAAAACCTAGTGCTATAAAAAAAATCCCAAAGGAACTCTGCGAAGTTCGAACTTTTCGGTAATAGAAGCGAGAATTCAGATTCATTGATGGGAATAGCGCTTATACACGCAACAAATATATGAAATCGAAAAGCATACACTTTGTCTCAACAGTAGAGTTTACACATAACAGAAGCGTAGTAGTTTGATTTTTGATATGCTCAGTTTCAGTTTGCTTAAGTGATTTTGAAGTTATGAAAGTTTTCGTAATAGTAGAAGGTAGTACGACCATTGTCAAATTCTGAACTGATGCAAAGGAAAGGCTAATATATGTTAATTTCAAGTAAGGTTCACATAACCCGAACAGGGTATATTAAGTTTCTAACTACCAGAAGGAAATTTCGGAGACTCTCTAATGTACATATATACCTATGTACAATATATAAACGATTAGCGTGTCGAACTGAGTCGATTTAGCCATGTTTGTTTGTCTGTTGTTCTGTCCTCTATCGGCCTGAAATTTTCCACACGTCTTTTTCTGACCAAAAAGCTGGCCATTTGTCGGAACCGCCGATATCGGACCACTAACGCATATAGCTGTCATACAAACTGAACGATCGAAATCAAGTTTTAGTAAGGAAAGCTTTTGCGTTTGACAAGATATCTTCCACACATTAGGTATAGGTTATTGTCCAAGGCAACGTTCAGATCGAGTCACTATAGCATATGGGTGCCATACAAACTGACTGATCACAGTTCTTGCTTCGAAGCTAACGTATTTTCTTGTGTTTTAGTAGCTTTGATTATTATCGTTATTATATGGTTATTTCTGGGCGTGGTTTTCATATGTTATATTATGCTTCTCAATGGACAACAGTTACTAAACGGCTAAACTTTTTTGATTTGTTATTTTTTAGAAAATCATTCATTTAATTTTATTTATTTGATTTAGGGAAACATTTTATCATTGAAAGCAATGTTGGTATTTAATAGTCTCATTGACCTAAGTGATAATTTTAAGAAAAATCGAGTTCTTAAAATAAATTTTTAGGAATAACACCTCAAATATAATAAATTGTATGACAAAGTATATCAAAATATTCTCCAAAAGGCAGATTTGTTTAGACATTCGAAGATTTGAGTTAAATTTTCTACTTATAAAACACTCATTTCGACAACCTTTTCATAATTTAAGATAAGATTCATAAATTTGCTGTTAGTTTTTAATAAGTTATCAAAGACTAACAAACACTTTAGTGAAAAATTTTACTACTTCGTTTTACTTCTGTCAATTCTTATATCTTTGTCGTATTCACCAATACTGTAATATTCCTTTACATAAATTTGCATACAAACAACTGCCTTGCACTCGTAGTTGGCCATTAAGAACGACACAATAAACGTCAGTGATTTAACCAAAACTGTTAATGGCTGCCATAAAAATATGCATAATATTTTCTTTATTTAGGTGGTGAATCATAACTGTTCAAGTGATAAGAGGCCACGATATCTTTTTCAGAATTTTAGGCATGGTTGGGTCAAGCTTGCGATGCAGTAGGAGACTATGTTTAAAAATAAATTGCGAATTTTCAAATATTCTGTTAAAGGCTTAGTACCGGACCGTTAAGTATCGGACCGCCCTCGGATGAAAATTTTAAATATTTTTATTTTTGAACTCTGAGCAGCCATAGACATACATTTTGTCAGAAAATCTGAATTCGTGAAGCTTTTATTTGTATTTTAAGCTTACTTGTAATCCGTTACAATTTTAACCCTCTAAATAAAATGTATTATACTAAAACCCTCTGACTGCTGCCGCCTACACCTCGTTAAAATATGTACTCAATTAATTTCGAGGAAAAAGAGTAAGTCAGTAGAAATCCTTAAAAACGAAACAAAATGGAAAAAGAAATGTGCTTCAGCCTCGTTTGCTTTTAAGTCGAGCAAATAATTTTAATTGTTTTCATTTTCTTCAAATGCGATACTCAACAGAAGAGAACAAAAAAGCAGCCCGAAATGAAAATAAACGATTAGAAAAGTTTACGCAACTCACGAATGTGAAAAGGCAGAGAATTGCCAACTAGCAGTAAACACGCACAGTTCCCCGCCCAGTTCGCTCTCTGTGGCGCTAATACTCTTTTGGGGGAAAAAATGGCAAAAACTAGAATCTTAAATTCGTACGCAAATTAACCGATTGCATTTTACAATAATACCACATACACAACAACAAAAGGTATAAGTAAACACACTTACTTTAGTGCGGGAATGACTAAAGCAATTGTCAGTAGAGGAGTTGATGCGGACATTCCCTCGCATTACGTAAGAACTTTTTTACGCGCGGCGTTGGTGTGACCTGTCAGCTGATCCATGGGTGTCTCATAAATATCTGCGCTGCAAGTAACGGAGAGGAACATGTTTGTGGATTATGCTGCGCTCTTTTCTATATCAATTGTTTGTGGTGACTACTTCCACATCTGGGTGTGTAAAATTGTTGCCATATCTCCTCTTTATTTTTCTTTACATTTAGCTTTTGTTGTAGTGCAGATCCCTATGGTTTTAAGTGGGATCAAATTTAATTGGATTGTTTATTCTGGTGCTTTTTGTTTGTAGTCATCCACCAGCCTCAGCATAAAATGCTGGGCAAGTAAATATGTATGCGTATGTTGGTAAATGCGTGCTAACAATATGTGTATGTGTGGGTGTGTGAGCTCGTAAGTGTTGAGTGTCGACAATGTGAGAAGTGTAGAGTGGTCGCTGATACACTAGTAAATTAACTACAGATACCACGATGATCACAGTACATATTATTTCCGTTACTGCTGTTTCAATTCCGGAATACAGGTCCATATACAACCCGAAGATAATTGAGTGGTATGAATGAGACCACATATGTACTTTGAGAGGAGATTTCATATATCATAAACTACTTGACCGATTTGAAACGGTATGTGTCTAACATAACATTTCTACAATGCTCCACAAAAACCTTGAAAATCTGCATACTGCACATACAATAGTTCTCTGAATATTACCAATCCCATTTTTCTTCCTACTACCCAAAGATCTATAGATATATTAAGTGAAAATGTTTCATAAATTATATCCTTTTTATGTGGAACTCTTCTTTATAACTTTGAGAAATGTTACATTTTTCTTCGCCTCATCTCTATCTATACATATCATACGAATAGGTTAGAAATAAAAAAAATAGCTCATATCTTTCCTGATGATTTCCGAAAACTCGTACCTATATATCTGTAATTATAATTATATAGTAACATAAGATGTCCCGATAAGTGTATACCTTTTCCTAATTTTTACCGGACGTAATGCTTTCCATCGCTGATTTTTTGTCCTTTCATCTGACACCAATAAATTAGTTCGTTGAAAAACTGACGTCCGACAATGAGATCACTAGTTTGAAACCAGTTGTATAAGTGTATACCACTGGGGTGCCTACGTTGAGTTTGTTCTCAGAATTTACGTGAGACACTTTTGTTGGATTTTTGATAGTGACCTACAATAGTATTTGAGAAACAAATGCATAAATAACTTTTAAATACGCTTAAAACAAATTCATAAATTTGGATTTCGGTGCGAAAATGAATGTGTTTAAAAATTGTTTAATACTCCGGTTGTACGTGGGTGTGTGCTGTTGGCGGTGTTATTTTATTAGCCCATAAATGCGGCATAATAAAAAATGCAAATCCATTTATAAAATATGGAGGTGGGGTGAACTTAAGCTAACGATAGTTTTACGGTTAGTAGATATTGTAAAAATATCTGTCGCTATTTTTCAAAGCAACGAGTATATTTCTGATACAAAAATTAACAGCTTGGAGACCGCTTAAAATTCTTAAATTTATAAAGCGGTTATGGGGAATACGTGTGATGCAATTTATATAATTTTGTCATCATTTTCATTATTTTGAAGTACAATAAATCAACTGATTGTGAGCTTCTGCAGCATGCTTTTCTTTAAAATTATGTTCATATATAAAATAATACAACTTAATTTTTACCCCAAATGAGCTTAATCCCTGTATTTGCACAGCACTTTCTCAGTGGGCAGTGCCACAGTCAAAACTTTATTATTTAGCCGATCTAGCCAGCAATATTTGATATACATACATATGTACAATATATTAGAACATGTTATAATCATAATCTTTTTGTTATATTTTTTGCTCGGCGCATATTTAACCGTTAAATAGGTGTATCTTAAAGTATTGAGTTACCTCGACGAAAATGATGAATGTTGAAAACTATAACTAAACGAGTAAGATAGGGCTAAGTTCGGATGTAACCGAACATTTTATACTCAAATGGTATACTCGTTTTTGATTTCTTTGTCAACTATAGACAGTGGGCTCCACATATTCAGTACCTAGGGGCTTGAACAGTTTTGGTTCGATTTAGCCAATTTTTTGTCACAAGGTGGCTTACTTTACACGTATTATTTACGCAAACTTTTTGATTTGCATACTGGAAAGTGAAAAAATGAGGTGGAATTTAAAATGGTGTTATATTGGAAATAGGCGTGGTTGCAATCCAATTTCTTCCATTTTTTACTATAACATACAAATATGAGAAAAATGTTATGCACATTTTGTTGAAATTGGTTAAGCAGATCTCAAGATATGGCGTTTCACCCAAAAGTCTTATTTTGAACGTGGTTCCTATAAAGTCATCTCATACCATCCCAGAGATGAAATTTAATGTCTCTAGCTAGCTCTAGTTTATAGCTTGATTTACCGAGCTTTTAGTAGTTTTTAACAGTACCGTTATATGGGGAGTGGACGGGGTTGTCACCCGAATTCACCCATTTTCACACTGTCAATAGAGGGGTTAACAACATTTGTTCTCAGTGAATTTTGTTATTATAGGGTAGGGGGTGGGATCATGCCCATTTTAAAAAAAAAATTTATATTGCAGATGCTCCTTCCTAATGTGATCGACTAAAGCATAACAATAACAGTCTTCTGTCTTATTGTGGAGCTTAGTTATGACAATTTCTTTGTTTATGATTAATGACGTTTTGTGGGCGTGGCAGTAGTCCGATATCTGCAATACCAACCATCTTACGACACCAAGAAACATGTATACCAAGTTTCATAAAGATCTCTCAATTTTCACTCAAGTTACAGCTTGCACAGACGGACGGACGGACAGACAGTCACTCGGATATCAACTCGTCTCTCCATCCTGATCATTTATATACAAGTATACAGAACTCTGTATCTAACTCGAAAAGTTTTAGGTGTTACAAGCAACCGTTAGGTGAACAAAACTATTATAATCTGTCGCAAAAAGTTGCGAGAGTATAAAATTTTTTTTTAAATAGATGGGTTTAGTATATATGGCGTTAAAAATATTTCATTTCGTACCTCTCAGGCGGTTTTGTGATTTTTGAGTCAGTATTGTTTGAGCACGCTTCAAATATGGACAAAAGCGCAAATGTGTATTGTAAAAGCCAATCACGTAAAATTTTGGTTTCGTCGATTTAGTTCCGGTAAAATTGATATCAAAGGCATGGGGTAATGCTATAGGCTCCGGGAGTTTGGTTTGGAGGATTCTTATGCATCCAACTCATAGTCAAGACCTAGCACCAATAGGTTACTACTTTTACCTATCTGCTTTAAGAAAAGCTTGTAAAACTCGACTGTCTCAGTTCTTTGCCAATAGGGACAGAGTGGCATTATGAATATTCCTTCGACATGAAAACAAGTTATCAAATAAAACGGTACATATTTTACCTAAATCGGATCATATACGAATATATCAATCCTGCATACCAATCGGTTATAAAACCGGAATAGGGAGGATCTATATATTGATATATATCATCTCATTATCTCATTTTAGATCGATAACGGAAAATCGTTTGAAAACGTTTGAACTTACCCTTACATACTGGTTGCAATACAATTTCATTCATATGGCGCGGCGGCTGGTTTCAGCTAGGTCAGTGGTTTTGGTACTGTCGCAATTAATTAGTAACCCAACGATTACCCTCCTCCCGCCCAACCGACGCGAGGGGCGCAATTCGCATACGTGCGGAATTAGCCGAGTCAGAAAAGGCAAGAGAGTTTTTTAAGTGTTGAGATCTAAAACTGCTCAGCTACAGAAACAAAAATTTCAACAGCTAAGATCTAAAGTTACAATATAATAAATTGTCACATTTTCATTTATTAAGAGAAAACAATAAAGTCTTTTTAATTTTGAAAAGTGAGTCAGATAAGTCAAATGTGGTGGAATGAGAATTAAAATCATGACATATACGGCGTTTAGTTCAAAATTTGATCTACAGGATTTTAACAGTAAAGGTCTAAACTGCCTCGAAAGGCGAACCGGGATATTAAATTTAATATCAGACAGGAGAAAAGAACTGCAAACAATTCCATTCAAAAGTTTCACTAAAAATGTTATGCCAAGCATTTCCCTACGACGGTAAAGTGTAGGTAGATTAATAAGTTTTAAACGACTAGTGTATGGAGGTAGACTTACCCTAGCATCCCATCGGAAATGCGCTAAGGCGAAAAGTAAAAATTGTTTTTGAACCGACTCTAACTTGTCAGAATGGATTTGGTAGCTAGGGTTCCATACCACAGAGCCATATTCCAATATAGGTCTAACCAAAGTTGTATAAAGTGTTTTAGTAATATACGGATCTCTAAATTCTTTAGACCAACGTTTAACAAAACTGAGGACAGCTTTTGCTTTCAAGACCATGGTATCAATATGAAGACTGAAATTAAGCTTAGGGTCCATATTAACTCCCAAATCAACATAGTTAAAAACTTGTTCTAGAATATGGTGTTTTATTACATAAGAAGAGGGGTGCACAGATCTACGGGAAAAGCACATCGTCTTACATTTATTGAGATTCAATTGCAAATCATTTCTATCACACCATGCAACCAAATGGTTTAAGTCTGTTTGCAACAGACACCTCAGTTGAAGTGTATGATTTAAAAAGCTTTACATCGTCAGCGTATAATAAAATTTTTGAGAATGCTATTACTGAAGAGATATCGTTAATAAACAACAAGCACAGAATCGGGCCAAGATGACTACCTTGCGGAACACCAGAAGAAACATTAATTGTATCTGAAGGTGTATCCTCAAATATCACTCGTTGTGTTCTATTATAAAGATAGGAAGATACCCATTGAAGGAATCTTGGCTGAAAGCCCAGCAGATCAAGTTTATGTATGAGAATCGAGATATTTACTTTATCGAAAGCTTTGCTAAAGTCTGTGTATATAACATCCGTAATCTTATGTTCCCTAAAACCCAATGATACATGGTTTACAAATTCAAGTAAGTTTGTTATAGTCGAATTCCCTTTACGAAATCCATGCTGAGATGAGGAAATTAACGGAGAAATCGAAAAGGTTATATGGTCAGTGATGATAGCTTCAAAAAGTTTAGGTATAACTGATAGTTTTGCGATACCTCTATAGTTTTCAATGTTGGATCTAAATCCACTTTTATGCAAAGGGATTATAAACGACTGTTTCCATATTGAAGGAAATATACCGTGTTTAAGAGAGGAATTAAATATCCTTGTTAAAGGCAAGTAAATATATTTGGCACTATTTTTTAGGAAGCATGAGGGTATCATGTCTGGGCCATAACTAAAAGATGGTTTTAACTTATTTAAATTAAAAAGGACGTCTTCTTCAGAAATAACTGGAGCGTTAATTAAAGTATTCGAGTACAGCACTTGCTGATAAGAAAAAATTTTGGAAGAATTATTACAGTAGTTTGACTTGAAAAATTCTGCAAACATATTGGATATAATATCATTGTCACTTGAAATGATAGATTTGTATTTCATCGCGGACGGAAATTTGGAAATCCTGAGTTGGAGTTGACGAAATCATAAAACGATTTTGGATTACTTACAATATTTTTATTTACTTTATTTAAGTAATTATTATAACATTTTTTGTTTAGGTCAAAATATTGTCGACGCAATAGCGAATATTTAGAATAGTCGACAAGTGAACCGGTTTTTTTTAAATGTTTAAAGGCTCGAGTTTTTCTGTTTTTCAATTTATATAACTCTTTCGAAAACCACAGACTTATACTTTTGCTTTTATTAACAATTACTATTGGAACATACTTTTCAAATAATTTCATAATAATGTTATTAAAATGAGAGACACTCAATTCAATGTCACCATTATAATTAGGCCATGTTATTGTAGAAAGTTCTGTATTTAATTTTTTTAAATTAGCTTTTGCAAAGTTAAACCGAGTACAGAAGCACGAAGTTTGATGATTATTATCCCGTACAATGCCTGAGATTTCGACAGATATTTCCAAAGCAGGATGATATGAGTCCTCTGGTAGAACAAGAGGATTACTCTGAATAACGGAACACTTTGCAGAGGTATCAACGTATACTAAATCTAAGCATTTACCAAATTTATTCGGAATCAAATTAATTTGGTTCAGACCCAACTCGGACATTTTTTCGAAAAACTCATTAAAACATGACCGATTTCAAATCGGCACGATATAGTCATCGAAAGGTTTCCACGAAGCACACGGTAAATTGAAATCTCCTATTACAATTATTGAATCTGCATTATTTGCCATCGAGGTAGCACTATTTATTAAAGAAGCATGCTGCATGTATACAGATAAGTCCGAATGGGGTGGTATATAAGATAGGCTTAAATAAATAAAGCAACTATTAGCGTATACTCTAATAGATTTAAATTCAAATGAGTCGGTCCCTGGAACAAGAATATTTTCAGATGGGATAGAGGAATGCACGGCAAATAGAACACCTCCACCGATTCTGTTCAGTCGATCACATCTAAAAATTTGAAATTCGCTGTTTAAAATCTCATTATCAAAAATGTGAGGTTTTAACCAAGTTTCTGTAAATCCAATTATATGGAAATTAAAATTGGAACTACAGATTGTTCAAATACAAGTCAGTTAATTTTGTATTAAGACCTCTAACATTTTGATAATAAATGCTTAGCGAATTTCTACCAATCAGTTTTTTATATCGGTGGTTGCTTTTGGTAATTTAACAATGTTTTCCTCAGTTTGACTTCTAAGTTTAGGTTTAAATTCGCGTACAAAAGTCCCAGGTGGCCAGAATGAACTATCTAAGATCTTTTTGAATGTTTCAAGAGATACGTCTATTTTAAACGATGATATACTTCTATCATAATTGAAGTTAAACTTACGGATATTGATATAATCGATTTTTAAACGTGACGAAATGTAAGATGTAATATCCGCCACCAAGATATCTTTGGCAAGTCTCGAAATAAATATAGACTTTTCAGGTGGAATAACTATCAAATTATTAACTAAGCTACTAAGTTATTAGGAGGGCCTCTGGAACTGTGAGACACTTATTACTATTAGATAGAGCTTTTGGGGAATTGAGATCTTTGGAAGTTGACGGCTTATCACCTTGAGGGCAAGGAGAAGAGAGATTTATTAGGTCATTGGGAGGAGACGTTCTTTTCTATACAGAAGAACTAAGTGTTACTTCATTGGAAGGACGGTTACGTTTAGGAGCAAGTTTGGAGGATTCATGAGAATCATTCAGCCACTTAAAAGATTTGAACAATTTTTCGTAGTGCCTAAATTTTTCAGTGAGTTTTACAAGATCTTGACCGATTTCGTTAAAGCCATTATGTGTCTCCCTATAAACTTTAAATAGATCGATTTCAATAGATCTACAATTTAAACAGGACCAACGCAATCCCTTACAGTCGATAATAGAATCTAAGATTCTACCAGTCAGTCCAGCACATTTAAATGGTTTTGACTATCTACAAAACGCAGTTTCCAGATGTGCACTTGTTATCGCCAAGACACATTTATCGAACCTTTGGTAATATTATTTAAAATTACTATATTTTTGATGCTATTCTCTTAGATTTGTTTTTTAATAATTGCAGTTACAGCTCCATAGGCCCGCTAAATAGGATGTTATAGTGCACTAAAAAAATAATTGTTAGCAAACTCTGCTAGCTATGAGTCAAGCCACTCAAATTTTCGGCTGTGCAAATACTTGACATTATACTTGTATATTTATATGACATTCAAGTACACAACTGTATTCGACAATTTTGCAAGAACCCTTTTATTTGCTTATACTCGTAAATATTTAGTAGCAGGGTGGTGGGTGTACAAATCAAGCTTTGGCTGCGCGAACACTAAGTGCCAACTGTCACAGCCACTTTACGCTAATCACCACTTAAATGGGTTGTAAAATACTAGATAAGCTAAGAACTGTTAAATGTGTTGGAATTAATCGGTCATTTCTCTTAGCGTCGTTTCTAAGTACCCGTAGCAGCACAAATAAAAAACGAACCAGAAAAAAAGATAATACAGCACTTGCAACAAAAGCTAATAAACCAGCAACAAACCCAACTAAGATTTTAAAATACCACCGAATTCCATGCAACCAACACCCGCCACCCTCATACATGCGCCTTTGCAAAGTTTCTAAATATTTACGAGATTGTTATTTTGCGACTAAATACTTCAGCATACAATGTAAGCAACAACTACAATGTTTATGTTCACATTCCAAATTTTGCTTCTTCTACTTATTGTTGTCTCTTAGACGCACAGCGTTGGCAACTTAAAGACAGCGAAATGAGTGTCTTAGCGTCAAGCATACGCAGCGGCAGCCGCACGGTTTGAAGGAAGTAATCCCGTTATTTTGTCAACCGTACAACCGCATAATGCAACATGACGGCATGAAAGCCAAACCCTAACCAAACACCCGAACACGCAACTCCGACAGGCGGCTCAGCAGCGTGGACGGCGCACGAAGCGCATGAGTAATATATTATTCCAGTTGGCAGCATTTTCGGTGGCCATTGAAAAATGTGTTTCACAGCGCATTCTAAAGTCGCATAATTAAAATAAAACATTTGGGTTATTCAGCAAACTGCGGCCTACCAGGGAGAGGAGGCGGTGAACACTTCGCACAACGAAGCTTGTGCTACCATGCCGAAGTTGTGAGTGAGCGGCTGGCCATAAGCAGGCTGCGGCATTCTTCTTCGCAACAACCGTTAGGCAAGATGAATGAGGTGTCCAGCATGCACTAAATATTGCGGCTTTGTCTCTTGAAACAAGTTAATTTGTGCGCTTAGAAAATGGACTAAATAAAATTAACTGCCGCTGCACGCCGCTGCAATTGTGGCCAAGATTTCGCGCGTATATGCTCAATGCTTCTTCTTCTTCTTCTACCATCAACTATGCTACGAGTATTTCATTATTTTCTTAGCTGTTGGAGATTTCGCGGTAAACTTAACTCATTCAAGACAATGTCGGCTGAACTGACGCTGCAACTTCTCAGCGTTCACCCTTTCCATATTAGCTTCCTTTCGCTGTTTTTACGATTTCATATCCTCCAGCTTGCATTTGAGTTGCTTTCACAACGCGCCACAAAGTTATTGTTAGAAATTTGCCACTCAAACAAAGCAAACTTTTCTACAGCTTTTTCGCCTCATCTCACCTCACCTGCTTGATGCTTGGCGTCCGACTGCCTCCGCGCTTGACAAGTATTCGGTTGTTGCATTGCTTCTTGTGCTTCACTCTTTACCGTTCGAAATTTTTAATAATAAAATCAAAATGTTCTCAACGGATATTAAAAAGTTTCTCAAATGAACTCCAAAGAGCGTTGCAGAAAATCTATTGTTATTGTTATTTTTGTTTTTGCTTCTCTATTTTTTGTTTCTGTTGCTTTGCAAAATTATTTATGCTCAGTTTGCATGGCAAATGAAAAACGTAATTTTTAGCGCACAATTTTCATGCTCCCATAAATTATTATTATTTCAGTGTTGAGCCGAAGCAGCTGTCATAATTGTTATAGGTAGCGAAGTGTATTAAATTTTATTGTGCAAATAAATATTATATAATATTAACAACGGTCAAGAATTACGAAGAATATAATATTATATAATAGTTCTATATACCTACTTTTCAGAAAGATTTAGAAACAATTATTACAAGAAACCTGCTCCGCTAAAAAATACCCGCTTCATACATTCAAAACGTGCTAAACCAACACGGAAAGTTATTTTCCTCTGTAACTCTCTGAGTTGCAGCGTTAAAGCGCTTTCGAACTTTTTGGTACATACACCATTGTATAAATTTCGAATACCGTCAGTGTGTGGAAGTCTGCACCTAGGCCTTGAAGAAGCCTATTGTGAACTAAAAAGGGGACTAAATGCCTTCAATCTTTTATGTCTCTATGCACTCCTACTAGAGTTTTTTTGTCAATCCTTTTGAATTTTAGTACACAAGTAGCCAGAGGTATATAAATTCCCTCTTCTCCTGAGTCTAATTGTAGGTACAGAAGAAACATACTTGCAAAGCAAATGTATAATGATGTTAAGTGCTTGATTCGCGTTGTTCTAAGGGCTCTACTGTTACATATACTGACCATACTTCTCTGTATGTTTCCTGTCCACCTTACCGCGTATTTCTTTTTCATTATTGGCCACCATACAAATATACTGTATGTAATCGGCCTCACTACTGTTGTGTAGAGCAAATGAGTTACCCTCTTTCGTTACCCTGGCGTCTAAATTTGATTTCCATGAAAGCTTCCTGTCTAAAATTTGTCCCAAGAAGCTGCTTTATCTTATTTGGAAATTTACCTCTTACCCTTCTATGATCTGCGCGGCATCTGTGCATAATGTTGGCAGGCACAGATTGCTTAATAATAGATTCGAGTGCAATGCTTGTTAGCGTAGCTTGCACCTATTTCCATTGGACAGGGACTCTTGAAGATCCTTTGTAAGCTCCTCATTGGTTGGCGGTTGCAGTTGCATTCTTCTCAGCAGGAGCGCAATACGACACTTCTCCGCATATCTTGTCTTCGCTGGGTCATGGACCTTAAGAAAAGGCCATTCCTTTGCAGACGCACTTCTAGCAGCTACACTTTTGGCATCTTCGTCCCCTCCTTGTCTTGTAGCCATACTTTGGCTACAGGGTATGGTTCCGGCTGCCGCTAGTATTGTTGCCTTCCTGAGCTAGGCTTAGCTTCAGCCGTCGTGTTACTACCAGTCCTTGCACCTAAACCAAGCTTTGCTCCTGTCTTTGAGCTGGTATTTTCGAGCTTGTTACGAACGCTGCGGAACATTTAATTCCCTCCGGCTATTTCCAGAAGATATGGATTCCTTTAATCCTTTTTTTTGTCGTTTCTGTTGATTTGGTTCATATTTTGGACCCACGAGTGTAGGAGGAAAGTATATCCGCTTAGGCATAACGCCCGCTACGAAAGTAAGGCTATCTTATTACGCAGGGCGCCAGGTATCCGCAGATAGAGCTTGCCTGTGGAATTGAACTTATTTCAATATTAATTACCAACATAACATCTTTAGAATTAATAAAATCAATATTTTCCGTAAAATAGGGCTAGAGAAAATATGGAGCAATTTTATGTACAGAATTGGGATGAGTAAATGGTTTTGACTAATGTACATGTATGAAAATCTTATCGACTATGTAAGTTTCAAGCACACCTGTTCCTTCAAGATTTTATAAAATAGCCACAATTTTGAAAAATTGTTTTGGTGTAAGTCTTTTGTTGACGATGTTACAAAGTATACTGATCATAAAAGTCAAACACATGTATTTATTTGGACAGCTTATATGACATCTATGCATCTTTCAATTATATTATATATATCTCTTAAGCAACATTTTACGAGTGTATAAATGCTTTTCAAATTAATTTTTATTAAAATTGTTTTTAAAACATAGTGAGTTCTAGATTATTATAAATTACTTGATCTGATATACTTTCCTTGCATATTCTGGTCAATTAGATAACAAGCAACATACCAGACTAGACCATGATTAAAATTTATGTTACTGTATATGAATACAACATTCGTTCCTCTGTCATATTCTTGAAATATGTGCTGAGCGTGCTCTAAACGCTTTAAAAGATACTATACTATACAATAAAGAAAACTCATTACTATTTAACAGCAATTTAATGTATTTTCATTTTCGCCATGCGCCACTTCATTGCTGGCAAATCTATAAAATTAATAATTAAAATTAAATTCAATATAATAAAGTATGTGGATACTTCAGTAATATGATATAACTAATTTTTATTATAACTCTAATTGATTTTGTGTATGTTGCATTTAAACGCTTTGTTTGTTCGATTCACCACTGTTGACGCTTTACCGAATTGAAGAAGGCTTTTGTTCATAAAATAAAACATACATGCAGAAATATTTGTGAAATTTAACAAACTTTTAAAACAGGAAGTATCACGCATAATGTAAACAACATTAGACGCATTCTTATTTGGTTATACACCGTTTTAGCGAAATGTGTTTAGGACCAACAGCTAGCGATAACAGGCAACTCAAACATACTTACTTCGACTCAACTAATCCAAATCAAACCAAGTAAACGTTTATGCATGGATCCACCCATTGAAATTCGACAAATACAATTAGCATACAGTGGGCTACACCAAACATTTATCCTAGCAGATCTGACTGAAAATCCTGTGTAAACAAAGCCCAACAACACAAAAGCCCTAGCGTCGCTTATGTTCTCGTATATGCCCGTTGCAGTACATAGTTATATTTGTAACATCCCGAAAATACAAACAGTTTACGAAAACTTTTCAATTTACGAATTCCATTTGCGCTTATTTGTCGTGATTTGTGTCGTAACGTCAGTGACAGCTGCAGCAGTGGCGGCAGCAGCAGCACAAATCCTCAACGCGAGGAGCAGCAACCAATTCGTCGAGCACTTGAGTGCGAACCGGGTAGTGTTGGGAGTTTTCTGTTGTCCTCGCTTTAACGCTGAGTCGTTGTTGTACTTGACGTTTGTGATGGCATTTCCGTTTCCGGTTCACAGCTGCTGTTTGCTCAAGTATAATTCCTTGAGTAAAAAGTAAACACTTTTAGCGTGAACTGTTCGGCCTGCACCTCTCTTATCGCCCCCTCTCTAAATACCGTGATTCCGAAAGTGTATCTGTTTTTTATGCCAAAATCTGTATTCTAAACTAACCAATTCCTTTGTCCATCATTCGCTTGCAGCAACTGTCTGCTCCGCTTTTACCGAGCGTAAGTAAGTGCTAAGTTGCTTAGAATATTTTTACGGTCAGAAATGCAAATGATTTGCTTTGTCAGACGCCCTCTCTCTGCCCTCAACATTCCGAGCCCGTGTACATTTCAATTCCAGTATTTTTGTATAATTTTATTCCTTCGCTTTTGCTGCCGTTCACGCGCTCTCTTCGGCGAGGGAAATGTAAAAATCTGTAAATAAGATGTTGGCAGAAGAAATATAAATGTAAATAGAAATTAAATAAATAAAAATTGCGCATTATACAAGTATATACACAGCGACGCTGAGTGGCTGCTAAGTACATTAGCGCCGCATAAAGATTCGACTGTTTCTTTTTTAGTTATCCGAAAAATTCTAAAAACTCTCTGAAATTCAGCGGAACGCGGAAGTTTGTTTACATGCACCAAATACAAGTAATTGATTGTTATTGTAGGAAAGTAGTATACTATAGTACATTTTTAGGTATGTGAAAGCTTACTTCAGCATAACTTTGCAAATGCCTATGTACATATTATATTTCTAAATATAGCTTTGATATTAGGTGAGAGAAAATTGGATAGCTTATAAGTATTTAATAAATGACACAGAGACGATTGATTCTCGAAAACCTTAATAATGGTCAACTCTGGTTCATATTCGAAAAAGGTAAACAATCTCTGGAAAAATCTTTCTGCTAGATGTTTCCAGAGTCGGATTGTTACGAAATATACCTGTAAGATATTCTTTATTTAAAACAGTTAGATACTGTTTGATACAGTTAGATAAGTACTAATAGTTTTGTTGACTAGAATATTGTGTCTATTTTTGAGCCTCTGACCCAATAATTTTAAAAAATTACTACCTATCTTCCTCTTTTCTTTTGTTAACACGGTATATCTAGTAATATTTGCTGTGGGGTCGGACTGTTAGTGATGTGGAATTTGAAATTTTCTAAATAGTCTATTACACAGTTAGGGATACTTTGAGCAAGATTATCATATTAGAAAACGAGATATCGGGGTATTCCTACAGACTAGTTTAATAAGCATTAGTATCATACTTTGAAAAATCGCTTTGTGTTAAAAATATTGTGTTCTCGTTGAATTGAATCGAATCGCTATATTCAAGTTTGGATAAATATTTTCTAGATTTTGTTGTCGCATGAACGAAGACAGATTTTTTTAATGATCCAGAATTTGGTTTTAATAAAATTCTTTCAGAGGAAAGATAAGTTTGAAAGTGTACACATTCGTGAACTAAGTCTGTTTTTAAATCATTAGGATAAATTTTTTTCCAATAAACTGGATTTTAGGTCCAGACTCGATGGTGACAACTCATTAACCTTAGTAAACATTTAAAACTTTTCGTTAAATCCGTTATAGACCTTATGCCGTTTTGCGTATTAGGATATTAGTTTATCTACCTATATTATGATATATTATATGTTATATATGTAAAACTACATGCCAAGAATCCTTCAAACTTTTAGATGCATCCTCTCCAACTGACCAGGGTGCCAACTCTTACTCTTTTAATGCTTTCGCGTTTTCCGATTTCTTTCATTAGAAAGGTATATGATCGCGAATTTTTGCTTGCAAGCAAATGTACATACCAGACAGAGCAAAATTTACCATCCTTAAATTTTGCCGCCCTAGGCTTCAGCCTCCTAATAAATCCGCCGCAGCATACAGAGGGCAAATACAGGGTTTCCAATAAGAGTGATATGTTTTTTTTTAAAGCACTATAATTGTTAAGGAAATTCATATGTTTTTTTTTAACGTGAAGTACAGTCGATACAATTAAGTTCAGAATATAACATCATTCAAATGGCATCCACGTCTTCTTTTGCAGGAACGAGTTCGATGAACCCAATTTTCGAGTACTTTTTTCGCTAAATCACGTCGTATGTCATGAATAGCACGTTCAATATTGACTTCTAAAGCTTAAAGAGGGTCTGGGTCATTGCTGAAGACTTGACTATGACAATGACTTTAAATAACCCCGCAACAACTTCTTGGAGGCTATTAAATGTCAAAATTTCTTGAAATTATCGAATCTGCAAACTTCTCTCGCATTAATTTGGTTGTTTTTTTTCGAATTGCGACCCTAAAGAGTTAGTTATCATCGATAAATTGCGCTCTCCATTGACAGTAACGGTGTCACCAGCTTCATTTCGAAAGAAGTACGGACCAATGATTCCACCAGACCAAAAACTACGCCAAACACTTATAAATAATTTGTGGATTTTCTTCGCACCAGAACAGTTTTGCTTATTAACCTAACCGTACCATTCAGAAGAAAGTGAGCATTATCGGAGAAGATGATTTTCTTAAAAAAATTCCAACTGAGGAACGATTATTTTGATAATAAAATTGAATAATTTGTAAACGTTGTTCTTGCGTATGAATTTCCACGATGAAATTATAAACATTAGTGAATACAGATATATGTCATATACTGACCGATTTTTTTGAAAGGTCAACCATAGGCACTGGGGTCTATATCTTCGGTGTGTGGGGACTTGAACAGTTATGGTGCCATTTTCACTATTAGCCTACCTCAAAGACACTTTTTCAGCAAAGTTTCTGAATATATGCATTAAATTTAAAATTGTGTTATATGGGAAGTGGGCGTGGTTGCAGTCCGATTTCCCATTTTTGCACTGTAACATAGGAATGTTAAAAGTATGTTACATACCGAATTTGGTTGAAATCGGTGTAGCAGGTCCCCAGATATTTGATTTCACCTAAATGTGGGCGTCCAATTTTGAAAGCGGCACCAATAAAGCTCTCTTGTGTCATTCTGGGTGTAGAATTTAAAGTCTCTGGTGCATTTAGCTATTGACTTACGTTACGCTTTTCGTAGTTTTTAACAAAACCGTTATATGGGGAGAGAGCTGGGTTAAAATCCGATTTCATCCCTTTTCACACTATCGGTAAGGGTTCTTAAACACAACAGTTTTATATTTTAGTGCTTAGTTGTGGCATTTTATAAGTTTCCGATTTTTGGAGTTTTGTGGGCTTCGCAGTGGTTCCATTACGGCCACTACGAACTCGCCCTCACTTTTTTAGGGAACCAGATTCACACAGACAGACGAACAGACGAACGGACGGACAGTCACTCCGATTTCAATCCGTCTCGTTATCCTGATCATATATACAGGGTGGTTGTGAAATTTATGCTCTTACCAAGAAATTGCACCACTAGCTCCAATTTTTTTTTCTCAAGTTGGTACATCTGTCGTGAGAACACATGCAAAGTTACAAGTCATTCTGTCAAACTAATTCTTTGTTTACAAGCCATTTGAAGTTGACGTATCAGAGTATTTCTTTAATATGGAAAAATTTAATATTAAAATAAGATTTTTTGTTTTAAAATGTTTAAAAGCAAATGAAAGTAATGAACAATTGTTAGAAGTGTATAAGGAGTCCTCACCTTCAAAATATAGAATTTTGGGCTGATGAATTTAAACTTGGTCGTACTAGGCTTGAAGACGATCCACGGAGAATTATATATGAAAAAGATGTTTGGAAAGTTAGTGCCGCACACGTTAACAATTCAACAAAAACTGGATCGAAAACAAATTTCTCAGCATAATTTTGAGCGTTTTAAGCAAAATAAATCCGATTTCTTGCGTCGATATATAACTATGGATGATACTTGGATCAACCACCATGATCCTAAATTGAAACAAAAACGTTTACAGTGGACTGAAGACTGATCAGCAAAGGTTATGGCATCAGTTTTTTAGGATGCAAAGGGAATTTTGCTGATTGATTACACAGTTCATATAGTCGAAAACAGATCGTTCGTCACAAATCTAAACTTCTTTTTATACTCTCGGAACATGTTGCTACAGAGTATAATAGTTTTGTTCACCTAACGGTTGTTTATATCACCTAAAACTAATTTAGTTAGATATAGGGTTATATATATATAAATGATCAGGATGAAGAGACGAGTTGAAATCCAGGTGACTGTCTGTCCGTCCGTCCGAGATATCTTTATGAAACTTGGTACACATTTTTCTTGATACCGTAAGAAGGTTGGTATTGCAGATGGGCGTAGTCGGACCACTGCCGCGCCAATAATCAAAACCAAATAAATTGTCATAACTAAGCTCCATAATAAGATACAAGGCTGACACAGGATCGCTTTAGGGAGGGGCATCTGCGGTTAAAAAACTGCTAAAGCTATAATAACAAAATTCACTGAGAACAAATGTTTTTTATCACTTCTATCTACGGTGTGAAAATGGGTAAAATCGGGTGACAACCCCGCCCACTCCCCATATAACGGTACTGTTAAAAACTACTAAAAGCGCGATAAATCAAGCACTAAACACGCCAGAGTCATTAAATTTTAACACAGGGATCTTATGAGCTGACTTTATAGGAGCCGCGTTCGAAATTTTACAATGGGCGTGGCACCGCCCACATTTAGGTGAAAACCCATATCTTAGGATCTGCTTAACCAATTTCAACCAAATACGGTATATTATATTCTTCTATGCTTTAGTGCGATAAGGAGCGAAATCGGATTGCAACCACGTCTATTTCCCATATAACATCATTTTAAATTTAATCAAAATCAAAAGTTTTTCACTTTCCACTATGCAAATCAAACAACAATGATTGTATCGGGGTAAAACTTTGCGTGAATAATACGTTTGAAGTAGGTATGCCACCTTGTGACCAAAAATTGTCTAAATCGAATCAAAACTGTTCAAGCCCCTAGGTACTGAATATGTGAACCCCAGTGCCTAGACTGACTTTTTACCGAAAATATCGGTCAACATAGAACTAGGCGGCAAGATCCACAAAGAAATCTAAAACGAGTATACCATTTGACTTTGCGAGAGTATAAAATGTTCAGTTGCATCCGAACTTAGCCGTTCCTTACTTGTTTCTCCTTTTTACCATCCTAACAAAGCACTTTGGTATGATTTACACACAAAATGTGGTGTCTACCATGCGTCTAAATTTTAACAACTCGCTCCAAAATACAATGTATATGGTCCTTCTAAAATAGACATTATTTTTCTTTTTTCAATATGTAGAGTATATCTACCGCAAACATAACAATAAATATCTCGATTGAGATATCGAAGATTGCATTATTATATTTTTTATCAATACATAGTATAAAATAAAGTCGCTTTCTCTGTCCCTATATCCCTATGTATGCTTAAATCTTTAAAACTACGCAACGGATTTTGATGCGGTTTCTTTTAATAAATTGATTGAAGTGGAAGGTTTATATGTATAATAACATCTATTAAATAGTGGAAAAATACTGTTATGTTTAAGGTTTCTAATGTGATGTCGTAAATAATAACATTTTTTCCGCTTACATTGCAAACGCAGCCTGAACCCTACGAGATTTATTAAAATAATGTACTAAGTATTTTACACATTGAAAAGGTCTACAGAAAGCTCTGTGGTGGTATATCTATCTCTTCAGGATATCCCACAATAACATTTTTTTATCATTTACTGTTAAAGACAGATAATGGCTAATTTTCGAAGCGATTTTAACCAATACCGCATTAATCCTTCCTTATCCAATTAAATACCTTAATTAATTATTGATTTAACTTGATATTACAGATTTAAAAATTGCGGGTCGTAGCGTTTGCGGCGGGAGCGTGCCCATAAATAGCGCGTCGGAGGCCGCTTTTCTCCCTATAGCACTTTGAATTTAGTAGCGATCGGACTCGTTTAATATCGGAGCTCTCTAGCAAGGAAAATAACAGTACTTAAAGAAAACGTGCTATTCAGTGCGACAACGTATCAGTAATTATAAGTAAGTTACGATTAATAATTGTATGATAGTAGTTATAAAATATAAATAACATTCTATTCTAAGGTTAATTTTTAAATCGTACTTATAGTAATTATAATAGTAATTATAAGTACATAAGGTTATATAAGATTACTAACCTGAGTAAATTTTGTACAGATATTATAAAATAATGTCTGGAAGACGTCGTCGTTCGAACATAGGTCGTAGTACAGTGAATGCCAGAAGAGTACGTTCGGGATAGATGTAGAGCTGAGAGAGAGAGAGAGAGAGAGAATCTTCAGTAGTTTGGGATCGAGATAGAAATACGGTTCAGAGGAACAGAGAATCGTCAGTAAAGCGTGAGGCTCGACTCAGTCAGCTTCGGGATAGATATAGAGCTAAGAAAGAGAAATAGAGAATCTCCAGTAGAGCGTCAAATTTGCTTAGGGATAGACATCGAATACAGAAAGCCAGAGAATCATCAGCACAAGTTACTAAATTATGGGTAAATAAATAAAATTCTTCCTTGAATTTCTTACAAGGACAATAGGTACGATGTCAGTAGTGTGTAAACATTGCTTGGCATTGAAATGCAAGGACAAATCGAAAAGCATGTGTTGCTTACAAGAAAAAATCAAATTAGAAGAAATTCTCCCTCCACCAAACCACTTCACTCTCTTCTTACGGGTGATCATCAGAAATCCAAACAATTCCTTCGCAACATACGCCGTTTCAAATAACCTCTTTTAAGAGTAAGCAAGTTGTTGAGCGTGGGTTCATGCCTACATTTAAAATTTAAGGGCAAGCTGGGAGCTTGCTACCACTTCGACCGGATGATCATAAATTTTAGCAAATATATTTTATTGAGAGTGTTCCAGCTGATCTTTTGACTTTAGTAGCAGTAGTGATAGCTGGACAGCAATTTGAATAATTTGCAAAAAATTTCAGAGATCTTATAACAGCTTACAATATCCTTTGATGCTATGTCGTGGAGAAAATGGTTATGCCAATAATATTTCTCATGTTGACCAAATCGGTGGTACACCTCTGCGTATAACATTGTCATGTATGAACTACTATTGCTACCGTATAATGACAAGACGTAACAATTTCAACCCTTTACTTCTATATAGAATGTTAACAAACCAATACTTGGTAGATCAATATGCGAAAATTGAATTTGAGAGATTGGCCTACATTCGTAATAATCAAACTAAATTGAGAGCCGAAAAATACGTTCATCTTCGGGTTGTAGGCGAATGAACACCGCAACGGCATAGGGCAGTTGGTTATACTACCTTCATCATTCACAGGTGGACCTCTATAGTTACACGGAAAAATCGCAAGACGCCATGCCTTACGGGCCGATGTCAGCTAATACTACTAACTAACAGTGCCGAATACAAAAGAGAAACATCATACGATCAAACCCGACTTTTACAAAATATAGCTCAAGATGAGCCACGATTAAACATCGATCAAAAAAAAGTATCCAATGCAGTGAAGGGAAATTGCTTTTCTTTGATGCCTCAGGAGGTATAGGAAAAACATTTTTAATCAATCTGCTTGTAAAATAGTGAGATCTTCCGGAAAAATAGCGTTAGCTGTTGCGTCATCCGGCATTGTCGCCACGCTTTTGGAAGGAGGCCGTACCGCACGCTCTACATTCAAGCTCCCGCTGAAAATCGCAACCAATGATAATAACAGAGTCTGTAGTATTTCTAAACAGAGCAATACAGGAAAATTGATGCGTGACTGTTTATTATTAGACTGGGACGAAGCTACCATGTCAAACAAGACGTTTGTGGAAGCACTGGATATGACAATGCGCGATTTGCGCAACAAAAATTTCAACTATGGGTGGATGTACAATTCTGTTCTCAAGAGACTTCCATTAAATCCTATCAATTGTAACTAGAGGAACACGAGCTGACGAAATAAAATCAATAAATTAGAGCTTAAAACTTATGAGGGTTTCGTCATCTACAACAGGCTATTTCCAGAGATGCTGCTAAAAAAACCTTTGTGTTTTGATAGACAACATCCAATAGTTAGTCAACAATGTCTATCCTGACATTTATGACATTAGTTAGAAGACAATATCTTGGTTTAAAGAAAGAGCGATTCTGTCATCAACTAATTAACAAGTAGATAAGGTAAATAACTTGATTCTTTCAAAGATTGATGCGTCGACGAAAATATACTACTCGGTCGATACTGTTTTCGATTCGGAAGAAGCTGTTAATTTTCCTACAGAATTTTTAAACTCCTTGAATCCGTCTGGACTGCCTCCTCACAAAATGGTGTTGAAAGTATGTTGTCCTGTTATTTTATTAAGAAACCTGAATCCACCAAAAATCAATGAAAACTTTCATAATAGAGTGCACAGTAATCACAGGATGTGTTACCGGAAAAGATGTATTGATTCCACGCATCCCTCAGATATCATCGGATTTGCCCTTCTAATTTAAACGTTTACAGTTTCCGGTAAAGACATCTTTTGCAATAACCATTAATAAATCGGAGGGTCAAACACTCAACGTTGAAGGCTTAGATTTTAGCTTTGACTGTTTCTGTTGACTGTTCACATGGCCAACTGTACGTCGTTCTTTGAAGAGTAACCTCTAAAGAAACATGTTTATATTGTCTTATGACAAGAAAGCTGTGAACGTTGTAAATAACGACATTCTGTAATATATTAATATTAAAAATAAAATAAATAGGTAAAAATCTAAAAATGTAAAAATGTAAAAATGTAAAAAGTAATTAAGTAAAAATGTAGTGTATGAATTTAGATATTCCAAAGATAGCAGAAAATCTTCATGGTATACGGAAAGAGGAATTATTTTACTCCAAATCTAACGCGTGCCACGGGCAGTAATGAATCATTTCTATGGAAGAAATTAAGTCCTAATTTGTTGTACTGTGTTATTTGCAGTAAGGTAAAATAATCAACTCTGAATATTATTGCAGCGTCTTGGATCAGCTGGATGAAAAAATTCGTGAGAAAAGACCAGGTTTGCAGCCAAAAAAATCATTTTTCATCAAGACAATGCACCTGCTCACAAAGGAGTTTTAACAATGACAAAGTCCAACGAAATAAAGTACGAATTGCTTGAAGATCACCTGATTCGGCTCCCAGCGATTACTACCTCTTCAGAAACCTGAAACAATTCCTTCGTAGAAAGCGTTTTTCGGCGAATGAAGAAGCTATTACAACCTCTATATATAATAGGGTTATATATTCCTATAATTTCTAATTTCTGAGGAATATCATCGATATTTGGAAATAATCATTTCCTGATAAGAGTATACTTGTCTGTGGAAAATCGATTGAATCGGATCAGTAATTACCTTAGTGCCCACATACCCAATAGACAAATTCCGGCTGACTTATAACTGCATATATTCATCAATATGTGAGTTATTTTAATAAAATTTAAAAAGCGTGTTTCTCTACTAATAATGTATCTTTGTGTTTTAAAGGGATACAATTGGGTGAAATCTTTCCCTAGCCCCTATGTAACTAATATTAAAATTTTCAAAATTTATTCGACTTTACTCCTTATATCATTTTATGGGGTCTTTTGGGGATAGAGGAAGGGACGGGCTCATTGCATTAATTGTGATATTGCTCAGATATACTTCAGAACATACAAATACAAAGGTTTCTTACAAGAACTTGTTTCCGATCGTTTAATTTGTATGGCAGCTTATGCTATAGTGATCGGATATCGGCCGTTCCGACAAATGAGCAGCTTCTTAGTGAGAAAAGGACAGGTGCAAAATTTTAGGTCGACAGATAAACAGTATATGTATATATTTCATAGGGTCTCCGACGTTTCCTTCTTTTACAAACTTCGTGGCAAACTTAATATACCCTGGGAGTTAGGGGTAGTATTTACCCGATTTTATTAATTTTTGTCAATACCACATACGGCTAACATACCACAGACTATTAAAATACTTTTAGGGTTTCATTAAAATACCACACATACCATCACCAATCGTATGGAGTAAAGTATGCCCGATGTTCTGGCTAGAGCAAGTTGTCGCCCGATTTTATCTATTTTAGCACAACGTTACATTGTTACACATTGAGATAACTCACATATTGGCCGATAGATATATGCGCTATACAGTCACTAGGAAGTTCAAAAATCTTTATATTAGGTATATGGTAGCTAAGGAAAGTATTCGTTCGATTTAACCCATTTCTGACATACAGACATACTATTATCAGGAAAGGATAATCTCAGAATTTAAATTACATATCTCATACAATGAGATATAGTTGATAGGTACTGGGGTCCCCATATTCGGTACCTAGGGGCTTGAACAGTTTCGGTTCGATTTGGACAATTTTCGGTCACAAAGTGGCATCAGGGCATTAGTCGTGCAAAGTTTTATCCGAAAACATTAATTGGAGCTTGATTTGCATTTATGTGTACATAATCCTATATCTAACTCGATTAGTTAGAGGTGATACAAAAATATGTTAGTTAATAAACAAAACGATTATACCCTGTAGCAACATGTTGAAAAAAGTCTTACCCACTTTTTCACTGCGAGTTCTCACACATTAATAGTGTCAAAAATATTTTCAACCGAACAAGTCCATATCTTAAAACAAACTATAGAGTCAATAATAACTTAACATATATTTTGGAACTCTTTTAATCCAATTGCCAATTCCACAGTATATTTCGAATAACGAGATTTAATGTCAATTTACCACACATTTTTGGTATAACAATTCCCTTGATAGAATCTATATGCAATTCCGACGACTTTGCTTTCTAGTTTTTCGTAGACCAACTACCCATTTGACACCTCAGGTGGTAATGACTAGTATGCCTCGCTAAAAGGAGTATTGATTTGTCTCTCAGGAAGCTAATAACCACCCACAAAAGCCTTTATAACTTTGAAACTTCTCTTACAAATCTACAATTTTTAAACCGTTTCTATAATATTTAAAAGCATGCATTTAGTCTTATTATAACTGGTTACATACTAGTTCTATCTTCACTAACACGAATTTAGTTAACTATTCTCTGGCTCAACACTTATTATTTTACCTCATATTGGCAGTTGGTGTAGAAATGGTTGTAAAATCATTTTGCATATTAAATTAGAATGCTTGGAAATAATTAAACAGTCAACATTTCTGATGCGAGTAATAACCAAATAATTCAATTCACACAAACGACAACAGTACATGTGTCGGCAAACAAATACGGTTGCATCTTCTTACATTCATATGTATATATGGTTAGCATCCTTAGTAACGGTATTTTGTTTGCCTACGAACTGACCGTCAGCACTGGCACAAGTTATGTATTTATTTAACTGGAGATTTATCAAATAACCAATTTTCTGTCATACTGCCATTGTGTCCTAAGCACATCTTCAATTGTTTGATTCTCGTTCGCCTCGGGAGAATTCGGACTAATGCATGCGAGATGTATATCGAAAGACCATAAGGCTTATGCAAAAACTTCAAATAAATGCTGCAACAGCAACAAATGTAAATCTCATTAAAAATATGTTTTATAATTAGAAGCCTTAGATAGAACAATTCGATAGAGAAAGGGAAAGGAAGCAAGACACTAGTCATAATACATGAGTATTATGTCGCAAAATGACAACCTGCAGATATAATTTTGTACGATTATATACAAAGTGCATATATGGTATATAATATGTTAATATGTCCACAAATTTGTTTGCACATATAATTTCATAAATATAATATGTATTTGCCTAACCTACTAATGTACAACGACATCTAAAGCCTCTACGGTGAAGCACGCTATAGGTGAATGCCAAACAAAAGCCTTGAATCCATTATGACAAATGATTTACTCAAACATAGCGATTTGCATATTTAAAACTAGCATTATCTTCATTTCTAAGGTATGCTTCCCATAGTAATTCCAAGTACCAAATTAAATTTTATTTGGTGACTGTGGAATACTGTTTTCGCCATTCTTCGGACGTACGTTATTGCTCATCTGCAATAACAAATCCTTTTATAGTGCCAAGGAACACATGTACCGAGTTTGAACAAGATATCTCAATTTTTACTCCAGTGTTACAAAAAAACCAGTAGGTGAACAGTTGAAAATTGAATGCATAATCGTAACCACGCCCAACCCCGGTAGGTTATGTGCAAAACCCCCAAAATGTGATAACTGTCTAAAGAATAACGTTACCTTTAAATTTTACATGAAGTGAGTCGGTATAGAAAAATTAACAAAGATCGTATCACCATCCAATGTTGGGTCAAATCCCTTATCTCAGCAACTGATTAACCAATTTCCACCAACTATAGTTCACAATATTATATAAATGTCGGATCATAGCTTTCTAAGTAAGTACGAGTATATCGAATGTGTGGAACTAAGTGATTATAGCTAAATTTTAGAGAAATTATCGATAAATCTGTGAGAATTAAGGTATAGTAAAAGAAATATCTTGCTTTTCCAATATATGATTTAAGTAAGCTATATCTTATGTTGTATAAGTGCGATCGGGTTACGGTATATGGTGTTTGAAAGACAAGATTTCATTCCAAAAGAAATCTTTTTAACAGTTTTTTATTGCTTGACTCAGCACGCAGGTTTGAACACGCGTTAAAGATGGACGCCAGTAAAGATAAACTATGACATATTTTACAGTTTCAAAAATTCCTCTAGTCCTCTCTTCTATCAGTCAATAACTAAACTATCTTAAAAAAATGTAGTGATCGAATAATAATACTTGTAGATATAATATATAATATCCAAGTAACGTAACAAATCATTGGCCAGAATATTCTCAATTGAAAATGATAGTTAACGAGAAGCGATTGGTGATTTCACAAAAGCTATAGTTGGTAAAAATATTTCTATTGCCTTTGTATGTTTATTTCTCAGTTACTTAAAATAAGTCTACAAAGAATATGTATCGTTATCATTTACGCAACAGATGATACGACCAACCAATAATTGCATTAGGCCATTGAAGTTAAGAAACTTAAATTGGGTTTAAACAATATTCATTTTAACCTATTTGTATTTTAAATGAGTAAGCTTTCGTTAATCTTTAATATCCTTATTTATGTAAACAAGCTAATTACTTCTAAAATATAATTATACTTATATTTAAAATGGTTACTAAACTTTCCTATTTATCCTTTGTATACTATCGCAACATTTTGCAACAGAATATAATAGTTTTGTTCACTTACCGTTGTTTGTAACACCTAAAACTAATCGAGATAAATATGGAGTTATATATACACATTGATATAAATGATCAGGATGAAATCCGTGTGACCATCTTATTAATAACTGTCAGTGCGACGAAGCAAAAACTATACAGTGCTATAACTATACCACAAATTAAGATACAAAAGTGTAATTCGGTACAGTGCATCCAGTTAGTGCAGTATAATGTGTTTAAACTCTGCCTTCCAATACATTAAGGTTATAGTCTGGTAACTTCTATTTATTGAATGCTTTTTTGGGAATATTTTATTTGGAAAAAAGTAAAGAAGGAGTAAGTTCGGGTGAAATAATTGCAACTTGCAAGGATCAAAGCAAAGGAAATATCCTCAGATTTTACAAAACTTTATATTAAACAAGTAAGGAGGGCTAAGTTCGGATGTAATCGAACCTTTTATACTCTCGCAAAGTCAAATGGTATACTCGTTATAGATTTCTTTGTGGATCTTGCCGCCTTGTTCTATGTCGACCGATATTTTCGGTAAAAAGTCAGCTATAGGCACTGGGGTCCACATATTCAGTACCTAGGGGCTTAAACAGTTTTGATTCGATTTAGGCAATTTTTGGTCACAAAGTGGCATATTTTAAACGTATTATTCACGCAAAGTTTTACGCCGATATAATCATTGTTGTTTGATTTGCATACTGGAGAGTGAAAACATCAGCTGGAATTTAAAATGCAGTTATATGGGAAATAGGCGTGGTTGTAATCCGATTTCGCCCATTTTCGCACTATAAAATAGAAATATGAAAGAAACGTAATGCACCGAATTTGGTTGAAATCGGTTTAGCAGATCCCAAGATATGGGGTTTCACCTAAAAGTGGGCGGTGCCACACCCACTGCTTAATTTTGAACGCGCTGCCTATTAAGTCATCTCATACCATCCCAGAGATAAAAATTTAATATCTCTGGCTTGTTCATTGCTTGATTTATCGCGCTTATAGTAGTTTTTAACAGTACTGTTATATGGGGAGTGGGCGGGGTTGTCACCCAATTTCACCCATTTTCACACCGTCGATAGAAATGCTAAAAACATTTGTTCCCAGTGAATTTTTTTTATTATTGCTTTAATGGTATAGGAGATATGCACATTAAACCTATTAGGGGGCGCGACCACGCCCACTTTAAAAAAAATTAACTTCAGATGCCCCTCCCTAATGTAATCCTGTATACCAAATAAGAGTATTGTATCTTGTTGTGGAGCTTAGTTATGCCAATTTATTTGTTTTTGATTAATAGCGTTTTGTGGGCGTGGCAGTGGTCCGATTACGGTTTCATAAAGATATCTCAATTTTTACTCAAGTTACAGCTTGCACAGACGGACAGACGGACGGACGGACAGACAGTCACCCGGCTTTCAACTCGTCTCTTCATCCTGATCATTTATATATATATAACCCTATATCTAACTCCATTAGTTTTCGGAGATACAAACAACCGTTAGGTGAACAAAACTATTATACTCTGTAGCAACAGGTTGCGAGAGTATAAAAAGTAAGGAAGGGCTAAGTTCTGATGCAACCGAACATTTTATACTCTCGCATAGTCAAATGGTATACTCATTTGAGATTTCTTTATATATTTAATTAATTAGAGCAATCGTTCTAGTGTTTTGTTGTATACGCTTATAATTTATTTTATATAGAATGAATTACAACTGTATTGAGGAGTATGATAATAAATCGTTTTTTGACAATGAATAACATTTTTATTTATTTTATCGATATTATTATAATGTTTAGCTTAAAAATAATAAATATTAACAACTTTAACAAGTAATGAAGGGCTAAGTTCGGATGTAACCGAACATTTTATACTCTCGCAAAGTCAAATGGTATACTCGTTTGAGATTTCTTTGTGGATTGACTGATATTTTCGGTAGAAGGTCAACTATAGGCACTGGGGTCCACGTATTTAGTACTTAGGGGCTTAAACAGTTTTGGTTAGATTTAGACAATTTTTGGCCACAAGGTGGCATACTTTAATCGCATTATTCACGCAAAGTTTTACCCCGATATAATCATTGTTGCTTGATATGCATAGTGGAAAGTGAAAGAATCAGATGGAATTTAAAATGGTGTTATATGGGAAGTAGGCGTGGTTGTAGTCCAATTTCGCCCATTTTCGCACTATGACATAGAAACATGAAAATAACGTTATGCACCGAATTTGGTTGAAATCGGTTAAGCAGATCTCAAGATATGGGTTTTCACCTAAAAGTGGGCTGTGCCACGCCCACTGTCTAATTTTGAACGCGGTTCCTATAAAGTCATCTTATACCATCTCAGAGATAAGATTTAATGTCTCTGGCGTGTTTAGTGCTTGATTTATCGCGCTTTTAGTAGTTTTTAACAGTACCGTTATATGGGGAGTGGGCGGAGTTGCCACCCGATTTCAACTATTTTCACACCGTCAATAGAAGTGCTAAAAACATTTGCTTCCAGTGAATTTTGTTATTATGGCATTAGCGGTTTAGGAGATATGCACATTAAACCTATTAGAGGCGGGACCACGCCCACTTTTTAAAAAAAAATTTTAACTGCAGATGCCCCTCCTTAATGTGATCCTGTGTACCAAATAACAGTCTTGTATCTTATTGCGGAGCTTAGTTATGGCAAGTTATTTGTTTTTGATTAATGGCGTTTTGTGGGCGTGGCAGTGGTCCGATTACGCCCATCTGCAATACCAACCGTCTCACGGTACCATGAAACATGTCTACCAAGTTTCATAAAGATATCTCAATTTTTACTCAAGTTAGAGCTTGCACGGACGGACGGACAGACGGACAGACGGACAGACGGACGGACAGACGGACGGACGGACAGACAGTCACCCGGATTTCAACTCGTCTCTTCATCTTGATCATTTATATATATATAACCCTATATCTAACTCGATTAATTTTAGGTGATACAAACAACCGTTAGGTGAACAAAACTATTATACTCTGTAGCAACAGGTTGCGAGAGTATAAAAATTATATTATTATACTAATTTGTATATAATATTTACAATATTAAACATAAATCCAAATTATATTTCTTTTTTCCTTATACTATTTAATTTCTATCATATATTTATACAATAATATCATATATAATAACAAATTATATATATAATTTAAATTTTCCTAATTAGATTATTTACATATTTTTCTTAAAATTGTCTTAAAAACTACTGTCCAAATTCCTATACCATTCCAATTCGATTATATTTGGAAAAAAAAATGAAGAACTATTGCACTAAGTCTGAAAACTTTAGTTCGAAATAGAGACACAAATACTGTCATGATAGCTGTGTACTGTCTCAAAAGTAATTGCATTTACACGGGAAGGATCCAGGTTTGAAAATGCACAATCAATTTGTATACCGGCAGGTGTAGTTGAATATTCTGCACCAAGTAGGGAACTAAAGTTTTTTTCTTGGAGCAGATTTCTTATTGCAGTCCCTGTAGACATTAAACAAATGTTAAAATCTCCAACATTAGCAATCATAAAATTCAAACTTGTGGTCAAAGCTTTATTTGTGTTCAATTCCCTCAGTTCCCTAAATACGGGATCCGATTCAGAAAATTTGTTAGGAGGAATAAAATTTCCTATGATGAATAGACCTTCTGCAGAAGTTGCTCGACTACAAGCGACATATATTGAAGCTCTAGGCATTCTGGGTCGAGTATGAACTACAACTTTATTATATTATATGTGGTACCCTGACTTTTATGAATAGTTATTCCCTCAGCCGGAACAACTGGAAACTGATTTCTTTCAATTGAAATTTGTTCACTTCTTTTATATTGAAAAGATTTTAGAACTTTTTCAATTGGTGTTCAAGAACTTTCTAGAGGATGAGGCTTTTCTGATCGTGCTATCAAACCAACAGAAGGTTCCAAAAATTTAATCCACAGAATTGTTGGAAAAGAACAATGGAAATCAATTTGCATAAGTTGTCCAGCTGCCCCATTAACCAAGCCATCACACGTGTTTATGTTCACTGTAATCATATATTTGGCGGAGGTTTTTAGTGTCAATTCATAGGGCAGTCCCTGCGTTTCAGAAGTTTTGAAAAGTCTTTACAAAATATTATCATTTTCACTTAGACCAATTCCTTTAACTGAGTCTTTTGCAGTTGGAAGGATAGCTTCAGTTGGGATTCGACTGAGCTTAAGGGCATTGAAATTATTTGTCTCTTCATTGGACGAAAATAAATGTATGGCATCATCGGGAACTTCTTCGAAATTAACTACTCGAGTTTCAGTGAATGATATGTCCTCATTTGTCATAGTACCAGATGCCATTTGGTTTAATGCAATTGCAAAGGCCTGATCCTCACGTTGTCTCATTATTTCTGTTAAATCAAAGTATTTAAATAACTCCCACAAAGGGGAACCAACTAAGGTGCTGTATGCATCATTGGGATTAGGAGAAAATATCCACATATCTTCAACAGATGACAGTTGCTTCAAATCACCAAACACGATGATCGGTATACCACCGAAGGGGCTGTCTGTTTTGGAATTTTGTTTTAATCTCGCATCAACAGAGCTAAACATACGAGCACCTACCATCGATATTTCATCAAATGATTAATTTTAAATCGATAAGTCTGGAATATAATAAATTAACTGTGTCATTCCTAAGTGGCCTCAACTCTTTATTCAATTGATTAACAGGTAAAGAGAATATTGAATGAAGGGTCATTCCACCTATTCCGAATGCTGCTTTACCCGTAGGTGCGCAAAGAAGAACTTTGAAGGAACTTGGATTGGATCTAGATGTAGAATTGTAATGATGGTTAAGTGCTTGATATATTGCAGATATCAAACGACTCTTTCCCACACCTGCACCGCCGCCAATGAACTCATAAAATGGGCCATTTGTTTTTAGCTGGTGCGTCAAATGTGTCAAATAGGTTCTTTGCTTAGTATCTAGACTTTGAACTGAAGAAAATAGCTCCTCAACTGGAATTAAAGGGGGTAGTTTAATAAGTATAATATTGCAATCAGATTCAGTGCCATTAATTGTTGAGTCTTCGCCATGCAAGTCCAGCAAATTTATATTTGGGTTTATTTCTGGAAGTGCCAACACTCTGAACTCATTTTCCACGATAGGTAGTTTATTTTGAGCACCTTCGTCCAAGTCTATTTCATTATACAGACTTTCTAGAACATTTTCAAGTTCTCTTTGCTCAAAAACATCATATTTTCTTTGATTTTCCTCAATTATAATACGATGTGTTATGCAAGTCTGCTCATTATCGTTTTCAATGAGATCTTGCTGTTCATTCCTCCAAGGATAGTAAAGCATTAACATTTCGCGGAAATACTCAACTCTGGCCAAATCTGGGTTAAACCTTCTATACCGAATAATACAAGGTTTGGTACGTTTTTTCACAAAACCGCTACCGTCTTTAAGAGGCATGACAACCCCGCTTTCTGGTAAATTATCGTCTTCCCTCTCTTCTTCTTCATGATCACTATCTTGTGCTCTTCTACTAGATTTAAAATATTTATACCTAGATGCAAAATCAGCTAAACAAAGAGTTTCTAACTGATCGGATCTTTGAACATAACGGTCTAAAATACCGGCTACGAATATATCAGTCGAACCTGAAGGATAGTTCTGAAGTTCTGCTCTAGGTTTTACCATTCGAACACGTTCCTCAGGTCGAGAGGTATTTATAAATATATCTGCATTACTTGCTTCTGAAAGATGGAGCCCAATGCAGCAATATACTGCTTCTTGTGCAGATATTTATGTGCCTGATATAAATTTGTGACCTATATGTTAAAGTTTTTGCTTAACAGTATAATTTCCAGCATTTACCTCTGATATAGCTTCATTTAAGAGCCTAGAAACTCCACTGTTAGACTTGTTAATATAATTAATTATATAAGGTTGTCAAATATTATAATATATATATGTTCCGCTTTTTTGTCTTTTGAATTTCGCGGCTATGTACAAAGCGCTACAGAGTATCTAGTGACTCGTATCTGGCAACACTATACATAATTTGAAAGGTCTTGACATAACCTACAAAACAACGCTATGCATGATTAGTTTGGATATTGCGTTCAACAGTTATGGACGTGTAAACATGGAGTTCACTAACGCCGAAATATGCGCTATTTTAAAGTTTTCCTTCGTTAAAGGCAAATCCGCTAGAGAAACGTTCCGTGAGATTAATGGTGTTTTGGGGGATGGTACTCTATCATTTCGAACCGCAGAGGAATGGTTTCGACGATTCAGAGCCGGTGAAAACGACACCAAGCCAGCCGACGGAAGACCTGTGGCGACAAATACCGATCAAATCATGGAATACATCGAGTTAGACCGGCATATGGCATCTCGTGACATCGCCCAGGAGATGGGAGTTAGTCACCAAACCATTTTGAACCATCTGCAGAAGGATGGATACAAAAAAAAGTTTGATGTTTGGGTGCCGCATAATTTGACGCAAAAAAACCTTCTGGACCGAATCAACGCCTGCGATATACTGCTGAAACGGAACGAACTCGTCCCATTCTTGAAGCGGATGGTGACTGACGACGAAAAATGGATCACATACGACAATATCAAGCGAAAAGGTCGAAGGCCGGTGAATCGTCCCAAACAGTGGCCAAGCCGGGATTGACGGCCAGGAAGGTTTTGCTGTGTGTTTGGTGGGATTGGAAGGGAATCATCCACTATGAGCTGCTCCTATATGGCCAGACGCTTAATTCTACCATCTACTGCGAACAACTGGACCGCTTGAAGCAGGCGATCGACCAGAAGCGTCCAGAATTGGCCAACAGGAAGGGTGTAGTGTTCCACCAGGACAACGCCAGACCACACATTTCGTTGATGACTCGTCAGAAGCTACGGGAGCTCGGATGGGAGGTTTTATCGCATCCACCATATAGCCCGGACGTAGCGCCAAGTGATTACCACCTGTTTCTGTCCATGGCGAATGCCCTTGGTGGTGTGAAGTTGAACTCAAAAGAGGCTTGTGAAAAGTGGCTGTCCGAATTCTTCGCAAATAAGGAGAGGGGCTTCTACGAGGAAGGTATTATGAAGTTGCCGTCTAGATGGAAACAGATCATCGAACAAAACGGCGCATATTTTAACTAAATCCGATCACTGTAACACTTTTTATAAAGCATTGAATGAAGAGCAAAAAAGCGGAAGGGAGATATTTGACAACCTTATATATGAACAGCAAGCATATGCGTCCAGTATATATTGGACATCCATATTTGCTCTATGGAGTTCCAAAATCAGAGGATTATAAGCGTTTATAAAACGATCCTGTAATTTTGTTTTTAGAAAAATTTTGGGTTTTGTTAAACTTGACCTAAGGGCTAACAAATAGTCATCAAAAGACATATTTATTCTACTATCAGACAAGAAGTGTTCAAAATCGTTTAAATTAGAAATGTCTTCTGTAGTCATATTTGAATTTAAAACGTTTTGAATTTTGAAAAAGTTTTCCTTGTGTCTTTCTGAATTTTGACTTGTTTCTGTAAGAGGTAACAGCATTTGCGTTGAAGGCATTGGTGAATATGGTATACCAAAACGACAAAACTGTTGTCCTCTTATTTCCCTAGTACAAGACCGACTGTGGTTATGCTTTTGATAACCCAAATAATTTTCCAAGTGGCTAACCGAACCATCTGTAGAAATATAATTGTCAATACAACTAATGACATCAGGGAATGTGTGAGGATCTTGAAGGTTGATTTTGGAAGCATTAGTAAGCCAATACATGCCGTGTACATGCGGGGAACCTCTCTGTTGAAACTCCACTCTCCAATGCCGGCGTTATCTTTAAAAAGCTTAAGAATTTGTCGATAGCGGTAGTCAAAATGTCTAGCACAAGTAACCGCGTCTGACCAAATTAAGCGATATCTATCTTGGGTTGTTAAACAGTTGGCTTCCTCTTCCGAAATATCTTTAGAATCAACACTTTTAGAGAGGATGACCAAAAGCTCAACCCACTGAGATTCTGCAGCCGATAAAGTGATAAAGAAGGTTGGAAGCCCAAATTGGCAAATCAAAGCGGATGCCCTTTTTCTTCTCAGCTTCCCAGTGCGCAGGTGAGGATCTAACGCCTTTCAAAACCTTGTAACGAACATTGTGTTGAATCAAATTTGAACAAAGTTTTCGTTCAATAGATTTTGGGCCGTAACATGGTTGCGACCTGAAAACTTTCTAAGGCAAATGGATGTACTATTCTTAATTTGTAGCAGTTCTAATTTTTTGTAATCATAGAACAACTTTGGAATGGTACACGCTCTTCTGTCAAAACGGCGAATTTCAGAACGTATTATTTTGCTATATATTTCAGAGCATATACATTTCTGCCCAGCGTATATTGTTCCAAATGACAACTCTTCTGAATTATTGTCTTGAATTATGTCAATTGGTCTTTATCCTTCACCTGGCGCAATGACTAAACTGTTATAAAACCGTGGGAATATTATTACCTCAGGGATTATCATGAGAAGTTTGTGCCGCACGAAAAGATTGAACCAAACGGGATTCCTCTGCAGATGCAACAAACGGAACTTCTTCTTGGTCAATAAATTCTGAAATCCAGTTCTCATTAATATGTATATTGTGCTCACGATACAGAGGGATATTCACTAAGAACTGCAAAGCTTCCATACTCTTTGCGGAGCGTATAGTATCGTATGGTCTCATCAAAGGACCTTGGTAGAGATGTCACAATATTGTTAACAGAAATTGGTATGTTAACAACAGCACCTTTGAGAGAACTCTGACCTTGATATACTAACGGACGGATTGTCATAAACGCAATCTAGGCATTATGAGACGTTCTTCAATTGGGGTTAAATCTTTCAAACAATCCGGTATTTCAGAAAATCATTCAAATTTAATTTGCAAACTTGGCGTGAAAACCATAATCTGCCGCAGCAAATATATATTTCACTAGGGCACTTTTTTATATTTTGGAAATAAATGTTTTTGAAATCTGTTAAATTGCCTCCTATAATCTTTTTTTATAACATTATTTTCTCTCGTTAATCGAATTCATTGGGACTGTCTTTCGTTTTCAATTTGCCTATTGACCGGGTTAACTCTATAAGGGCAAACTTGACTTTGTCTAAGACGTCTCTGATTCAAAATTTCTTCCCTCATACCCCTCCTACTAAACTGTCGACGTTGTGTTTCTCTATCACGCTCCTCTCTCCTTATTTCAGGATTTCTTCTTGCATGTTCTCTTGGCATTTGATCACGATTGCGCTCTAAATTACTATACTCAGGATTTCTTGCGCGAAATTCTCTATGATCCCTAGTGTTCCTACTTTGCTCATCATAACGTACCTCGGGATTTTCTCCACGAGACCTACGACCTCGAGTATTTCTTATTTGCTCTTCAGAGCGAATTTGTGGATCTTGCCGTCTGGTTCTATGTTGAATAGTATTTACAACTTGCTCAACAGATCGAACCTCGTCTTCGCTCCGAGATCTATGACCTCGAGTATTTCTTATTTTCTCTTCAGAGTGGATTTGGGGATTTAGACGTCTTGCCCTATGTTGAACAGTATTTAAATTTTGTTCAAAAGACTGTACCTCGAGATTTTCCCGCCTGGTTCTATGTTGATTTGTATTGATAATTTGTTCGGACAGACGTACATCGGAATCTAATCTACGATTAGCTTGACTTACAGTATCTTGTGACTGCTCACTATCTCTATATAAAGAGTTTGCACGAAGAACTCTCATACGTCTTCTATTCTGAAGACGACTTAGTAATACTGATTTTCTATTCAATACTTAATCTAAGCATAATTAATAAATAATAAATGGCTTAATATATAAAATATAATTCCGTCCGTCCGGGTCTGAAAAGTTGGATCCTAGGTGCTGCTCTCTTTCACTGTAATTGAATCCTTGCTATGACTCCTTTCCTGTTCAGTGTATGGGTACTATGGTATACTGGTGCACATATGTACATGTGTTTGCTCGCCACTGTATGTAATACGGTTTTGCTTGCCACTGCATATAACAATAGTTTAAACACTATATAACTAATACACTGAAATTAGTTTGAATACAGCACTTTGCTGGTCAAGAAATCTAGTGTAACTGAAACTGCAAACACAGTGTACTGATATTTATTATACTCTTGCAACATGTTGCTACAGAGTATAATAGTTTTATTATGGTATATTTTTGTACACAGAGCTTACTTACTTTTGTATACCTATATATTACATAGATATTCACTAACTTAATAATACAGATTATTTAGCTATATTTATATTTTAGAAATTAGTAGTTTATTTCATTGTATTAAAATTAAGTGCTCGGAAAACCCCTCCGTAAATTGCTTTTGTCTAACGCTTTTTAAAACAGGGATCTATGGTACCTATTTTGAAAGGTCTGCTTATAAAGATTTTTTCTAGAAAGATATTTTTGCTCTATACAAAGTCACGCACTCTAAGAAACTTTTTTACATTGTTGTCTGGTATATTTTGTTATAAGTTCAACATGATGGCTGAGAAAATATACTTATCCACTAATTATCACCAAATATTAGAAGAAATATTTATATATAGAAATCTATATCTACCTCGACTAGTTTTAGGTGATGCAAACAACCGTTAGGTGAACAAAACTATACTCTGTAGCAACATATTGCGAAAGTATAAAAATGTTGCGAAAGAATTCTACATTTATTATTCGATTATTATTTGGTATCTTATTAACTTATGTTATAGATCATAGATTTTTTTTGTGTCAATACTATTTTTTTCCGAAATGTTAACTTTAACGAAAAGAAGCTATATAACTCAAACATAGTATATGTGATATAAACTGAACCAAAGGGGTCAGATTTAATATGTGGGGTATATGAGGTTACTGTTGTACGAAAGGAGCGGAAATCAGTATATTAGGGTTATAAGGTTTAAACAAAGGTCTAGACCAATTTCATTCATATGCAGCGATAAACCACATTATTTTTAAGAAAAACTGTCCTTTTAATTTCATTAAATTATAAAATTAACGAAATAAATTATACCATAAGATTATACCATAAGTAGTATATGTATACTGGGAAAATTCGTGGATCGATTTCACACATTTTCGGCATTAAACTGTTGTCTAATATTTTACGTTTATATAAAGCCAAACGGAAGTTTGAATTTTTTACATAAAGTATGTTGGAGCTAGGGTCAATATATACCCGATAATGGACACTAGGGCGGCACCAAGAATTTTATACTCTTGTAATTCGCAAGAATCAAAGGCCAGGAAATTCCTTCAGGTGTGGCAAAGTTGAGAAAGAATTAAACATTCATTATTAATTAAATTACAATCAAATTTTCTATCTTCTTCACTTATATTAAAGGCCATAAACTTAGTCTCAGTTTTATTGCTATATTTTAGTTTGCATCAGCGAAAATTATATTAAAAAAAAAACAAAACAAAAAACATCTTGAAATGAGATATACATAAGTATGAATGTGATATTAAGTCGACCAAAGTGACTAAATTTTATATTACAAGCTTGTGTGGAAAACGTCAACCAAAGAATCGGAATTCATTATATGAAGGTGTGAGGTTTAGATCAAGGTATATACTATTTTCATTCTAATTCAGCGTCAAACAACATAATTTTTAAGAAAACTTATCTAACTTATTATTATATTAAAATATCACATTTTGATCAACCGGAACGGTTAAAAGTCAAGAGGAAAGACGGAAATCATAAATCATATATATATTGGGGATAGAGGAAGATTATAATTTTTACATTGCTCAGCTATACTGGAGCATAGAGAACATATTTTAAAGCAATTTTATAAATAATATAAAAAATTTTGATACTCACTGACCAACATACGAGAAGTATTATAAGTAGTATATGGAAGTAGAGGGTAGCATTAACCCGATTTTATCAATTTTTGCCAATTTACTACTAACATGCCCCAGACTAATAAAATGCTCCCACTGTTTCATTAAGGTACCTCACATACCATCACCATTCATATGGAGTAAAGTCAGACGAATGTTCGAAAGTCCTGATATTAGTTATTGTACATGGGGGCCAGGTAAAATATTCACTCGATTTCATCCATTTTAGGCACAAAAATACTAAACACTCGGAAGCTCAAAAATCTTTATATTAGGTATTGATTCGATTGAACCCATTTTTTGACACAAACATACTATCATCGAGAATTTTATTTATTTATTTTATTATATGAATTTCAATTAAATGTCTTAGACATTGACAGATATTTTCGTTAAAAAGGCAATCATAGGCACTGGGGTCAACAAATTCAGTACCTAGGGACTTGAATAGTTTTGGTTCGATTTAGACAATTTTTAGTCACATACTTCAAACGCACTATTCACGCAAAGTTTTACCTCGATACAATCATTAATGTTTGATTTACATGCTGGAAAGTACAAAAAAATAGATGGAATTTAAAATGGTGTTATATGGGAAATAGGCGTGATCGCACATTTTCGCACGATAACATAAAAAAATGAGAAGAACATTATGTATCGAATTTGGTTGAAATCGGTTGATCAGATCCTAAAATATGGGTTTTCACCTAAATGTGGGCGGTGCCACACCCATTGTCTAATTTCGAAAGCGGCTCCAATAAAGTCAGCTCATACGATCCCTGTGTTAAAATTTAATGACTCTGGCGAGTATAGTGCTTGATTTATCGCGCTTTTAGTAGTTTTTAACAGTACCGTTATATGGGGAGTGGGCGGGGTTGTCTCCCGATTTCACCCATTTTCACACTGTCGATAGAGGTGCTAAAACATTTGTTCTCAGTGAATTTTGTTATTATAGCTTTAGCAGTTTAGGAGATATGCGCATTAAACCTATTAGGGGCGGAACCACGCCCACTTAAAAAAAACAAATTTAACCGCAGATGCCCCTCCCTAATGCGATTCTGTGTGTCAAATACCTGTCATGTATCTTATTGTGGAGCTTAGTTATGACAATTTATTTGTTTTTGATTAATGGTGTTTTGTGGGCGTGGCAGAGGCCCGATTACGCCCATCTGCAATACCAACCGTCTTACGGTATCAAGAAACATATGTACTAAGTTTCATAAAGATATCTCAATTTTTACTCAAGTTACAGCTTGCACAGACGGACGGACGGACGGACAGACAGTCACCCGGATTTCGATCGTTTTGGGTGATACTAACAACCGTTATGTGAACAAAACTATTATATTCTGTAGCAACATGTTGCGAGAGTATACAAATGTTGCGAAACAATTCAACATTCATTTTTCGACGAAATCGTCAATGAACTACAATCAAATTTTTATTTTATTAAGTTATCATTATAGGTCATAGACTCCTCTAGTTTTATTACTCTATTTTACTTCGCGTCAGCTAAACTTGTATTAAAATCATATTCAAATGAGATATATGAGATATAAACTCAACTTAAGAAGCTAAATTTGATATAATGTGTTGATGTGAAATCGTCAAGTAGTGGATTGCACTCCCTTATTATAGAGATACAAGGTCTAGACCAATTTGGTCAATATTTCCACATAATTTTTAAGAAAACTTGTGTGTTTAATTTTATTTAAGTATCACACATTTTGTCAGGTGAAAACTCGGAAATTATTATACAGGCTATATTGGGGACAGAGAAAGGGATGGTCTAATTAAGTTAATTTTGACATTGCTGAGGTATACTTGAGCTCATATTTTCAAACGATTTTATAAATACAAGTATACACACATTGAACGATATGTTCGGCATAAGGTTTGTTTTGTTTTGTTAGGTTAATTTGGCTAAGATATCTTACATATTGACTGATATAAATGACACAAGGCCAACCGGAAATTTGAAAATCTTTTATTAAGTATATAAGTATTCCTGAGTTTTATTGAGATACATCACTTACCAACATATATGCAGTAAAATCAACGGGATGGGGGCTAGGGCAATTTTTCACTCGATTTAACTCATTTTAGGCACAAATATGAAACATTATATCGAAAATATATCAATTTAATTTTATTGAAATAGCTCACATATTAGCCGATACATGTGGTATGAAATAAACCGGAAGTTCGAAAATATTTTTGACATACTTGCATCTTATTATCAGAAAGAGACTGTCTCCGAATTATAATAATATAGCTCACAGATTGACCGTTATTTCTGGTAAAAAGTTAGCACCAGGCACTGGGGTTCCCATATTCCGTAACTGAGGGCTTGGACAGTTACGGTCCCATTTTGACAATTTTTAGATTTGAGATGGTATACCACAAAAGAGCACTTTTTCCAAGTCCAAAGTTTGTCCTAATATATTCCTTAGTGCTTGATTTGTATAATGGAAAGTGAAAGAATCATAAGGAATTTAAAATTGTGCTAGATAAGAAGTAGGCGTGGTTGTAGTCCGATTTCGCTTTTTTTCCCATTGTGAGATGGGAATATTTAATTAATTTTATGTACAAAATTTTATTGAAAAAATCGAGTAGTTCCGTAGATATACGATTTCGCTCAAAATGTGGGCGGCTCCTCGCCCATCGTCCAAATTTGACAACGGTTCCTTTAAAACCCCCTTGTGCCATCCATTTCATCCATCCTTCATCCATTTTCACACTGTCGAAGGAAGTGTAAAAAATATTTGTTCTGACCATATTTGGGTTATACAGATTGAATGGTTTTGGAGAAATATATATTCAACTTATTAAGAGGCGGGGCCACTTTTGTGCTACCGTAGATGCCCCTTTCCAATGTAATCTTCTGTACTAAATAACAGATATATAATCTTAATTTAGTGCTGAGTTATGGCGTTTTATAAATTTTCGTTTAATGTCGCTTTGTGGGCGTGGCAGCGGTCCGATTTCGCCTATCTACAATACCAAACTCCTTATGGTTCCAAGGAACATATCTTAATTTTTACTCAAGTTACAGCTTGCACGGGCAGACAGACATTCGGATTTCAACTCGTCTCGTCATCCTGATCATTTATATTTGCATAACCCTATATGTATCTCGATTATTTTTAGGTGACACAAACAACCATTTGGTAGACAAAATCATTATACTCTGTAGCAACATGTTGCAAGAGTATAAAAATAAAATTCAATTAGTTTCATTTTGTAATATATTATTAATAGTACGATAGAGTGTACACAAAAAATTATTTTTGTCTTCTCCTTTTTGTGAAGTCAGCGTCTAAAAAAAAATAAGAGATGGCTAGCCCCGGTGATTTGGTCGCTTCAAGACATCTGCAATAGAAATATCAAAAAGATTATTGTTCTGGGAGCTTGTTAGCCTGGTTGGAACTAGGATTAAACCATTTCGTTGAAACATAAAAAAATGGGTTGACTTAAAAAAAAAGCGACATTTTTTTAGGTAGAAATCAGCCCTTAAAATGGAAAGTTAGCGATGAAAAAAATAATTCTCCTACGAGACCTATTGATGATTAAAGTAACAGTCGTTCTAAGTTTTTATAGTGTATTCTTAATATATCGTACTTTCAAAAAAAAAAAAAAAAAGTCGATTTTTCCAAGTAACCAGACTACTACTTTAAATTACCGTACCTCCCAGACCACTAAAGTTTTATCAACCAAACTTGCTGAGGACAAGTTCTTTTAGCTATTGCTTAGACCGTGTGACAATGATTGAAATCGAATAAAACTTATCCCCCATTTTACGATTTCGGTGAAACTGATGCCTTACTAAATATGTAAATACGTCAGAACCATTAAATGCTCAAAACCTTCGTCGGAATAGGTGTTCAAATTGAGCGATGGATGACACTTGTGTCGGAAGAACTGTTAAATAACATGAACTAATTAAGAGTTCTTGAAGAACACTCCTTTTCAGATCATCGAATAATTTCAGGAATCATAGGAAAACAAGCTGGCAGGGACACATGCAAGAGCTAAAAAAAAAACTTTTTTTTGTGATTCCCACATTTCAATCCAAGAAGAAGGAAACGGTATCTTGCCGACAAGCATTAGAGGTGGCTTGTCCAATAACACGAAGTAAGGGAGAGTTCTAGCACCTTGCTGGTCTCCCGAACTTAAAAAATTATAGAAGGATTAGAGGAGGCAATTTAATGTAGCTAAACAATCCCAAGATGAAGAGAATTGGAATAATTATTGCAACCTTCTAAGGTCATACAAAAAAGAGATAAGTAAAGCAAAAAGAAACCCTTGGAAATCTTTTTGTAATTATATCGAGAAGACGCTTTCTATAACATCCAACCCAAGGCCATACTTGATTGAACAGATGCTCATGGGCTGTTCATGTACAGATCTATCCAAAGAGGAACACCTCAAGGAGGCATGTTATCTTCACCTCTATGAGTCTTAACAATGAATAAAATGTTGTTAGATCTAGAAAAAAAGAGGGCACAAGTCGTGGCCTACGCTGATGATGTGGCGGTCTCGGTTAGAGGTAAATTCCCAAATACTCTTGAAAACCTTATGCAAACAATATTAAACGACATAAATTGTGCGGTCTAAACCTAAATATTAGCAAGACAAAGTTAGTATTGTCCACAGGAAACCCAGAACTCCAGAAGCCACCATTATTAAAAGGTACCATGCTAACAATAGGGGATGGAGCAAGCTATTTATGACTAATTTTAGACATTTTAACACAGTTACAGCTCTTTACATCTATAAAGGGATGATGGGGCCCAAATGGGGATAACCACCTCGGGTAACTTATCGGTACACAGCCGTTGTAAGGCTGATTATGACATACGGTATATTGGTATGATGGCAAATAATGGAAAAGAAATACGCGGTAAGGCATATGGAAAATATACAAAGAGCAGTTAATATATGCATCAGTTTAACTCTTAGAACAATGCCAAGTCAGGCACTAAACAGCATTTTACAATTACTGGCAACAGACTTGTTTTGTAAGCAACGGGCAGTGAAGTCAGCTCCCCGTTTCTACCCAATATCATTGATTTTCGTAATCCTATAGTATTGAACTTAAACTCGGTGACCAGTATTGCCTTCCCTTCCAGAAAAGAGTGGGAAAAGGGCGAGGAGGCGCACAGTGGTGTATTTTTAGAAAAATTAGACACCAAACTCACCTGCAGTGCAGTGTCTTCCACGCGGCGATCACAGCAATTAAAGAAAGTCGTCTTGTTCTGATAAGGTGATATAAAAAAACAGATGAACTAGCCAGAACAGACACCACCTTACAATTAGATACCGGAAAAGAGGAAATTTATATGGTTCGTGGAATGAATATAGTATGGACGCACATGCTGACTATTAAAATTTAAAAGATATGACGTGAAATCTCTAGAAGGAGTACTAATCGGTCACTATTTAATTGGCAAACATCCCAACAGAGTCGTAATGTCATATAATGACTTTTATAGAACCTGTCAGGAGGATACTATAAAAGACCATCTTTGCGAATGTAGAGCTCTGAAAAAGAATTGCAACCATCGTTCGTGGGTTTCTTGACGATAGTATTTCGGAGGGTGCACAGATAAAACATTTTGTACTGATGAACTTCATCAGAAGCACGGGGTGGTTCAGAGAGGAGACAATAGAGTTAAAGGATTTTAGTCCCGGTGGTGTCACAATGCACCTTCCAAAGGCCTAGGTGCATCGTCTAACAGCCACTCTACCTATCTACATACTTACCTACTTGTATGAGGTGTAAGGTCAACTGGATATTTCAAAAACTGGAAAGTGAATCAATTGGACGGTATGTAATTAGAGTTAAGTTATATCGAAATAAGCGTGATTGTAAAACCCTTATTTACTATCCCACGTACAGTATTTATTGTCTCTGGTGCATTTAGTTAATGATTTATCCCACTTTAAGTAGTTTTTAACATAACCGTTATATGAGAAGTGGGCGTGGTTATCACCCAATTTCATCTATTTAAACACTGTCTCAACAGGTGTCGAAAGGATTAGTCCTGTGAAAATTTGGGGGATATATGTTAGCATAAACGGTCTGGAAGATATATACACAAAAATTATTATGGAGCGAGGACACACCCACTATTTAAAGATTTTCAATCCACAATGGTACGTATATCTATCTTGATTAGCTTTAAATGGTACAAACAACCGTTAGGTGAATAAAACTATTATGATCAGTAGTATAATTTTGCAAGAGTTTAAAAATGTTTCGAATGAGTTCAAACCTAATAAAACATATAATTTTTAAGAAAACTTGTCCACTTAATTTCATAAATATATCATACATTTTGACCACATTTTGAAACTAATTGATCGGCTAGTGGCAGGTCCACGCAATTTTATGAATATTATACATATACTGACCAACATATTCGGTATAAGTCTAACAAAAATGATATGTAGTATATGGGATCTGGGCTAATAAATCGACTGATTTTTTACATTTTTCACATTAAACTATAATATATCCAGTGTTATAGGTTCGTGTAACGCATTTATTTGGTGAGATTTCGCACTTTATCGCACCTCCCTCTACCAAATTACATTTTGGAATCATAATTTGAAACATAGCTATAGCTCTTTATATATTTTCGATTATCAGCATTTTGTGTAGTCCGATTACGCCCATATGCAATACCAAGCTCGTCAGAGTGCCAAGGAAAACGTGTACTTAGAGTTATCACATGCATGGAATAACGAAAGTTCCCAGGTTTTTATTCGACAAAAGACTACGACGACATATTACAAAGCCAGAAAAGATATAATTGGCTAATGACCATGCTTATTCCCCATAAATGGTGAACATGTATTGGGGAGAGAAATCACTACTGTTTGTAATTTTGCTTCACTTACTACTTATTGTAATTTTACAATAAAACGTGTAAAAGAAATTAAAATATTCTCGCCACATGCAAAGGTGCATGTGGGTTCAACGGTAAGCGGACGATTCGGTGTCCAGATTAAGCCAGGTGACGTGCAGAATCGTTGTCTAACCAAATGTGGCGAGCAGGATTGCTGTGGTGTTGAAAATGAAGAAGCGGTGACCCAATCCTTTTTGTTAATTTGGTATGGTGTATGCCATCGTGTGTGATGTTCCCAGATGTTGAGAGTGATGGTGTTGTCGTGTATGTTGAGATCCTATGAGTATTATCAGGTATAGTGTATTTAATTAAGATGTGCCAGTTTTCAATGAATTAAGTGGAGTGTATATGTACTCAGCCTTAGCTCAATTAAAGAAATGGGAATTCTTCAAGATAATTCTTCACCGAAAATGCTAATAACATGAAATTTTATGACAAAAGTCGCAAATTAAGTTTATACGTTTCTATATAAAACGATTATACAGGGGTGGCATGGAAGACCATCGGTAACAGTTCATATCTCACAAGCAGTCTGACCTTTAAACGCATTATAGCTCTTGTTTACGAATTTATGACATTTTTATGGACAAACTAACACAATTTCACCTCTTCGACTTCAAAAGAGCGAAATTCCACATGTCCAAAACTCAAATTTAAATTTCAAATTCATCACAATTTTAACGCACTGGTATTACTGCGTATTAAATAATTGTAAACCATTTACAAAAGCAATAAATAACAGAAAAATGTTATAATTTATGCGAGCACTCTCAAAGATACCTAAGATTTGGCCACTGCATTTACGGCCCGCACATTAAAGGCTTATAAATTACGAAGCGGTCACACAAAAATGTCAATATACAGGCATAAATCTTCACTTCGTGTAATAGCGTAGCAAACCTGCAGTAAAATTAATACACATTGCCAGTGAAGTGTATAACAACAACAAATGAGACTCAATTATTTCAATTAACAAAGTCGCTGGCAGGTCCCATTTGCCAGTTTCCATTTGTCTTCCACTGCCGAGCGAGCATAATGGGCATGATGTACGAAAATGCAAGTTTATTCACATATAAATACCTGATTACTTGTGTGTGTGTTAGTGTGCAATAAAGTGTGTTAATAGGTGAATGCTACATGTTAAAGACGCCCATTTCGTTGCGTTGCCGAAGCTTCTACGTTTCGTTGCTTGTAAGAAAAATAATTGCCATTTCGTATTAAATTTACTTAGGCATTAATTAAAATCAAATTGACTACCATTACAATGCATTACAACTCATTCACAATGCAAACAAATAGCGACAGTGTAAGTGGAGAGAAAACAAGCCGCAGGCGCCGACGATCAGCAGGCCACGCACCGGAGCATCCCAACACATGAATGTACACATATTTATATATTTGTATATTATACATACATATATATGCTCTGTAGTGAAATATCTGACCGAAGAGAAAAGCTACCGGTTGACAACTAGTTAATTGCATACTAAAATCGAACTAGTCAACAAACCTCATCCTTTTTATAAAATAGAACCGAAAGAGAGCGCGGAAAGGTCGCCGAGTCAATATTTTCCAATAAAAAACCAAGATTCAAAACTGTTCTTGAGGGTATAACTTGAACTGAAACTTTTCTATTTTTGACCAAAATCTGAAAAATACAATTTATTCGAAAAGAATAATGATTGGCAGCGAAAACAGCACTAACCTGAACACAATTTAAATATATATTCTTGAGGGTATAAATTGAATTACAAAGTTACATATCTGCTTTGTACTAGTATGAAACTGGTTATTTTTTGTCTCCTAAAGCATTAATTCTGAAGAATACCAGTACCTTCAAGTAAAATAAGGCATTAAGCCGAAACAGTTCACTAGCTTAAAAAAAAAGATTTGTTAATAGTCACTTTCTGACTAAAATCGAGCTAGAGTGAAAAATATCTTTTTTATACTAATTTTTAGGAAGTTGGTTCAGAAATATAGGATAGCAGAGTCAACTATTCAGCAATTCTCTATGAAAACCCGAAGGTTCCAAACAGAATCCAAAAGAAAAAATTACACCAGGGAGTTGTGTGACTCTTTGAACTTGTAACAAATTGATATATGTCAAATCATACCCAAAACTTTTCAGTATTTTATGTGGACAAAAATCAACTGTCTTGTTAGACTTTAGGTCCAAACTACAAGTAGTTCTAAAGTTGCTTTTAAGTACTCCACAGCTGGGTATATACGCGAAATTGGCTGTGTACATGTACCACCTACACATACACGTTTATATGTATATGCTTTTATGCGCACCTATAACAGTATGACGAAGCGCAAGTAATGGCACTGAATGAACGTCAGGAAATATAATGAATACAGCAAGAAGCATACGATTCGCTATACTCTGCATAAAAGTAAAAATAATTGGGGTTATTGCTGGCCATGGTCGACTGCATGGTCAAATTCCAATTACTCACTGACTACAACAAATAAGTAACTAGAAAAAAGCAACAACAAAAAATCACTACATATTTGCAAAATAATGCGACAGCGTGTGTTGGCCGCTGTAATGGAAGTGAATCAAGTTGATTTACTGCTGCCACAAGTGCTTGAATTGAGACGCTTCAGGCCCTTTCCACCGCAAGCATGTGGGCCATGCCGCTCCACAACGCTTTGCTGATTAGCCTGTTGGCAATGCAAACGCCACAATGCCACAGCGCCACGACACAGCAGTTTGCTAACCAGCAAACTAGCTGCTTATTAGGCCGCACATACACACATACTTGTATACGAACCACTAAATAAACAAGCACTCACAATATTGGTGTTGCTTTCAACACACAAATGCATATGCACTATATATATGTGTATGTAGAAAAATGACAAATTTGAACGCAATTCGAAGAAAATATTTGGTAAAACATTATTCTGAAAATGATTCGCATATACACACATATGTATACATATAAGTAAGATGGGGAGAGCAATTCTTCAAAATTGAAATTAACTAAACAAGTATAGTAAACTGGGCTAAGTTTGGGCGGTACTGAAGTTAATAAGTTCTAGCAAATTGTAAAAATTTCAATTTCATTTTTTTGTTTGAGTAAGCCTATTTTTGGTAAAAGAAGTAGTGCATATAGTTTTCACAAGATAACTTCTTATTCTATTGTATTCCTTGGGCAATAAAACCTTTTAAAAGTTAGCGTGGGTCCGCCCTCTAAAAAGTTTAATGTCAACATGGTGGCGACATGTCCATCTCTCATATAACAGTTTCGTTCGCAATTACTAAATGTCTTACAACAAGCTCAATTTAAAAATAAACAGTGGACGTTACCCTGCTCACTTGTATGAGCAATTTCATATAATAACAAGTAAAGAAGCGCTAAGTTCGGATGCAACCGAACATTTCATAAATTTGCAAAGTCAAATGGTATACTCGTTTGAGATTTCTTTATATATTTTATTAATTAGAAGTAGAACTGTTGCTTCAGTTATTTACATTCAAAGTGAAATTAATCAAAGCAATATGTAAACTCAAATTATGACAAATTATATTAGGTATATGAGGACTATAGGAAATATTGTCCCGATTCAACCCATTTTTGACACAAAAATATACTATTATTATTTTCATTTATTTATTTTATTATATGAATTTCAGTTATATATCTTACACATTGAGAGATATTTTCTGCAAAAAGTCAACTATAGGCACTGGGGCCCACATATTCAATACCTAGGGGCTTGAACAGTTTTGATTTGATTTAGACAATTTTTGATCACAAAGTGGCATACTTTAAACGTATTAAAAAGGTGTTATATGGGAAGTATGCGTGGTTGTAGTCTGATTTCGCCCAATTCACTATAACATAGAAATATGAGAAGAATATTATGTACCGAATTTGGTTGAAATCGGTTAAGCATCCTAAGATATGGGTTTTCACCTAAATGTGGGCGGTGCCACGCCCATTGTCTAATTTCGAACGTCAGCTCATACGATCCCTGTGTTAATTTAATGACTCTGGCGTTTTTAGTGCTTGATTTATCGCGCTTTTAGTAGTTTTTAACAGTACCGTTATATGGGGAGAACGGGGTTGTCACCCGATTTCATCCATTTTCAGACTGTCGATAGAGGTGCCATTTGTTCCCAGTAAATTTTGTTATTATAGCTTTAGCGGTAAACGTAAACCAAATAACAGTCTTGTATCTTATTGTGGAGCTTAGTTATGGCCATTTTTTTTTATAAATGGCGTTTTATGGGCGTGGCAGTCTTACGGTATCAAGAAACATGTGAGCTAAGTTTCATAAAGATATCTCATTTTTTACTCAAGTTACAGCTTTCACAGACGGACGGAGGGACGGACAGACAGTCACCCGGATTTCAACTCGTCTCTTCATCCTGATAATTTATGTATACATAATCCTATATCTGACTCGATTAGTTTTAGGTAAGAGAGTATAAAAATTACTCGACCGATTCGAAGCAAATTTGGTTTAGAGAATTTTTATGATATCCTCTACACAATTTTAAAAATGAGTGATAGATTGCCATTTTGAGTACAATCATCCCTAATAGCGAAGCATTCCTTCTTGAAAAACGCAGAAAAATTGAGATTTCAGATTTTAAGGCGGCATACGATAGTGTAAATAGATAGCTTCTCTGCAAATCCTCATATGAGTTTGGTATACCCAATAAAGTAATAAATCTCATTAAAGTCACAATGGCGTAAGAAATGTGGTACGAATCGGAAACTTTATATCAAGTGAATTTATTTCAAAAAACGGCCTACGATAAGGCAATGGATTTCATATCTACTTTTAAATTTTGCAATTGAAAAGGTGACGATATAGGCATCGTTGCGACATCTACAGACGACTTAACAACTGCATTTATTCAAATACCAAAGGAAAGGCTGCAAAGATGATTGATCTTACAATAAGTAAGTACTTGTATTAATATCCTCTGGGAAATTAGTGCAATACAGTATCGGACAAAACTTAAGCGTTAGCGAGGATAAATTTTTAGTCGACGAGTTTAATACGAGTAAATATTAACACCAGGAACAATATACATATCTGCAAAAATGAACCAAAGGATAATAGCCGCTAACAAATGCTATTTCGTGCTAAGCAAATACCTAAAGCGATAGATCGGTGAAAATTACTCCTTCGCTAACATAGCGAGTAGACCCTATAATATATATATATAAATGAACAGCGAGATGAGCTGAGTTTATTTAGCCATATCCGTCTGTCTGTATATATACGAACTAGTCTCTCAGTTTTTAAGCTATCAATATGAAATATTGCACCTGTCCTTTTCTCACTAAAAAGCTGCTCATTTGTCGGAACGGCCAATATCGGACCGCTATAGCATATAGCTGGCATACAAACTAAACAATCGGAATCAACTGCTTGTATGGGAAACTATTTCATTTGACGAGGTATCTTCACGAAACTAGGCACTAATTATTGTTTAAGGCAACAATGTATTATTTGCAGATATTGTTCAGTTCAGATCACTGTATCATACAGCTACGATACAAATTGAACGTTTGTGATGCAGCCGAAGTTAACTTTTTTTCTTCTTTTTGATTCTTTAACCCTTGAAGTGAAAAATTTGGCTTAAAGAAGTGTTTTCTAAAGACCGTCTCCAAAAAGTTTAAGAACCATAAAAAAACATTACGTCAACCATATTTTACCTTATTTCACATTTTTTAGCAAAGTATTTCGGGTTAATTGTTATTATGTTTCTGCAACAAGTGATTTTGAAATAAAAAGTTTTGGTGGACCTCGTAGGTAATTGACAAAGGATCTGAGCGCTCTGTCAAAAGTATCAAAGATCCTGATTGAGTTATCAAATCAATTTAGAAGAAAATGCTTGCAAATATTGGTTTCCTTGTCATTTATGAATGCAGTTAACTTGTCTATGAGTAACATAGTAGATGAAACACTTTCTTTTCAAACTTTTTATTTACAAATTAAAATATTTTTTTAATCACTCCTTATTGCGCGACGAAGCGCAAATATTTATGCGTATAATAGGAAAAGTGTAAATGTCCGGTGTTCGCTTCGAATTGGATACGGCGAAGAGGTCAGCCGCTTCGATTGATGGTTGGTGGGGTGATCGACCGGTTTGTTGAGTTATCCTGAATGGTAGTGTCGTTGTGTGAGGTGTATGTTGCCTCATTTAGCCATCCCGGCCCCCTAGACGAATATTAGCCTAGCAGACGCTGAAATTGTTGCAGCGTGTATACGACGCGGGTTGCGATTTAAGCTGGCTACGGCGCGTAACTGTTTCGTTGCGTGAGCGCCAGGAACGCGGTTCCGGAGGGGGTGCCGATCGGCGAGGTCGTACTGATGCAGGAGTATGTGATGTTTCTCAACGCACATTTGACAAAGGTCCCTAGACTCACATGCGGTTGTTGCATGGGTGTGCGCCAGACAATTCAGGCAGTGTCCATTTGCCTGGGCGATTTGCTGTCGTTGGATTGGTGGCATACCTTTAAATATGCCGTTATGTTGCAACCGCGTGCCACTACGAGGAGCGATTGCAGTGGCTGTGATAGCCGTAGTTCGGGATACTGGATTTGCCCCAGGGCGTGGCACATTAATGGCCGAACGTATTGCTGGCGTTGGTGTTGGTGCATCTCCATCCATATTTATCTATATGGGAAAAAAGTTATTTAGATTATAAGTTTGTCGCATGATTGAGTTGGAATTTTGTGCCACGTTATGTGGCATAAATGGGTCTTTAGTTCGATCGATCTTTTACCGGATTTAATTAATTTAATTAATAAATCGAAATTAATTTTAGCGTTTTCTTTTCTTCTCATCGGGTTATTATTTACGTTTGTTCGGTATTATCGGCTGTGGGTAAGAAGCATAGCTTTACGAGTGGTCTAGTTAGTGTTCCAGTTTGTGTACAGAGAGATCGACTACTCGGATGTGACCGTCGGAACCATGATGATGATTTTCTATGCGACCAAGCTGCCATTCGGTAGGGGGGAGACAATCATCGTGTACTAGCACGTAATCTCCAATCTTTGCTGTCTTTCCTCAGGTTTTCATTCAGCTCCTTTAGATAATCTTCTTTCCATCGGCGGCTAAAATTGTGATGGAGAATTTTGATAATTAAACTTGTAGTTTCCAGCTACTTTTTTGAAGTGAAATTTGAAGCTTTTTACAGCAGATTCCCATAAACCACCCATATGAGGAGCGCTTGGAGGGATAAACTGCTAATTAATGCCTTAGGTAGCGTACATCTGTACAATCTCTAGTGAGATTTGTTTGATAAAGTCCACAAACTGTTTTTTAGTAGCTCCTTGGGCTCCAATAAACATTTTGAGGTTGTCACTCATTATTTTTGAGGGAAAATCACGCTGTCCGACGAAGCGAGCCGCGAAAAACGCCTCTGTCGTCAGATTTGTACATAGTTCAAAGTGAACAGCTTTTGTCGTAAAACAAACAAAAACTGCCTCGTACCCTTTCATTAAAGTGGGAGACCTTAACATTGAAGCATTTATCTGGAAAGGCCCACCAAATCGACACCTGTTGTTGTGAAGGGCAGAACGAAATTGCAGCGTTCAGGTGGAAGTGCTGCCATTATCTGCGTTCGCTTTTTTTGCTTGTACGTTGTGCAAACTTTTCACATGTAAATGCATTTCTTTATTTGAGACTTAAAACGGGGAATATAAAACTATTCGCGGACTATTTGTTGCATGAGGCGGTGCTCGACGTGTAGCATTAGTATGTGGACATAATGGAGATATAACGTGCCGTGCTTTTTTTGGTATGATTATGGGATGGCGTTCGTTGTATGTCAGGCTGGAGTTGTGACCATTCGCACTCTTTTTATCAATCGGTTTCGGATCTTTTAGCAAGAATATTTCTCGGCTGAAGTACCGCATTTGAGTTGATGCGATTAGAGCGACCTTTGCCTTTTGCAATTCTAGGTGCGTCAATGTATCGCATTAGGGCTACTCTGAAGGAACTCCCTTAACTTTAATTTTAAGTCGCTCTATGAACTTCAATATACTTGTATAAGCGACTACTCTGAGGGCTCGTGAGAACGATGAAAATCGCTCAAGTCGATTTTTCAACTTTCTGGGGCAATTATATTGCGCATGGGCGATTGTGACCAAGAATCAGGAGATTCTATCAACCATCGGGGGTTATTCCACCAGAAGGTGGTGGTGCCAAGGTGCAGGGGTTTGCACCCTCTTGTACCTAAATCAGCTGGATTGCCAGCTTTGGCTACGTATCGCCAAGTGTCTGATCCTACTAGGTCAAGTATATGAGACGTTCGATTAGAAATGTACATCTTCCATGCATGTGGTGGTTTTTCTAACCAGGCTAGTACAATTTCGGAATCGAACCATAGATATAATTTATATTGTGCCATGTTTAAATGTGTTTGTACGATGGACACTAGTTTAGCTAGTAGTAGCGCTCCACATAGTTCAAGTCGGGGTAGACTTATTGTTTTTAAAGGAGCCACTTTTGCTTTTGCTACTAGTAAGTGGCTTGTGGTCGCAGTATCGCTTTGTGTGCGAACATATATATTTGTTCAATATGCCTTTTCAGAAGCCGTGTAGTTCGACTTTGTGCTCTGGGGCATAGTTTACCCATCGTGAGATTTGTATTTGGGAAATGTCCTCCAGATTGTTTGCGAACTGGGACAATTTTTTTAAGCGAAGAGGTTGGGACTTGTTCATCCCAGTCGGTTCCGTCCAGCCATTATTCTTATATCAAGGTTTTTGTTTGTATCATAATTGGCGAAAGCCATCCTGCGGAGTCGAAAAGTTTTGCCACAGAGGATAAAATTTGGCGTTTCGTTATAGATTATCCGCTGATATTGACTCTGTAGTGTATGAAAACTGGTTAGATATCGCATTCTATTGGATCCCCAGAGTTTTTGTTGTACTTTCCTTTTCGAATTTAAGGAAACAGATCCAACAGATTTTCTTCAGGTATGTCCTTTAAGATATTAGGGTGGTTCGCCGTTATGCAGTAGTGGATCGTTGAGGCGTTTCCGCTTACAAAATACCAGAAAATTAAGATAAAGTGGGTAATTAGTTGAAGGAAGCAATGCGCATAATAATTAATTTAATATTAAAATGTAATTTGCGTTTAGTGGAAATTTATTGTTAGCCGCATACACACTGCCCGCTGGTAACCAAATAAATACTTGCAATAGCTCGTATTGTTTGGGGCACTGATCAACGCATTGTATTGATGCGCTGTACTTTTGAGCACCGTGAAGTAAGGTCGTCGACGGCAGGTACTCACGTAAATCACAACGAAAGTTTACTTCATATATCATATATTGTTGATTGTATGTACCTTAATGAAACTGAGAAAACATCTGGCTCTGTTAATAAGATGTGGTATTGCCAAAATTAAATACAATCAGGTCAATAATACCCTTATTTTCAATATACTTTATAAACGATTTTCAAACTTTCCCTGCCTTTATACCGTAAACATGTGAAATATCTTAGCAGAATTAGATATGTGCCCATAATTATGAAAATGGTCTAAGTCAAAATTTAAAAAAATGAGTTTATCACTTACTTCACACGCCATGAGTTTAAACAAAATGTATTCAATGTAATTTTTACGATATCGTCAAAAGTTAACCTTTGGATAGTAGTTGTAATTATAACGTTATACGGAATTCATTTAGTGCTAATTATATAAGAAATTATATTAGGTGTAGTAAAAACAAATCCATTATTTTTTGTATGAAATTGAATGCTATAATTATTACTTTTCGTATCCAGCCTGGACAATCGAAATTGATGTTTGGACTCGGCGATTTCCATTATTTGATCGATTTTTCGATAATTGGTCTTCCAGAGCGTGATGCATCTTTGACATTGAAATTACCGGAACGGAATCGACGAAACCAAAATTGTGCATGATTGGCTGTTACAGTATCAGGACCATAAACGCTATTTACATTTTCAGCCGCCTGACTTGCGTTTTCGCCCTTATCGAAGAAAAACTGTAAAATATAGCTTTTTTCTCTTTGCTAGTGTCCATCTTCGACGCGCGCTCAAACAAAACTGAGTCAACGAATAAAAATATTATCTTTCTAACGCCATCTAGTCGAACCCGATCGGACTTACACAACGCGAGATACAGATAAATAACGTCATCTACACCTAATATATATAATGGAATTTTATTCTTACAAATCTAATGCGGATTATGTCTGTCAGTGTATGAGGTATATATTTATAAATTACTTTAAAGTACTTTCTTGAGTACACAGTTTTTGCAATCAGCCTAGGCTCAGCCCCCAATATACCCTATATAGTGATTCCCCACCGGACTGTAACCGAATAGGTAGGTCAAAATGTGTGACATTTTAATGAAGTTAAGTGGACAAGCTTGCTCAAAAATTATAAGTATGACTAAAGATCATATCCCTAATGAATTGAGTTCTGATCATCTGGTTGACGTTTTCCACATGAACTCGATAAACATACATATTAAGTATAAGCTCTTCGGTTATGTTTCTGTCAGAGATGTAAAATATACTTATAAAACTAATTGAGTATATGACCAATAATATAAGTTACAAATTTGATTTTACACCCGAACTTAGCACTTCCTTACTTGTTTTCATTGTTGAAGCGAAGGGATCACGAAATACATTCTAAACAGAAAATTTATCTCATTTATGTAATATTTAATTATGTTTCCTAACGCAAAAACCCTTTTGAAATACCCAGCATTAATTGTATATGCAATATATGGATTTTCGAACATCTAGTTGTTTTTATGTCTTATATATTAATCATAATTTTAGATATCTCATTTATAGTTTTAGGTTGAGTGCTTAGACCTCATGGCCATGTAGTTCTTCTTAAAGCATTCTTTTGAAAAAAATGTTAGAAATAAAATATCTAAAAATGAAGCAACGGACATCGATCCACTCGGTTGCAGTGACCGAAATACAACTTTTAATGAAAGCCTTCCCAACGACAACCATTATATAAAATTAGTTTTAATTAGCATTATGATGATCCTGTAAGTATATATGTGTGTATATAAACCATCGAGGTAATTTCTTCATTATAATCACTTTCAGCGGAAAGAAATTTTTTTACTTCACCGCTGTACTTGTATATAAACATACGTACATAAGTATAAACTATATATATGTGCCCTAGTGATTTGCAATTACTTTACCGCACTCAGACAATGCAAACGCACACAGTACATACTCAGAATGTGTGTGCCGGGTGGGGGTGTTTTATTATGCTGATAGTACCAATTAAATAAGGCTCGAATTTGTAGCCTAATTAGAGCAAATTTGTGGTTATTGGTATTCAACACCCACAGTCAGGGCCACATCTACATATGTATGTATGCTTATAAATACACGGGTACTCGGATTTTCAAGTCCACGTTCGAAGAACACACACAGGTATATCTATATATATATGGTAGATATATAAATCTATTCATTACTACATTCGCATTGTGCTTCCGAAATTCGAGAGTATTTAGTTACGGATGCATAGCGAGTACCATTAGCTGCTGGCTACGCCCGACCTATAGTTCATATGTATATCGGCTCACCCCACTGCTGTTTGTGGACTATATTTGCAATCGCACAAGTCTTTGCCTAATGCATCTAAGCTTCTACATAAATAGCGACAACTAACAGCTGTTGAATGTGAGCGTTTATTGCATTTACCTTGGCGCAAACCTCCGCTCACCTAGAATTCGGCATACCTACATACACACACACACATTCAGGTCTATATATGCACATATTTACCGCCAACGTCATTTATTCCGCCCTTCGAAATAAACCGAAAATTTGTGTGCGGCCGCATAACCGCCAAGCAGACTTCGACGAACTTCTCACAACTGACTGCCAATTTACTGTTAGGCCGTCGCGCCCTATCGTGGCGCAATGTATAGTCGCTGTTGAAGCGTAGGAAATGAATTTCGAGCACCATCGATATGGCAGTCAACTAGTCAGTAGTGGATCGTTGAGGCGTTTCCGCTTACAAAATACCAGAAAATGAAGATAAAGTGGGTAATTAGTTGAAGGAAGCAATGCGCATAATAATTAATTTAATATTAAAATGTAATTTGCGTTTAGTGGAAATTTATTGTTGGCATAAACATATTTTTATTTACGCACATATGCGCACTGGCTTTGCCTATTTACTGAGTTCCACATTCGGCGTTCTCAATTTGGTTGTTCCCATTTTAGAGAACGGGACGATTTATTTGCCAACAATACATATAAGAATTTGTGTACTCTGCTTCAACAAATTAATGGTATTTTTGGGGCTTATATAGGGTGATCCATTTTGAGGTTTCCTATTTTTTTAAAGAAACAACACAGAAAATTCAAATTTAATGACGAGTGCTTATTATCATTGGAAAGAACATTCCTTGGCATTTATTTTTTGATGACTATCTTTTTCAAATGTTGGCCGCGACTACGTCACAGATGGTCCATCCGTTGAGTTAAATTTTCGATTATTTAGGATTGTCCGCATTGACTTTAGACTTTATATATCTGCACAAGTCTAACGGTGTGATATCACACGATCTTGGTGGCCAATCGACCGGCCCAAAACGTGAAATTATCGGCTCACCGAAGTGTTCTCTCAACAAATCCATTGATTGCTGCGATGTGAGGGAATTGGCACCGTCTTTTTGAAACCAAATGTCGCCGAGATCACGAGCTTCACTTTCAGGTATCAAATAGTCGGTTATCATGACGCGATAACGGTCGCCATTGACGGTTACGTTTTCACCGGCATTATTTTTGAAGAGATATGGACCGTTGATTCCACCGGCCCACAGTCACACCAAACCATTGTTTTTTCTGGATGAAATGGCAGCTTTTGAATCTCTTCAGGTTACTCTTCGTCCCAAAAGCGGCAATTTTGCTTGTTTACATACCCAATGGGCCTGATTGGGCCTCATCGCTGAACAAATTTAGGCTCGAAAACGTCGGATCTTCTTGAATTTCAAGAGCCCATAGAGCGAAGCGATAATGCTAAGGAAGGTCAAGCAGCTTCAATTCTTGCACAAGCTGTATTTTGTACGCTTTTAATTTAAGATCTCGACGTAAAATGCGCCAAGTCGTTCCCAACGTCAGCTCGAGTTGCTGCGAACGGCATCGAATCGAATCTCCACGGTCATCGTGTACACTCTCAACTACGGCCGCTTTCTTTTTTTCGATGCTGGGAATGCTGGGTCTTAAGATGAGAGTAGGCCGATTATGTTGACCATAAGTTAAGCAAAGCTCTCGAAACACATTCTTTACATAACGTGAACTTTTGTAATAAAGTTGAACAATTTGTAAACATTTTCATGATGAAAACAACACTGAACAAAAAAAACATGACAGGTCGACACGACTCATGCGTAGTCTGTCAAAAAAAGGCTATAGAGAAAAGTACGTCTTCTTGGATCACCCGTTATAACTGTCCACGTGGGTGTCCGATTTAAAACATAACATTTTATACTTTAATATTATAGTTGACAGGCAAGAGTTTAAAATTTAATGTATTAATAAGGGTTAAAAAGGGTTTTAGTGTCTATAGTAAAAATTAGCTTAGTGCAGTACATTCTCTTACAAGATTATAGTAAAAATATCAACCGAATCGGATTCTCTTACACGATTATTGTAAAAATATAAACCGAATCGGATACGTGGTTCCGTTTTGACCGCATGAAAAGTCGCATCTTTAAAATATGGGAAGAACAATATAAGTCGGTGATTCGATTCTTATTTTTGGAATAGAAAAAAGTTAAAGAGTGCACGACTCGGCAGACGTCGGGATGGCCATTATTTTCTGGAGTGATCTATATTCACTACCTGGTGAAGCGCATTACTGCATGAATTGGAACAAAAACTGCCTATTCCACCATAACTACACATCGGTTCATATCACTGCCGTCACCAAAGTCAAATTGGTCGAATTAGGATTCTTTGGATTTGGACTTGGATGACAGGTATCTCTTTCTCATCTCGATGTATAGGTACGGTATCGACTGGCATTTACTATAAAGGAGACAGTCATATTCGATCGAATTCGGAAAAATTTCGACCATTTGTGTACTATTGCTAATTGAGCGAAGTTAATAGCTTAAGAAAACCTTACACCAGAAGAGGGGTTTGTTGTAGGCAAGAGAACGAATTTAGAATTAAAATATCAAATTTCACTAAAGGTATGTGTTCAGTTTTTGAACGCATTCACATGCAAGTTTGCAAAGTTAAATCGTTATCTCGCTTTGAATATTTTAAAACAATATCGTTATATGGAAGGTAGGTGCAGTTACTATCCAATTTCACCGATTCTCACAATGTTTAGATTGTTTTTTTAGACATGTTGTTGTCAAGAAGAAATAAATGGCATATAATTTAATATTTTAACCATGATTTTAGCTTGCCATTATGTTTTAAAAATTATTTCTGGCGAGTGACCTCCAGCGCTGGCTCAAATAAAATCCAGCAGAAAGAAAAAGTCATTAATCATGGCTATATAGCATTTCCCATTGACTGTAACAATATGGTCGGTTTCATTTTTGAAGAAATATGTACCACGCTTTGCAAACGTTGTTCCGGAGTAGTTCTAGTATTTATGAAATGGCAAACCAAACTAAATATAAGCCAAATAACCGCTGTCAAAAAGACTAAATCCGAAACAAGTATTCCCTCATTGAAAACCACACGTCTAAAAAAACAACCGTTAGTATGAAATGATCATAAGTAAATTTAGTTGATATAGCTCATATATAATACCAATTAGAGAACGAATAACGACGATTTTCAATGTTCAATTGCTTTAAATGTACACGCTCGTCTCCAATGCTACCTCTTTCTATTGTCGCTTCTTAAAATTTCTCTAATTTTTTCATTAACACTTTGTTGCCCTCAGCTCTTACATAAGCCTTCATCTTTCTACGCACTTTCCGCACACTAATACTGTTGGACCACAATTGAAATTGAAACCATGATATATCTGCTTATTTTGAGATTTCATCTACTATGTTTGGACTTTTGATTATTTGTTCTTGTAATTTTTGTGGAAGGATAATGATTTCTTCAGACATAGAATTTTTGTTGTTGTTTGTGCGAAAAATGTTACCCCGTTTCATTCTTCTGTACACGAACATGAATTTTAGTACAAGTATGCTAAGATTGTACAGGGTTGTTTGTAAACATTATCAACACGAGTATGAAGATCATTTATTTCCACCAGCCACGGGTTGTAAGGAAAAATGTCAACCATAACCAAATTAGGAAATGTATGTGGTTCTTTTTAGACCCAAAATCCTTAGCCTTACATCTAAATCAATTTCATATTTTGGTTCTCATAAGCGAAAATAATTGTTCAAATCCGAAATAAGTGAGAAGAAATATTTTCTTCTTTATCATTTCACCTTTTCAACAAAGATGACTTTTCTAACAAAAATAACTATGACCTAAATAAATCAGATCACTGAAAAGATCCCACATTTTTTTTTTTTGGCTTTTATCAAGGACAGAAGTTAGTAACCTTTAGGCGACATGGACCGTGTAAAGAATGTATTAATGGCGATAATATTTGAAAAAATTATGGAAAATAAGCTCAGAGTGCGTGTTATCAGCATTGAAGATATGCAGAGACAATCAATGTCTGTGTAAGACAGTTTTGTATCAAAAGATTTATTTACATAGTCTTTGCAACCAAAGGAACTCTAATTAGACGTTGAAGAAAGCCTTCTAACGAATAGATGCTACAAATCAGCCAATTTATGACTATAAATATAATATAAATATAAATAACCTTTCCCTTACTCGTTTGTTACCTTTACAGTTTCCAAGTTGTTAAGGTCATACACCTAACCAAGTTTTATAAAGAAGAAACTCGATTCAATTAGTAATAAAGCTAAGCTGATTATTAATGCTCCGCGATCAGAATGTTTGCTCCTTTTAACAATTTTGAACTGGCAGTGAATAATAGCATGGTATCACTTTCTCTGCGTCTCCGCCCCAACCTCATGTTACTAGTAAATATGAGAACAGAGAGGAAAGCACCAACTTGGCTGCTTCGGCGAGCCTGGTTTATATTACAGAGAATGAAGTTGAAGTTATGAACTCAGTTGCAAGGACCTTCCAAATAGCCCGCTTTTCCCATTCAAAGGCTGATGACAAAAGTCTCTCAATGAGGGGAGAAATCTCTTCTGTATTTGGCATTCTTCAATTCAGGAGTTTGATTTCTACCATAAGAGATATATTCTCTATACAGGCAATCACTCGGCTGACTGAACGTAGATAATTTCACAAACGTTAGAAGATTTCTTCCAATTACTAACCGTACCGAAAATATTAACGCTTATATTTGAAGTTCTAATAAATACTATATTTCTTTAATTTCTAGATAAGTTAACGCCACCCTTTAAGTAAAAAACCATCCTCAGTTTACTCTTTGCTATTTCGTTTGGCTTTGTTGCAATTTCATGTTTTCATTTCTGTCTTCTTCTGGTTGACTGTTGGTTGTTTGCTTGCTTTTGGTAACTAAAATTAATTTGTTACCATTGCAAAAAGCAAATTGTAGCATCTTTCATTGCAGCAGGAACTCGACAGCGACATGGAGGAACTGTTACATATATATATGGGAGTATGTGTGCATATTCCGCATGTATAAATGTGTGTGTGCGTGCGTGTGAAGATAGTGAAGCAGCAAGCAACGAAGACAGCTCCAACAACAGTGTCAGTTAGAATGACTATAACCACCATTACAATAATAATAACAATGCCAGTAATAGTTGGAGCAATAGGTAGAACAACATTAGCAGCAACAACAAGGCGTAAAATTACTTGTGCGCGCTCGCATGCAAACATTTATTATCATTTTCCAAGGGAATTGTTCTTTGTATGGGTGTTTACATTGAAATTGCGGTTATAACTAAAGGAAAACAACCAACAACCGCTAAGACAACAGCCGGAGCTAACACTCAACCGACCAACAACAACGTACCGACACCTAAATGCAACAACAAGCCACAATCTCACTTAGCCACAGTGAGAAAAATTACATTTCATGGTGAATTACTAATGGGTGGAGCTGTGCCAGAAAGACTTTGCTTTACTTTGCACACACACACAAATAAATGATGCTGTTGAAGAATATTTATAAGCAAACATTCAAAAAGCATACCGGATTACACGGTGCTAATTAGATCTGTGTAAGTCGAATAACATACAAATTTCAAAGGTTTTATCTAAGAAAGATTATAGGAGCAACATTTTTTGAAGATATGGTAGACTTTGAAATTATGAGAAATTCTAGAAAAGTTTTAATTCAGCATTTTTTAGGCCAAAACATTCCTCCGTAAAAGTTTAAAAATTAAAATACACAGCAAAGTATTGTTGCGAAAACAAAGGAGAGAGACCAATGCAGCAACAAGTCCTTCGTTATCGACAACTTCTCATTAAGAACTTTCTGCAGAGAGTGCGCAATAACGCTGCGGATGTATAAATGTGAAGTTACAGGCTACTAGGAGTGATTTAGAACAGTGCTAAGTACTAGATGAAAATTAAAACTTGTATGCTATGTTGGATAAGCAAATTCGTTTTTCGGTTCTTCACACCTCGATCGACCTAAAATCAAGTCTACCCAACTGATTTACAAGTACATATATGTTGGATCCAATTCCTTCCTAAAAAAAAAGCCAGTCTTATCACAAAAGGTATGTACATATTTCCTAAAGTACTAAAATTATTACAACCAAATTCGATAATTTTGCGTATTAGCACCTCATCCATCACAAATTGAGAATGAGCAACATCGTGCAATAATCCTACTTGTCCATTTCAATAGACGTGTCCCTTATGCGTACAAGGTTAAAAGTGGAGCCATTACTATCTTCGAAATTTCAACTACTCGGATTTGATTTCGCTTCACAGAAAGTGGTAGCAGGTGAGTGCACAGTTTTAAAAGACAGGAAAAAGGAGACAGTCACACTTAAATACCCAGGGCTAATACGATATATAGCCTGACAAAAGTCCACCACTATCGATGGATAAAGCGCGAGATAACTGGCACAGTAGGCATCTCAAAAGACTGCATGAACATGATGGCTGAAACATATACACTTTTTAGCAGTGTTAGGAGGTATCTTTGTAAGTGCAACCCCAAGAAGTTTTATATTTATTTACAGGGGCAACCTAAAAGTCGAAACTGTGGACTTCACCCGGCGAGAAAAAGTTTTCTTGGTGAAGAAACTGGCTCCCATCTACGCCGTCGTCAAATTAGGCTCCAGATACCTTTCTTTTGCCTTTAAACATGTTCAATCAGTTGGCGAAAAAAAAAGCCGTCACAGAGACCTTCTTTGCATACATGGGTCAGGTGTATGACCCAGAAAAGGAATCGGGTACCATATAGTATTCGATGAAAGAAGATGAGTATGCTGAATATGAAGCTTTCCATTTCAAGAATGCACATAATTTATTTCTACGTTTGTCCTGCTATAAAGGATCTCATGATGCGAGTCTGTAGCAGCAGAATTTCTCTCGAACTATAAAGAATAATATTATTATACTACTTACCGAAAAGGAAGATTATTTATCTTTTATTTATTATTATTAATATTTTCCATCCCGCAATCTAGTTCAGCTTGAGCCTACCATATCTTAAAAGACCAAACGTAATGTTGGAGAACAGTTTATTTGCCTTGACTTATTTTGCAACTGACAACTAACAAAAAAGCTCCTGTTTCTCGAAGAAATATAAGAACTTTTGTTTGTTAATTATTTTGTGCTTGTTTTACTTAACATAATAAATTTATAATTTCTTTAAATTATGTCAACAGGATGCTTTATTAAGAATTTGTTGTCATTGCAGAAGCAAAGCAACTAATTTCGCAATTTCATACTTGAACTTTCACCAAAGCTTTTGAGTTTTTTTGCAGCGCACATGAAAACATTGCATGGAAATATTTATATATAGTGTATATACGGATATGAATGTGTGTAAGGAATAAACGGATACCTAACATTTAACGCTCAACCTCATTATTGTGTTTATTAAAAAACGCCTTTGTTTTAGCGAATTATCTGGTTGCTTTTCTTTCTTTTTTCACTTTTCTTAAAAGAGAGTATTATTGGTCCCCGACTTTTGCAGCTTACTCACATTACGCGCTGCTAAGGAAGTTTCGTTTGAGTTCTCCTTTTGTTATACCCTGAACAGAGTTATTTTCTAAGGCAACAAAGTAATCTCCGAAGAAATTGTATAGATCGGATGAATATAGGATATAGCTGCCATATTAACTGAACGATCGGAGTAAAGTGCTTGCATGAAAAACTTTTTTATTTGACGAGATATTTTCACAAAATTTGGCATGGATTATTACTTAAGGCAACAATGTATTCTACGAAGAAATTGTTCAGATCAGATCACTTAATTCTATAGCTGCCATAGAAATTTAGCGATCGGAATAAAGTTATGTGAAGGGTATTATAGCTTCGGTGCAACCGAAGTTAACGTTTTTTCTTGTTCCTTATTTAATTTCGTTTCATCTTCACTTGCTTCCCTCCTTTTAAGAATATCATTTCACGCACACCACACCATTCCGTTCCGAATTAGTTAGACGGTCCTGTGAATTTAGTTAGTGAAATTGTAGCACTCAGTGCGCTTTAACGACGCTGCGATATGTCCTCAAGCAGATACTTGATACTTTTTTCATTTCGGCGCTGCGCCGCACACTTAAAATGCCACACTGCTGCGACACACAAGCGGATGCTGACTTCGGCTCTTTCGACGCAGTGTTTCATTTGTCCACGGCACGCACGCGCAGGCGGAACTCAATTATGTCGCAGGCAGCAACCCGAACTGACTCACATGACACGTAGCGTCAACGGCGACGTCAGCGCCAGCGTTTTGCTGGTCGTTTTTAGGTTGACATATCTTCACTTGAGCTTTTGGCTCAAGTAATTCCACAAAACTGTTTGCACTGGCGGTCGTGTGTGCAGCTGCGTGAATTCGTGTATGTGTGTGTGGGAAGCACTCATTGCCGAGCGTAAGCCAAGGAGTAATTTGAGTCAAATTGAGTACTAAAATTTGTAATTATAAACTTTTCGCACAATTACTATTATTTCTTGCCTTTTTCGTAATGGTCTGTGTTGCGCTAACCTGCTTTTCTTTTGGTTCTTCGCCTTTCATTTCATTTCAGGTTTTTTGTTTCGTTTTTTGCCTTTGCTTTAGAAAATTCCTTGAGCAATATTACTTTCTTCTTTCTCTTCAACTTTTTGAGGGTTTCTTAAGTATAATTGTATTGTATAATATGAATGAATTGTGCGCTCTATATGCGCTTGGGTGCTTTTGGTCCTTGCTTTAAGGCATGATTACTTAATTTCGTATTTTCTTACACAGCACGTGTATCCTTTTGCTCCTTACTGTCATTATTATTATTATCGGTCTGCATTGTTTAAAAGGAGAAGAGTATATATGGCAGTTAGAAACAATGAATTTTCCATATAAAAGTGGTTCTTTTATGGGCATAAAGTCGCCACAAAACTCAGAATAATTGCCTTGGACACTTAAATTATGTGCATACATAATTACTTCTCAACGTCCAGCATATTCTTTACGAATACGTCTCGGGGGCGTATGTGACTTTCAGGCATCGCAATAATTAAATTTGCCTACACTTGGCCGCCTTTTACTTATACTTTGTAATTTTCATATAAAAAATTATACAAAATAAAAATAATTTTCCTCAGCAAAGAGTCGCTTTGCGTTCCTTTGATGCCCAGCACTTCAGTCAATGTCAGAGAGCGTATAATAGCTGAGGTTTGAGTGCTTTGGGATTAAAAAGAAGTCTTACTAAAAAAAAAGCATTATAAATCCATAACGATAATGGATTACAACTAAATTTGTATCTGACATTACTCAGGTATACTCGAGAACATATTTTCAAGCAATTTTATAAAGATATAACCCAAACACTGACCAACATATTCGTTAGTGTTTGTAATCGAGTTTGAGTAATTCGTGGACCAATTTCAATTATCCTCGGCATTAAACTACAATATGTAGATCCAATGTTATACGCTCTACTAATTTTGCTATGATATCTTACCAAAAACCAACCGGAAGTTTGAACAGCTCTTATTAGGTATATAACAAATAGGTGTAGTATTGACACGATTTTATCTATTTTTGACATTACTACATTTTATTCACAGAAAAAGATGCCCTCTGAATTTCATCAAGATACCTGACTTACTGCCAACAATGTACGATATACAATACATCATACATATAAACAATAAAGTCAAATGGATGTTTGAGAATCCTGACATTATTTATGTTTGGGCTAGTGCAAGTTCTCACCCGATTTTATTTATTTTAGGCACAGATGCACCGTTATTAGAAAAATACGCTCACTCAATTTTATTAAATTTACTCAAGTATTAGCCGATATATGTGGTATAAAGTCAACTGGAAGTTCGAAGATCTTTATATTAGGTATATGGAGGCTAAGTTAGATATTGATCCGATTGAACCCATTTTGGACATCCATATATATTTTGATAATTTGTAGACCTGAAATGGCATACCTTAAAGGCAATATTCGTGTTTTATTTTGATAACTTTATTAATACTAAACTGAAAGTGAAAAAATCATATGGAATTTAAAGTTGTGTTATATGGCAACCACGCCTAGGTTGCGTGGAGTTGGTCCGGAGATATGTGATTTCCCCTAAATGTATACGGTAGCACGCCTATCGCCTAATTTTGACACCTGCGCATAGAAAGCCCGCTTGCGCCATCTTGGATGTAAAATTTAATGTCTCTGACGCATTTAGTGCTTGATTTATCCAACTTATAGTATTTTTTACCAAACCGTTATATGGGGAATGGGCGCGGCTATCATCTGATTTCACTTATTTTTGCGCTGTCGAAGGTGATGTCGAAATTATTTGTTCTGTGCAAATGTGGATGTTACAGCTTGAATGGTTAGGAGGGAGTTTTCAAACCACAGGTGCCCCTTGTTATTGCGATTCGTTGAACTAAATTACGGTTTTGGATCTTAATTTCCGGCTGAGCTATAGCAATTTATAAGTTTTCGATTAAAGGCGTTTTGTGGACGTGGCAGTGGTCTGATTACGCCAATCTACGCCCTTTTCTGCTAAGGAGCACGTGTACCAAGTTTCATCACCATATCTTAATATATACTCAACTTGCACAGACAGACTTCCGAATTTCAACTCGTCTCGTCATCTTGAGCATTTATATATATAACTATATATAAACCTAAATCCATCTCGATCAGTTTTTGGTGGTACAAATAACCGTAAGATGAACTTCGGGTGCATAAATGTCAGTACTACTGCGTACTCTTTGGCTTGACCGATTCATGAAAATTCTATACTTTTCTTAGAGAATTGAACATAACTACAAATTGTAGAATACTATCAAAGCTTTTTTACATTTCATTATGATATTCAATAGAAAAAAGTGTATTTAGTGTACCAGCACAAATCCTGAACCACGTTTAGGAAGAACACCAGAGCCCATAACACTAGAAAACACCCCGATATTTCTTGAGATTTTGTTGGGTGGCCGTAAATGTTGGAAGACAGTTTCAGTAAATACAACACTTTTAATATGGAGACTACGTCGAGGAATATTGTTATATTTTCATTAAAAAACGTAGAATTATATTTATACCCTGAACAGGTATAATAAGATTTCCACACAGTTTGTAACACATAGAAGAAAACGTCGTAGACCCTATAAAATGTGTATATAAATGTTCAGCATGACGAGCTGAGTGGATTTACTCATGTCCGTATGTCCGACTGCTTGTATATATGGCAACTAGTCTCTCAGTTTTTGAGGAGTTGATTTGAAATTTTACATACTTCTCCTGTTCATTTGTCAGAACCTCTTATAACTGTCATATAAATTGACCGATCAAAATCACGTTACTGTATTGAAAATTTACTTATTTCACGATCGCTGAACAAACTATTCAAATTGGGCTACAATAGCTTATCGCTGCCATTCAAACTAACCAAAGTCAAGTCTTCGGTTCAGCCTATGTTAACGTTTTTCTTGTTAAATAAAATATGATATATTAATTTTAAATAAAATGCTGTGATTATTGTAAAAAAAACATTTCCCATATACCACATACTGGTATATCCGGATATTTTTAAACTCAGTTGGACTTTTACATTTTCTTGCAGAAAAGGTCTGAATAATACGGCAATACCAACATACAAAACGTCGGGACCCCAAATAACTGTTAAAATAACAGTATGTTTAAAAGCTTTTTTGGCATAACTTAAAAAATACCTTATATAATTAAATGCAAAACAAGAAAATACATTAACTTCGGTTGTACCGTAGCCATAATACCCTTCTCAAGTAGAAAAGTTTTCATACATGAACTTGATTTTGATCGGTGACTATGACAGCTCTTTATATACTATAGTTATCCAATCTGAAAAAATTATGAGGAGATGGTGTCATTGACAGACGGACATGACTAATTTTACTCAGCTCGTCATGCTCATTATTTATAGCATATATATACTTTATAAAATCTCCGACGTTTCCATTTGGAAACTGTTTATGGTATAATGAATAGAACAATCCTAATGAATTATTTACACACAACAAAATTTGAAAGCATTTCAACAATTCGGCGAATAAACAAATTTTTGGAAGGGTGATGCATTTATCGTAAATGAATTTCTGCTTTTAAATAGTTTTCGCATTTTTTCCAACTTTGCATATTTTATCAGCATCTATTATTCCTGCTGACAGCAATTGCCGGTGTTGGCAGTGTTGCATGACAGGGCTATCCCCTCTGTGTGTAGCCCGGCTGATTGTTTCGGCGGTTGATTTTGGTACTTGCAAATAGCTTCGATGCCATTAATGCATATTTTAATTGGTAGTAAAATTCCAAAATGCAACAATGGCGGATAATAGCGCTACACACACACACATACACCCAGGCATCCTGTCCTTTGCGCCAGCTGCATATGCACTTAGCTTTGTGGAGAACATTGTTACAGAGCGCTCGCACGGCCACCACATCCACATCCGCTTCCGTTTCCGCCTTTCGCCGCCCGCCACAGCCGCAACACCCGAACGTCATTCTGCGTCAATATTTTTGTTAGCAATTTGCGCTTGCGGATATTTTGTTAATAATACAACATGTGTTTATGTTTTTGTTTCTGCTCCAACTTCAGCTCTAGCCCGGGTGCGCGCTTAGTGCGTTGCTGTTTGGTTAGTGTTACGCGCAGTCACTTGGCTTGTACGGGGTTGTGACTCATACACACCCAATCGCACTTAACAATTAACATAAATATTAATACTCATGCAACATGCTACTACAGATTATAATAGTTTTCTTCACCTAACGGTTGTTTGTATCACCCAAAGTTAATCGTGATAGATTTAGGGTTATATATAAATGATCACGATGACGAGACGAGTTAAAATCCGGGTGACCGTCTGTCCATGCAAGCGATGACTTGAGTTAAAATTGAGATATCTTGATAAAACTTGGTACACATATTCCTTGGCCCCAAGGGAGATTGGTATTGCAAATGGGCAAAATCGGAATCCACGCCCCAAAAAGCCATTAAACGAAAACTTTTAAAGTGCCATAACTAAAGTTATGGTGAAAACTACTAAAAGTACTATAACTCACAGAATAAATGAGCCACAAGCATTAAATTTCACAATACAAATATACACCACATATATATTGTACAATTCAAACATATATAAATGTATGGGAACAAAACTCTTTGCCAGTGCCCTCAAGCTATTTCATCTTACGTCCAAAAATTGTCGAAATCGCACTATAACTTGTGCTAAAGAGACCCATATATCTAAGATAAATATTTTTGAGCATCTGATTCACTTTATACCGCATCTATCGGTCAATATGTAACAAACTTTAATGAAATTCAGAAAGAATCTTTTTCAAATATTTCTAATAAAAGTGTATCCTCTTTCCTTAAAAGGCTGAAATCACGGCGATACTTTCCTTAGTCTGATCTAAAGTTTTGCGAATTGCGAAAACCTGAAGGTGTTCATCCGCCTTTGTTCCTTGTTCGGTTACATCCGAACTTAGCCCTTTCTTACTGCTTTCGCTATAAAAATGTGTACAAGTTCGTGTTGTTTACTAGCACTTGAGCAATTATTAGCGACAAAGTGGCAAAGTTGCAAAGTAGCGAGTGAAAAAACACATTTTGCTATTTCAGTTGCGGCTAAGGCGGTTTTCATTAAATTCAGTTACAAAGTAATTGCGCTAATATTTATAGAGGGTACACCAAGCTGAACATTTCGACTAATGCGTGTATGCAAAAAACACATTTAAGTTCATTACTGAATTAGGCTATTAGAAAATATATTCTTATTCAGAACTAACTGTAAAGTCTATTCTTAGTTAAATAATTTGTAAACGTAAAAAGTTCATAATGATTATCCGAGACTCTTTACTGATCTTTGAACTTCGTCGAATTTTAAAGCGACCCAATGGTGATCCAACGTTTGATTATATGTTACGAAAAAAAAATACAGATTTTTAAACACGCTACATGAAAAGTCCACGATCTCGTATTGACACACCGAGAATGTATTGCTAAATGAAATATTGGTCATGAAAAATCCCTCAGAACGATGAGTGTCGCGTTTGCTTGATTCGGTCCACAACAAACCTTGTCACCACTTCAAAGCATCATTTGACGCTGTTTAAGCGCAGTCCGAAGAATTTTCCGATATTTCCGTGACCTTCGACTAAACCACTAATCCACATAACTAATAATGGTGCTCGTGTTTACCAGAACCCAAGAAATAGCCGAAATAGTAGAACCTTACGGCAAAGTAAGTCATATCTATAGAAAAGCTGATGACTTCACAATGTTTGATCTACATGAAGTCCCTGGAGTATGAGAACCTGAACTTACTTTTCAGGCTTTCAAAAAACGTATTTTACAGACCGATTTAAGAATTTGTAGCATCGCTGGGTGCAGTGTATTGAGCAAAAAGGAGCCTATATTCAGTGAAAGACGTCAATGTAAGAAAAATATAAATGAATATTTTTTTTCAAAAGTAAATTGTAAATAAGTTAAATTCGACATTTATTGAATAACATTTGACGTGCGCGACAAATTCCGTGATCAGTAAATTGAGTAGATATTATGAAATGTTTTGCTACTGTTGAAGTTTAATAGCTTTGAACGGACTTAATAAGGTAACATCGATTTAAGAATTTTAGCATCGCTGGGTGCAGTGTATTGAGCAAAAAGGAGCCTATATTCAGTGAAAGACGTCAATGTAAGAAAAATATAAATGAATCTTTTTTTTCAAAAGTAAATTGTAAATAAGTTAAATTCGACATTTATTGAATAACATTTGACGTGCGCGACAAATGGGAGAATAATTCCGTGATCAGTAAATTGAGTAGATATTATGAAATGTTTTGCTACTGTTGAAGTTTAATAGCTTTGAACGGACTTAATAAGGTAACATCCATCGATAACAATTTTCATCAAGTATTTGAGTTGTTCTGAAAAAAAATGACTTAAGACGGTTTAGGCCTAAGATCGTTCCAACAATATTATATTCTCCAATTGTAAAATGGGCCTGCAAGTAATATATTTTCAATATAAAACTCTTTCGGTGTGTTATACCTGAACTAAGGTTTCCAAAACATGTTTAAGCTGCTCAATCTGCTGGTAAATGTCTAAGTAATTCAAAAACGAGGTACCGACATAAAAGAATCTATCTACATAAGTTTACCCAGTTTTACTAACGTCAAAAAGTTGTCATTAATATCCTAACGAGAAACCTTTGCTAATATTTATATATAATATTATTAGTATATCCTAAGGGGTTCCTTACACATAATAATATAATATTTGATTATTATTACAATATAATATAATATTTGAGAGGCGTCTACTAACGAACCTTGCCCTCGATTTAAAAAAAAAAAAAAAAAATCATTGGAATCAATTCATGGAATTTATTTTATTGAGTTGAAAAAACAAATATCTCATGCGAAATTCGTTGAAATAATAATTGAAGTGCTGCAAAATTTTTTCCAATGCTCGAAAGCGGCCAGCGGGTGAGAGAGCAGCAGGTTAGCCATCGTGGGAATAATTGCATGCAAAAAGCTGGCAAATTTTACACGCATTCGAATCAAAGAGTACACTTCAGATAATATTAATTTCAACAGATTTCACGCTGCATCACTTTTACCAGCCTTTCCATTTGCATTAAATTTTGCTCATACGCGATTAAAACTATAAAACGAGTTAAATTTTGCTTTTTGATGGATATTTCTTTCTACAGAAGAGCTTCTATTGATTTTATCAATGTTTTTGCAATTTTATGCTTTTGTCTCTGTTGTGTTGCACGTTTATTTATTTTTGCTTTTTCGTTATAAGTATATTTAATAGATTTTGTGGCGCAGCAGTTTTTCCCGGAAAGCCATAAAATTAATTCAAGTATGACAATTTTAATACATAAATGCTATACGTGGCCTAATTGAGCTGGACAATTCAAAAGTTAAATATGTCTTGTTTCACCTTTCGCCCTCTCTGAAGTAATTTTTCTAGAAAAAAGTATTAATCTCTTGTCTGTACATTGGTTTTTACAGGTTATACCACGTTAAAAAGAATGCATACACTTTTTAAACATTCACCAACTCTCTCAATATCTCTAGGCTATTCATAGAATGTTATGAGTAATATTCCGTCGTTAGTAACTTTATTTCAACTTTCAGTATATTCGGAAATTATTCCTGAAAGAATAATTTTTGATCAGCCATGTCAATAGATTGCTAAAAGCAATATTCTCTTTCGTTTTTAGCAAAGGTTTATTTATTGTACTTTTCACAACCTTCTTAAGTAATCTCTCGATAGATCATTATAGAACTTCAAGTAGTTTATAGATTTTATTTTAATGTAAATACCTCTATTCCTTCTGATATTCTTACTCTTTTCATTATCCATTTCCTTTCAATGTACTACACTTACGCTTTCACCATTCCTTCCATTTTAATATCCTTCTCACTCTACTGTTTTTCGCGTATTTTGGCAACAATTTTACCCTTTCCTTTTGTAATAAATACCTTTTCCTCTCTTTGTTCTTAAATTACTTTCTTCTAGTTTCCTGTGAGACACTTTTAAATGTTTTATTTTTCTTCTTCTCAATTTCCTTAAATATTCTCCAAATTCTCTCACCTAACAGTTTCTATTACCTTGAAGATTGTTCCTTTACTGAAAATAACAAAATTCTAAAACAAACATGGATCATGTCAGCAGGAAATTACATTGGACGCCAATTTCACGGTGGCACAAACATTGCAACCGCTGCAGGTGTTACAAGGTCCCGGTAAAATCTGGATGTATTAGATAGAATCTTCAAGAGCAACTGTAAAAGGGACTAGGCGAAGAGTAAAGTGTAAACTGCCAACTGTCAACTGCCACCAAAACAAGCTGATATTCCACATTTGCTGTGGCAGCGAAATTCCATAGAGGCGGAAAATCAGTGGCAAAGCAAAGCGGAGCTTTGAACTTCCTCTTGGTGACACTCGTCACTTCAGGAGCACTTCCCGCTTCCCAAATGCTTTTGGAACCGCGAATTCGGTGTGTGTAGGAAAGCACGCAACATCAGAATATCCGAGTAGGGCGTAATGCATATATACACCTTTATAGATCTAGGCAAAAGGGTGGATACATGTAAGTATTTGCGCCAGTGCAAATGATTACAGCGGTTCATTACAATAACAGCAACATGCGGAAACAATGGTCAACAAGAAACGATAATAGAGGTCGCGCAACTAGATTCGGATACAGTGGAACTTATCCAAATCCATAGCGTCAGAAATATTTCTTTCTTCATTATGTAATTATGCAGCAAATCAATTAACATTTATCTGACCTGGCCTGCATATATTACGAATTGGTTGTACTTTAGATTTATAAAATTACTCCACGCTTTGCCGCTATACATCTTCGTTGAACTAATTTTGTGAACATACCAAATTTTCGATTTTACCATCCGTGGAGCAAATAATCGTTACACGAATCAATACGTGTGGTGTGATCCACAGTAATTACAATAAATCAGAAGTACTCAAGTTTCTTAGCCACGAAGTTTGTAAAACCCAGAAGAAAACGTCAGGTTACCTTTTATATTTCGGGATTTGGCAATCCTAATGTTTTAATCTGGCAACTCACAACTTTATCGTAAAGTTTTACATTTTTGAGGTTATAAATACTCAGAACGTTTTGACATACAAGCGCTATTTGTGCATTTTACAGTAACTTAAAATATTCATTTCGACCATATGGTAAATTAAATCGAGGTTGGAGATCACTCCAAGACGAATTTCGTGAACGTCGTCCAAAATGTAGTTGTTCCGGAAACTATTGATGTTGTGCGCAAATTGATATTGAAAGATCATCATGTGACATACGTGAAATTGGGACAACTATCTGCATAGGCATTAGTAGGACTAGCACACATTCAATATTGCATGAATATTTGATTGTAAAAAAAATTTGTTCACGTTGGATCCTACACAATTTTTCAATCGCTCAAAAAAAAGCTTCTGTTGATTAATCAACTGTATGGGTGTTTCCAGATGAGCCTAATCAAACAAAAGATGTTTGCGCACGAAGTACTTCCAAGCAAACGATTGTCGGTTTTTTTTGGAAAAACTGGACATGTCGCAACCATACAACTAGAAAAACGTAAAACAGTAAATTCTGAGTGGTACACAAACATTTGTTTGCCAGTCGTCTTTCAAGAAATCAGGAAAACCAACCGCTGAATTACTCTTCACCAAGACAATGCGGACACATCGGCTGAAACAACTGCATTTTTGAGCACTCAAAACATCGATTTGATGAATCATCTACCGTATAGCCCTGATTTGGCACCGAATGACTACAAGGTGCGTTCCAAAGTAAACAGGACTTTAAAAAAAAAGACAGAACAAATGGTTTTATCGGCAAAATCAATTAATTTTATTCAAAATAGTGTCCTTCTGCTTTAATGAAGCTCTTTGCACGGTCCAAAAGCATGTCGAACGAGTGTTTTAGCTCGTTGCCGGTATGGACGCCAGTATGCCGGTGCAAGCCTTTTGAATGGAATCCAGGTCTGCATAACGCTTTCCTTTCATCGGCAAATGCATTTTTCCGAAAAGGTAGAAGTGGCACGGTGCCATATCAGGCGAATACGGGGAGTGATTGATTGTTAAAATGTGATTTTTGGTCAAATAATCGGCCACAAGCGTCGATCGATGAGACGGCGCATTATCGTGCAACAAACGCCAACTTCCATCTTCGCGATATTCGGGCCGAACACGTCGAATACGGCGCACCAAACGCTTCAAAACTCCAAGGTAGATTACCGCTTTAACGTTTTGGCCGGGTGGAACAAATTCTTTGCGGACGATGCCCTTGGAATCATAAAAACAAATCAGCATTGTCTTCATTTTTGACTTCTCCAGGCGCGATTTTTTGGCATTCGGGTCATTTCTCATATATGTGATCACGATCACTTTGAAAACGTTGAAACCACTCGTGCAATCTGCTACGAAATGGGCAATCATCGCCATAAACTTGTTTCATCAATTGAAACGTTTCGGTAAAAGTTTTACCAATTTTAAAACAAAATTTAATGTTGACTCTTTGTTCGAAGCTCATTTTCGCACCGATGACAAAAACATACTGACACTTAAAACGCATTAACTTCACTTCCAATAGATGTAATGTCATGAAATTTTTATTGGAAGTCGATAAAGGATAGCAGATTCTAAAGCACTAGTCCACATATAGATGGCACCACTAGAGTTTACTTTGTTACTTTTTTAGTGTTTACTTTGGAACGCACCTTGTACTTTATATTCCCCCACGTCAAAAAAAAGAGGTCACCGTTGTTGAACACCTGAAGAGGCAGTCGATGCGTTCAGAACGAATGGTTTGGAGATACTTTAATCAGAGTGGCAAAAGTGCTTCGACAATTGGTTCAAACACATGCAAAGTTGTATAGATTAATAGAGAATATATCGAAAACTAATAAAGCGATTTTCAATGATTAATATTTGTTCTTGTTCTTTAACCCCGAAATATAAAAGACAACCGTCGTAGTTGCTGAATGCACCTGTGAACGACATTCTAGCTTCGATGCACTTAAAAAAAACATTTTTTTTTTTACTTACAAAACCTTCCTCCTATTCCATAAATTTTTCTCTTATAAAAAGTATTTTTATATAACTAAAAAATTGAAATTTGTTAGTTCGCACTCACTGTGCTGTTGCATGTTGTAAAGAGGTACGGAGACGCTGTAGGAAGCTTTTTGTATTTCAGTGCTTTGTAGCGGTATTTGAGCCAGCTAAAAAATATGAAAATCATGAAAAATAGCTAACAACTTCCCGACGCCAACACTCAAACAACAACTCAGTGTGAAAGAAATATTCACACACATAAACACATATGGTATATGTGGATGCCACTGAAAGAGTAAGCTTTTGCATAAATGATGACTTTGGTAATAATAGATGTGCATGTAGCAGTACTCACGTACGAGTATGAAATTCACTTGCAAAGCCGTTTTGTAAAATTAAAAATAAAATACCTGCAACATAGTAGGGCAATCCAAACGCCAACAACACATTGCAAACCGAAAGCTTATGCACCGCACTCAAGCGATATAAAGCACACACGGCAAAGCGAAGACAAGCAAAATGGCATAATGGAAGAAAAACAAAGTGGGATTTCATAAAACGTGCATATATGTATGTGATACTATAAAGCAAACACCCACCCAACATCCACACATGTGTAAAGTATTATGGATGGATGTGAGGTGGCGATTATACTAGATAGAGCCTTTGTTTTTGTTGCCGTATAGCTCGCATGGTGGTTTAACGTTGAACCCACTACCGGACCTCATGCCATTCACGACTCCAACAACGCACACACACGGATTGCTCCTTTGCAAGTCATGTGTGGCAAATACACATGTATATGCCACATACGTTGTGTCGTGTTAACGAAGGTCATTAGAGTGCAGCGGAAATCATTTAATGTCATGCAGTGGCACCAGGAAGCACCAACTCGCAACACCAGCTGCAACAACATCGTGCAAAGTGGCAACACACTACTCCACTGCCACTATATGCACTTTACCCGCGGCTTTCAACAACAAAGCCAACAACATTTTTAGGTTGAAAGGATCGTGCTGCCGCTGCCGCTGCTGCTGCTGCTGTTGCTACTAGTGGTGGTGCTGTTGCAACGTGCAAAAGTGCATAAACTTATGAAATGAAAAATTATTGTAGAATTATGCACCGCAGGTGGCGAGCTAGCGCACAGCTTGTGCTCATCTACGCCGGGGTACGCACGAGCGTGCGGAAGGAAAGCAAGCAGTAGCGTACTTATGTCCTGTTACACTTAAGCGCCGGCCCACACGCCATGCCATAAAAGCAAAGCACACACACATACGCCCGCATGCAAATACCGCTATAAAGCATGCTGGAAATAAGAAAGGATTCAGGCTCCAGCTGCAGTGCGGTCTCTGCCATTAATGATGTCCGCAGCATGTTGGTGAATTATGCATAAACATGGCTGCTTGCTGGCCTACCTGCCGAAGTGCATTCCACACATACATCCACGTGATGTATAAGCGTGAATTTATGTTTGTTACAAAGCGGATCTTATGGCTCGATGACTGGCTGCTTACCTGAATAGTCGCCCAGCGACAGAAACGACTAATGCAGTTGACTAAATATGAGGACAAAATCTGAGGAACAAAGCTCTAAACCCAGTAAACTCTCACCATTTGGATTTAATCAGCGGAAATACAGAAGCAATGAACTCGATATCCGTGATACTCCTCTGCATGAATGTGTTCGACGAGGATTCAAAAGGGGTTATAAACAAAAACAAAAACTCTTATATCTCCTCCAAACAACTAATTTTCACCTATGGTATGGGATGTCACCTATATAAAATAACTGAATAAAGAAAAACATGAAGCAACCCAAACACACTTCTGCTAAAAACGTCCCTCGATCGAATTGAGTACTTTAGATTAGGTAAGGTTATATGAGCCCATAGCATCAGATCTCATGACTGCTTACCTGATGTCTGAAGACATCGCTTTCTTCCAAGCAGATCCTACAACTGGCATTCGAAACGAAAATATTACCCAAATAATTTTCAAATCCGTGGCCGAATAAAATAATAATCCTTAAATCTTCGAGCGTATTTATAACCGAAATAGGAATTTTCATGGACGTATGAGAGCTGAATGGAGGACCCAGCAGGTACGAACACTTAGTCCACATTTTTTCAAAGATCAAATTCAAATTCAAAAGGTATATTTTAAATCCATCGGATTATTATTGTTATCTCGTGGTAAATGTGCAAAATTCGTTGGTGGCCAGGAAACCTTATTATTTAATAGGATACTCATCACAAAGGATAGTTGGGTAATATCCATTTGCGTTTGTGGAATGTTGTGAGCACATTTTAAGTAGATGTATGAATTGCGACGATTTTGTGCGTGCACAATTGCCACACTATTAGACTGCAATTTCTGAAGAGTTTATAAACTTCGGTTGTGTAAATTTTAAAAAGCTATTTAAGTGCGCTCACAAGCGACTGTGTCCGCTGTCAATAACACACATGCAATCAAATGGATCCACCTGTGATCAACAAAGTCAAATTACACACCTGCCACATTTAAATGCCCACACATACACAAGTTTGCATATCGCCATTTATTCTTTGTTGTTAACGAGGAGTTATCTTGTCATGCATATGTTTGTATGTGTATTTGAGTGTAGTGTCTATGTCAGTTGACGTACAAACAGCTCAGGTGGCGGCCTGATTAGATTCATCTACCACTGAGCATGTTCCCGTACAAACACATATATACACCAGAAAGCCAGAGGATATCGGAGCACATCGGAGGAAATCGTTGGCAAGGATTGAGTGACAAAACAACTTCATTCATTTAGCCACTCTCGTCGGTGGAAAAATGGTGATTCGACATGTAGATTATGGTAACAGTGTTGAATTTATGCAACAGCATTGCTAGTTAGCTTGCCACCTGCTTTTAGTTAACTCTGGCTGCCGTGTTTTCAGGCTCATGCTAAGCCTAGTATTAGTCGAGTAGCTGAGTAGTTTTCCTGCATTAATCCTGAAACAACAAATCGTTGTCCACAATCTAAACGAGTGTAATCGGCTGCTTTCAAGCGTTGCTGTTCACCGTATCCAATGAAGTAATTATGCACCGGTGTTTGGGCGCATACCAAGTGCTCTATCATTACTCTTGAACCGACAAATTGGTGTGCTTATGCGAAAAGTATGAGCCGAGTGCAGCAAAACACATGAACATGAAACAAAGCAAAAAAGAGGATGACTCATTAACTTATTTCTCTAAATTAGCCTGTGCTCTTTGATGGCAACTCAGTCATTTTCATATTTCAATACGAATATAATAGCCACGTCAAATATTCCTTACATTTATAACAAAAAAATACAAGTAGAGCCTTAAGAGGGTATTCTAGTGTAGAATTTCAAAAAAATCGATTTTCAAAGTTTAACTATATAAAAATATGTCTACGAGAGGATTTTTGAAAATTTTAGTTAAATTACGGAGATAAAGACATTTTGCTGACCCGTCCTCCAAATTGTTTCGGCTAGGTTTAATCGAACAAAAGACTTTACGCGAACCTTTAAATGCGTTTTTCTGAAACCAGACATTTTCAATACGATACGCACGATTTCTCGAGTTCTACTGGACCAATTTTCTTGAAATTTTCAAGGAATCTTCTTTTTAGACCTCTCTCAAGTATGAGAGTCGTATGTCGTTTTTTCAAACAGTCGGCATTTTATCCAAACAATTTGTTTTACTTATCGCTACTTCATACAAATGCGACATCATTGCACATTGATAATATTTTTTTTTTTTCAGATGACTAGGAGGTTGAAATCATAGGTATGCTCAATTGCAAATTTTTTGATTTTTTTCTGTAATGTAATTACCTAAAATTCATGTCTCTAGACTAGAATACCCCCTATCTAGCAGTTTATCCCGAGTTTAAGTATTACCTTTCTCATTTAGATAGATACGGAGTTATATATATGTACATAAATGATGACGAGTCAAGTTAACCTCCGGGTGACTATCTGTCTGTCCGTCCATCCGTGCAAGCGATAACTTGAGTAAACTTAGTATCTCCCAAGATTTTACAATTAAATCGACCAAATTTTCAGGGTCAGGACAAATATTTTCGGTATACCCTCCGACTCTGGGAAACTGAATTAAATCGGATTATAATCACGCCTACTCCCCATATAACGGTTATGTCGAAAACATTAAATTTTGCAATGAGGATGGCATAGAAGGGCTTCACCAGTGAACCGAAATCAAAATTGAACAATCGGCTTGGCACCGCCCATCTTTAGGTAAAATCTCATATTTCAGGATATGCTTGACTAATTTCAACCAAATTTGGTATTTAGCATTATCCTGCCATCCCTATGTAATGAACGACAACCACTTCTTTCCCGTATAGCATCCGATCCGATTACCGTATATATCGCTCAATATGTAAGACAAGATATCAAAATTAAGCAAACGTATAATAATGGGTATATTATACAGGGTGGCTCACGAATCGTTCTACAAAAACAAACCGTAATAACTTTTTTTTTAATAAGAGCATTACAATTTTTTTTTTATTGCATAAAAAGTCTTATTTTATTTTATATAATTAATTACTTTTAAAAATTATGGGCCGTAAATGACCTTCATGCTCAGGCACTCATATGCGACACCTAATTAGAAAATTATTCATTGCGGCCTAAAGGGTTGATATCGGGATTGCCTCAATTATCGATTTAATGGACTGCTTCAATTTAGGTGACCTTAGGGGCCAGCGGAAAGTGGAGTTATTTTTTTTTTAATTTTCCTTGGATTAGTTGTGCAGTTGCTCTTTAAATAATAGAGCCCACTGATAGTTACTATTACACCGTTTTCTTCAAAGAAGTACGGCCCGACAACACACCTTGATGAAACTGCGCACCACACAGTGACTCGTTTTGGGTGAAGTTTCGTCTTGTGGATTATTTCTGAATTTGATTCATTCCATATACTGTAATTTTGCTTGTTAACATTTCCATTTAGATCAAAATGAGCCTTATCAGACATAAACAAGCAGTTTATCAAGGTTTTCACCGGCTTGTTATTTGAACTTTGTATGGAAACATGTTTAAGTAAGTCATCATGAATTATCCGTTGTAATGACCAACTGCTAACTAAGTTGCGCCGATAAGTTGCGAGTCGAAATTCTTGGACTTGCCTGAATTGACGTTGCAACAGCCGCAATTGTTTCTTGAACACGAACATACGGATCTCGATGGTACGGTCTTCTTGGGATACTTCCATATTCGGAAAATATGTTTACCAACCCCATACTGGTCCACCTACTTGGGGTAGTGCCGCCAAAATCCCGTCTAAATTCCCTTAGGATGGAAATGACGGACTTCAAAGCATTGTACCATAAACCCTTTTTCGGTATGCCAAGCATTCACTTTTAAAAGATTTAAATAACAACCTACCAAACAAAACCAAGTAAGTCGATTACTCACACAGAAAAAAGGTGAGCCACCCTGTAGTTTAATAGAAAAAATTGATAAAATCGGTCAACGAATTACCCCAACTAACATACATATACAACATATATTGATTTTCGTTATTTTAGCAGACTTGTATGCCACTTATTGTGGTCAGAGTGTGTGTTAGCTTCAGAAAAGTGCGTGGAAACGTGTTCCAAATAGTGGCTTAGCGCTGAATATGAATGAAATCGGTCTAGACCGTAACCTTAGATCTAATATTTCGGACGTGAAGCAAAATATAGTAATGAAGCTAAGTGAGTATACGACCTATAATACAATTTGGTAAGATACCAAAATAATTTCAATCCTTTCACCCTTTCCTTAATACAATGTTTGACCTACACTTGATGGTACTTCCCGGGATTTGATCGTATCGAGAGTATAAAATGTTCGGTTACACCTCAACTTAGCTTAATTCTGATTTTTACAATTTGCCGTTTATTAGGGAAACAAATAGTTGCCAGTTTTAATTGGTCAACGGTCTCTTGCCTTTTCGTCTCTATCTAAATTGGAGAAATACAAAGCTTAAAGTGCCTTAATAAATATATTTTTATTTCAAAAGAGCTGCCATAAATTTTTATTCAAAGAAAATTGTAATATAATGCATCGTATTTTTAATTCATATATTATTATTAGTTTTAGTTTTGGTAATTTAATGAGTAAAACCAATCGGTATAAATTGTATTTCGTTTTAAATAAATAAATATTTCAGTATATCAATAGTTTCAAGACAATACTCTAGTCGTTGGACAGCACTTTCAAAAGGAAGAAAACTTGTTAAAGTAAGAGCAAAAAGCTACAACTTGCCTTTTTTTGTCACACAATGCAAGTTGACTTTTGGCAATTAAATACCGAAGAAAATTAAAGTACTTTTGCGAACTACTTTTCGACAATTCAAACGACAAAAAAGTTCTTATTTGTGTAGATGAAGCACTTTCCCACCATACTGGTATGTCTGATGCCACGTTTACCCACAGGTTTGGCAAATGAACTCAAATTTGTTTCGAAAAGTGGTACTTTCGAATTAATCAGTTTTTAGTTCAGAATTAACCCGTATTTATTAGTCCTTATAAAATAAACTCTTTTTGTTGAGTTTTCCATAACCGTTTCTCGTGAGTGACAGCACAGATTTCGATAGGAGTGCTTGTCTTAAACTATTCAATAGTCCGAGCATTGCTGTCATACAATTTAGTTTTCAGGGTAAAATTGATTTTGATCAGTCAGTTTGTATGGCTGCCATATGTTATATATAATATATATTTCTTTTATAGTCTTTTTGAAAGGTATATTTATATAACGAACGTAAATTTTATCTAAGCTTAAAATTTAAGACGCATGTTTCGCATGCTTGATTTACAATTCTACAAATCGTAAGTAAATGAAATTCTGGCAGATCGTAATTAAATGAAATGAGAATATATTTCAAACTTGTGCAAGTACGGAAGGGATATGTTCGAGTGCAACCGAACATTTCATACTTTTGCAACTTGCAATTATCAAAGCAGGTAAAATATCTTCAGGTGTTGGCAAAACTGTATATTGAAAAATGTTGCGTAAAAGTTTAGTTTTCATTATTCGACGAAATCGTGAATGAATTACGATTAAATTTGGTATTTAATTAAATTATATTATATATCATAGACTCAATCAGTTAAACACCTATATTTTACTTCCCGTCAGGGAAAATCATATTAAAATCGTACTTAAATGAGATATACTTAACTTGAAGGCTGTCTTATTAAACTTCAGTTTCTTTGCATTCAGATGAAAAATTTATGGATACATTTTTGGAAATTGAAGAGGAACGCATTAGAGTGGAAAAATAAAAGTTGACAGATATGAAAAAGCTTCGCAAAGTTTTAATGGCAATGAGTCAAAATTAATAATTACATTTTACATACATAACATTATTTACTTCATATTAAAACAAATATTAAAAATGAATTTATTTTTAATAAAATAGTAACATACACTTAAACACTAAACCTTAAATACTTTTTAAATAAAAATATATGAATGAATTTGTAATAAACAGGTATTTTTAGTTTTTAAGTATAAATTCCGTACAGAAACTTATATAGTTTAACATTTACAAAGTTAAGTCAATCGTAAATTGGTTAATTGTTCACGCTTCGAACGATCTTCCTGCCTCCCTGGAATTGTTGAATAATTCATAGTTTGCAATGGACACGCTTGCCAAACCACTGCGTCTTGACATCTGCCAGGATGTCCAAGGAAAATATCAGTAAACTGTAGATTACTGCCGACAACTGCCTACAATTTTACATAATTTTACGTGAATATAATTTTCAGTTTTTAAATTCACAAAAAAAACTTAATTGAATTATCACTGTAAATTACCCTTTCGGTTGTTAAAACTAATACTATTTTTGACTAGTTGAGAAATGCGGATGTGAATCCCATCTCATCATCCTAACACACCCGGGAAGTGTTGAGCGCGAAGAGACTCGAAATTTTCCATTACAATCCTTCCCTGCTGGTTGGTTGTGGAGTTTTTTTTAATTTCCGATTTTAAGCATGAAATCACTTTTAAAGTTTTTAGGATAACGCTGTAAAGAGTACCTTGGCCAACGTTGAATATGTTGGTCGATTCTCTAAAGCTGTTTTGATTGCCTAGTCTGTAAATGGTTATAAAAAGGGCTTCATCAATTTGAATACCCGGGCGTCCCGTTTTCGTTGAAGGCCAAATTGGTTTTTACCTCCAAAATACGTCTTTGCATTCTGAAATGAATGTAAAACACGTCGTTTGGCATTTCTTTGATCACCGCAAACAATTTTTAACATTTTGGAACTCTTCCCAAAATCTTCATGATTAATTTTCTTGATATACAGGTAATGTCTTCGCTATATATATATTAAAATTTGTGAAAGTAATTGCCAATTACTGTGCTATATCAAAATTTTCATAGAGTTAATTTTTTTTTTAATATAAAATCGTGTTCTTAAACAGAACAATTTTGCCAGATCAACTGATGCATGTAATCAGATGAGATTCATAAATCAGTTGTGATAACGCAGTAGTAACATGAAAACTCGTGTTCAGGAAGACAGCTAAACTTAACCGAAGAGGCTAAATTTAATATTTGATATACAAAACGTCAACCAGAAGATCGGAAGTGATGATATTAGGGATAAGAGATTAAGACCAAGATCAAGACCAACTCCATTCATGTTCATCGCCAATCCATTAACAAAATAAGGTTTGTTAGAATAACGGAAATTGTTATATGTAAGTAGTATCATATAATTTCACATATTTTCGGCATTAAACTAAATTATATCCAACAAGTAAGGTGGAGCTAAGTTCGGATGTAACCGAAAATTTTATACTCTCGCAAAGTCAAATGATATACTCGTTTTAGATTTCTTTGTGGATCTTGCCGCCTTGTTCTATGTTGACCGATGTTTTTGGTAAAATGTCAACTATAGGCACTGGGGTTCCCATATTCATATTTCAAATTTAAAATGGTGTTATATGGGAAATAGGCGTGGTTGTATTCACCCATTTTCGTACTATAACATAGAAATATGAAAAGAATATTATGTACCGAACTTTGTTGAAATCAGTTAAGCAGATCCTAAGATATGGGTTTTCACCTAAAAGTAGGCGGTGCCACGCCCACTGTCTAATTTTAAACGTGGTTCCTATAAAGTCATCTCATACCATCCCAGAGATAAAATTTAATGTCTCTGGCGTATTTAGTGCTTGATTTATCGCGCTTTTAGTAGTTTTTAACAGAACCGTTATATGGGGAGTGGGCGCGGTTGTCACCCGAATTCATCCATTTTCACATTGTCGATAGAGGTGCTAAAAAAGCTTGCTTTCAGTGAATTTTGTTATTATAGCTTTAGCGGCTGAGGAGGTATACACATTAAACTTATTAGGGGGCGGGACCACGCCAACTTTAAAAAATATTTTAACTGCAGATGCCCCTCCTTAATGTGATTCTGTATACCAAATAACAGTCTTGTATCTTATTGCGGAGTTTAGTTATGGCAGTTTATTCGTTTTTGATTAATGGCGTTTTGTGGGCGTGAGAGTGATCCGATTACGCCTATCTGCAATACCAACCGTCTTACGGTACCAAGAAACATGTGTACCAACTTTCATAAAGATATCTCAATTTTTACTCAAGTTACAACTTGCACAGACAGACGGACGGATAGACAGTCACCCGGATATCAAATCGTCTCTTCATATTGATCATCTATATATATAATATATAAAACCCTATATCTAACTCGATTAGTTTTAGGTGATACAAACAACCGTTAGGTGAACAAAACTATTATACTCTGTAACAACAGGTTGCGAGAGTATAAAAATATACGTTCAGATAATTTTGCTAAGATATTATACTTATTGACCGATGTATAAGGGAGATAGGTGTAGTATTGACCCGATTTTGTCATTACTACATATTATTAACAGAAACAGATGCACTCTGAGTGTCAGCTCACATAACATCAACTATATACAATGAGCAAAGTCAACCGAATGTTTGAAAATTTTGATATTAGTTATATGGGGCTTAAGATAGGACAAAGATACTTTATTATTAGAAAAACACGCTCACTCAGATTTATTTGAGCACATATCGCATATTTGCCGATATAAGTATGCCGTATAAAGTCAGGCGGAAGTTTAAAAATGTTTCTATTAAGTATATGGGACTAAGGGAATTATTAATCCGTTTCAATCCAATTTTGATACACAGGCATACTATTATCATAAAAGAATTCTCTCCGAATTTCTATAATATATCTCACAAATTAAGCGATATTTTCGATAAAACGTCCGCAATAGGGACTGAGGTCCACATATTCGGTACCTGGAAGCTTGAATAGTTTTGGTTTGATTTATAAAAGTTTGGTCATAAGCATGGCGCACTTCAAGAGCACTATTCGTGCAAAGTTGTATCCTGCTATATTCATTGGTTCTTGATTTATATACTGGAAAGTGAAAGAATTAGATGGAATTTACAATTGTGTTATATGTGAAGTATGCGTCTTGTAGTCCGATTTCGCCCATTTTCGCACTCTAACATAAGAATATTAAAATAATCTCACCTACCGAATTTGGTTAAAATATGGGCGGCGCCACGCCCAATGTCCAATTTTGACGGCAGCTCTACTAAAGCCATCTTGTACCAGCTACGGTTAAGATTTTATGTCTCTGTCGTATCTATTTATAGATTTATCGCACTTTATGTAGTTTTCAACAAAACCGTTATAAGGGGAATGGCCGGGGCAATCACTCCATTTCAACATTTTGAATTTGGCTGTTATAGCTTTAGCGATTTAGGAGATATGCACATTAAACCTATTAGAGGACGGTCACTTATAAAAAGTTTTTTAAAGTGCTGTTAAGTGAACAAAACTATTATACTCTGTAGCAACATGTTAAAATGATCTGAGTTTGTATCCAAGCTTTCAAAGTATTCAAAGTGCTACAACTTGGTGAAAGAGGAAGATCTCCATTGTACCTGACTTCGACTTCACTTCGAGGTCGAGCCTAAACAAATCGGTGCTTTATGATGGAAACAAACGAAATAACCAAAGCGGTTGCAATCAATGAAAAACATTCCCAAACAATTTGCGAATTTATTGTTACTGCCCTACATCAGACACTCGTATTGTCTAAACTACAAGTAATAGACATGTATTTCGATGTTAAACCGCTACCTCCAAAAATTCGAAATTTCTGCAATTACGATTACCCAGCACAAATAAATCAACAAATTATACATTGTCTGGCTGAGTTGTTAGTATTGCATTAATTAAGGGAAATGAAAAGTCAAATACACATAAAAATTTAACTGTAAACATGTAATTCAATTTCGGCATTTGGCATTTTTTAATTCGTTGCCTCACCATTTGAATTTCAATTCAACCTTAATTTAATGCGGCGATGAATTTTAATTTTCGTCTAATTTCTTCGAATTTGTTTTAGATTGAATCGTAATGAGACTGGCAGCCATACAGATGAACTGTCGACGATATTATATATGGCAGCCCATTGAAAGGGCCTAAATGCTACGCTGGCCACTTTCGAGCTGTTGATGATTCCCGCAGATGTTTATTTTTCACTTTTTTGTGTGCCGTCTTGTTGTTGGTTATTACGTCGACTTGCCATTTCGCATTGCTTTCGATCTAAATCGCTGCACGGTGTATCGCAACAGAAAATCATTTTCCACTTGAATTTTATTTTTATGAAGTCCCAAAACAACAAACAACAAAATAATCAACTCAATAAAAGTGAAATAAAAGCACCAGAATCGTACGAATGTGGGTGGGTCTCTGTAAGAAGTTAAAGAAAAGCATTTGTAGACAGCAGATGAACATCAACAGGACAAAACACAGAAACAAAAAAAGACGATAAAGCAGCAAAAAATAAAAAGTAGTATACAAGTCGAGGTACAAGAAGCTGTGGGACTTCCATAGTGCTCATGCCACCAATGCACAATTCTCTGCCGATGTAAAAATAATGATAACAGCAACAAAACGTAATAACAACCGCACAACAATAAAAACACAGCTTAAGCAATAAAAGAACTTGCGAGCAAGCAACAGTTCAAGAACTATTGAGAAGTATTCAAATGGGCCCAAAACGATAATACAGACCGACGCACCGTGGCACCCGTGCACCGCGCCCCAGCGCTCTCGAAGTGCTTTATATAAGATGAACAAGTAAACAACGAGCGACTTACCCACAGACAAGTGTATCTTTAGTGGGCGCTTTGGCGCTATGGAGCATATCCATTCAATCAATGTCGGCGTGTGTGTGGGTGGGAGTAGCCTCGGTATGTAAACAAATTAAGACGGTCGGTCCAAGCAGTTATCTGCCTTTAGGCGCAAGTGGACGCATGTGTATATGAATGTATGTGTGGGACATTAACCAGCCAACTACAATGCCTTCGCGCCGGCCATTTTCGCCATCGTCATTTTAAGTTGTATCCAAGAAGTCGCTCGTGTTGATGCCATTGTTGCTCCGGCACGACGGCCCCCCCACGCTGTAGCTTTTATTGTCTCGCTTATGTTGTCGCGGTCGGTTGGCCGTGCTCAGTTGTGGCCGGGCGGCCGCATGTTAGTGTAGGAAATGTCAATTTAACGAAATAATAATGGCTCCCCTGTTGCGTATTTTAAAATGCCATCGGCTATCGGCCCTCGTCCAGCAACAAAGCGTTGGCCAACAAAGCGACCAGTACACAGTGGCCACCGGCAGCCCGCGCTACTACATGGACCCACAACTTACTCAGTCGTTGCGCCGCATGTTATCCTCATTAATCGAGCTGTTGAATATGTCACACTCGGGGAGGAGTTCGTTCGTTGATTGTTGGTCGTTGAAACATTCAACGCATCGTTTTTAACTGTTATGTCATTAATGAGAGTTTGTGCCCACAATTGTTAATCATTTCGTTATTCTTGTCGTCAGAAAAGCGGGTGAATGTCGCGTTAACAATTATGTTGATTTTCTTCACAGACAATTTTTGCCGGGAGTCATTTTGATGCAATAAACTTCACAAACTTGCAGAAAATACATATACATACATATACATAAAACATATAGTATTTTGGTGTACTTGTAGAGGTTTTCAATAGCAAATTTATTTAAATTTTATGGTGATTGTTATTCAGTTATATTAAATATTAAATATAGGTTTTGAGGGTTAACTTCATTCAAATCAGGGCGTTTTGCAAATCTTAATTCTTCACTTCAAATTCTCTTTTTTTGAAGATTATCTCTCTGAGCTCTGTGAGTATCTGTGTCAAGACATTGAGCTAATTGAATTAAAGTAAAGAATGATTAGCGGTCACAAATCACATATTCAAGAAAAATAGTTGAAAAGAGATAATGAAATTAAGAATTCCCACATTTAAGTAGTCGAATGAATTGGATGTCAAATTTTAATTAATTCAAGTCCACAAGTCGATTGGCGAAAGTGTGCTTTAATCCTGACAATTTAAGTTGGTTTTTTAAAGCAACCTCTGTGGAAACTACTTCAGCATTGCCAGACTAACCGAGCTGAGTAACATATCATTCTTCTTGGTTCAGAAATGTATAGTCAAATGTGGACTATTGTTATAGCGCTTTCGAAGCTCCTACTTTTTCATACAAGCTATCAAAGTAAAGCAGAGAAAAATAAAAATTAAGATAGTTAGTTTAGGTGCAGTACCAGCTTAAACCGTTTCGATATCAGATGGATTAACAATATTCAAATTTAACCAAATTCTTTGATCCGATGCTGCACTTTAAAGCAAATACTTTCTACTAAAAAAGTTTCTACGTGTATGTACGTACACATATATTTCTTATAAGAATCGATAGATTCATTTTAACCAAACAACTTTATTTGAAGAGTGGTTATTTCTACTGATAATAATAATTTGCGACTTCCTAGGCGAATCTTCTCTAACTTCAAAGTTATTGTATATTGTTTAAAAAAACTGTGATTGGAAAATTGCTAACGAAAACTTAGCTGCGAACTAGATAAAGCTCGAACTGCTCTAACAAATCAAACTGCTCAAACAAAAAAACATAAGACTTATATAATGGAATTCAATGTAAAGGAGTATAGATATCTTCGATTCGTTATTTCTTTGCTCGCTACATTTGAGCGCTGCTCTGTCATCAAGAGAGTTTGCGGATACCTCACTAAAGTAGCTACCAAGTTTTTCTTTGTATATTTTAGACTAATTTTATTATTGTGAATGACTAAAATGACAAATTATTTGTCAAAATTGAAAGAACAAGAATTTTATTTTTTATCTTTTAAGAAATTTAGACTTAAAATCAATTATACTGTAAAAAACGAAATTGAAGGCTTACTAAAACGTTTTTCAATGCGGAAGGGACCGTAATCCAATTTCGAATGCGTCGGAATCCATGGTGCTGCCCATTGGTTTGAACATCATGTATAGTTTGTTCAGTTCGCTACTCTCCATCGCTTAATGAATCTAGGGCAGCTTATAGACTTCATTAGGTGGTTAATTACTATATCTTTTTATTATATTATATTGTACCAGTTTTCGTTATATATACTAGCTGTTGGTCGTTTCGCCACTAAGCAAGATTTAGTGAATAGAATTAATAAAGCCCAAACTTGGGTTTGAATAAGCGTTTATTGTAGTTACAGCGCCAATAAAAAAGAAAGCGAATTATTTTCAGATAACCGATATAAAAATTTTGGAAATTTCAAGATTTTGGACAAGTTTTAAGACTTTAATCGTATGTTGTAGTATTTTTACAGAAGTCTTAAGGCGTGAGCTCTGCTGAAAGATTTTTTACACGACACGAAAGGCATATGTGGGGATAATGCGCATTCTCAGAGACGCCATACAGAACGAAGAAGACCCAAATGACTCCATCCGCCTTCGCGCGCAATAACTGGAACTGTACTTACCCCTTTATGGAAGATTTTACGGAAGGATCTTGGAGAGAGCGTTCCCGTCTATATATACTATATGTATACGCAGATAATGCCCAGATGATTGACGCCTTGGAAACTAATATTCGGCGCGTTATTGCTGACATCGGACCCCAATTGTAGAAAAAAGTTGTCGAAAAATGGGCCTCTCGGCTCTATTCGAGCCAGCCGCGGCGGAAATCATTTTCAAAACATAATGGCAAGCCCTTATTTTTATAATAAAGTTAAGTTCTTGTCGATAACATTGAATTACAATACATGCGTTTTATTTCTTCATGAAAACCACATTTCTAAAAAACCCCCTTTACCACTGATCTCTATTGTTATTCCCACCACTATCGGGTCTATATAACCGGAACGGTTCGGTCAATAACTGTCACTCAGCTAAGTTCTCAATATTTTTGGAGAAGGTGTTCTGGCGCTACACAGTAACATGACATGATAATTTACTTTATTCCTATAATATTGTTGAAAAACTCGACCTACGCCCAGGTTTTTGAGTTATTTACCATCTTCTTATATCAGCTAAACAATTATTAAGCGTTATCGTCGACAACTAATCGGTCATTGCTGAGTTTTTTTTTAGATCTAGCTTTTTTATGTATAGGACTTAGATACTGCTTAGTACGAGACCTTGAAAGACCGTAACCTCGCAGAAAACCCGTGAAACATGCTTAAAAAATTATTTAAAATCTATAATAAACCTCTGCGGCTTTTCTCATATCGGAGTCAAGTCCATTAGCTGCTCTTTAACTTTGCTCTTTCTCTGTCTCTGCCATCAATCAAGCAAACTTCACGTCATTCAAACTTTTGCTTTTGGTTAAAATGCGCAATTCTGCCACTCCCGCATTGAATTGACGCAGCAACTTATTAACGGTATTTACTTAAACTTACCGTTACCAACACTCACACATGCGCCAAATTAAACCAATGCGCCTGTGACACAACAGCACAACTTCACATGAGCATTCGGTGCGGGAAGTTTACGATTGAAGCAAATGCGAATATATCACGTAAATTGTGCTTTTTAAAATATTGAAAAAACGAAACTTTTTCAGCCGAAAACAGCGAGCAAAGCCAATAAATTACACGCATGATTAATTACACAATACTTTTACATACATGTGTGGAGCAGCGAAAGCAGCACCAGCGGGAGCGACAAAAACGGATGCGCTGTTAAAAAGGCGTAGCCAACTTCCGACCACTTCGCCGCCACCACCGCCACCCCCCACTCCATGTTCGTGCTATGCGTGGATTGTGTAGAGTCTCCATTGAATGAAGCGTGAAAAATGTCGAACGTAAATCATAAAAAACTGCAACGAAATATCGAAGCGCCGATGGAAAACTTTCGTGGCATAACGCAACAACAACAACAGTAGTGACAACAACAGCAACTACAGCAATTGCGGTAGCTACAACCACAGCAGGCTGCACATAAAATGGCATGAAATTAAAACTTAAAAGGTTAAAGTGTCTTACGCGTAACGCTATGTTTCACGGTATATGTATGCATGTATGTGTGGGCATAAATAATATATACATATGTATGTATATATATGTGAGTATGCGGCAAAAACCGTCAACATCGCCGCCGCCGCTGCCGCAGTCACCTACGAACAAAGGCAAATCCATTTCGTTTCATTTAAAATGAATGCATTAAATAAATTAAAAAGTTGCACATGTTATTACCATATTTTATGTGAACTTTCCAGCAAACAAAAGAAATATTTTGTTACAAAAACAAAGTGAAAAAAGAAACAAAATCAAATCAAAACAACAACACATATTGAAATACATAATGCTGGCAAGCAAATAAATAACGGTTGACAAGACACTCTTCACAATACAATCACATTAAAATAAAGGCTGAAGAAGAAGAAAAAGCTTAAGCAAACGCTTTGTGAAACTGAACTAGCAACAACAATAAATTTTACTTTTAATTTATGTTGCAAATGCTGCAAAATTTATATAATAAATTAATTGTCACATGGACAAACTGAAGGGACTACAACGCACATACACATTCACATACACAGGAGCTGGCATCATGAAACAGATATATTATGTACGTATATATGTATGTACATATGTTATATGGTATTTATGTAGTTATGTCAATGTTCACTATGCGAGTCACCCACCCTGCCATTATTGTGGACAACATAAAAAATGTTGCAACAAAGCAGAAAACATAATCTGCAACAGCCTGTCAATTGTTGCAAAGATGTCAAAGGTTGGCCATATATCACGGTCATAGGCGTACAGGCAGTAGGCAAAGAAAAACAAGGCTCTCTACTGACACATACACACATACATTCATACATATAAACACACACTCGCATATCATATGGAGATACATATGACTGCATGAGTCAGCAAAGGCATATGTATGGTATATACCCAGCAGTCAAATCTACCAGTTATAACACACTAGTATGAAACACAATCCCTTTCATCGAAGAAAAATTTAATGTGTTGAAATATACTAGTTTCATACTAGTTAAAATAAGACAGAAAACAAATAGCTATTTTAATATGGATCAAACCTGAACAGATATATTAAGTTTGCTACGAAATTTGTAACACCCAGAAAGAAACTCTAGCTGTCGTCGATTGGTCTTTTCTCTGCTCGCTTCTGCTCTCTGCTCTGTGAAAGCAACAACAAAGTTATCGAGTTAAATTGAAGCAAAAGAGAAGGCGGATTACTTATTTCTTTAATACTGTAATGTTTTGTTTGGCATATTTTAGCTCACTCTTAACCTTCTAAATGGTTAAAATGACAAATGAAATTACACATTTTTCATTCTTGTATTTTTAAAACATAAGACTTAAAATCAATTATAAGAAATTATACGAAATCAAAATACATAGTTACAGCAACGTTTTTTAATACGAAAAAATAACTTCTCCACTAAGACAAAATCATAACCCTAAGTCTCATGCGTCAAAAGGCATGTTAGCGCAGGGTTGCACTACAAGTATTACCCGATTGTTTGAGCATCTGGTAGAGTTTGCTCGATTCGCTTTGGCGATCCAAAGACAGCTTCTTTTATGTATACATAAGTATGTAAATGATCAGAGTGTTAAGCTGAGTCCATTTAGCCATGTCCACCTGCCTATATTCACATGAACAAGTCTCTGAATTTTAGAGATCTAAATTTGGCATAGGTTATTGTCTAAGGCAACGAACAAATTGTTGAGATCGGGTTACTATAACAAATAGCTGCTATACAAACTGACCGATCAAAATCAAGTTCTTATAGGAAAAGCTTATTTACGTTTGAGGGGTATAATAGCAGCTTCAGTCCAAACGAAGCAAAAGTTTTTTATATATTTGTTTTAATATTGCGATCTTGAATATTCCAATTTTAAAAAGAAAGTAAAAAATCGGATTGACTATAATGAGTATGAGAATATTTTTTTTGACTAGTTCAGAAGCCGGCATTTCACAATACTACGAACTTACTCCATCGTTTGGATCGGTGGCGAGAAAATAACATCTCCCACTGTCGTACCGCTAAAGAAAATATACCCTGCCCGAAAAATTTTTCTATTATGAATGTTTTTTCTGAGAACTAATGCTCTTTGGGTACAAAATTCTTGTTTAATTAAAGAAGGAAATTAATTCTTTAAATATATGTGTGTGTACAAAATATTCACTGGGTTGCTTTACATTCATGCACCCTTAAACAGTTACAATTCCTCTCAAGCCGATTTCTGGACTAGTTCAATCCTATAAAAGAATTTAGAAATATAAATCTGTATATTTGCTAATCTGATGGAACACACTGTTATATAAAATCGATATATATTATATGTTAGTACAAGCACATATCTGCGTGGGTATACGAGCATCCGAAGACCCTGTAGGAAAATATAATATAATATATTCAAACGCAAAAGTAAATAACATTTTGTCGCCTGTATTATAATTTATCACTAATAGTGAAGTTAATTCGAAAATTCATTCTTGCATAATGACAGGATGAATTATTATTAGGGATTCTGTTCCATTAGCGAAGAGATCTACAAATTTTCCAATATCCACATTCAGTATATTGGACTAGGAGAGATATGGTCATATTAGGACTATGTTCGGATCAAAGTTATCATATGAGGCGTGTGGGAAGAAGGAGCATTTCACGGATTTGGAAAGTCCATTTGTCAAAATTTTTTCTGAAGTTCGATAAAATTTTCATCTGTATTCATTGTTTGCTTTGTCTGTAGCAGAATATGAGGTTAGATGTGTGATAACATAAATCCATATTTTGTCATTTGCTATAACACGTTTCAGTAGTTCTGCATCATCGTTGACTTCAAGTGACTCCTGAGCAAAATCCTGAGTCTCCATTTTTTCCACATCTAATATTTGCGGTGGCTATAGACAAAGTAAACAATGAATGCCCAAAAATATATTATGAAAAATTATTATGTTATATGTGTTTCATATGCTATATATATAGTTAAGTATGGCTTAAGGCTTCATGTTGCTTTGTCATGCAACAACTGTTCCTTTCTCCCCAAGGAGTTGCTCATTTGGATCGGAATCGCCGATATCAGTCACAAAAACTGAACGCTCAAAATTAAATTCTTGTAGGAAAACCTTTTTTATTTGACAAGATTTATTCACAATATTTGGCAGGGATTATTCTTTAAAGCGACGCTAAAATATCTGAAGAAATTTTCAAGACCAAACCACTATAACATATAGCTGTCAAACAGACTGAACGCTAAAATTAAGTTTTTGTATGGAAAATTCTTTATTTGTGAAGGGTATTCTAGCTTCGGTGCAATCGAAATTAACGTATTTTCTTGTTTATCTTTTTATTGTGGACCGTTTGCGAATAGTTACGTATACGAATTAATCTTGATACAAGTACACGTAATCTACTTTTTCCATGGTGATGGAACTAAGTCTAATTCCTAATATTCTGTCGAGATTTTGCGGACCGATCTTCATTTGGATCTTGACTTATGAAATGACTTTCTAAATCAGTTGTGTATAAGACTTGTGCTTTTTAAACCTTGTCGAATAAGACTTGTAATAAGAGAGCCAGTTCTACTGCAAACATCTCCTTCTACTACGATTTCATCGTTCATGAAAAACACTTTGTTGGGAGATGTCAAAAAACTACCGTGTAAAAATATAATGTGTAAAAAGCAGATGACCTGTAGTATAGGAATTTGAGTAGAAAAATGTGTATCATTTCTATGTGAAGGAGTCACTTCGAGCACTGAAGACCACAATCCGTCTACAATAACTATTTGGGATGAAAACATAAAGAAGTTCGCAAAATTATTTCGGATGATGTAAATATAAGTTCATCGAGGTAGATGGCCCAAAGATGTCAAAAGATTATGTTAGACAAATCGTTCATCAAAATTTTGCCATATGAAAGTTATGTATAAAGTGGAGCGAGCAAAGCGAAAATGGAAAAAGGCATCAATCGGATCTGGTCCCAAACAAATATTAAATATTATTCTAAGAATACACTGAGGGAAGTTCGCTGAGTCGTATGCCTTATTTTGAAGCAAAATGCCAATCATACTACAAAACGGAGTTTGCAACATCTGTACATGTTCAGCTTGTTTATTGTGGGTCAATTGCCAAATGTTACGTATACATCACGTCTTACATTTTAATGGAGTAATTAATCTTCAATAATCTACAGAGTATAACCACCCCCCAAACGAATATTTGATTTCGATTTTAAATCAGATTTTATAAAGAAACCTATTTTATTGAGCAACCAATTTAATTAGTGTTAATTATAAATTTCCTTTAAGACGTTTTTGTAAAACAAAAGTTATATCTGACAGCGCAAAACTGACAAAGGCATACTTCATACCTAAACCGGCATACAAAACATATTGAGTTGATCTATATCTCTCCGAGAATTTCTAGTGCTAGCATGAGACCTTTCCAGCCCAAGTTATATATGAGCTAAGGATTCACACTGAACTTTTTGGGTTCCACAATTACTAGCTCTAGATGAAATAGCCTACAAAAGACTTTTGCGATATTCTTAGTGCTTTATTTCCAAAGGAAATTCAAAGTTTCAAGCAAACAAGACTGCTTAACCACTATTAGCCGTAGCAAAATAGCAAATACCTGTCAAACACCCACTGCTTGTCATATCACGCATATCAAATTTGACATGAAAGAGTGTGTCAAATGGACAAGGAAGCATCAATGAAATTTAACCACATAATATTTATTTATATCAATGAAACGCATAAAACAAAGTTAACTATAGCTATATTGACTGCTAAGGTATATGTCATAAATATGTATGTGTCCATACAACTACAAGGCATACTCAGATTTTTCCATGTATCGAAGATTCGACTAACGCGCTTAAGTGTTCTCAACTAAGAGAATACATATAATAAAAATACATGTGTACGAGTACATATCTAGGTACGTCGCCTCTGCTTACTCGCAAATTTGGAAACATTAATACGACAGTATCTACATACCTATATATACAGACATATGTATGTTTACAAACATGTGATTGTAGAGAATTACTCTTCACAATGATCAGATTTCCAATAAATCAACTCTACTTTAACACCTACCATTCCTTCGAGTACGAAACGATGTTGTCAGTCAAACAACAAAATGACAGCTTGGACAATTGAGCTGCACTAAGTTGAGTACAGTTGAAGAGCGCTCGGTTGAGCTGACAAACGAGTACTGACCATCATATATGTGCCGTGCAAGCGGAATGCGATACGTGTGCATCAGTGCATTGTAACATTCGATATTGTGTCACTTACGTCCGCACGTAGAGGCAGAAATGTCGAATCTGCTTGTTTAAAGCATACACCGTTATTTGGTATCTAGGTTCCTGCCTTCCCACTTTGAAACAAATATATAGTGGTTTTTGTATGAAAGTAAAGTTTTCTAGACCATTTCAATTGAGTATATTGACGTCAAACTGGATCGAGGATTATAATCTCGGGCAATGCCAAATCTTAAAGTTGAATAAAAATGGTATTTTTATAAACTTCGGACTGGTTACTCAAAACATCTAAATATATAGATATTTTACATAAAAAGTGTCGAATAAATACCATAAATATCTCAGAGATTATTAAAACTTTTTGCGCTTACTTCTTGTTACTTCTTGGTAACATTAGCTATCTTTGATTCGCCAAGCGTTAAAGAGTAGTTAATCGAACAAAATATACTAGGTGGTTAAACAAACTGGCAGCACTTTCGATGTAACTAACCTGCGCTCTTTGGAAACGAACTCTTTTTACATATCAATTGTGACAAGAGAGCAACACCTAAAGATAGTAAGCAAAGAAATGACAAATTGAAGATGACTTATGATACGACAGACGCAATTCAACTCAACTATTCCGATAAATTCGGTGAAATAAATTACTTAGTTCATCCCGTCTAACTAAAACAAGGTTTAAGCAATATGAAAATCATCATGCAAAAAATTCGTTTCTGGTTCATCATTCCAATGAAATTTTTACTCGCTTACCATCAGAACTTTCTCTCTTCAACATTAATTACTGATGACGCAATAATGACTTGATGGGAGCGAATGAGAGAGCGATCTTATAAGATATGTGGAGAAATCTGGCATAGCAATAATGAAGTAAAACAAAATCAACGTGTACGCTTGTGAATTACGATTTGCTTTTAATGACTTTTACATAAATTCTATGGTCCACAATTTAAGGAACTCTCTTTGGTGACAACATATCAAAAATGTACTTATATAAACCACATAAAAAAGTTCCTAAAAATTTAGAATTTTTATTTCATCAGAGTTGAGCATTTCTCCGGTGCCAGAAATTTCGACTCAACGAGGTCACGTTGTTTTAGCTTTAAAAACCTCACTTTATACATTCGAGATACTTAGTATTAAATTGCTCTTTTCAATGAACAACTCTCTCCACCGAAGCTATAATACCGTTCACAAGAGCCTTTTTGATAGCATAAAAGGGTATAAAAATATATTTATCATTATTTTGATTAGTTAGTGTATATGATAGCTATACACTGTGGTGAGACGATCAGAAACAATAGTAAATTTAGTGAAGCTAATTTGTCAAATATAAAATTGATATCGATCGCTCGTATTGGCGGTTTCAACAAATGGCCGGCAAAATTTCGGTATCTCAAAAACTGAGGGACTAGTACGCGTATATACAGAAGGTGGACAAACAGACGGACAAGGCTTAATCGACTCAGCTCGTCATCTGAGAGAGGCATAATTAATGAATAGATCTTCTCATACCTTCCAATAATAGAGGATACATATTCACATATAGTCATATGGAATGTAAAGAAAGCATGCATTGACTTATTGAATGACTCAGTGGACGTATAACTATATTAAAATTAAGGTGATAGCGTAATACTGCGCATATTTTAAAGTACAATAGAATAAAATAATATATATGTGCAATTTAAGAAAAAAGACATTCCAAAACTTGTACTTACTAGAAATGTGTTATCTCACACAATTTGAAATTTCCTACATTTTTACTAACGATAAAGTTGCATATAGCGCACTTGTTTGGAACTTGATGGCACTGTGCGTCCATTTTTAACCAGCTGATTGGACAGAAGAATCATCATCAAAATCATTCACCCCAACTCTTTTATACTTAGTCGTCATCATTCTTGTCAACGGCCAACAAATGAAAAATTGATAACAAAAACAACAAAAATGGCAAAGCAAACAACGTCAAGTTAGGTAAAAAAAAAGAAATAGAGAAAGTGCTGCTCTCTTTCCTAGCAACGTTATTTATTGGAGCAGAAGAAATTCGATGTTCACTTATTAACAAGCACATTGTACTCATATTCTTCGCTCTATTTGCTTTCGTACACCCACAGCAACAACAGCCACCCCACATCTCAGCCCGTTACCATTTGGATGTGATTCTTCTTGTATCTTTATCATTTCTGACAACAACAACAACACTTTTGCAGCGTCACAAAAGGGTATCTGATGACTTTTGATGGAAGCGCAACAACAAAAAAGCAACAAAAACAACGCATCTGTGAAATGAAATATCAAACAGAAAAATAAGCAGAATAAGCAGCAACTGCAATGAAATCCATCGGCATCGTATTGGTTTTAAAAAAGTTGAAAATTGAATGCGCTCAGTTCAATTTTATTCTGCACTTTCTCCTGTTTGCCTCCACATCTTATCTGTGATAGCCGTAACCCAATACGCCGCAGGTCTATGGTTTGTATTATATGTATGTGTGAAGATGTGCAAAAGTCTACTATATTGCGTGTTGAGTTGGTAATCCAAGCCAACCTACGGCGATTGGAAAGCGCAATCAACGAGGTGATAAGAGTTCTGAAATCGAAGAAATATTTTAAACAATATGAATCTTTTCTGCTTGATATCTTACAACTGTTGCAATTTACAACAAGAACGCGCAAAAACAAGAGAACTTTTTACAAACATGTCCATTAAGGGTGCTCAACACGTCGAAAATAAAAAATTCTCGAAATTTGAAATGTCATTTTTATTTTCTGAACTATCGCATTCAGTTTTAACAAACAACAATGTTAAGTTTGGTTGCACCCTTCACAAATACAAAAAATTCCATACAAGAACTTGATATTGATCGGTCAGTTTGTATAGCAGCTATATGCTATAGTGGTCTAATCTCAACAAATTCTGCGGAAATGGTAAAGTTTCCTTGAAAAATATACTGTGTTAAATTTGGTAAAGATATCTTCTCAAATAAAAATTTCCCATACATGTCCTTGTCCTTTGATAATTCAGTTTGTATTACAACTATATGCTATAATAATCCGATATCGGCGATTCCAACAAATGGGTCTTCGATGATCGATTTCTCAAAAACTGAGAGGCTAGTTTGTATATATACAAACAGACAGACATGGTTAAATCTACGCAGTTCATCACGCTGATCAATTATATACATATTTTATATGGTTTCCCTCTCGGTGTTACAAACTTCATGAGAAACTTAATATAATATATCCTGTTCAGGGTACAAAAACTAATATTATAGGGTTCATAAGCCATGTGGCTCACCACATATTCATATTAATAGAAATACAAATATTTGTGGTTGGAAACGATGGTGTTGTTTTCCATTTAATTAACTCCTAACCTTAGTTTTAATTTAATTTATTAAAGATGCGTCTTCATACTGTTAGACCTTTCTCCATACTCCCCTGCAAAGTCCTAGCAATTTTCCAAACTGAAAGGAGAGCAGACTCGATTACACATAAAACAACGGGTACGAAAATAAGATGAAAATGAGGAAGTTAGAGTTCCGCCTGAATACCAATTTACAGGACGCCGTACAGTAATAGAGCGAGTCTTTATGTATTTTTAACATAATTTAAGGAGAAATGGATACTGTTTGTTTTACTCCAAACAAAGGGTGCTACATTAATTTCACTGTAATCACCGGTGCAATCACCATAAGCATATTCTCTAAGAAAAACTTCAGAGTTTTTTCCGCCGAAAGGAGAGACAATCAACACCTTCTCTAACTTTAGACCCGTTTAACTGCCCTCCTATCAATGATGATTTGGCAGACAAACTACTACCTATTGTAGACAAACAATTCGAAGTTCATGGTTTAATCGGAGCTCTCACAATTGCGTTCTAGATCGAATGCCAATCTATCCTATATTGAAGAAATTGGTCACATCCAAGAATGTTCATAAAACCAATTTATCTAACAAACTTACTCTTGCCGATGGTAGGATATAGCATACTCAGACCATGTAGATCTATTTCTAGAGACCACTGTTGTACCAACCATTAATGGCACGTCTCTCCCCGAATGGTTGACGTGCCCTGAATTATGAAAATGATATACATATATTATTAGTTCTATATTATTCTGTTATCGCAGATGCGTCGAATAAACTGCCCAGGTAAAAGTCAATACAGTATAAAATCGTTAAAGCCCTGACAAGTCAATGTAAAGAAAAACGGCAAAGTAGTATACACAAAAGCAAATTAATGAGCATATTTTTCCACCTAACGAGTTAATAACAAATCACAGAAATTGCGAAGTAAGAAACGCGCGTTGACAGTAACTTTGTTGAGTGCAACATGAAAGAGCACTCAGTGCATAGCAAAAAGCGAATATAAGAAATAAGGAATACCTACCAGCGAGTACAACAGAATATTAGATACGCTCTCGTAGTTTTAAAGAATGCAAGACGTGTGAATAATTACAATTTCACTACAATTGAATCCATATGGCTCATAAGTTCTTAGTGTCACAATCTGATAGCGGATAGCTATCGGAGCGGTGGGTGACGCGTTCCCGGCACCAAGCTTAGTCGTAAGACTTCTTCACAGCAGTGTTTAACGCTGTGTAAGCGTGGAAAAGAGCAAAAGAGGAACATATTGAAAAGTATATTCATTTTCCCACGAAGTTTTTAACACCCAGAGGGAGAAATCTAATATTTGCACACGTCCTTTTCTCTCCAATAATCTCCAGGTCTTTGTATGAAAAACTTTTTTATTTTACGAGATATCTTCACGGAATTTTCTTATATCATCTTCACGAAAGGTACAGATTATTGTTCAAAGCAAGGCTATAATTTCCGAACGCAGTGTTCATATCGAACCACTATAGTCCATATATGCTAATCTACATGAAGATCTTTTTATACCCTTTTATGCTATGAGAAATGCACCTGTGAAAGGTATTACAGTGTCGGTGGAGCCGAAATTAACATTTTTTCTTGCTCATAATTAAACCATGACACCGATTCCGCTTTTTAATGACAACAAGTTTGCCAACTTAAAAAATACGTCGAATAATAGCATTTTATGGACGTGACAATGATTTAATTACACCTAAAGTCAATATCAGTTTCTTCAGAGTCCCAAGAGATACGTGTGCTGCAGATTTTCAAATGTTTACTAGTCTTATCGATTCGGACATACTGAAATGAAGTCGTCTAATCATTTTGTCATATACAACCCTTTAAGAACCTCGAGCAAACGTTAGGTGTATCAAACAATTATACAATGTTGTCAAATGTTGCCAGAGTATGAAAAATAACAACATAACGGTACAAAAATATCCTATATTCGAGTACGCACTCACATATAAATACTGACTATGGTTGAGTAAACTTTAATCATAAATACTCATCAAGTCAGATGCAATGCACATCAACATAATTGCACACGAATGCGATGGTAAGTAATAAGAAATGGAAGCCAGTGCCCGGGTGCAGATGTATGGACTTGCAAGGCACGCATACCACCAATACCGTTACGTAGAGTGCTACTACAGGTGTGCTTTAGCGCTGAGATGCTGGTTGAAAAGGTGTATTGCAACACTTTCAAAATGTAATAAATTGCGCCTCTGCTAATGAAGTCTATAAAACAAAATAAATAACTTGGGCTTGAGTAAATATTTGTGTTGCAGCTATTAATAATGAAAAATTACACTGTAAATTATACTAGGTGTTAACGTGTGAAAATTGAGAATTTACACAGTAATTTATAGTTGTTTTACTTGCTTGCATTCTAATGTTATATATGCACATACACATGTAATATTTTGACACAAATTATGTTTCCCGCTTTTGTTGAAGAATTAAATTTTGGGAACCTGTAGTAAAGAGTCCATTATACTTTAGCACTAAGTTGTTATACTCCTGTGGAAATGAGAGATTAACAGTGAAATAATTTTATTTGTCTTATATGTTAACCTCTATTTAGTTTTTTGAATGACAATTTCGAGAGGTATTTATTACGGGAACTTAAACTATTATATGAAGGTTTTCGTTTCTGTTTTCGTTGGTTTTTGTTTGGTGTGCACTTTTCTACCATATAACTTCGTCATTACCACCCTACTCAATTCAACATAATTAACCTTGTGGGAAAAAAACTATTTCGATTTTGAATTTTTGTCATATCTGGCATTATTATTACTGTGCTTGTTTGTTTTATTACAATCATTCGTAAGAAATTTTAGAATATAAATTCCATATTGACTTTACTTAATATTTCGTGCTTGCACCATCTACCGAATCGAAGAGACAACTTACCTGTGGTCACTTATGTATTTATAGACCTATATAATAATAGTATAAGAATATGAACTATAATATCCAAGAATATCTATTGCAATCTCGGTATATATTTAGTTGACTTCATTGTTCATTTCCATCAAATATTGGTTATGAAACCTTTGATTAACGATAAGAAACAACGACGGAAAGTGCTGCTTACAGAATAATTTACATCTTCTAGCTTACTATTTATGAATTTAGAATTAAATGAGAAGGTGGTAAGTTTCGAATCTCTATGAAAATCGATGGCTGATTCCAAATACCACAACAAAAATAAACGTGTGTTAACGATCACCGTACATGAAAAATTTAGTTTGATCCGATAACTGTGACTGGTGTTACTATTAATAACAATTTTAAGCACATCTATATATTATAGTATATTATATTTACGAACTTCGGACTAAAGTCAAGCCGAAAGACGATGATCCTGCTAGAAGAACACAAAAATTTATTTCGCTCGTAACATATATCTCACCAAATCATATATTAAGCAAGCCATTTTCACCCAAGTTTTTATACTCTCGCAACATGTTGCTACAGAGTATAATGATTTTGTTCACCTAACGGCTGTTGGTATCACCTAAAACTAATCGAGGTAGATATAGGGTCTTATATATATATAATATATCTATAATAATGATAAAAATACGAGTTGAAATCTGGGCGACTGTCTGTCTGTAACTTGAGTAAAAATTGAGATATCTTTATGAAACTTGGGGGTGCATGTTTCTTGGTACCGTAAGACAGTTGGTATTGCAGATGGGTGTAATCGGAGCACTGCCACGCCCACAAAACGCCATTAATCAAAAACAAATAAATTGCTACTATACTGGTTTACATTAGGGAAGGGCACCTGCAGTTTAAAATTTTTTTAAAAGTGGGTATGTTCCCGCCCCGTAATAGGTTTAATGTGCATATCTCCTAAGCCGCTAAAGCTATAATAACCAAATTCACGGAGTACAAATGTTTTTAGCACCCCTATCGACAGTGGAAAATGACAACCACGCCCACTCCCCATATAACGGTTCTGTTAAAAACTACTAAAAGCGTGATAAATCAAGCACTAAATATGCCAGAGACATTAAATTTTATCTCTGGGATGTTATGAGATGACTTTATAGGAACCGCTTGTGGGTGTGGCACCGCCGACTTTTAGGTGAAAACCCATATCTTGGTGCTTAACCGATTTTAACCAAATTCGGTACATAACATTCTTCTCATATTTCTATGTTATAGTGAAGTGGGCGAAATCGGACTACAACCACGCCTACTTCCCATATAACACCATTTTAAATTCCATCTGATTCTTTCAGTTTACACTATGCAAATCAAGCAAAATATATAAAGAAAGCTCAAACGAGTATACCGTTTGGCTTTGCGAGAGTATAAGATGTTTTGTTACATTCGAACTTAGCCCTTCCTTACTTGTTTTATGTTAAAAAAGTTGATCTGTGATTGTGGACAAATTCACTTCATTTTCAAGTTGGGTTAAGGGTAACAATTTAATATGTTGATATTTTCATAATGGAAGAAAACTACCTTAGACTAATTTAAATAACCGAACTCTTTAGATATACAATTAAATGATCATTCGATTATCTTTGGAAGTCACTATTTAACTTAATTCAAAGTTTGGAATGATCAACCAGCGCACGCATGAATTTTTTATGTCATTTATTGGAATGTTCTTCGGTTGCGGCTGCTTGAATGGCTGGGATATCATAAAACGTTTCTTTAATGTTAGTTTTTAAATTTGAAAGGTTTGGTTATGAATTTTTCTTTTTAATGAATAGTTTATAAGAAAGTAAATTAAACAATGCATTACTACAGTACTGTTCTATTTCTCGAAAATGCGCTGTTTCTTTGGGCCGCTGTGCTCAATTGAACTTTCAAGCTGATTTTGTCAAGTAATTAGAGCTCTACAGCTTGTTTTTCGAACAACAAGCCTTCGTTGGCGTGGCAATGGGCCAGTCCCTTTCATACTACAATAAAATGTATATAAAATTTACATAAAGTTATATATGTACACACCTTGTTATTGTAGCTGCACCGGTTATTTAAAACCTTGTTTTGTAGAGAATGTACGCAATCATTAAGCGATTGTCGTAACTAGTGGTTTTACAGGTTGGTGTAAAAGTTTACGCGCTCGAAATGAAAAAATACTGTTTTTGGTACGATATGTATTTTTTTATTCAATATAATCTCCCTTAATTTCAATACACGTATTTTAATGATCCTCCAATAATTTTATGACATCCCTATAATAAATTTCTGGAAGCTCTGCAAAACACCCTCTACGGCTGTAATAGCTTCTTCATTTGCCGAAAAACGCTTTCCACAAAGGAATTGTCTCCGGTTTCTGAAGAGGTAGTAATCACTGGGAGCCAAGTCTGGCGAATACGGTGGATGCTCAAGCTATTCGTACTTTAATTCGTTAAATTTTGTCATTGTTAAAACACCTTTGTGTGCAGGTAAATTTTCTTGACGAAAAATTATTTTTTTGTGCTGTAAACTAGGTCTTTTCTAACGAATTTTTTCATCCAGCTGATTCAAAAGGCTGCAATAATATTCAGAGTTGATTGTTTTACCTTTCTGCAAATAATCAATCAACAAAATTCCTTTTGCCTCCCAAAAAACTGATGCCTTAACCTTCTTTGCTGATCATTGTGACTACACCAGCTGAGCAACCAGCATCAGTCCACTGTAAACGTTTTCGTTTCTATTTAGGATCATGGGGGTAGATCCCAGTTTTATCCATAGTTTTAAAACGACGCAAGAAATCGGTTTTATTCTGCTTAAAATGCTCCAAGTTAAGCTGAGATATTTGTTTTCGTTCTAGTTTTTGTTGAATTGTTGTTATTCTGCATGTAAAATACGAAGTACTAGTTCGTCTAAGACGCCTATGGCATTAGCAATTTCACTTTTAGTCAAACTTGGATCTTCACTAACAATATTGTGATATTAATGATTTCTGGTATGGATGCAGTTTTTGGTCGTCCTTGGCGTGGATCGTGTTCAAGCCTAGTACGACCACGTTTGAATTCACCAGCCCAAGATTCATTGTTTTGAAATTGAGGACCCTTATACATTTCTCACAATTGTTCATTAATTCCTTTGCTTTTAAACATTTTAAAACAAATTATCTAATCACTGCGCGCCATTCAATTTTTTGCCATATTAAAAAAATACTCTGATGCGTCAACTTCAAGTGGTTTGTAAACAAATAATTAGTTAACAGAATGACTTGTAACTTTGCATGTATTCTCACGACAGATATACCAACTTGAGAAAAAAAATCGGAGCTAGTAGTTGGGGTCGTTATTTCTGTGATGTAACCTTGAAATCGGTGAATTGTAGGCTGTTATATAGCGAGTTGTTTCGAGGTATCTGGTTTTCAAGAAGAAATAAAACGTATATAATTTAATGGTATGACCAAGAATTTATTATAAAAATAATGATTTGGCATCATGTTTTAAAAATGATGACGCAAATAAATTCCAGCCGAGGTGTCCAATTTTCGACCACTTTTGAAAGCAATTAGGGTCGTATGTAAACAATAACGCTCGGAATATTCTTTTCCAAGACGTCAATCGTCTCGGGATTATCAGCGTAGGCAAGCGACAAAAAAAAGTCCAGCGGTGTTAGAGAGGCATTCAATTTCAGGCCCAAGACGCGAGATAATGCGTTCACCAAAAGTTTCCTTCAATATATAATATTGATTGTTTCGTTTGCTATATGGCATATAGTGCCGTCCTGTTAGAACCAAAGATCGTCCGCATCAACATCCTCCAATTCCGGAACGAAAATGTCATTTATCATGGCTCTATAGCGTTTCCCATTGACCGTAACATTAGGCCCGGCTTCAATTTTGAAGAAATATAGACCAATGATTACTGCTGCCCATATAGCACACCAAACAGTAACTTTTTGAGGATATAACGTCGTCTTAACAATGGCAATTCACCGAACATGCGACGCGCTTGATAGCCGTTCGGCTGCATTTCTTGCACGAGTTGGATTTTGTAAGCCCGCAAATCAAGATCCTCATGCAAAATCTTCCATCAAGTGGATGGGCACAACTCCAATTGTTACGCGCAATGGCGGAACGATTCATTAGGGTATTCTTCAATACTCTGCTCCACAGCAGTAAAGCGTCTTCGGTGCGCATTTTACGGCAACTCTGAGGATGAGCATTATCCATTAGAGTAAACGTGGTTCGAAACCGATGCATGGTTGCTCGAATTACCCACTCTGTTGGGGACTACAAGTATGTCGATCGAATATTGAACGTAGCGCGCGATGCGTCGCCCGAACCGAACCATTATTTCGGTAGTAAATTTGCACTATTTACAAACGTTGTTTTCGAGTAAGTCTGTTCATTATGAAATGGCAAACCCAACTGAATAAAAATTAAGTAACAGCCGTCAAAAAGACCAACACTGAAAAAGGTGAAACCACACGTCTAAAAAACACCCTTGTACAAAATAAAGCGCGAGTGTAAAAATAAAAATAAATATTGTCAAAGGTTTCATTTATAAAATTATTGAAATTTATTAAAATCATTTGGTAAAAACTCCATAAATATTAGTCCCCCACATATCTTTAAGTAAGTAATTTATAACTGTACGTGCAACTATGCAAATTGTTGTTATAATTTTTAATAACTGTGGCAAAGTAATTGGACAGCCAAATGACATAAGTACTCGTAATGCGCATAAATATGTGATAATATACTTGGAAGTCATATGTATAGTTCCTACACCGTTTACCGTTTTATGCCTCCTAACGCCGCACATTTCAAGCACATGACGCATTTAGTATTAACATCCACACCTAAGCAACAGCGCAAACAACTTACTGCACTAATGTGCGGCTTACACATTGGCGTACAGAAATTATGACACCACACTTTCAATGGGGCAGCACTTTGGGTATTTTGTAGTGCCGCAGTAGCCACAGATGCTTCTTAGTGTTGTGTATTTTGTCAACGACGTTGTTTTTGATTTCTGTCAACTGTAATGAATATCGCACAAACAATAACACACCCATGTACGCATATATACACAGCCTCCCAAGGGTACCTGCATCAAATATGTACTACACCTGTACATGTACACATAATCACCACAACAACAATAAGGGAGCATATATATCTGCTGACTTAATAATTCATTTTTAAGCCCAGATGACACGTATTCGCTGTGGCTCACCTAAACCGCTGCATACAAGATTGCATTCGACCAAGATCGGCGCCGTGCTGTCAAACATAACTTTCAATGCCCACACCGGTGGCTGGGGATACTACATTAACCTATACACATACATTTTTACCTACGCATATAAGCTGTGGTGTTGATGTGGCACCTAGTTATTCACCTGCTTACTTTTTCGCCACAAAATTGTTTGCTAACCCCGAAAAAAGCGTGAGAAGGGCCAAGGTTGAGAATGGAGGGGTGTATGGATCCGTGTGAAAATAAGAGTTTACTCTTTTTCAGCCTCGCCCTCGTTAACGCCACTAGTAATATTTTACCCATTTACACACATACGTATTTATGAGGGCGGTCCGATAAGTGTTTAGACATGAAAACACACGAGAAAATTTTGAAAAAACTGCGATTTAGTCCTCAACATACTGTCCTTTAAGTTCGATTTATACTTAACCCAACAACTTCTTTTACGTGTCTGAAAAATCTGTTTTCATTAGACTCAAATAATGAGTAACTTTTTCAAGCCTGGAGACAAAAATAACTTTCACGGGGTCAAACTGAAGAATATGGTGGATGGGACAGCAGATAGTAGTAGTAATGTGTGTGAGCCGGTGCGCTGTCTTGGTAATTGGAAACGTCGAATAGCGCATATATATCAGCTTAGTATGCCGTTGATACCGTTTTACTCCTCCTTAGGTAGCGGTTGTTGATCAACCCTTGTGAGTCCCAGCATCCATATCCTTTTCCACCCACAAAACGTTACCTTCTTACAGCAGATTCGGCGGGTGAAGTATCCAGTTTGTACCGTACCTTTTCTTAGTCTCTGGTGTGTACCAGTGAATCCATGTGTCGTCGACGGTCATGGAAAGACAAAGGTATTCTTTGGATTGCGCTTAAACAGCGTCATATACAGCTGTGGAGAGGTCTCACATCAAATGTGCTACGATGTATTGAGATGCCACTGTCTCAGCTACCCCGCATATCTTTAAGCGACGTTCTGAGTTTTATTCTCCTTGTTATCCGTTTGTGGTTTATCAAAAACCGACGTAAACTAACGTTGAAACTCGTTAACTAATTTTTGACGATCGCCTTCACAAAAGAAGAGTCACTCACAGGAATAAAGAGCATACACGGGTTCTTTAATTTTACGGCCTTTTTCACAACCAGTCAGATCCAAATTACGAATCCTCGCTGCAGAAATTTGACAGTAATCGTCTACGAGAATTACAGTACAGTAAATTTATCTTGGGATAGCGCTATCTCTAGTGAGGCTAAGTACTCATCGGACCGCCCTCGTTTATTCACATATACCGCCCAAAAGTGTTGCAATGAATTTGTTGAGTGATTTAATGAAGTTTCGAAAACAAAAGGCAATAATAGTGAACGTTAAAAGTTAAATGCGAAAGAGAGGCAAAGTTTTCCTGCGGATTTTTGTTGCTTTTTTCTTTTTCGCTTCTTTTACGAAATCCGTCAACGTCGTTGTTGTGACCAACGCCAGCGCTTATGGAAAATTTATTGAGTTTCTTAATGGATTTCTTTTTTCCAACACTTTTTTTTCATATATTTTCGTAAACATATTATCAAAGTTTTATTTGGAATATCGAATGATTATTTCGTTTAGTGAGCAATGGCAGAAATGACATGCTCGCCTACAAAAGCGTAATAAATCAACATGTTAAAACTTCTTTTGCGCATTGAAGCTATTTTGTACTCTCGCAACATATTGCAACAAAGTATAAAAGTTTTGTTTACCTAACGTTTATTTGTAATACGCAAAACCAAGCACGGTAGATATAGTGTTATACAAGTATATCCCAAAATTCTGTATGACGAGACGTATTTCAGAATACTTTACTGTCCGTCTGTACCTGCGAGCGATAGCTAGTGTAAAAATTGAGATATCCTGGTGTTATGAAATAAAAATAATTTAAATCGGGTAGTAACCATTCCTACTTCCGCTTTAAGCGTTATTTTCAAATCTTCTAAAAGTAGTGTAACTGTCCAAAGAATAACACAAAACGCATCATCACTTTAAATTTAGGACAACTGTATTTAGACTGTGACATACATATTAATAAAATTAGGTAACTGTTTTGCCGTTACGTTATTTTATTTCATTTCAAAACTAGATGAAATCGATCAGTACCTTGCTTGAGCCTATTTTTATATACATATGTGTAATAAAACGATTTGTTTCCCCTTGGTTAACATTATGCTGTATACACCATTGTTTCAATGTGAGAATCTATCGGATCAGGTAAATGAAAATATGGCATCACCCGTACTTAATCCGTCCTTACTTCATTTTAGATCAGACATTATTTACTGCCTTTTGTTTTGTCACTTGATTCGGAATGACACTGCTTCTTTTTTTTTAACTGTGGCCATAAACGTCTAAAAAACTTTTGCCGCGCCCACTAGGCCTTATCGCGAAACTAAATATATGTTTCTTTTTCCAATTAACAAAGTTTAACTTTTTTTTTATTTTTTTTTATTCTACCAGTTGGTACTACAATGAATACTTTCACGGCTGGACAATGCATATACCTTCGATCCAATGGTTACTTGTTCTCCGTCAACTGAGCTATTGTATTTGGAATTTCATATGATCCGATAATGGAACGCCGATCCTATTAATCCTCCTAAGATTGTCCATGGAAATTGTGATCGACTTCAGTAGCTTTTTTAACATAGCTTTCCTAAGTATACGTAAATCAGTTCGTTTCGATAAGTGAATATATCAGCCTTGAAGGAATTGTAAATAAATTTTTGGATTAAAGGTACGGACGAGACCCATTTTACCTTCTCATAAATCCAGATCAGTAACGTTTTATTGCGTACATATTCCCTGACTACGTTTTTAAAAATGGAGATTTTCTATAGGCAGAGAGTATTTACTCTGCGAAAAACTGCAACAATGACTCTCAATTGGTCCGGAGAGAGTTATGGGCTCTGTTTTAGAAAAATTTGACTGAAACGACAACTGTAACGGTAATGGCATAGTTTGAAAATAGCATACCTTGAGGTAATGTTAAATATGGAGATACAATAAAATTATCTCATAACCCCACACAAAGTGTTGATGACCATTTGTTATTACAAATTATTCGATGAGATTAATTGGAACAATTTCAAGAACTTCGGAAGATAAACTATTGTACTTTAGCTTGGATCTGCGGTATACTGACGGTAATGATGGCAAAGTTCCGACCGACTCTGCAGGTCGCTACGTACATATGTGGTTTCATAACCAAGTAAAAGTAAGCCTTGAGTAAACTTCTGACAGAAAAGGATTTTCAATTCGATTTATTTTTTTAGAAAAGAAATTTTAAAATCGGCGTATTATATTAGGTTTTAGAACCTTTTCTTGAGCCAACAAAAAGTAGACTTCCTGACTGTGGCCAAGATTTAAATAATTACTAAACTAATAGTCGAAAAGGAGATGTAGAGCATAGGCTCGCCTCCACGCGGTGCATTCTGGGTAACGCTAAATTACCTGCGGCCTTTCTAGAACTGAATACTGAGTATGCAGGGGTGATAACCTACAGAAATGGCTGATGGGCTAATGCCAAGGCCGATTCCGTCCATTCATCATTAAGTTGGTGTGGAAGGTTTTTGTTGAGATGACTCCGTTCAACCCAAGTAAAACCGAAATGGTTTTATTTACTAGGAGGTATAAGATCCCTAATGTGCCTCTCCCTTTTTCGGAGGTGCAGCCTCGCTTAGAGAAGTGAGCATCCACTCACTCCGACATTATTGCGGCAATACTAGCTCTGAGCGCGCGAATCATGCAATCAAAGCTAGTCAAGGAGTGTCTGTCCTCACTAGAAATAGCATCTGGCTACTTCAACATCAGGCTCGATTGAGTGCCTGATCACAGCGGAATCGCTGGAAACTGCAAAGCTGATGAGTTAACCAGGGGGGCTCCCTTGCCTCGCTCCATCGGAATGGGATTGAGTTGGATCTCCTTTAACGTCTTGCGTTTTAGCTTTGGATCAATGAACCTTGCGTGCACTCAGCAGACGCTGGTCGACGACCAACTCCTGCCTTGACCGCGAGATCCTTCTGGCCAAGAGTGGATCGCAGGAGGTCGAGGGAACTTCTCGCCTTGAGCAAAGTGCATCTCGCCGCTATGGTAGTAGTTCTCACTGGACACTGTCCAATGGGTACTCATGCGGTACGGCTTAGAGTACTACCCGATGCTAGTTGCCAAAAGTTGTATGGAGAAGGGCACCGGTTTTTTCCCCTCCACTGTGTGGCTTTCGCTATGCTGACACTGACATAAATACTTAACCGAAATGGATATTGGCCGTCTCAACAAGTTTGTTATATGCACAAAGCGTTTTGTCGACTTGTAAGGCTCTTTTGATCCAGCTTTTAGAAGTTTTTAGGTATTACAACGGACCGGCGTTTTAAGCTGTACAAGTGAGATCCTACGTGGGATCGACCTCCTAACCTAACCTATTAGTCGAAAAGAAGAACCAGTTGTGAGGAAAAGGCGAACGAAGATTGAAATAAGAAAACAAAAATTAGGAGTTTCTGTTGGAGTTTTTGTTGTTGTAATAATAGAGAACTTTCGCCAAATTTGAATTTGGAACCCAGAATAAAATTTCGAGTTCCATTTTGGCTATCTTGAACCTACTGTCTTGGGAACGGAGCCTAGTCATAAGTATTTGCCAGTTCGAAATCGTTTCCAGCTGAAATAGTTCTTCTAACGGCACTTATCGAAACCTAATTTCCTTGTACTAGCACTTGACTATTGTTAATGCGAAATTTTACTCATTTAGTAGTCCTGCATTATATTAAATTGCGTAAACAATAACAAATTATAGAGCGGATGTTCGTGAGTGCTTGGAATTTACCATGAATATATGGATGTATGTATTGTGGTATTCCTATCGTCCTCTCTGCACTTAACTGATTTCAAATTCTAATTTAAATCTCATTTAACGCAGTGGTTGGCAAATGCAACGGTGAGAAACATTTCTACCGTTTTAAGCTCCCATTAACCTTTGCACGCACTAATCTGCAATGTAAACCAACGCCAAGAGAAGCCGCACACACGCTGCAGCGGCAATGTTCATCAATTTCCTGAGATTTTTTCCAAGTTTTCTTCTCTTTACTTTTTCCCACTCTGCCGTAACCGCTAGTCTACTACATTTTCTTGCTTTTCGCGTATTTCCTTCCGTCCTACGCTGCAACGTACCAACCCCAACTGTGACACTGAGATCTAGTTCCGGACTTTTAATAAAAAAGCCATTTTCATGAAGTCAAATGAATAAAGTACGAAATGAAGACGGTCTACGAAAAACGCGTAGCGGATAAATTTTTTGCGAAAGTTAGGTAAAAGTAAAATGAATGGAGGGATATATACATATTTTCATATATAGTATATATCGTACACATGTATAACAATTGCGACTACTACTCAGCATTAGATCCCTATTGCTGTAAGAAGGAAGAAAGATTTTAAAAAAGGAAAAATGAAAACGCTAAAAAAATTAAATGAGAAGTTGAAGAAGTCTTCAAAATTAGAAGGCTGAATGAACAACGAATAATTTCTAGCACAGGTTTATTTTCGGTGAAAGGACTTTAATCAACAGAAAACATTTTCCCGCTTAAATGGAAAATACTAAATTTGTAATTTATAACGTTAATCGCGAAATTAGCTATTGAACCAGCCGATTCAAAACAAGTGATGTTTCAGCGAAAACGCTTCTTATCGCAAATTAGGTATACATATATTTACTCGGTCGAAAACTCTACGATGTTACCACTTCAAGGGAGCTTACAAGGTTGTTCAAACACAATCCGGATAAGTGCTCTTTGTATTTTTGTAACATTATTGGAGTATATAATATCACAATAAACCTTCACCTAGAAATATAATAACTTGATGAGGATCACTGTTGAACTTAGAAGCTTGCACTCTAACAACTGAGGTCCTAGATTTAGAACCTTAAACCTTGTTGGTACATGTACTTGCCGATTAATATCAAGGTGCACAAAGGACTAACACGAAGACGATTCTATATAGAAAAATTCGCATCCTACGAAATTTTAATTAAAGCTTTAAATATATACCAGTTCTAAAAAATAAATTTTTCTTACAATAAAAACTGACTTTTTTTTTGCACAAGGGTTTTATCAAAATATAATATTAACATTATGATTGGATGGAGATATTTCCTAAGCGACACAAATATTCAGGTCATTTAATCGGAATTGCCGAAATTAAGATTTCTAGTTTAATTAAAGCCTGGCTTTCATTTAAAAAACCTTAAGCCTAACAATAAAAATATGTGTGTGAAATATGGCTTCGTTCTTCAACATACGCTCCATCTTGAGTAAGATATTTATTAAAACGTCTTCCCACATTTCGAAACCAGATCGATAGTGTGAAGTTTCGAGACCTTCAAAATAGTCGTTTATTTTCATATTGACTTCATGATTTGAATAAAATCTCCAGGAACTTTTACGACGAAATTCAGCGAATCAGCACATAAAGTCATTTCTTTGCATCAACCCGAAATATTAAAACCTAAGTTCATTTTTGCCCATTGTAAAAATAGCGAGGGCAGCGTCTGGTGACCACTAACCTGTTGGCGATTGTACTCTAAGGCGATAATACAAAATTTTTGTTTCTGGCATGATTCCTCGGTTTTTAGCCCATGTAGTGTAACGTAAATTTTAAATTGCCCTTATTGAGCGTTCGCCGAAAAATAACTTATAAATCATATTATCTTATTAATTTCGCTGTTCTTGCACTTAGGTTAGTCACGTTTTATGGATTAAAGAACATGTATTAAATTTTGCGTTAAAAATAGAATAAAGTGCTCCAAGACACTTGAAATGTTGACTGTGACATTTGTGTCGAAAAAATGTTAATAAGTGGTACTAGCGCTTTACAGAAGGCCGAGAACGTGCGACCACGTAAATAAGAAGAAAACATTGAAACAGTGAAAAAAATAGTTCTTGAAAATCGTTGTTGGCATATCAATCGGCTCATGCCATTAAATTTTCTCGAATATTTTGGCTAAATTTTGAACAAAAGCAATGTCGCGTTAGTATCCCTCAGGAGTTGCTGAATGACGTCAACAACAATCCTTAACCACTGTATTTATTAGATTTGGCTCCCTGCGGCTTTTCCTATTCCCAAAACTGAAGAAATCAGTGAAGTGAGAGCGTTTTGCCGCAATTGATGAGGTCAAGTCAGAATCGAAGAAAAAGCTGATGGCCATACCGAAAAGCGCAGTGCTTCGAGGATTGGAAAAATCGTTGGCACAAGTGTATTATATCCGAGGGGGGTTACTTTGAAGAGGGCAAAATACATATTGATGAATAAATAAGTACTTTTCGAAAAAATTCAAAATTGACCTTTTACTTTGAACACACCTCGTATACGTTGATGTCACTTGCAAGGTAATTATGTAGAGAAAGATCAGCTAGAGTAAAGAATAATTTCATTATCATCAACGTCGCTTAAAATTTACACTTTTATTATTCCTTGCAAATCTAAAATTCTATTTTTCATATTATTTATATGTATTATAAAAAACGCAATTCCACATAATTTTAATATTTATCTAATAAATTAAGACTTTTTTGAGACTCTTTTTTATAATTCAGGCATTGTAGAAATCATTTATTCACAGTTGAAATAAAAGAAATATCTTTATTCTCAATGAACAAATAATCGATAGAGATATTGCATTATTAAATGTTAAATGAAAAAGGAGCAATTTTTTCACCAGATCACAAATTCCGTTCTAAGCTTTTGTGTTTGTATACCTTGAGCTCTTGGCATAACTAATTCCCCTATTATGGCTTTTAAACCAACTGCTTTTTAGCTGAAGTTCTGAAATTCAGTATTATCGATATCAACTAAACCGGTATTACGGGTTTCAACTCCGTGCAGGAGGGTTGACCAGAGTATTAAAACATTTCAATTGCTACCAAGCAGTGTTGATACTCTGGATAAAAAAACCCCCAAGCTGGACGGGGCAAGCTACAATTTGGAAACATTAAAAATTAAATAAAGGGACCGTGAAAAGTGTTTCGATCATAGGAATATACTTTTTGACTAAAATTAAAATTTTGAAACGTTTTGCTCCTCCTTAACAACAATCGATATCGTAGTTTACGCCAGCCCAAAGTTAAAATTATTTAAACTACATTTTTGATAGTTAACGTCCGAAGAACACGTAGAGTTGCGCATAATTTCCATGCAGGAAGCATGATTGTTCCTCGCATACGTTTATGCAAATGTTCCTTCATCTCATTTAGTAAAAAATAAAATGATTTTATTTAAACGAAAAGAACATATGAATCTGCAACATACATTATTTATAAGCCATTTAATTGATCACGAAAGCTTTTTGTTATGCGCAAAACATCAGTTTTGTCCCATCATCTTTGTCCCACTTTTAATAATTATTAATTTTTTATCACCTTTTTATGAGCAATAACTGAATTGAATAGTTTTGATTTATTGTTTAAACATTTTCGACCTTTTAATTATCTGTCAAATCTTCATTTTATAGATTGGCAACACCGATGAAACTTCCGCTATTGAAGATCGTAATACCACAAATTATTTGGGTTGATTCCACCCGGGCCCGGACTTCTCGCAAAGGCCTGTATTTCACAAAAAATTAAGTGAATAGTTAAAAATTAGAAGGCTTTCGATAGGTGATTAATTCGAACATTTATTTAAACGTTGTGATTACCGATAAAGGAACGTTTTCTCGCAAAAAAAAACGGTGAAGCTATTGCCGCTTTAGTTTGCAAAACATTGGAAAATTACAACATTCGTTTGGAAGATTGCCCTGGACAGTGCAACGATAATGGTAGTATGAGCGGTAAATATGAAGGAGCGCAAAATCATATCCATAATAAGTATGCAGTTATTTCGCCTTGTGGTGCCCACACCCTGAATTGGCTGGAGTGTTGTCCTCGAGCAATAACTTCTTTTGGTGTCGTTCAAAAATGTTTCCATATTTTCAGTACCAGCACACCAAGTTGAGAAATTATCAAATCACAAATACCCAATTCACTTCACTGTCTTTCTAATACAAGGTGGTCTGCCAAATTCGATGCCGTCATGCGATTTGCGAAAAGTCTTCCCGGAATAATAAACGTTTTGAAAGAAGTTAAAAAACTCAACCTTACGGCAGAAACTCGTTGGGACGTTGATGGAATTTCGAATGTATGAGCAAATTAAGGTTAGAAATATAGAAAGCCTTCTTGTGGATTTGCTATTTCTACGCCAACAGTGATATGAAAGGAAACAAATTTAACGCAGCTGCAAAAAAATTTTACAAAAAAGTATTCCATTGATTAGATACATCATAAGTTGTCCAATGAAGCTATTCACTCAGACACGTTTACGTCTTACTCCATACAACATTCAAAAATTACGGTTGTTTAGTGCTTTAGCAAGGATAAAAGTTTTCATCGATCGTGCTCGTCACAGAGCAGGATTTCAGGACTATCTACACAGTGTCTAGAGGAAAATTAGCTCAGAAGTTGGATTTCCAGATTATTTATCGACGCATTCGCTGCCGCCAAAGCTTGAAAAGCTCACTTCTAAGTTACAAATAATTGAAAATTTGAGGACTTTACCATAAACTGCTTCTCCATAAACTTAATCATAATAATCAACAGATTTCTTCATTAATTCGATCGATAAATAAATGTTTGAATGACATGTTTCTGGCTTACTAACTGTCAAGTCTTATGCACCATACATATATTCCGGTATAATCTGAAAAAATATTTTTGACTGAATGTCTAAATATGAACTGATTTATACATTATTGATTTTCAAAATCGTACAAAACCAATTTGTTCCACCAAGCATCAACAAGAAAGCACGTTCCGGTTACTTAGACCCGACTGTCGTCGGAACGGCCCACTTTTTCTCTCAGCGGCCCTGCCACACTGAGATGTATTGCAATGTTTCCGAAGGATATCTTCAGTAATTTATAATATAAGTAAATTAAAACAAAAAGAAACGATAACTTCGGGTGCACCAAATCTATTATACCCTTTACAAATACAAAAGATCCCATTCCAAACTTTATTTTGATCGATCAGCTCGATCGATCGATTGTAAGGCAGCTATATGCTATAGTACCGTGATCTGAATTCTTCGAAGATGGCACTGTTGCCTTGGACAATAATCCATGCTAAATTCGTCTTGTCAAATACGAAAGTTTTCCACACTAGCACTTGACTCCAATCGTTCAGTTTGCGTGGCAGCTATATGCTATAGCGGTCCGATATAGGCGTTACCGACAAATGAGCAACTTCTTGGGAATAAAATGCGTGTTACAAACTTCGCGGCAAACCTAATATACCCTGTTCAAAGTACAATATAAAAACAGAAAATACCGTAATTAGAATTTCGATTAATTTATTCATTGAAATGCCTTGTATATATGTATTTTTCACATGCATAAGTAGATATTTATTTATTTTTGTTTTTTATTTAATACACATATATATTTTTATACGCAACTAGTTGTAATTGCATTAAAATTTTACGTTCACATTCCAGTTGTAGAAAAAAAAGTCAACAATTCGCCTAACGTTTTACCAACTTTCAACAAAATAATAATATGCGAAAATTATTAAGATAAATATTACACTTCCAATAATACTTCCAGTGTTGCATTATTTAAATAATTACGTAATAGTGAAACACCGCTTATACAAGCACCTACTAAGCGCTGACGAAAAGGTATCACATCAAACATTAAATAGAGTTTATAAATCTTGCTATATCGCCTTAAGTCCATTCATTCAAACATAACCTATTTCGCTATAAACAATGCCTGAATTCCAATTAATTATATTTAAGTTAGAGTAAATTAATTCGACGATTTCGATTTTGGCGAGTTCTCTACTTTATTTTCACGCACCATTGTCAGCAGTTGTAGCATCATGAGCGCTTGCACCTTATCCAGCGGGTCCATGAAGCCGCGCTGCAGCCACTTTGGGATGGTAGTGCGCGCATGCGCGAAACCGAGCTTATTCAATATGTAATCAATGCCATACGGCTCAATGGATTTGCCAGCCCATGAAAGCAGCCGCACAGTCGGTTCCAGATGCCAAGTCTGGCATTCAAAGTGCCGCCAGTCGCGCACAAATGACTCCAAATCTATAGATTTGCCATTTATGCCGCGGCCATTTAGCGTTGCGGGCGTTGTCGTGCCAGAGTTACTGCCAGTAGGTGACGTCAAACTAGCGGCTGCAGCTGCGGCGCCTGATGTTGATGGTGTTGGCGACGCAAGTGTGCTGCCATCCTTCTTTTCCACATTAAAAGCTGAAGCTATATTCGTTTTGCTGTTGCTGTTGGCATTCAAGCTGCTGCTGCTCTTATCCAATGTAGTGCTCGAAGCGTTAATAGATGTATTGCTGATCGTAACAGCATTCGTAGAGGAATTATTGCTCGCGGAAGACGAAGATGCCTTATTGGAATCTTTGAGTATTTCGTCGGTTACATAGGGTTTCAATTGACTTTTCAGGTTCTGTGAAAGATTTGGCGAGGCAGCACGTACAGACTGTCCGCCGGTCTGCTAATAAAATAAAATAGATATGATAAGAAATTCGGAATGTAATGCTAAATCTATCTTAGCCTACCACTCTCTCCTTCTCCTTAACGTACGATGTTATCAAGTCATGCAGGAAGAAGAATGCATCGGCATCGACAGTCACGAAAATATGGTCATCAAATTCGGTTATGAAACTGCAGAGCACCTCTGGTTTAGTTTCTGTGGGAGGAGATTAATATGAATTGTGATTTGCGCGCATATTTGTTTGTTATCTTCATTTACCTGTCGGTTCCGGTGTGGATGCGCCTTGTCTGTGTTCAGTCTTGAAATTAAGTTGTAAGCTGGGCAACGCAAATATCACCTCGCGATTGTGATTGTGCTCCTGCGTCTTTGAAGTGCTGCTTGTGCTGGCGCCTGCGGCACGCATACGTTCAATGGAGTTGGAAGCAATCTCACGATCACGTTCCAATATCGGAAAATGATCCACACCTGACACATGAAAATATAGAATTGAAAATGTCTTTTACAAGGCATTTTAAGGATTTCGCAATGACTCACAATCAATTTCACTGTTAGCAAATGCGTAGTGGAACCACTCGTTGAGCGTTTTGAACTGCGGCGGGAAGATGATGTTACGTGAAATTCTGCTGACAATTGCCATAGAGTGATTTTGCTGTTGCACCTCAGTTGTCTGTCCCAAGCAAGATGTGAGCGTCTGCGTTACGAAGACATCATGTGTGTCATGTGCCTGATGCGCTTCTGTGGCGAAATTGATGGAGGGCGATTTTAAACTAAACAATGCCCATGACTTCGACTTGAAGTTTAAACCATGGAAGCAGGCTAATGAGATGTTGTTGCCATGCAACTCCACCGTGCCGCCGAGCACATTGCCGTTGCGCGGTAGACGTGTCACCAAAGTGGGTACCACGAGACCGATTGCCTGTTCAAGCGGCTTTTGCCAATGCCGATGATGGCGTGCATCTGTGTTGCTAATGTCAGACGCATTGGCGGCGGCGGTATCGACGGTACCATTGGTTGTAGCCTTCTTTTTGTCCCGGTTCTGGCGGCGTTTCATGCTAGCGTTCCGCTCGTGCAGACGCGGTTCGAGACTTGAAAATACACGTTTCGACGACTTGAATTGTTGAGTGAAGAATTCTTCCAGCTTATAATACATCTTTAACAAGTCAGCAGTGGTCGATTGCGAAATCATTATTTGCAGCTAAGGGAGAAAGGAAACATGATCAATTTACGATTTAAATGAAACAAGTTGTAGAAGTACCTGATCCCATGACAAGTCGCCATGTATGAAGATTATAGCACGCGGCTTGGTGGTGTGACCGCCCACAGTTATCATGCTGCCGCCGTAGTCCGTGGTGGACAATGCATTTATAGACGTCTTCCATTCGTCCTTCATCGCTGCAGAAAACGAACTGATACGCATCATTAATACCGATGTGCCCATATAGTCGAGACGTAGCTCCAAAGCCATAAAACTCAAACGTATGGTATGGTAAGGTTCCACACCGGATTCTTCCTTAATATGGAAACGCGTATTTATTTTATTCACTTCAAAGCTACCACCGACTATGCCGCCTTTCGCATCCAGCGAAGAGCCACCTAGATATATGCCAATGTACATATTTTTGTAGCCAGTACTGCCAATAGAGAGCCTGCCATCCGACTGGAAGTCTTTAGTTAGCCACACCACATTACCCATCACGTTGCCCATATTCATTTGCACATTCAATTTGGTGAAATTCACCGCAAATAGTACGAGCGTTTCCCATGCGGTTATCTGGTTCTTCTCCGAAGGAGGTGTGCTTGACGATTCCGCGCTGGAGGACTTACCTAATGTGCGTAACTTGCGTACGGCACCCGAGTGTGGTGCCTGCTGCGATGGTGATGATTGTGAGTCGAAGTCCAAACGCATTTTATCCTTGCCGTAAAATGGCTCTGCTGGTGACTTCGTACACTCGTAACCGGGTGTTTTGCAAGCTTCTTTGGGTGTAGATGGTGTCCCAGTGGGTGTGGCAGGCTCTGTGCCGGCCATATGTTGCATGCTCAAATCGCCGAGGAATAGTCGCCGTACTATGCGCCGACGGTACCATGCCTTTGGAAAAGCCAGAATTTCGGTTAGGCGGCGCATATCATACTTAAAGGAAGCGCTTCCGATATCAACAATAGTAGAAAACCTTATGACTGCGCGCGACTGATCCACAGAACGTTTGCTTATCACAGCGGGCTCGACATAAATCTTGCGGCAACGTGTCAATTGGAACTTCACAAATTCCACATTTATGCTCAACGAATCCTTCCGCTCGCTATCCGAGAGTGGTGAGAACTGCGCCTCTTTGACATTGGTCTTTTTGCCACCGTAAGGATGGAAGATGTAGACATTGAAATCCGCCAGACAACCGGTAACACTGTAAAGAAGTGGAAATAATCACTTTTGACAGAGTAGTTAGACGGAAGGCTTACCTTAAGCCACCTGTCGGCTTTTTGTCCTTTTCCGCTGTGGATTTATCTAAAGTGTGTTCTTGTTGACCTGGTGGCTCCTCATCTCCCGAGCGTTTGGAACTGAACACAATATCCAAACTGGGTAACTGCAACATGCATTCCACACGCGACACGGGCAAGCAGGAGAAACGGAAGGTGGATGGTTGCATGTGAAAGTATACAATAACATCTACGGGGAACGACGCATATGTGACATAATTCGTGGGCAGTATATCCAAGTTAACGGGATTTGCTGAAGGTGTTTGGGCGCCACTTAGATCCGGCGTCTTTGTTGGTATAGGCTCCAAAGTCTGCTCAAGGAATTCCAAAATGTGTGGCGATATAATTGTCTCCTCCGGTATGCTTTGCAGCGTCATCCATGCAAACAATGAAGCTCTTTTGTTGCCCATACGGCGAGCCGTTGAATGATGACTATCGTTGCTCATGCTGCGTGTATTCTCCGTAAAATCCGTTACTGTGCGGGACTGATAGTGCAATTTGACATCCAAGCCGGGAATGTGGAAAATTGTGAGATCGGATAGCATTGCATTGCTCGATGTGTTGTAACGCAATTTGCTCTTATCACGTTGTCGCCGCGATGGCGTCGGGCTGCCCCAGTCATTGCCTAAACTGCGCTCACGTTTATGGGTCTTTCCAGTGTTCGAGCCACTTAACTGCACGCGATCTTCGGTAGTTTCTTTGGTGTGCAGTACACACTTGCCCGAATTGACAAGCACCTTAATGTCAAGCTCGAAATCGATATTGGGTTCTTGCTGTTTCTGTTGGTAGCCATGCTTTTTACGCATTTCCACTGAAGTGCCGTCAATATCCATTTCACTTGGCGTCGATTCGCCGTGACCTTCCTGTGTGCGCCAATCAATATCTTCACTGTCCGTGTCAGCATTGGGCAACGAGGTCTGACGCATCGATTCGGAGAAGGTCACACGATTAGCCGGACATGTTTTCAACGAAGCGCTACGCGAGTGACCAGAGACCGGCGTACTCTGCAAACTGGATATCTCATCATTCGAAGCTATCGGATCTAAGCGACGACCCGTATATGGACCGGGCATAAGAGTGTCTTCAGTAGGTTCCCGATTCGTTGAAGCCCCTATGAACGAATATGAACGGCTAGAAGTTTTCATCGGTCGTCGCAGGGATGGACGTTTCCATTTTTGGATCATATCACGACGGAAATATTTGTAACAAATCGCCTGTAATTCTTGCAGGCGACGTTCCTCATGCGCAACCGTATTATGCGAGGCACCCAACGTTCGCAAGTCATTTATAATTTTCAGTTGCTCCGCCATCTCTTTTTCCATCATGAATGAACGCTTCTTCGAATCGATGGTCGGATCGAACACGAACGATGGCAGATTATCAAATTCACGTCGGCGCACATAGGTATCACGGCAGCTGTGATCGCCCTCGTCACTATCCGGTGATTCCATATTGGTTTCTTCCTCTTCAAAACCAGTCAACATAGTTAGTGTGTGACCAAGTGAGGAAAGTTGCTTGCCAATATTTATATCGAGATGTATGTCAACACCTTCCATTTGCCATTTCACATTGAGCAACCACTTTGCATTTTCCATTTTCTTGGCGGCAGTGGTACGCGAGCAAACCTCATATGTACCCTCCGAGACAACACACACATTCATTATGGGTTCATTAATATTTGGTTTCCAATCATCGAGTGTAGTTTCAAAGTCGTCGGCAAAGCGCAGACACAAGCCTTGAAATTTGCCTTTGGAGACCAATGAGCCAGAGTTGCATGCAGATATTATCGTATTCTCCAGAGTAATGACCACTGCGCCCTTGCTTTCAAAGTCATGGTAAGAGCGTGTGCTCCAAGGCTACGGAAAGAAGATATAGATAAATAAGTTAAATACATACATTAACGGTTATAAAACAATGTGAATCCACACATACGTTAGCGGGTTGATTTAGTGGCACGCATATGCCCATATCCTCTACAGTCAGCTGCAAGAATAAGGTGGACAAGTTGGAAGCGGCAATGTTACTGATCTGCCCAAAGGCCACGCGGTCAAAAGCCTACAGAAAAGGAGGGCATTGGGTAAATACAAATAAAAATTCACTTTAGAAGCTTGTTCGAACTTACCTGCGAGCTATCGTAATTCAAGTTGGCGCGCTTCTCCGCCCAGTACTCGTAAGCGTTCTTGTAGTTCAACCATACCAGTATGGCCTTATCCACGGCAATTGGCTGTATGTAAAGCAATGGACGTTTCAGCTTTAGCAGCACCAATTCCTTGTCCTCATTTAGCAACTCATCTTGGAAGGCGTTACGCAAACCGATCGTGGTGTGAAAGAATGCATATTGTTGGAACTCCGGTTCGGCTTCGTCGAAGATTACATTACGTATAATTTGGCCAAGTGAAAGATTAAAATCGATATGTGCCTTGCCAAACATTTTACGATCGTTGCCTTCGCCCAGATTTTTTACACGATTTGACAAATGCAGCTCCAGCGTACCGGTTTCAAAACGTACAGCTGATGAGCAGGGAGTTGTAGCTGTCAACTGTATGCGTTTCATCGAAATATTGATAGAAAAGAGTATACGTTTAAGTGACGACTCCTGTATGCTAGCTGTATCGCCAATGTCTTCGGACCAAAGAGGCACAGGCTTCTCGCCGCCATAAACTTTCTGCAATACTTCATTTATTTCCCGCATGAAAACCTTCTGCACAAATACCAAATGATTTAGCAGATCTGTGGTTAAACAACGTTCGAATTCACCAATCTCGGCTGATGCATTCACATAGCCACCGCGGCGCAAAACAATACCCTCAACGCGCTCGGTCTCCTAGTTCATCATAATAATAAAAATACAATAAAATTGTCTGCATTGGGTATATAATATAATATAATATAAGGGAAATAAATACCTCCTGTCGGTGCTCTGGTATGTATTCGGCGCTAACATGTACTGGCGGCAACGCGATGCAGGCCTCGGATGGCAAGTTCATTTCATTCTAAATGAAAAAAAGGACAACAATAGTCATTGTTTCTCACAGCTCTGCAAACAACGCATTAAAGGGTGATGATATCTACTCACCCGCACCTGTATCTTCGTATTGAAGCTGAGCGTGTGTGTCGGCAAGTCGATGACGAATTTCGCACGATTGCCTGTCACACCGGTCGAACTAACACAATTCATGCGGTACTGCGCTTGTAACGAAGGTAAGAGTGCAGCATTTATCGACAAGCTGTGCAGCAGAATATTGAATTGCATAACCAACGGCTGAAGTAGACCATTCTGCTGTGCTGGTAATTTATGTTGTGGTGCCGGTTTCTTGTTGGGTTGCTGGGAATGTGTCTTCTCTTTGGCATCGACGCTTTTGCCAGCGCTGCGTGAGTGATATGGTGACTCTGGTTCTTCGGGATTGTGTGCACGCGAAGCCGAGCGACCGGAATTGCGGCCGACACGCAGCTCTTGTAGTGTCGAGCTGAGCTGCTTCGAGCTGCGCGTCATCATGCCATGCAATGCGACGGGATGTTGCGGTATTTCAATATTTACCGGACCGATGGAAAGCAAACCGCTATTCTTATCTTTACCGCGCTTAGTCAAGCTGGAGTAGAGTGTCTGACATTTGCCCACAGTTACTTTTACGACAGTTCTGTGCAAAATATATTGTTATTGGCCATAGCGGAAAACGCGAAAAAAATTACGTTTACTTACTGTTGATTTGGTGCAACACCTTCTAGTAGCACGATCATGGTGCGACCGACTTGACCAGTAATTGAGCACTCCAGTGAGACGGGGCGTGCTTTTTTACGCCAGGTGGCGCTGCCGTTCAACGTAGTGATTTCCGCTTCGAGTTTTAAGCCGCTCAGTGTTGCCATTAAACGTGTTTTATGGATTTTCGCAACCGCGAACACCACCAAACGTGTCTTTTCCTGCGATAAGGTCTCTAATGATAAAAGAAAAATATATAATATTTAAGTTTAGAGAATGTTTATAATCTTTCTATAATTCCAAAGTATGTTAGGAATAAGCAACTAACCAACAAGTTCGCGATGCTGAGGCAATGGCGTTGGTGCGCTCGTGCCGTCATCATCATCGTTTCGTGTATCCTGTCGCATAAATCCACCGACTGGCGTTTTCTTTACACCATACTTGGCGGCATCATTAACCTCAGTGGACATGGAGCTGCGCTGCACGGTCTTCGTTTCGGGCATTGTACCATATAATTCCAGCAAGTTGTAAATAGTTTTCCAGCAATTGGGAGTTTGTAGCAGTGGTTGTAAGCCATCAAAGCCGTTTTTGGTAATTGTATTGTAATCACCACTAACGCTGGTGGCGCAAACGCCATTAAGCGAGGCTTTGGACTCCAGTGACAATTTGAACATGTGCTGCTCGCTCACAGAGGTGGTGGGACTGTCACGTAAGGGTGAGGAACTGGTCTCATTTAAATTTGTGTAGCCTAGCAGGAGAAAGTATTAAGATTTCAGTTGTATATATAATATAAAAAAAATATTATATTTTCTAATACCTAGCTTTCCTTTAACCGACTTCCCAGTTGAGCGTAATTTTTGCGCAAAACTTGATGGCCGATTTCGCGCATTTGGTGAGGGTGTCAGTTGTATTAAGGGACCAATGCCACTTGGGCGCACCCTGTATGTATACAAAACCAGTTATTGCGTAAAAATATGCTTATTGTAAAAAACAAGCAATGTGATTGTGCTCACCTGCCACCGATGGGATGTGTCATAGATATCATTTCATTGAATTTGTCATAACGCTCATCGGAAGAGTTTTCAGTATGCGCAAAGCGATCCGATACTGAACCAAAACCTATAATATCATTGGGCTCGGAGGCTGAAATAAATACTGTTACTATTTTTGTTCTTAATTAAAAAGCGGAAATATTTTACCTAAACTACACTCATCTTTCGCATGCGATTTTCTAATCAAATCCGGCTGCTGATGAAACTCATTTTGCGCTTCTTTTACGTTTTGGTACATGTTTGTAATTTGATGTAGCAGACGTAGTAGTGGCATATTGACCTGATATGCAAACAAAATAAAGTAGAATATCAAAATCAAATTTTTCAACACTCCATATATTATCCATATATATACTGATGTAACAAATGTATGTCTATGTATGTATATACATATATGTACATAAGTTTAAAATTATCTATATTACTACAAACACTTAAGACTTCGCCAAGAATAGTTTAACAAAAAACGATAACTTCAGCTGCACCGAAGCCCTTCACAAGTATATTTTTGATAACATAAAAGAGTATACAAAGATTTTTGTCTTGAATTTTATCGGTCAGTTTGTATTGCAGATATGAACATTTTCTTCGGAGGTTGTAGCATATTCTTGGACAATAATCTATTCCAAATTAAAAGATATCTATTCAAATGAAAATATTTTCCACACAAGAACTTGATTTTGATAAAAAATATTTATATTGACATTTATGGTCATTTAAATAACATCATGGATCCCAACCAGATTGTCCTTTTACTGAGGATATCTAGTTTTAATAAATAAAGTTTAGTTTACCAAATACTTATTACACGTTATTTTATATTATTAACTAAGCAGTCAACGATTATCCAAATATATATAATTCGACTTATAATGAGCCACAGTAAAAATTTTAAAAATACGTTATATTTTAAAAATTTTTTATCGTATTATTTGTGTGTTAGTATATAGTATATTGTATTTAAAGTTTTTATACCCTCTCGTCGTCGGAGACCCCATAAAATATAAACATAAATGATCAGCATGATGAGCTGAGTTGAGTTGATTTGTCCGTCTGTCTGTGTGTCTGTCTGTATATATACGAACTAGTCCCTCGATTTTTAAACTATTGATATGAAATTTTGGACCTGTCCTTTTCTCACTAAGAACCTGCTCATATGTCAGAATGCCATATAGCTGCCATACAAACTGAACAATCGGAATCAAATGCTTGTATGTGAAACTTTTTTATTTGACGAAATATCTTCACGAAATCATTATTTTAGGAAAAAATGTAATCACCAAAGAAATTGTTTAGATCGGGTCGCTATAGCTTATAGCTGTCATATTAAAAGTGCTTGCATAAAGATCCTTTTTTTATACTCTCGCAACCTGTTGCTACAGAGTATAATAGTTTTGTTCACCTAACGGTTGTTTGTATCAGCTAAAATAAATCGAGTATATAGTATATATGTATCTAACAGGGTTACATATATGCATTTATATAAATGATCAGGATGAAGAGATGAGTTGAAATCCGGGTGACTGTCTGTCCGTCCGTCTGTACAAGCTGTAACTTGAGTAAAACTTGAGATATCTTTACGAAACTTGGAGGCGCATGTTTCTTGGTGCCGTAAGACAGTTGGTATTGCAGATGGGCGTAATCGCACCACTGCCACGCCCACAAAACGCCATTAATTAAAAACAAATAAATTGTCATAACTAAGCTCTTATTTGGTATACAGGATCACATTAGGGAGGGTCATCTGCAGTTTAAATTTTTTTAAAAAGTGGACGTGTTCTCGCCCCCTAGTAGGTTTAATATGCATATCTCCTAAACCGCTGAAGCTATAATAACAAAATTCACTGAGAAAAAATGCTTTTGGCACCTCTATCGACAGTGTGAAAGTGGGTGAAGTCGGTTGACAACTCCGCCCACTCCCCATATAACGGTTCTGTTAAAAACTACTAAAAGCGCATAAAATCAAGCACTAAATACGCCAGAGACATTAAATTTTATCTCTGGGATGATATGAAATGACTTTAAAGTATTCGCGTTCAAAATTAAACAATGGGGGTGGCATCGCCCATATTTAGGTGATAACCTATATCTTGGGATCTGCTTAACCGATTTCAACAAAGTTCGGTGCATAACATTCTTTTCATATTTCTGTGTTATAGTACGAAAATGGGTGAAATCGGTTACAACCACGCCTATTTCGAATAAAACACCATTTTAAATTTCATCTGATTTTTTCACTTTCCAGTATGCAAATCAAGCAACAATGATTGTATCGGGGTAAAACTTTGCGTGAATAATGCGTTTGAAGTATGCCACCTTGTCACCAAAAATTGTGTAAATCGAACCGAAACTGTTCAAGCCTCTAGGTAATGAATATGTGGACCCCAGTGCCCTCGTTGACTTTTTACCGAAAATATCGGTCAATGTGTAAGATATATAATTGAAATTCATATAATAAAACAAATAAATGAAACTCTCGATAATAGTATGTCTTTGTGTCAAAAATTGGTTGAATCAATGGATCAATACTGCCTTTAATATAAAATTTTGCCAACACCTGAAGTAATTTACTAGGCTTTGATCCTGGCAAGTTGCGAGATTATAAAATTTTCGGTTACACCCGAATATAGAAATTTTATTACGTGTTTGCACGTAATATCTTCACGAAATTTGCTATGAGTTATTTCCTAAGGCAACAATGTAATCTCCAAAGAAATTTTTCAGATCAGATCACTATATCATATAGCTGACATACAAACTGAACGTTCGGTATCAAGTTCTTGTAAGGAACCTTTTGTATTTGTGAAGGGTATGTTATTATAGCTTCAGTGTAACCGAAGTTAGCGTTTTTTCTTGTTTAAATTAATGTTTTCAATATTTTAAAGACCTTTCTTCATAAACGGTTAACGCTTTTCACAACTAACTGTATATCGTTCTTATTAAAAAATATATTTTTACAAACTATGGTGCGATCACTAGATTTCTGTGCACTCACCTGCTGTGATATGTAACGTATATTGAGGCTCAAGTTGATAACGGTGCTGGTATGCTTCTTCAATTGTCGACGCGACATATAAATAACATTTTGACGCGCTTGATCGACCATACCATCGGATTTCTTCAACACCTCTAACTCAACACCCACGCGTTCACACAAAAACAAAGGTGTATCCATCATGATTGACTGCCGTCCGGCGCCATTTGCCTTCTTATTTATTTTGGCGCATTTATTCTTCTTGTCACCCGCCTCGCTTACCACAATATCAACGCGTATGGAGTCAAAGGTGCCGATGAGCGAGAGATTGGTGCCGAAATTCTCCAAGGATGAAATGTCTGCAAAGATTTAATATATTTTTGGAGTCACTGATATAGTTATGATTAATGATATTTTATTATTACCCGCATTTGCGAATTTGTTCACCATCTGCTGCGGCATTACACCCAAGCATGTGAGCAATGGTTCGAAAATCAAATGCGCATCGAGCAGTTTTATTGAGTCCTGCAAAATACCACCGCGCGTTTGACCAGCTCCTGGTAATTTCACCGGTGCCGGCCGTATTATTTCCGGCTCAACAGAATTTTCTTTCTTTTTATTCTCCTGCTGTTTTGCCATCCAGAAATACAAGTCCTCCTTTTGATTTTCCGGACCGAGCCAAAATTTATTTACCGAATTGCTAGAACTCAATGAACCCTCCTGCAATGCACCATACTCTGCAATACACCCGACATTCGAATTAAATGCACAAAATAATTTTGAATATTGAAATACATACCGAATTCCGGCACCTGTTTTTCCACTAGTCCAGATATAATCGGCAGCATTTGTATGCTGGAACGAGATGAATTTCCATGTGAAATATTCGAACACTTACTATGTACTTTGCTGGAATAGCAACAAAGATCGTAGTGTAAGCATTGTACAAAATGAGAATAAAAATGATTTTCGAATAAACAATCAACAAAACATATATAATTCGTTAATATGTTTTGAAATTTAAGTAATGCACCGAAATTAGAACTCACCCTTTTCGTGTCGAATGTATGTTCGGTGAAGCTGAGTTTGATCTTTGCGCGGCGCCATGCAGCGACGCCTCATTGGCAAAGCCCATGCCAAATTGTGAATTATCTATATATGTTTGTTGATAAATGTTCAAATTAGAAAATATATATACAGTTACATTATAACAAGTTGAGTATAGCTGGTATAGCTTGTGCTATAGACATGAGTGCCACCTGTTTGAAATGCAATCGCAGTAGTAGCGTATGCAAAAGTGTCACAAAACAAAGCGCAAAACATAAAGAAATCAAGAATAAGTGTGTAAACGCTGCAGACAATCATGTATATATTACAAAACTATACGGTTTCTGATAGCTTGAAAAATATTTGAAAATATAAAAAATTAAATTGAAAAGTTGAGTGTATGTACAGAGTGTGATTAGCACATTTCAGCCATGGTATAAAGTGCGACGAAACACAAAAAACATAAAGAGACAAAAAAAAAAATTACAAAACTTAAAAGGTGCTAGACATAGTTTTTGAGAAAAAAATATAATTGTAAAAAGCAGTAAAACACAAATAAGGCGCAATACCAAAGCAATATACCATATATAGTAAACATAGAACAAATAATGAAAAAACATGCATATAAGTAGTTACACAATATGAAATAGAGAGCGAGAGTGGGAGAGAGCAGCAGGTTGCAACCATAAACTGAAATGCGCTCAATCAATCCTTAATCAAAAGTTGAATTATTGACACGCGTGGAAGCACTAAATGTGCACAGCAAAGAGTTACGCATACTCTTCATAGGATTTGTGTGCTTTAGAGTACTTGGCGATTGAGCCTCAAATATTCTTACAGCCAATCAAGTGGTAAGTAAAAAGTCTGAAAAGCTTCAGGTCAAGTCAAAGCAATAAACAGCAAAATATATATGTATGTAGTTTGGGAAGAAAGTGTATACGTGATCTCCTCGAAAGTCATTATATAGCATGAGGGGAAAACGCTGTGTACGTTTGAGAGGTGGTTAATCAAAAATACCAATATGATTTCGATGATGCTGTGTTTGCCCAAGTAATAAAGCATTCTCACTCTCTTCGGGATTATCGACGACTCCCGCATAGACACCCATATCAGCTTCACCTTCACATTCCGCATCATCGCATTCCTCCTCCTGTTGCGGAAACGAGAACGTCACATTTATGGGGCGTGCCAATTTATTCTTGTATTGATGCTCAAAAAGTATGGGATTATAGAGCGTATTCTTCCACTGACGGCTTAGCACAATTACACCCTAAAAGACAGAAAAAAAGAGGATCAGGATATAAACACTAATAATAATATTGTTTAGCTTATAAAGACCTGTCGCAAAGTGTTTAAATGTGGCACATCGCTTTGCTTGAATATTTGTTCCACCCTTTGCACACCCTCATCCAACACCAGTTTTTGCATTATGTAACAAAGCTGGCAACTGGGATCCTCCTGTAAAGTTTTCGATAACAACGTGTAGTTGTTGGCGTAGCGACTCTATTAATTATAGAAATATATATTAGTATACTACATAGCCTCAAACTGTGCATGAGTTCGCAAACCTTTTTAATTTTCGGACTGCGCTTAATTTTTTCATTATCTAGTGCATCCGCCATTAAACATGCTGCTATGGCTGTCTGCCGCGTGTGCAAAGCGCGCATAAGCGACACAATCTTTATGGCCAAACGGTTACTGGGATTCATCCATGCAGTAATAGCAGGGGATGCGGTACTCAAGAGATTCCAATCGAGTCTGAAAAGTTAAGTTAAAGGAAATCTTACACGATAGCTCCGCAGTCATATGCTTACCGGGTTAAATCAATTTTTCTTGTAATCGGTACGCAAGGCGGCGCTGCGAAATTGAACCAAACCGATTTCAATTCAATTACACACGAAGAATTTTTTTCCGTTTCCTTCACATTTGGCGTCTTCTTTTCGAAGGTGTCCTTACCACCGTTTTTACCCTTCTCACCATCTTCGTCGGCTTGCGGCTTCGTGTTGGTTTTACGTCCCTCGCTTATACTCTCCGTGCGTTCATGCACAATTATACTTTCCAAAGCTGTTTGGAATTTTTCCTTCGGCGTTTTAGGTGTTGGTGGTTTTTTAGTAATTAAGCGCCAAGCTGCCTCGGCTTTCGAGGTCGCGCCGACGTCTGCATTCACACTGCCCACCAAATCACTTAAGTTTACACCACGTGCTGCCTCGGTGGCGCTTTCGGCGATCTCAGCCAGATCTTCTTTAGTATTCTCAGACTTCTCGAAATGTGAACGCTTCACAATCTTAACACCGACACCCTCTAGGCCGCATTCAAACATTATGTAGCCAATACCTTCAATGCCAGCCGTACTTTCGGGCATCTTAAGCAATTCAAATAGCACTTTGCTTTTGTGTTCTGGTATGGCGGTGACAATTATAGGCGATTCTTGACCACAACTCGATTCGGTTTTGAGTCTTCGCAACTGCACGTGCGCCCGACCCACATCGAGCGTTATTACCAATTCCTCCAGTTGTTTTTCGGATGTTTCAATAAGTATGGGCTCGCCCTGTATATTGTCTGGGCGCGTTTGTGAAGACAAATGCGCTAAGAGTGCGCGTGTGCCCTTCATGATGCCTCCTTTCTTTTGGCTATTGCCCGATTGCACTGTTTGTTGTATATAAACGTTGTGCATGGAGGCGCGTGTCGTTTTACCCAAATGGAACTTGGTCGATACACCTTCAATATAGAAGGTAAGCAATGAAACGCAACTGAGATCCTACAAAGCACAAAAAATTTAATTATTCTGACAATTACAAAAACAAAATGCGACTTTAATAGTTCACCTGTACATTATCTAACGCTGCAATCGAAATGACTTCTTCAATTATGGAAGATTGTAGCATTGTGATGCTAACCTTGGGTAGTACAATTAGGCCTTGAGTCTTTGTCGATATGCTCTCTTCGTAGACATCACTGAGGAATGAGTCGCCAGGACCTTGTAAATTACGCTCCGTGGTTGAACGTTTTGAATTCGAATGCACCTGTGAAAATATGAAATTTATAATTAATAGCTTCCGGAAATGTGCATGTTGGTTGATTCAATGCACACCTGTGACCAATAACTCAAACTTTGATCCCGCTTGAGTATATTATCATTCTGCACTTTTGCAATACATGAGGCGTGTATATGATTGACGACGGAGAGCAAATGCAGCGAAGAAATCGTAGGTATACTGGCTTCGACCATGCTATGTTTTATTGTTTAAAATAGTAGAAATATATAAATAAATATTTATAGCATAGTATATACAGTTACATAAGTATGTATGTTCAATCGACCACTGCATCTTCCAAATATGTATCATATGGTGACTCACCTCCACCAAGCACACAGGTCAAAAAAATATGTTTTTGAGGATTGAAATTATAAAGCTAGGCACAGCTCCGATTTAACACTTCTCAAAGTCTCAGTTTTTAAGGCAGTTTCTAAGTTTCCCTAAGCTCATTTCTTACACTTAAAAAGTAATCTTCTAAGAAGTCCCTTTGTTAAGCTTCAAAAGCTCTGAATCTAATCTTCATATTAGCAATGAAAGAAAACCATTTACATAGGAAGCTTCGCGGATGGCATTAAAACTATGCCGACTCAAGAATTTTCCAACAGGCAGTGGGAACGAGTTCTATTTTTAACAAATCTGATAAATTATAATTAAAAATGTATGTATATATTTAATCTACAGTAACTTTTGCCTCAGGGCTGTGATGCTATAGAGTTCGAAATTGTAATTGTGGAACCTACATATCTTAAGGATGAAATAGCTTACTATTTGAAGAATGGCGAAACGATCGGTGAACTGATATAAATAAATAAACCACTTCAATGAGGTATCCCCATAAGCTCCTGTATTTAAACTAACTAAATAATCTTATTATTACTTTCATGCGTAAACAAAAAGACAAAAGAGCAAAGCTCAAACGTAGTCAGCAAAGAAATGACGAATAGAAGACGGCAAAGATAATCTCATAATGCTACAGCTTATAGAAATATTAAAAGAAGAATAAAAGTTTCTTATTTTTCAATATAAGTCTTCAGACCAACTCAACCTTTTAGGTTACTACGAATTACGTCCTAAGTTCAAGTAAACTGTAAATTACTTTCCAACACTAAAACGACTTACTTGCACCTGTTTCATATTGAAAATCTTTTAACAAAAGTTTTTCAAATCATAAGTAACGTCAAGATGTTTTCAAAACAATTTGCAAGAAATGTCGTATTACTTTCAAACAACAATAATTTATTGCATATTTATATTTTTGATGTGCTTGCATGGAGGAAGGTCACAGTACAATATACATGTATGCGTCGTGAATAAAAATAGAAACTATAACTACAAGTAATAATAACTAATAAACGCGTATTTGCAGCGAAGAGATCTGGAGCCCAAGGTGGAAGTCAGCGATCCCACAAAAGGTTTAACCGATGCTGAAATCGATATGGCGCTGGACGATCTCTCCTTATCGGATTTGAATGTGCTAAACAAACTTATTGACAGGCCGAATGCGCCGGATTACGACTACGTCGATTACGACAGGTGAAGTTTAACGGAGATATAAAAAAAAGCCGAGAAAAACATATTTTTGTTTGAATTTAAAGTCACAACTATGCTTTGGGTCCACCGCGCGACCACACCTTTGACGGAAACCCTATGGATGACGATGCGAATATAAATTACTATGATGACATAGATGAGCCGCCAAGAGATGCGCGCAATTCTATGCATTTCAAAATACCGCGCAAGAACCTAATGCCCTTCATGGAACAAACGGAGAATCAACGAACGAAACGCGACAACGGGCACGAAATAAAGCAGGCAAGTAATTTAAGAAAGTTTCGCGATAGTTTTCTGAAAGTGTCACAAATTCTCGATCTCTCTGGTAGGCCGCCGTGGACGCTGAGTATATACGGCAACTTGAGAACTCCTTTCCACGCGACCAAGAGCAAAATAATAATGAGGAGAGCGATGACAAGAAGGAGCACATACGCGTGAAACGCAATTAAATGTAGAGCATGAACTGTTCGACTATACCACGAATGCGTCAATATATTACTCTCTAACTTATAACTTTATATTTTATGATTTCAATAAAATTATATATTTATCACTAAGTGCAACACTGCAACGTTTAATCAGACTCACCGCTGCAAACCTTCGAGCATTAGGGGTGTTAGAAAGACATTAACCTGGCCCTTGAGACGTGCCACCACCGAAGTGCAGGCGGCACCCTCCGCTTGTAAACTCATAAATTCGCCATCATCGAAACCATTTGTGGTCTTGTCGCTCTCCTCCTCTTTCAACAGCACGCTGGGATCCCACGGATGCGACTTCGGACCGCCCATGAATGTGGCCGAGCTATTGCTGCCGGTGGCATTTTCATAACGGGGCACCACTTTGATCTCACGCCAACAAGCATACAAATCGAAGTGTGGCAACATTTTGCTGCCTATATAAGTGAGACCGCCATCTTCGTTTTCGTGGAACATAGGCGTAGAGAATACATCCGGACCCGATGGAAATGAGCACGCAGTCCAGTTGAAGCATTTCACTTGTGACAAATGATTCAAATAGCTGGCCATCAGTAGCGGTGAATCGATGATGGGACGATTCACTTGTTGATGTAAATTGACCAGCGCGACATCTTCCTGCGAGGACATGGCTGAGATGAAAGAGTTAGATGAGAGTGATGGTGTACCAGACGAAGAGCCACGAGAATCGACCTGTTGATTAGGAAGTCGAAAAAGAAACACAACAAATTACATTTTCTCTATTGAAATGCGTGGTTGGTGCAAAAAAGCTACTGTGTCGTGAGATTTAACTGGCGGCAAACTAAATTTGCGCTAAGAGAATAAGCAAAACGAGCGACATTCAAGGCTAAATCAGCAGTAATTGCACTAACAGACGTCATCCTACCGAAATGATTAACTCAAATATACAAATTGAAGAAAGAAAGCAATCATTTATAAGCGAACGAGACGAAAAACTCGAAAGCTAAGTCTGCAGACTAACGGAATAAAGACTACAAAGGGTTGATATTTTTACCACCGTATTACAGGCATGCCAACATATGTTTAACTCAAAATTTATTTAATTTCGGCTGCACCGAAGCCATAATACTTTTCAAAGGTGCATTTTTTATATTATGGAAGGGTATAAAAAAATATTTTTATCTTAATTTTGGTCGGTCAGTTTTCATAGCAGCTATATGCTATAGTTGTCCGACCGGAACAATTGCAGCGATGCTTTGGAAGAACCCTTGTCAAATTATAAAGTTTTGCATACAAGGACTTAATTCCGATCGTTTAGATTATATGGCAGCTATATGCTATAGTTGTCCGACCTAAACAATGTTTTCAAGATTGTTGCGATGCCTTGAATAATAATCTGTTCCAAATTTCGTACAGAAACCTTGTGAAATAAAAAGAGTTTTGCATACAAAGACTTGATTTTGATCGTTCAGTTTATGTGGCAGCTATATGCTATAGTTGTCCGATATCGGCTGTTCCAAGAAATGAGCTTCTTCTTAAGAAAAGGGACCGTGCAAATTTCGGATCGATATCTGAAAAACTGATTCTACTAGTTTGACTAGGTATATACCTATATACTACAAAATTACAATAGTTTATAGAATAGGTGTAATTAAATGCTTTAATTATTATTAATATGGCAAAGGGCTTCACTGCTCTCGTTTAAGATTTTAATATTTTTTTTGATATTCAAGATATACAGTGTCGGACAAAACTAAAGCACGAAGTTCACCTTGTACACATTTAGTTAAAAACAAGTATTGCCATATTTTTAATTTTTTTATGAATATAAGAAGATTATTCGTTTAAAACAAAAATTTATCAAGCTGAACCTCTTTTTATTACAAATAAGATTTTGACATACAAAATTTTGGCATAATATAAATATAAATATTACGACAAAATTAAAGCACCAAACTATATTTACTTATTTATTGACCTTGATTTCAACATAGTTCCGTTAAAATTTCAACTGTAGTTAGAAACCGTTATTCGAAGAGCATGTTGAAGTAATTTTAATACAATTAGATTAGTCATTTTCGTTCTTCGGGCTCCCTAACCATAATTCATGGAGGTGGCACCACGTAAAACTACTAGCCGTGAGGATATGGATAGTGCGCTCCATAAAAAGAAATCCCTTTATATCAGCTAGATCAATCCAGAGCGAATTGGGCTTTAATATTTCGTGCAGGTCCATCCAGCGACGATCTGTAGAAAATAACTTCATAACATGCAGAAGTGCCAAAAAGCCATACATTTCGCACAAAAATCGAAAAACGCGGCTGGAATTTGCAAAAGCTCACGCTAACTGGAGTATTACAAAATAGAGGAGTGTACTTTTTTCTGATAAGTCCAAGTACAATATTAAAGGAACTGATGGATTAAAGCTGATACGAAGAGCAAAAGGTCAACGTTTGAATCCGCGTTATTTACAAGGCACTGTATAGCATGGAGCAAGTAACGTAAATGTCTGGGGATGTTTCTCAGATCATGGAGTAGGTCCGATCCATCAAATTAATCACGGACTCGTATTTTTATACAGAGAGGTCTATCTATTCGTAAGCATGCATTTCTTGAGAAATTTTTTCTACCACTATAACAAAAAAAAAATATTACGATTGTCTGCCGCTTTTACGACAGTCAGATCATCGCAAGTGCCGTTTCACATTGGGACGCAAAAGAGTCTCATACCAGTTTATTGTGGGTGAGGGGACGACGAGGAAAGACGAAGGGACCGTGCTACTCGTGTTCGGGTGGCACGCTTTGTGTTCTTGTTCGTAACAACTCGCTGCTACCCTTTTCAGCATTCCTTTTCACTTTCAAATCCTTTGAATGGTTGCAAGAGCGCTCGGTTTCAAATGAATTCGATCGCAAATTTGAGTTCTGTTATCTATTTTTGTATGTAATATGCAAATACGTATGCATAGAATAATAGAAATATTATGACAAATTGTAAATAAGGAGAAAATTAAGATATAGATTATGGAGTAAAGAAATTATGAATTTTTAATACGGAGTAAAGAAATTATGAGTTTTTAATACTTAAAGATTAGGAAATTCCTATTATAAATTTGGCCTTGAAAATATTAGTAGCGGATATTCAATACATTCTTGTGGATTAGGGAATTCCCGTCTTTAGTATTTTTTTGAAACTATTTAGCGGGTAGGTACTTGTATTATGCATATTGTTCTACCATATTCATGGTAATTCATTGCAAGCAAAATGTGTGACCATCATCTCAACATACAAATGAAATACGCAGCACGCAGTGTTGCGCGGTGTTGCGCAGTCGAACCGCACAAATATTTACGAACATTTTGTGAAAAGGAATGCAGAAAAACTAGACTCGAGTTGCTGGACTCTTTTTGACCGTGTGAATGCCCAGAGCGACACCAAAAGAAAATTTGAAAAACATCAGACTCTTTTGCATCCCAATGTGAAACGGCACTAAGCGAACGCATATTTTGCACCGACTAAGAACTGTCATCCGTCTCAAAAATTATTTGCGACAACAACAACATAAAGTAAACCTATAGTATATTGTCCGATAATAACGGCAGCTTTTATGCTACGAAAATTAGGCATCTATACACTTGTTTTGACATGAGCACTTACAATAACAAGAATATACGGCTTCTGATCGGTTTTAATCGGTTTGACAATTAGTATTTTTGTATAATACAATTATTTTAGGTTGTGACTGTGTAACCGACATTTTTATCTATAAATAACAACTTAAAGAAGTAATTTTCTTATTTTAAATATTTATAAGCGCTGAAAAACAATTAAGCAAGCATTTGCTGCAGCGTGAAGCAACAAGTAGACTAGCATTTGAAAAGAATTTCAACTATTCTCATGCATTTCACACATAACTTCAAAAAGAACTACACAACAATAAAACACATGCAATTAATTAAAGCTCAAAACACATGCACACATAATCAATAATTATTGAATTAGGTCGTTATGAAATATACAAAAAGTTTTTTAAATTCAAAAATATCTAAATAAATACAATCTATACAAAAAGGATCTAAATAGAAAAAAAACTACAACTAAATTCTAAAAGACGTTGTTCAACGTATTCATAACAATTAATTTCTTTTTTACAATTCCAAGTTGGAAATAGAAACTTTTGTATTAGTAGTTAGGATAGTAGATGTAATTTGGTGCTAAGTCTACTCACATCATGAATAAAATGTCGATACTCAGGTCTTGATGAAATATTTGATAGTTTTCTGATTGGTGTGGCAAGACCATGAATACGTCTCACGTCTTCGTTCTATGAAATTGATGAATTTTGAAAAGAATCGCATGTGGAATATTTTGCATATAAAGGTATATAGACATAATTTAAGGGTATTTTTTTTTAAGGTTTCTTAGTTACGACTTAATTATACACAAAAACATGCATATTACATACTCGACTCTGTGATTATATTGTTAACAAAGTTATTATGAGTTGTCGTTTCAACTATTTAGCACAATATATATGAGGTAATTAAGTTGAGTTTACTTTGAGTGAAGTATAACGTTTACGGAAATTTATGTAAAATCGTTTGAATAAAATTTGGATTTTTTTCTTTTATTTTTTTGCATTTGCTTTAAAAGTTATATCAGTTTAATACGAAAATAATGAGAAAATTGCTTGGAAGCTGCAATACTAAATCATGTAAAAAAGTGGTGTAGGCAAATTGGAACACGAATTTTTCTTTGTTTTGTATAAACGGAGAGCGCACTTAAACTTAGACATACCAATTCTGTGGTGCTTTGTGGGCGCTTCGGTAGTGTTTTGCATTCCGGTGCATGTATTTCCAAATCGCTGCGGTAGGTGGAGAGCGTGAGGCCTGCATTATCATTTTGCGCACCAATGCTAAAAAGTATATGTAAATAATTGCACATTTAAGCTCGAAAAAAAATAAACACCTTAAATCAGACGAAAACCGTTTCTTGCCGGAAAAGACTATCGAACCGTTGCGATTTTTTATGGACCCGCCTTGTGACATCATATTCGATATATCCTCCTCGGCTGAGAAAAACATCTCCGAGGGATTTTCCGAAGTCAGCGATATTGTGCGCTGCACTTCGCGCGTCAGGTGATCAGCACCGTTGGTGAGCGGGGTTTCCGTGTACTGCTGTAACGGCAATGGTATATCGGCGATTTCATATTCAAGCGGATGAGAGTGTGGTGCTGAGTGCGACATTTCATCGGGAATCTGAAAACACATGGCAAAATATTACAAATAATTATATAAATAATTAATGAGGACATTCACCTCCAACTCGTCCTCTACATCTGCTTCGCCGGTTAACCGCGAATCGGATATGCTGGTTTTCGGTGGCGAAACGCGTAGTGTGTTATTTTGCGACTGCGATTTGGCTGTATCCGAGCCACGCCGAAATGCCATCTGCAGCTGTGATTCATTTGAGTCCTGACGCAACACTTTCTTCGATGGGCTATCCAAAAGGCGCGCATATGGCACCTCGACAGACGTTTGCCTGCTAAATGTAAACACATTAATGTCCAAAATAATCAGGGCTGTTGTGAAATCAATGCCAAATTTACTTAGTTGTCAGAATTGCAAACTAATTCTGATTTTCAATGGTGTCACAGAATCTGATTGGTTTTTGTCTTTTCGAACATACACAAAACCAATATTCGTATCAGCTGTTAGCTAATGTGATATTATATATTATTATTTATACAATTATATTTTAGTTTACTATGAGATACGCATTTTAAGCAACAAAATGATTAAAATGATTTTAAGAGATCACGGTAATCCACTTGATGTCCGAGGGAGTGAAAGTTAGCTTGCATTTACTTGTATGCTTGCATGTGTTTACTTACTTACTTTAAAGATTTATATTACTTTATCGCCTAAATAAAGATACATTTGTAATGGTGTTGAATTACGTTTTGTAAATCCTCTTCAAATATATGGATAAATAAACTCAATAATTATGGCATTTTGCCATATCGAAATGGAAATTCGTTAATTCGTAACAATAAAATAAATTTATATCTTCACTTACATTTCAAATCTGTCAACGACTATCTTCTTGCTTTGTTTCTGATAACAAAACAGATACAATTGGTTTCCGTGACACCCAAAACCGATACAATTTCTGTTTCAAACATCAAACCAATAATATCTGAATTCATGACACCTACTACATTTTTTATCGTTATGTTATGTTTCAATTCTGTTTCAGTCAATTATCAGATTCTACAACACCCCTAATTGTTGCACCACACTTGCTACTCACCTATTTGCGGTGTACGAATACCGCTTATTGCGTCGCTCAAGCGTATTGGGCGAGCCTATGCTCTCCCGCGACTTGCGCCCACTAATGTCGGGTATTTCAATGGCATTACTTATTTTCAGCTTTCCACCCACTTCCTTGCTGCTCAACTCCGATTTCTTGAGACTGCCGTTACGCAGCTCTACGTTTGGGCGATAATGTTTGCCTTTGCCGTTAAAATCGTTACTGTCATGTAGCGAAACCGAATGCAAACTGTAGGGTGGCGTATGGAACACCAATTGACCTTGATGTAGTATGCTCTCGCCAAAGCCATAATCCTTGTTGTTGTTAATTATGCTAAAAAAATAGAATAATTAATGTAAATATTTCCGATTTTTACCGAGTCTTGAGTCGCCTAACTAATAACGTGCTATGTTGTAGTTGTCCTGTATATCTTGTGCGGAGGGTTTGAAAAATTTCAAGCCGTTGCGATTGCTGCCGAAGAACGCGCAACCGCCAATGCAGCCGCAGCGTGAGATCTCCGTGCCGGTTGAGGGAGGCGGCGCAGGCGCAGAATTACTATTGTTTGTAGACCATAAAAACCATAAGCGCTTGTATTTGGCGTCGTGCTCACGCAAAAAGCTGAAATATAAAATTTTATAATAAATAAATCCGGCAAATAACATTATTGGTATATTTTATTGTATTGATAAACTATCTCACTTCACATTCAAAACTTACTTGTGCTGCACGATATGTAACTTATGATCAGGGATGGGCAACGCAGATGCACCCTCGAGCAATATCGGCCCCAACGAAGTGCAACCAACTTCGACCCAATTCTCGAAAAACTCCGTCTCATACGCACGTTTGCTCTCTGAGAAACTGTCGCGCAATTTTCTATTGTTCTCCTCGCGCGAATCGCGACGTTGCGAAAACGAATTAGAGCTGCGTTTCGGCTTGCCAATATGTGGTTGGGCTTGTGACTCGGATTTTATGGAATCCTGTTCGGAACGACGCATTTTGCCCGAACGATTGCTGCCAGTAGTGTTGGTATTGTAAGAGTTGGTGAGATTCGAGTAAGAACTGCCGTTATGCATGAAGAGACGCAACAGTATGGATGGTAGTAAACCGGAGATGCCAGACTTAACACGTTGGCCATGCAAATTACAGTTAGCCAAACGAATGGGAGATACCTAGCGAAAAGAGGAATGATTAATAACATTCGAACAATATGAGCATTAAAGCAAATTCCATACCCACGCATGCAACGCTGTACCACTCTCAATTAGATACACATCTACTGCATCTATAGATACTCGCGTCATTTTGTATTTGATGTCCTCGGCTGAAGGGCATTTATATTTATTCTCTTCTTTGGTGTGAGGGCATTGGTTGCTCGGCACGCCGTGATGACAATTGCGTACGGTTTTGGGAGATTTTAGACAATTTTCGGGATCCACTGCCAGCAGCACCAGGGTCTCCAAGCCGACAACTATATTGCAGAGCTGTGGTAACGTAAGCTTTCCTGACAACTTTCCTAGCTGCACTTCAACTAGCCACGAATACTCCAAGGTGTCTTCGTCAAGTGCGCAGCCTTCGTTACTAAACATGGCATGACCGCGTACCTGCACAGCTGAGAGCAATAAGTGCCCCTGATTTATATGCTTATCGCGATTCGGACGCACTACCAGATCCGAAGTGATCAAATATGAGGGACTAACCAAAACTTGCAGCGTGGTTTCGTGAAAGCGTTTATTCATCTCGAAACCGAATCGTTCTATCAAAACAACTGGACATGGCGGATCGTTCTCGTTGCAATTCTTCATCACATGTGCTTGTATATCGTGTATGATCAGTGAAACTATCACTTCCAAGGGGCGATATAGGCGTGGATCGAATGGTTTTTGCTTCTCCTCTGTTACAGTCACCTCCGAAATGGACTTTGTGGCTATATCTTTCTCTTTCGACAGCAGCTGATCTTTCGGGTTTGCTGTTGTGCTGGTTGAGGTGCACTCCTTCAAATTAACATTTGACTGTTCCATGTCGGTGAAGTTTTGATCTTCTCCAAATATGTTTTCTTTTAAGTTTATAAAGTTACGTAACACGTTACCGTAACACATCAGTACCGAAGAGCCGATCTCCAGTTCGACGGTTACCTGATCAGCTGCTAGGGTGGCTGGATCGAATTTATGCTGCTCGGGTTTTTGCCAAGAGGACACAGGCGACTTTCGTATTTTAGGTATGCGCATTGGGCTCAGTAGTATTTCTTCTTTTTCAGGCGTAGTGATATCAGCTTGTGGATCGGGACCCAACGGCGGCACAGGATGGTAAACGTACTGAATTGATAGTGCTACAATCGGAACAGTCCAACAGTCTATCCAACCGGCGCTGTAGAAAGAATAAAACAACAACAAAAAAGAATACAACTTTTTTAATAATGTTCCTAATTTAAACATATTAATGATTATTAACCTGCGCTGGCATATTTTTCGCCATTTCTTCGTATACAATTCCGGACGGCTTTTAACGCGGCCGCCGCGTGTCAAAAGTCGCGCGTTTTCATCAATAGCCAAAACAATGGGACGTGCCGAAGATACCTCTGGCACATACAAACTTAAATCTAAACCTTCGCCATGTATCCAAAATTTGAGCGTTACTGTTTTGGGCAGGAAATCATCGAAGGGCAGCGCGAAACTCATATCGAATACGTCGCCACAGAACGCCAAATGATTATTTTCCTGATTCGCACTCGAACAATCGATCCAATTGTACTCATTGCAGAGCATTAGAATCTCAAACTCATTCAAGAGTATGTTAAATTTGCATGTGTATGGTACGAAGGCTAAAATGTCGGGTCTGGCTTTGCTAGCCCAATCCTCGATGAGATCCTGAAAGAAGCACTTATGCTTGTAAACAATGAAAGCAGTCGCTTTGCAACCAGTTAAAGCGATGCTCCAATCTTGCGGCGCGTTCCAAAGTGTTGGGTAGTGTATGCGCACTTTATACTCAAGTGACTCCAACTCGGCTAGACTGCGGTACTGCAGTGAAGTGGTGGCCTCGACATGAAAGAGTTGGCCTTGAATTTTCGAAGTGTAGCCATCAGCATGTGTTACCCACGGTATGGTCAACTCCACATATGAGGCTGGTCCCACGGTAATATGCATGGCATTTGTTTCTTTTTCTTTTGAAAAGAGTATATCAATTGTGGCTTCACTCAGCACACAAAGTGTAACATCGAATGATTGGTAACTGCGCAACTCACCCGGCTTGGGTGTCGGTGTAACTACCATCTCTTGCCAATCGGGTGGATAGAAAAAATTGAAGAGATGATCACGTTGACGATCCGCCCATGGGCCATAACTAAAATCAGTGCCTTTCAAACATTTTATATTGATACCCCAAACGGGTGGCGAGGGTTCAACGACGTCACCATTGGCCAGAATAATTGTCACTGGTTCTTCTGGTACCAAACCGGGCTCGTCCATATAAAAATACAATTCCATTTGATTACACATCATAACGACAAAACCCTCGCCCATGTAGCGTGGCGGTTCATCCACCAAACCGGTATACTTTGGGCTGGGTGCAAACATAACTTTTGCATTCTCCACATTTGCTTTCACAAAATGCATGAAATGGTCGAGCCGACATACAGCAGGTTTGGTACTGTACGTACAGTGCGCCTCCTCCACCGAAATCGACAGAGTTGTTGGTGTCAAGCGATTGCCGAAAACAAAACGGCCTGAGCAAATATCCATCTTAATGACCGGTATCAAATCTCGCCATGTGGTGGCTTTCATTGCCTCCGAATTCTTAACGCTCTCGCGCTTACTTTGGCGAGCATTTTCCATGTTCATAGTGTGTTCTTTAAGTTTTGAACGCTCTTCAGCAGATAAATTATCAGTCTATAACAGTAAGAGTTTTTAATCGGTTTTAAAATTTGTACATACTTTATTATGAAAGTTTACCGGTATTAGAAGCGACGGCTTTAATCCAAACGTTTTCTCCAGTTGATCATAAAGGTCGGAGCGGTTATAGATGTGAAGCTCAAACCCATTTAATTGCACAGAGAGCCGTGTATCCGAATGTGAGAGATCTTGAATTAGTATCATTTTCGATTTAGTTTTTTCAATAATTACATTTTAATAAATAGCCAACCTTCGGAAACATCTTTGGGAACATAAGATCGCCACCAACGAAATATAAAATAACCATCTTGAACGCGTACGGAATAGTCGAAGGTTATATATACGAAATCACGGAACATGATTTTTCCCGCCAAAGGATTCAATGCTACTGAACCTGAAAAAGAATTACAACAAATTTATTTATATCGTGCTTATGTTTAAATAGAGAAAGTTACCAATTTTAAAGTATGCGCCTTTTATAAACCATCGATTAACAATTTTTGTTATAAAAACTCCAATCAGGCGAGAATTGTAAAATGTTATATAGGTAACCCAAGTTATGGATGTCAGTAGAGAGCATAGTAGCCATATCTGGAAATTTCAAAAAAAAATTAATTTATTGCTTTATATAAAATGATTAACAGGATTAAGGGGGGGTGGGATTAATTCAGCAAAAACTATCATGTTTATTTAAATTTTTTGAGACTACGCAGGAAAAACCATTTATTACAACCAATGGTACATTAAAGTATGACATTCTAAGAATGTTATGTAAAATTTTTACATATAAATACTACAAAATATGGCAATCTCAGTAATAATTCGAAAGTGTCTGAGAAGCAAGAGGGTTGCGGTGCCCCTGATAACTTGGTGCTGTGTATCGTACTGTTATAAATCTTGAAACCCATCTAATTTTAAACTAAGTGCTCTACAGGTTGCAACACACCGGTGTTATTTACCAACCACCCACACTTCCCATGCATATGATCAACATCTATTTGACAACTTGTTGACTGAGGTCAAACACCCAAGCTTCATAATAAACAAACACAAAAACAAAAATGTAAATAAACAAAGCAGCCAAATCAAAACAAAGCTTATGCGCATGAGCTGCTTATGTCAAATTCATAAACATTAACAACATTAACATGACTGTGTTTAATTTGCATAATTCGTAAAACACCTAAACACATCTCCGATCGGGAGTTTTTGGTTCTCTATACAGTCCAAAAGTAGCAAATACTAATTGTAATTAGGGATAATGGTTGTATATTTTTCGCTCATAAATAGTGCTAAACTCCAGATTGATCCGTCAGATGCTCTATGTAAAATTTTATTTATATTTGTATATACGTACGTATATACATACATAATATGTGTAGATATACGAGTATATGTATGTACGTAAGAAGGCTTCCGAAAAAAATAGGGCAAAGATGTCGCAACTATAATAAGAAGAGATAAGTATAATTCCAACCAAACCTAAAAGAACAAAACGAGGCATAGAAATTCAATTGATTTTTAAATAAAATTTCAATGATATACCAACAAAAAGCAAGAGTACAGCTGGATGATTGGACTTGCTTCATAGATTTATCAAACAAATATGCTTTTAAACCAGCTTTTTTATCGGAACAAGCGATAAGATTTTCATAGAATAGAATAAATAATATTACACTAACACCATGAATCATTTTAGAACTCATATTTATGTATGTGTATATGTATATATATAAATATATATATATGTATATATTCGTATGCATTATTGCAAATAAAGACATATCTCATATAAGAACAAAGAAATCTAAGTTATGTGGTATATCGCAGTCTTCCAGAATGCATATGATAATCTGCCATTGCTATAAATATTTTTTTAACTGATGATGTTAGGCTTATTTTTATTATTATATTATCGAAGCAATTGGTACTTACCATTGGCGCATCCATTTTCATGTTTTCCAGCGGTATGTGGCTGGTATTGTTCCAGGTTCCCGCTTCGGGGAATCCGAAGTTGTTATCAGTCTCTTCGACAACCATTTCCATCTTGTAATTGCCTTATTTTTTTATTCTTAAAACTAACGGATTAATCAGTCGCAATTGATTTTACAAAAAGAAAAACATACACATAGATAATAAATATCACATCCCATTGGCGTAATTTACACTACACTTCTCCTTATATTTTTACATTTTATATAAACTTCACACATTCCAACATCATTTACTACTTAACATATTAATTTTATAGAACGAAATTACTGCAATGCTATTTTGCAACTGCTGTTCAAACAATCTCTGGACTTCGATTTTTCCCACTTTTGGCATTGGGGCTGGGTCCAATTGGTTTTGTCACTTTTCGACTAATTTTCAAAGCTAATAAATAGTTCAATTAGACTCGCACACGTTTTCGTTCATCGCAAAACACTCGTCCTGTTCGATAACTAGGTTTTTAAACACTTTTCGTTGAAAATAGATAACTAGAAATGTAAAATTTAATTAAAAATAAAATTGGGATAACATTCTCAACTACTCGACTAGACGACATCTTGTGAAAACTCTTGACAGGCTGTCAATTAAATGTCATCAGTACCCAATGACTGCTTTTGGCTGTGTTTCATGAGAAAGAAGAAATTGGAGATCATTAAAGAAATCAATATTTAAATTAAATTTCAAACAAGTCGACTTTAATTTAGAAATAAAAAATATATATTATACCATTTTCAAATTATTTTCTAAGTCTTGTTGCTACCTATTCTCACAGTAGAATAAATAAAGAGGTAAATTTATTTATTAATAATCAATAATTGCATCATAATGTTATCCATTATAATAACATAAGTATGGTACGTTTTATGAAAAATAATTTATTGCTTTGTTTATTTTTTTAGAAATGGTCTTGCCTTACGCTGGAGTTACACTATCAAGAATTTGCTTTCAAGTTGATCACACAAACTAAACTTGATAAACAGAAAATTTCTAGTGCATTTGCATTTTGGGCACAATTACGACTATTTGGCGCCGCAATCTTTTTGTATGGATGGACAGCGGAGGTCCTTAGCATTAAAAAAAATGTATACGCATATACCCGCCTCAGGTTTATAGTTTTCAATATATTTGTATTTAAAGTTCAACCAAGGATGACACTTGGTTCAACAATTGTAAAGTAATGCATACTCACAGTTTCAAGAAATTTGTGTGTTTACCAGTATTGCCACATTCTGTGTTGTGAAAAATTAATGAAAAAATTTTCTGGTTATCATATAAAGGGACAATGGTTCAAAATTAATATGAATTTTGTTTCATTCATATGAATTGTATATTATATATTCTTTAATAAATAGAGATAAGTTATATCAATTATATCGCGTCGAACTTCTTTCTGCACTGGCAAATGTGTAGAAAGTGTGTTAAACATAGTGCAATAGCGTGCAATACGATATCAAATTTTTTTACTTTAAATACAAATATCTCAAAAATTATAAGTCGGAGGCGGTCTGTAAGCATTTCTTTTAATTCTGAGGACAAAAGAATCGTAATTTTTCCTCAACTTGAAAGTAATTTCTTGATCGTGTAACGTCCGGATTACATTCGTGCATACATATACGCGTAAGGTGATAATTTTTGTTACGCTGGCTCTCAAACTATGGAAATGCCTAATGAGTAAGTTAGTCAGGTTGTGACAGAGAACGTAAACGGTCAAAGTGCAAATCGAATTTTGAATGATGCTCGATTAAATCCGAATTGATAGTTCACCGTATTCTAACAAAGTCTCTAATATATAGCGAAAACTTAAAAAAAAAACCATTCCGCAACAGAAAATATCAATCAGCAAATTTCGTAGATGAGAAAAGTTAATGCAAATCAAAATCTATATCCAAATACAATTATAAGGTATGCCTTTGAATGCAACCTTGCAATGACGCCATATATTCAGCGTTTTCTTGTAGTTTTTCTTGCAGCTGTCATTTTTGACAGTCGCCAAAACGCATTCAACGACATATCTTGCTCAACGCACGAATTAAGCGGTTAAATTAAGGAAGTTTTGTTCATAAACTCCAAAATCCGCGTGCTAAATCAAGCAGGAACTAAATAATATAAAGAAAATGTAAGACGTTGTTATTTTCTGTTGTTGTTTATATGTGATTACTAAATTTTTTCGAAATCTAGAGATCTGACGAAAGACAACTTTATTTCAACATTACCGAGGAGAAAATCGTGATAGTTCGGGTATAGAAGAAAATAGAACAAAAGCGAACGAAAGAGACATTTTTATTGTAAGGAGTGAAAATAGAAATTCGCTAACAAAATGTCAGGAATAGCAATTACGCGCTTAGGTGAAGAACGCAAAGCTTGGCGCAAGGATCACCCATTTGGTTTTGTCGCCCGTCCAGCCAAAAATCCAGATGGCACTCTCAACCTTATGATTTGGGAATGTGCGATTCCCGGTAAGAAGGGCACCGCTTGGGAAGGTGGTCTCTACAAACTGCGTATGATCTTCAAAGATGACTACCCAACATCACCACCAAAATGTAAATTCGAACCGCCACTTTTCCATCCTAACGTGTATCCCTCTGGAACAGTTTGTTTGTCATTGCTGGATGAGGAGAAAGATTGGCGCCCCGCCATTACCATTAAACAGATATTGCTTGGCATTCAAGATTTGCTGAATGAACCGAACATTAAGGATCCAGCGCAGGCAGAGGCATACACAATCTACTGTCAAAATCGTTTGGAGTATGAAAAACGTGTGCGGGCTCAGGCACGTGCAATGGCTGCCACTGAATAGAAGGACGAATAAAATGCATTTCGCACATACATAAATACATATATTAGTAGTTAGGAGACGAGAAATAAGGGTAAAACATAGGAGCGTAGTTAAAACGGCGTGCGAATAGTTGAAATGCGCGCTTGTTCTGCGTTTAGACGTAAACGGTGATTTAAAGCATTTTCGAAAATGCTCCAATGCTAGTGTTCTCCAATACTTAGGAGACAAACTAATTATTTAAATTATTACTGTATTTGTCTATATACATATATGCTCCTACTTTTTAATGAAATAAATCTAATGTATTTACACATGAATTTAAAATATATAAATAAACAGAAATGAAAAGATGTGAAACTCTCAAGTGGGCTGCATCTCAACGTAGTCTTTATGTTTTATTCATATTGCTTAATGCCTTTGACACTATTTCAATTTTTAAATTTTGTAAGGTTTAAATGCATATACAATAATACATAATTAAGTACAAAAATTATGCGAAAACTTTTTGATTTTTCTGATTGATAGACTACTAACTAGACTAGATTTAACTAGAGAAACAGGTTTAATTTTCTACAAATAAATAGTCGGTTCCCACGACAGTCGGGTCTACGTAGCCAGAATGGTCACGGATTTTATCCGGCCTAGGACTGTCAACTCGGCAGAATTTAAACTAAAGCAGAAGTTTAATGGAAAGTTGTAACTGTAATAGTATAAAACGTTGCTCTAATAATTTGCTGTTGGGTTGCAATATTTGAAAGGACAATAATACCGCTTTCAGACAGTCGTGCTTAATCGGATTGACATTTTTATTCGGGCAAGGATTATTTCGGAACCGTTTTCTGTCGGTACAACAACAACTGGCATGTGGATCCTAATACTGCTAACTAACCTCAATTTTTGGCATGTATAGCCTTCTCACATATACATTTTGTCTTTGTTTAATAGGTAAATATGTATGTATGTACATACTCGTATGTGTACAGTAAATGCAGTAAAACAAATATAGGAGAGTTGAGAGATTAGTCATACTATCTTTATACCAGGGATAACAAATACAATCGTAAAGTTCTCTGTGGTTACGCATACTTGTTGTTATAGCAGCTGAGGAAGTATTGTATGTTGTAATATTTAGGGGTGGGTTGCCTTAGAGGCCAAAGCCAGACTTTAAATACAATAGCCAACTGACTTGGTTATCTGATTAATGCCTATCTGGGCTACCTTTAGCATTAGACCATTCATCAATACTTGTCTTGACTTTAATAACCTAACTTTAAGCTAATTGAGGACAAAGCTAACTGGGATGACTTCATTATCGGTACATCGCCGAATCGACAACCGCGAACGGAATTGATGATGAGGTTGTTGTTGTTGTAGCGGCAGAATTCTGCCGAGTTCACAGTCCTTGGCCGGAATAAATGCGGGTCCGTTCCAGTTACGTAGACCCGACTGTCGTGGGAACGGATTGATGATGAGGTGTCCGGGATTGCCTCAATTATCGATTTAATGGACTGCTTCAATTCAGTCAAATTTCTGGGTTTTGTTTTGCTTGACATAACCCCATAAAAATAAGTCTGTGTCAGTCAGTTCAGGTGACTTTTGGGGCCAGCGGGAAGTGGAGTTTCTCATCTGACATAAGCAGGCAATTTATTAAGTTATTGTCTTCTTCGGCCATTTCAATCCTTTTTTGGCAAATTCCATTCGGTTGGTAAATCTAGAGGGTTTAATCGGCTCGTTATTTGAACTTTGTGCGGAAACAGGTTTACGTCAATTTGAATTATCCCTTGTAATGACCGTCTGCTAATTCCAAGTTGCGCCGATAAGTTGCGAGTTGTAACTCTTGGATTTGCGTGCATTGACGATGTAACTGCTGCGATGGTTTCTTGAACACAAACATGTTAACCAACCACTTAATGGTTCATCTACTCGTGTACGAGTGCCGCCAAAATCCCGTCTGAATTCCCTTTGGACGGAAATGACGGACTGCAAAGCATGGTACCGCTGCACAAGCTTTCTTTTTTTAAAAAATTTAAATAATAACCTGCCAAATAAAAAAAAGTAAGTCGATTACGCACACAGAAAAAAGTTATTACGGTTTGATTTTGCACTGTATAATCATAAAAAACGCATTGTCGTCTTTAGAAACAGTCTAACAGCACTTCAGGCAATATTATCTTATGAGATTGAATAGTCTTATAGTACTGGACAAAAAGGTTTAGACAGAAATGAGACACAGACTATTCAGATATGGAAGCGGCGCACACTAAACCTCACATAAAAATAAAAATAATAAGATATATGTACGGTGAGTTCCGTTGCACCGAAGCTAGAATACCCTTCACAAATAAAATAGTTTCAATACAGGAACTTGATTTAGGTCGGTTAGTTTGTATGACAGCTACATGCTACAGTGGACCGATCTGAACATTATATTAGGAAAATTTAGCGCTGCTTTTACTGTCAAATAAAAATGTTTCTATACAAGCATTTGATTCCGATCGTTCAACTTGTATGACAGCTATATGCTACTTGTATAATAGTTTGATATCGGCGGTTCCGACAAATTTCTTGAGGAGAAAAGAACGTGTGCAAAAGATCAGGTTGATAATGCAAAAACTGAGGGACTAGTTTTCCTATATACAGACAACCGGACTGACAGATGACAAAAGCTAAATCGACTTCAGCTCGTGACGCTGATCTTTTATATATATATTTTTTATAAGTACCTGCTCCCTGTTTCTTTTAGGGTGTTACAAACATTATGGCAAACTTAATATACCCTGTTCAGAGTATACTTAGGAGGGACTGATTGCAAACTTTTGCCTTCGCGAACATTATATGTATATACTCTGAATAAGTTCGGACAGGGAATACTTGTACAGGTTTTTGGTATATAGGTTACTGCAGTCTGAGATGTTATATAAAAAAAATTGGTATTTGGTCCACACTTGGAGCAAGGGAATCGGAGTAACGATGCAAAGGAAACACTTTACCTCTCTTATTTCAAGTGCATTGTTAGAATTTCGTGACACGCAGGGTTTGGAAGATGTAATGTGAGAAAGAGGAGAGCACAATAGACAATAGAACCCAATGCATACCTCGATATTAACCTACCTATTTAATTGTAGGTTCATGAAAGTTATTGCCCGTTCGATCCCATCGGGGCGACATTTTTCAACTCAGCGAGTGTAAATTATTTATCAAGATCTTTAATTTACCGCCTCTTTCTAGTTTTGTTTAATTTATTTAGTAGGAAATTGTCTCAGTAGAACGTAGGCGAAGAAGTTATTGCCTAGCTTGAGCACCGAATTAATGGCTAGTGATCGAATGTCTCTTAAGTCCTAAGGGACACAGCTAGCGTGAAATTTTGTTCGATAGTTTATACCTTTAAAAATAGCAATTAGAATTTCAAATCGATATCTCAAATAGTTTTTGAGTTGCAGCCATTTAAAGAGTAAACCCTCATATTCATAAAAACCTCTTAGATAATATACACCGAATGAATGCATGTTGGGTCGCAAGTAAATCAACATCTTAACTAACTTGCTTCATGGAAATGATGTCGCAGAAGAACTCTCATCTATTGAACTTGTGAACCCCAGAAGACTCGCTTTGAAAGGTGAGTATAAAAGTAGGGCAACACCATGTGAATTTTGTAAACCTATCCTTCCTTCATTCTTTTATTCGTTGCTGATTCGACAACGACTAAACGATAGATCGTAACTGTAAATACAGATTAAGTTGGCACAATATAGATGCGGAAAGCGAACCAAGGCCCTGAAGCTTCTACAACAGTCTGGTCGACGCAACTGAAACCGACTCGCATCTTTTTTTGGCCAAGAACTGTCAACAAGGCAAAATTTTCGGGATGTGCTCGGCCAGCAAAGCTTGGATTAGATATTGCAGTAAGTTAAACTCTTACCTAGACTGCCGACCACTAACCACCACTTCGCATGCCTTCTCAAGCTCACCCCTCTAACATTCTCTCTTATCATCCAATACTTCACTAAAATCGCTTATTTCCTCATCTACCGTTAGATGACGTTGATGACACCATCTAATCATACAATTAATATATTCAGTATACATGTTACAAAATAACAACAGCGAGCGATTTGATTGAAAGTGCGCTTTTTGGCTCCTCAGTTCCATTAACGTATACTGGTAGTCGTTTTCGTCAACACACTATGTAAGTGTTGGGATACGAGTATATGGTATAGGATATACCTACATACTTACTCCTGCCATAAGTTCTGTTACAAGTTTAGGCAGTTATAAAAATAAAACTATGATACGCGTTTTAATAAGGTTAATTTCATTTAGTAACGCATGTATAAAATGAGCGATGTAAAAAATTTGAAGCGAAATGGTCACCTTATGCTTTCACACGATCCCTCAAAGCATTCGGAATGTTATCAATAGCAGCACGCACAGTATCTGTTACTGACGATGCTTCTCGAACCAAAGACTTTTTGACAGTCTCCAATTTTCTGTGGGGTATTCAACAGGCCATGTTCTCTAACTCTGACCACAAACTCTAATCCAATGGATTCAAATTTAAACTTCTAGACGGCCTATCATCTGTAGCTATGACAGAAGGAATATTGCTTTTAAGCCACTGTTGGGTGGGTTTTGCTTTGCGTGCTGGAGCAGAATCTTATTGAAAGATCCAATCTCTCCATCGAAGAAAGAATTGCTTAACTGCTCTACTCCGCCTTCTAAAACATCCTGCTGATATAATTTCACCCCAGTTTCAGCCCCTTTTTCACAGAACTGAGGAGGTGTAATGCATTTACAGGGGACTCTCCACTTGTTACAACATGTTCGCTAATCAGACCATAAGTTTGATGAGTTTGAAGGTATCTAAATATAGATTTATTCAAGTTAAATCAAGAAACGGCTTTTATTTATTTATATTGATACACTTTATTATTTTCTAATGGTTTTCCGCCATACATATACATATGAATGTAAGTATGTATGTATGTATGTATTAATTAAAATGTTTTGCATATTTCATTAATATTTTTAATAAACTTAATAGCAGTTATACATACATATTTACATGCTTACACATATATGTAAACATACATACATTCATACATACATACATATGTAAGTATATTAAATCTGAATATTAATACATATTTACTCATAATTAGGTTGTGATAGCTACTTAGTTGAATATGCACACATATATGTATGTATGTGTTTGAAATAAATATTTATTGTCTTGTACATAAGTTTATGTGCTTACTTAAACATGTATCTATGTATTTAAATACCTATTGCACCCGCGAACATGGCCTCTATGTACGCTTTTAATGAAGGGCTCATTCGATATATGCTCGCAATTCGCTGCGTGAGAGATGTTTGAATCTTTATTATAATATTTTTAATAAATCTAAAAAATAATTAGAAATTATGCACATACGTATGTATATCATAACAGAGAGAATGAAGTTGAGATATTCTTTAGTTATGTACATATTTATGTTTATGGAAGAGTTTTAACATTGATTTTATGCAAGTTTTTATTATTATCTGGAAAAGAATTACAATAATTACAACAAAAACATAACTAAAGATTTCTGTATTGCAGAGAAATCGATTTTGAAAAATTGCATTTTCCAAATTTTTCCACACTACATATGGTATGTACCTATATACATATATATACATATGTATATTATATATATACATGTATTTAATTTTATTTTAAAACATTCGAATATACTGACGTAGAGCTTTCGTATATCTTTAGCTTTATGTATATACATATGTTACATTACTAAGTAATATTAGCATTATTTATTTTCAATTATTTCCGTAGCATTAATAATTAACTTTGGCATACATAATAAGTTGTGATTAAATCGATAAAGTTAGGAAAATACTTAAATTTACTTTATTTTAAATTTATATTACACAATGAAAAGAGCTTTCAAGTTTTTTCTCTACTTTCTACATATTTAAGCTTTGATGATGAAGCTTATTTGATTATCCGAAAACATTATTGAATACTTATAATATTTTCAAATATTTTCATCTACAGAGATTCCATTCGAATACTGTACGTTTTGTGCATAACTGTTTCTATTTCGTGATCCTGCTTCTCTTTTTCTTTACCCAATCTTGCTTTAAAAGCATTTGTAGTACCACTCCCAGTGCTTGCGTGCCTGCCACATTTCATTCTATCAAATGGCTGCCTCCTGCTGCAGGTTCTCTTTGTTCTTCTGCAACAGCAGCAACGAGTTGGGCGATGCCACGGACATTTGCATGAGTCCAGCGTTGGGACTGGGACTTTCGCTGGCCTCCGGGTTTCGTAATTTATTCTTGCAATAGTATTGCTTGTGTGCCACATAGGTCTTCATGTAGTTGAAGGAAATATCACATGTTTGACAATATTTTTGATTTACCGCTACTGTGGCATTCTCGTCAGTGGCAGCATTGAGCGGTGGCGGTGGTCCAATAGCGGGTGAGCTGAGCGCTGGTAGTGGTGTGGTTGCTGGTAGGCTGTCTCCTCCAAGTTCCAAGGGTTCAGTTTTAATATGTGGCATTTGCTCGGCGCCCAGACTGTTCAACGGTGGTGGTGCTGTCAAGGTGGCAGCCAATATTGTTGTGTTGTTATTGTCCATCAACTGTGCCGAAGTCGTTAGACTGATGTTAGACACTTGATCTAGTGGTTCGCTTTTTATGGTGAAATTGCTAAAAGAAAATATTAAAGATAAGCAATTAAAACAAATGTCTAAAGTAGAATAGGAGAATCACGTCGCCGCAATGATAGGTGTCCTAACTGGACACTGCCCCATTGGCACTCACGCGGTGAGGCTAAAGATTTCGGAGGACGCAGCTTGTCAAAGATGTAAGGAGGAAGATGTGGTGGAAACATCTAGACACTTTCTTTTTCAGACTGGGGTTGAACCATCTCGGTGACGGTCTTTTGGCATCACGAAAACTCTGCCTTTTTACCTAACCTAACCTAGGATAAGATAATGGTAGCATCTCGATGTTTCAAATTAAGAAATACATATTCAGGATTTCAGCAATCCTTTTGAATGCGGTAAATTGTAAGAAAAAAAAGTATTCTTCCACCATGACAATGTACCCTCTTACATCTTATTTGGTCGAATTAATTTAAAGACTAGTTGTAGGCTTACAAAAAACCAAATTTTCAGACAGCTTAAAGAATTGGAGCTTCGCTGAATTAAGTTAAAAGAAAACTTTGTTGAGAAATAAATTGCAATTTTTCCAAAATTTTCGTTTTTCTACACTAGTTCTTTTAGTAAAAGACGCCTCTTCTGCTTGTTAACATGATCTGAATTACAAGATTCATTTGTAAAAATATTTGAGAGTAACTGAGGACCATTTTTTAAAGCTCAACTTGTGCAGTTATTGGAAACTCGTTTTAGGAAATTTTTTAGTGTGACCCTTTCTTAGAACTGAAAAGGCATTCACTCATTTGTATATTGTGGAAAATGTAAATATCATCGGACAGAAAAAACGGGTAAAGTGACAATTGATACTAAAAATACGAATACTTACCCACTCTCGCCATTCAAACCAGCTACATCCGAACCATCCAGGTCATTGGCTTCAGGGGAAATTGATGGTGAATGAATGTTGATGTGAGGATGCACCAGTTTCATGTGACGTAGCTAGGAGATGTCATTAAAAAATTGTACTTTTAGACTAATTTGTATTTGATGATAGTATTTAACGGAGTATATGTTTTTGTCTCTCAAACTTACCACGTTGCCCTTATAGGAAGATGAGTAATTGCATAAATCGCAATTGAATATTTGTTGTTGCTGTTGTTGTTGCTGTTGAGCTTGCAGCTGTAACTGATGTTGCTGTTGTTGCATAGCGGCAATTTGCTGCGCTAATTGTTCCTGATTCAGTGTAGAAGCTATGCTGGGGATTTCCAAGCCCTCATCTTCCAGGATACAAGACATGTAGTGCTCCTCATTAAGGTCGGTGGCTTTCTTGTCGAAATGCATGCGGATATGGGTGCGCATTCCACTGAAAAAGAAAGTATATAATATTCAACTTCATATTCTAAGTAGCAACGTAAAGAGCTTTCTTACCGTAGAGTGTTGCCCTTGTAGCGGCAGATGCTGCAGCGGAATGCCTTTACGGTGCCATGCGTCTCCATGTGCTTTCGACTCTCGGTGGCTGTCAGACTAACAACATCACAAACGGGACATTTATACATGTTTTGATTGGGTGCCGAAAGTGTTGACGTGATGTGCTGTGCGCTGCTTTGAGATTGCTGTAGTGCGGGCGGCGGTGGACATGGCAAACCATTTTCATGGATAGTTTTGCATTTGCTACATTTCTCCTTAGTCAGAGGCAACTAGAATTTGATTCAAAACTATAAAAAATCTTTCCTGTATAAAACATCCTTCACGTCTTACCTGTCCAGTTTCGGCTGTCGCAGCTGCAGCTGCCACGGCTGTTGCGCCCGTTGTGCCGCCCCCCTTGGGGCAGTAGTAATTTTGATGGGCACGCAAATTGTCGAGTGACGTGTATTTTATGCCACAGGCCGCACAAATTAATTGCTGATAGGCGACTGGTGTTGTTTCAACACTTGCAGCCGCACCGACCCCAAGAGGCGACGTGTTGGCTACTTTGGCTTCACCTTCACCAACCTCCTGATTACGTGCCGAACAGTAGTGTTGCTTGTGTGCCAGATAATTTTCGTACTTGCAGAAGACAATGTTGCACTCCTTGCATTTGGAAACACCCTGTTTGACATAAATTTGCGGTTGCACAGCAGTGTTGGGTCCGCCAACTACATTACCGCTATTACTGGCCGAAGCTGTGTTACTCAAAACGGGCATGCCGAGTAACGAAGACTTTGCTGTTGCAGCAGAAAGCGCCGCTGCAGCCAACTCAGCGTGTGTCGAACCATTACCCACATTCGCTGGTGTGCTGTTATTTACTGCAGCTACAGCGGCCGCCGAGAGCTTTAAGGCAAGTTCGAAGTTTTGTTTGGCTAGCAATGGATTCATAATATTGGTTTCGGAGAGTTTTAGCGCTAAATCGGCGGGCAACATTGAACGTAGTGGTAGATCAAGCATATTGCTGGCGGCGGCAGCTGCCACCAGCGACGCAGTCGAAACATTTACTGGTGGTGACATTGAAGACGTGCTACCGGCACCGGAACTTCGTGGACTTATTGCACGTCGTTTTGGCGATGGACTCATCGAGGGACTGTTTGGTAGTGAGGGTGCGCATACAATCTGTTCGGGTGTTACTGTGCCACTTTCATCCATTGACAAGTTCTCCTTACTTGCCTCCAGTAGAGTTTCCATATCCATACGTTGCTGATCGGGATCTGCATAGGAGGAGGCCGAATGAACGCGTTGTCGCTGCAGGCTGACATAAGAGGTTGGCGAACGGCGTAGTGAGAGATCCAATGGTGCAGACTCACTGTTGCAAATGGAAAAGGAAAGTGGTTCACATATGTTGTTCTACAAATACTTGTTTTTGTGTAGATTATTAATAAAATCTTTTGAATATATAACGCTAGTAAAAGAATATGAGATTTCTGAATCTTGAAACGCAAACTAATAAATCTATTTTTATGTCTTAATTGAGGAAAAACGCATATTCTTCTCATAATTTATAATTATTAAGTTTTTTTATTCATCAGATAAAAATTCTCGCGATAATAATTGGTAAAATTAGCTCGGCACTCTACATTTGGAATTAACCTTTTAGTTCAAGCTTTTACTGAATATATAGACAAATTTTTGGATTCATCATTTTTTGTGTTTAATAAATTGGTTGCGAGTGGTTACCCCAACGCGACCATATAGTAAATTGTGAGGACCCTGAAATTTACTGTATTCGGGAGGTTTAGATTTCAAAACCTTTCATTAATATAATAATAGAAAGCTTCGTTACTTACCGCGCACCATCTTTTCGCTTTGGCGTTGATGTCTCATTGCGATCGCTACTACGTCCAGCATTTTTCTCCATAGGAAGCGCTTCGCTGTTATTAGGTTGCGAAGGTTGACGAACCGGCGGCGTTTTGACCGTCGGCATTTGTGGGATATTTGCGGTTGCAGCTGCGTTATTGTTATTCGCCGCAGTATTGGGATTTAAACCACTCATATTCAAAGCTGTGGCTAATGGCTTCAAATTACCGTTGTCCAACATATAGCAGGTTGTATCAGGGTTTGAAATGGACGCCGATACTGATGATCTGAAGGATTAATATTTAATATAAACATTTGGTATATATAATTAGTATATTTTAGAGTGTACAATAATATATGTAGACCTTGTACAATTGTAAAATTAAGTTAACCTTTACTTACAGTGGCCCCGGTATCCAGCTCGCCGCTCGTATTAATGAGCAGGGAATTATCAATATCGGATTGGTGGGTAATGCCAAAAATGGTTGTGGCGGTGATGCTTGCAACGACGCGGCTGCAGCAGCAGCTGCCGCAGCGGCAGCGGCCACCATAGCTGGCGACGGCGTTTTTGTGCGCGTCTGAGGGCTGAGGGCAGCCGAACCTACCGGCGCTTTAATTACATTAGCGGTGTTTACCTCCAACTTGGGTGTTAGTTGTCTGTAGTATGGGTGAAAATATTTGGTGAATTTATAACTAAAAATTTTGCGGGTTTCTTACCCGTCATTGCGGCGTGAACTGCAATAATGCATTTTGTGCGCGCGATATGTCTTTACATTATTGAATCTAATATCACAATCGCTGCAGTAGCGATCCGTTTGCTGAAACATACAAAATAATAAAATTATAAAGCATTTCTTCGACCGTTAAACACGGTTTTGTACTTATGCTAGATCATTGGCGCTATCAACCAACAACTGACTCACTTGACTAGAACCACCCTCATCCAATGCGGCGGCGCCGTTTGACGGTGGCGCGCTACTGCTATGCGCGGGCGATGTTTGATGCATGCGCATGTGACGATTGAGTGAGACCTTTTTGTCCGCGCTGTAAGAGCATTGGGTACATGCATATTGTTTCCCTGTCTTGATGGCTTTGGCGACGTGTTCGCTACCGTTGTCGCCAGCGCCAATATTGATGGCGCCACTAACAGCGTTGGTCGCGTTAGCATTCAAAGCGCCAGTTTTTTCGGCTATAACTGTGGACAGCGAAGCTCCGTCAGACTCCATTTCCTTATTACTAGAACAATAAAAAAGTGGTTATTGACTCAATCTCACCCCTCGTTTAATCTATTAACTTACCGATGGGAACAATAATAGGCCTGGTGCGCTTCCAATGTGGATGGTGAGCTGAAGTGTATGCCACAGGGCAAGCACATGAACAACTTCAGGCGTGGTGGGATATCCGCTGTGGCAGCTGGTGATGATGAAGTCGCCACTGCCGCCGTTTTCAGCACCGGTTCCACGACATTAACTACTGGCGCACTCATTAAAGTGTCCATATCTTCTTGCTTGGTAAGCGCCGGCGGCGGTGGCAGCTGGGCGAGTCGATTTTTCGTTTGCGTTTCTTCGTGTAGGACTTTTAGGTCTTTTGCATCCGGTTTTAAAGCCGGATCGGAAGCCAAAAGCGCATTTAAGCGCAACTTTGGCAGTACGCTTGTTGGTGAGGACATCGGTGGTGTCTCGTTGCCGGTCAGTTCTGCTTTATGTGGGCTACTGCTGGCAGGACGTATGTCGTTTGAATTTATTGAAATTGATTCGATACTAATTTCATTTTGATCTTTCAGTTTTTCGCGTTCTATACTTAATTCGATTTTGTGTACAATGTGCTCGTTGGCGTTGTGAAATGCGTCTAGAGAATTTGAACCATTCGATATTGCCACACTCGGTGGACGACTCAGTGTACTTTCCTCTCTTCTATTCGGCGATATTCGATGTGCGTTTATAGCAAGTATTCGATTGTCGCCATCCCTTGTATCAGTATCTTCTTCCATTTCTATATCAGTCTCTTCAAGTCGATGATCTTCACGCTCTAAATGCTGTTGGTCATCTGTTAAGTCAGCGGGACTCAGATCTTTGGAATCTAAGGAAAATATTAATTAATTAATTTAAGTTTGCGTGTATAATATGTAATAAACATAAAGTCAATTGTGGAAAGAGGTTTAATATCGTTAGTGGTTATGTAATAGGCAGACTGAAAGGTGATATAATTTTCATTAGCAAAATTTAATTCTATTGTTAATGGCAATTATATCAAGACTGATACACTGATTATTCCGATATTCCAACTTTTCCATAGCATTTTTGTAATATGATTAACATTTCTCCTCAAAATAGGTCCCAGTTTCGCCTTTTGCTTCCTAATTTTTATCGCTACAATTCTTTCCAGCGAGCATTCTGTCGCCCTGGTTCAAACCACTCGAATATAATGGATGCAGAGGTATTTTGAAATTCTATTCATTCGTTTTACGTTTGGATTAAACATTTGCTTTGGATCAAGTTTCACGGCAGCCACTTCGCATAGAGCTTTTACAAACCCAAATATCCGTATCTTTATCTTTATCCATTATCCCTACCAACTTGCCTTCCTTGTCACAATATTTGTCAATTAATTATTATTAGTTATAGAATCAATAAATCATTAGTATATATAATAAATAAAAAAGAAGTGTACCAAAAAATTTATCATATAGACCTCAATTTTTATACTCTTGCAACATGTTGCTACAGAGTATAATAAGTAGTTTTGTTCACCTAATGGTTGTTTGTATCACCCAAAATTAATCGAGTTAGATATAGGGTTATGTATATATAAATGTCTGTCCGTCTATCCGTCTGTGCAAGCTGTAACTTGAGTAAAAATTGAGATATCTTTATAAAACTTGGTAAACATGTTTCTTGGTACCGTAAGACGGATGGTATTTACAGATAGGCGTAATCGGACCACTGCCACGCCTAAAAACGTCATTAATCAAAAACAAATAAATTGCCATAACTAAGTTCCACAATATGATTCAATACTGTTATTTGGTACACAGGATCACATTAAGGAGGGACGTCTGCAGTCTGCAATGTGAAAATGGATGAAATCGGGTGACAAGCCCGCCCACTCCCCATATAACGGTTCTGTTAAAAACTACTAAAAGCGCGATAAACTCTGGGATGCTATGAGATCACTTTATAGGAACGCGTGTGAGAGTCTTGGAATCTGCTTAACCGATTTCAACTAAATTCGGTACATAACATTCTTCTTATATTTCTATGCGAAACCACGCCTATTTCCCATATAACACCATTTTAGATTCCATCTGTTTCTTTCACTTTCCGCTATGCAAATCAAGCAACAATGATTATATCGGCATAAAACTTTGCGTGAATAATGCGTCTAAAGTATGCTTTCTGACCAAAAATTGTCTAAATCGAACTAAAACTGTTCAAGCCCAAAGGTACTGAATATGTGGACCCCAGTGCCTATAGTTAACTTTTTACCGAAAATATCGGTAATCGGTAAAATAATATAAATGAAACTCTCGATAATAGTATGTTTTTGTGTCAAAAATGGGTTGAATCGGATGAATACTTCCTTTAATATAAAGTGTTGTCAACATCTAAAGTAATTTCCCGGGCTTTGGTTCTTGCAAGTTGCGAGAGTATAAAATGTTCGGTTACACCCGAACTTAGACCTTCCTTAGATGTTAATAACTAATCTTGTTCCGTTGCAAAGCTGTGGTACCTGCAACAACTGTTTTGTCTTTAAATTTAATCCAATGAAGTTCAAATTTTTTGCTGTCAAAGTCAATATTATATTTTGTGTGTACATCGGGAAGCATATTGCCTATGAGAGTATTTTGTGAGTTGATGACTTTTGCAGAAATACGTCGGTAATTTTATGCATCCAGTATTTTCGTGTACAGCTAGTTTTCCATTGTTCCATTCCAAATAAACGCCCATGTTCACTGTCTGTCGTAGTAGAGGAATTCAACAATATCATATTTCATTTCAGGATTTATATATGTGTTGATTAAATCAGATACACTGTGATTTGGTGAGCTCTTACCGAAATCACTGATTTATAAATTCGCTATGTCACTGAATGATATCGTCAGATCGTTGCACCTTGTACGATGTCGATACAATATATCAATAGTTAACGAATCTTTATGATTATCCCACACCATTTGTGATCCGGCCGGGAAACATGTAGTGTATAATACTGCTTTAGCAAGCATACTGTTCCACTGATTGTCATCTACTAGTAAGCTTAGTGCATTCATCTTTATACGTTGGATACTGTTGCCCATTTACTTTACGTATATCTTGAAATGTCAGTGGTCTGGTTACATTGATCAACAACAGTAGCAGATAAAAGCACTCCGTCTGCCCTGGATTGACTGTATATACACGACCCAAATTATTTGAGTTGAATAAATCAGGAAATGCTTCAATTGGCTTGCCTTGCTCGATTGATCCAAAGGCACCAAAAACATTTGCACGATTAAAAAATTTAAAAAAAAGCCATGATCGTATCTTTTGGTGGATTTATAATACTATCAAGCGCTGTTAAATTCGCTACAAGAATGAAATTAACTTGACTTAATGAGAAATAAGCCGACTTATTTGCATTCCTACTCCGTGATGTTTGCTACACTACATGAAAATTATAGTATATTATACTACAACTATTATATTCGATTGCCTCGAGATAGAATAAAATAATATAAAAATCGTGATTAAAAATCAGGGGCTGATCGTATAGGTATACAAATTTCAGTTTTATGTAGTTTTCAACACTGAATCGTGAAAAAATAACAACAAAAAAATTTCCAACAAATAAAAGTTAGTAATATTTGGAGTCGACCACGAAAATCACAATCGGTCCAGCCGTTTTATATATTAGATTAATATGTGTAGAATAAAAAAACAGTAAAACTTAATACTTGTATATTATATTTTTCACTCCCTTACGAATAATAAATGTTTTGGTGTTCTAGAGATTAAAGCAAGCACAAAAATTTGAGTTTTGGAATAATGTTTGTAATTTTGTAGCATTGTTTATTTTTTTTACTAATTGTGCCCGAAGGGGCAACGCTCTTAGCTATCTACCTATCAATCAGTTACTAGTATAAAATGTAAGAAAGCCTTTACACGTTCAATTGTTTTTGATCATCTTTCGATACCGCCATGCTATTCAAAAACGTTTACCCGCACATTCTTACTGTCAATGCCGCATCGTGTGCGTACAATTCGGTTTGCTTGCAATTAAAAATATTCACGATTTTCATAGCTTATTAAAAACGCAATCTTGACTTATCGTAGCTCAAATCAAAACGAAAAAATGTCTGCCCATTCATAAGCTTTGTTCTCGGGTGGGCTTATCGCCACTCCAATATCACACACAACGACGTAATTCTTTGGAACCCTATTAACCGAAAGCAGTCAAAAGCCACCCAAACACACACATATACATGTATGTATGCATGCAAGTAAACCGCAGAGAATGGATTAGATGTAAGAAGGCCCACGAATACAAGACAGAAGATAAGCATTTTGTGTGGACGCAGTTTCACAAGAAATTCTCACTGACCATAAAATACGCAACGTTCAAATATATCTATGTACATATGTATGTATGTGTATGTGCTATGTGTCAAATTGACCAAAGGTTAACAATTATTATCGAACAAATTGTCAGGCGTGGAAACCATCGCCGACAGAGATGGAATAGCGTGCGGAGCAATGGAAACTGTATAGAAAGAAAATGGTGTAGAGCCGTTGATGTTGATCGTGAAGTTGCACAATGGGGAAGCATTCGAGTTGGAAGTGTAGACGTACGGGCGCTTGGTTAAAGTACGAGTCGCTTATAGATCCCGCATATAAAGCATTTAAAGCAAAGCGACATACAGGCATTTGGAGGACGCAAATTCGAACCCAGTAAGCAGTCTAAGAATGCTCAGCAGTCTGATCGTTTGAAGTTTATTCTGAGCGCCGCAACCGACACGACAAACTGTCGTTTTTTAGAAAATAGTTCAATAATTTTCAGAAATTGCGACACGCCGCGTAATAAACTAAACTAACTATCATAGTACATGTCAGGTCTTTATTTTATGACGCAACGAACTCATGTATTTTTCTGTCAAAATCTAACATTCTTGATAGGGACATAGTGAATGATTTTTGTAGGATTAATGTGGACTTTTCAATTTTCTTAGTTCAGCGAGAATGTATCCATAAATTAATGTTAGATATAGGACTTAATTCGCAATAGAAACAATCATAGACACTAAAATATCTGAAAAATTTAAAACATAGATGCCACATAGCAATAGCTTCAAAGAACACATATAATTGAGTTACATATAATAACTATAACCTAACCTAAATTTATTTGAATAGTAAATGTTAGCATATACCTATAGTTGTTTTTTATCGTTTTATAGTCTCTTAGAAATTCATAGATGCAATTAGTAGTCGGTACTTAAATCGCAGTTAGTGTTAGCCGTCTTTGATTCGGCACTTCTAAGCTCTCTTGTAAAAAATTATATATAAAAACAACAAGAAAAATATCAAGATAATGTGTAAATAAATCTTTTAATTGAAATTATTATTGCTTTCCTATCTCTAGTTGAATATGTCCGTTCATTTGATTTATACCAGTTGCCTTTTCAATTCGCCACTTACGAAGATTCGATAAGCAGCAACTCGGCTCAATAATCTAATGCGCATAGTCTATTAATTGATTTGTCCTACCTATTAGTTCATATAGATTAGATAGATTATACAAAAGGAAATAGGTATACATTTTATATATCACTGAAATAAGTTGATTGACTGAATCAAATATGAATGACTATGTACATACATATATCGTTCATGGTTTTTATTTTGCGAGTGAAACGGAAACCGATTTCTTTCAATCGAATACAAAAGTAGCCTTTAGTTGTTCGCAGTTTAAAAATGGTCTAAACTTAAGCAGTGATCCGTCCGTCAGTGATGTAAGTTGGACATGAAGAGAAATAAGTAAAAAAAAAACTTCATTGCAACAGCTTTGTCAGTGGGTAATGATTAGAAAAGCGGTTGACATCTGATTTGTTTGGTACAAAATATTATAACGACCGTCGATGCGAGTTGCGATAATCGCGCAGCTCGGATGTGGCAAGCGTTGTCAGAGACGTAAGACACGAAGCCATTGTCGCGCTGTGCGTTCAAGTGTCTTATGCAGATACGCATTTGATATGACAGCTCAGATAAGAACTAAAAACACACAAAAAAAAAGTTAAATAAATGAAGAGATAGAAAAAAAATGAAAATATTTGAGTTTTCAAAGTCAAAAAGCCACGAATAGCCGCCACTGTGGCATGCAGCAATTGTTTGTACATACATGTGTTCGTACTTGGACTCGACGCTTTCAACTTGTCACGCGCTCGTTGGTGCTCGTAACCAATTGCAGGTTGCATTGTCATTACAATTTCAATGGCAGGGAAATAAAGCAGCAACAGCGTTGTTTTTGCCACCTTTTTTGCGCCTCGACACAAAGTAGTTGTGTTTTGGCCGGTGTCGTTGCGCTTGCGCGTTTACCTGTCAATTTGTAGCTATTGAAATGTCAGCACTTTGCATTAACTACAACTTTTATTCTGTATCTGCATAATCGTTGCTTTGGTTGTTGGTGGGGAGCGCGCATGCGCGTTGCCCGCTACACACTGGACCCACGTAATTGAGTGCAACGCGTTTTATACCGCACCAGTTTCTACGCCTTCTCCAACTGCAATGCGACGAGCTGCGCATACTCAGGTCCATCTACATCGGTTTGTGTTTGGCATGGAATTTGCTGCTGTCAATATTGATTGTTGCTCGTTGCTCGTTTGTGTTTTACATCGCCTTGGTGCAATAATACCAATTTTGGTTGTTGCGGTGTCACCTCGGTTTGCCATATTTGAAAAGGTACACATGTAGCCAATTCGTTGGAATCAGGTACATCGGTATGTGTGTGGTGTGTAAGTGCACAATTATGCAAAATAAATTCACACGAGTAAACGTGAACCCTGAGTCGCCTTTTTTGGGAGATGCTGTGAAATCTTAGATAGCATTCTTGTGAGCATTTAAGTATTTTATTTTTTTATTTTTCTGATTCAGCTTTTAAAATCTGAGTGTGTTCAACTAATATTATTTGCAATTTTTAAGCATGTGACAACCGCATGAGCCTATAGTCACTTCAACTGTATATAGTAATACATATATGTAGTATACCAATCTACAAGTATAAAGTCTTAGACCTCTCTGAAAAGTTCTCATAAGAGAAAAGTAATTTCTGAAGAATTATTCACATAAATAATTTATTTTATACTCGGCTCAGTTAAAATTGAAACAACTCAGGTTTAAAACAGCAAACTTATTTTTTGGGTGATTTCAGTACAAGTTTCGTGGAACGAGTAAGCGAGGTATGAGTGTACTCGTGATCACTCGAATTCTTTTAAGCTTTCGAGCACTAAGTAAGTAAACGTTTTAGTAGGTATTGAATGGCCTTAAATGTCAGCTTTAGAGGTTGTGTACAACCGCACCAGCACAGGGATTGAAGCTCTGGCATCAATTGTTAAAAAAGTTGGCAATTGAAGACAACTCAGCTTAATTTTTTACAAGTTTTTTAAACCTGAGTAGTATACACTAATACGAATATAAGTTTATTAACAACCAGATGATTCATGGAAATAGAGATCCCGGAAAGATATGAGTTGCGACATATATATACAATATATACGTATCTGTTGAAGAAAATCATACAATTTTTATTGGTTGCGGATTAAACCGATATTTTTACATTTTATTTAAGAAAGTTTTGTTAAAAATCAGTATTTGATAAAAGCTCAGTTGAGCTGTTAACAATCCAAAACACTCAGAGTTCAATTTTGATGGTGTGATTGATAAACATAGTTCTGTCAGTTCTATCAGTCCTTCAGAAAAGCCATCAAAAATCTTTTATATTGTAGTATTAACAAGTAAGGAAGGGCTAAGTTCGGATGTAACCGAACATTTTATACTCTCGCAAAGTCAAATAGTATACTCGTTTGAGATTTCTTTGTGGATTGACTGATATTTTCGGTAGTATAGGCACTGGGGTCCACATATTTAGTACTTAGGGGCTTAAACAGTTTTGGTTCGATTTAGACAATTTTTGGCCACAAGGTGGCATACTTTAAACGTATTATTCACGCAAAGTTTTACGCCGATATAATCATTGTTGCTTGATTTGCATAGTGGAAAGTGAAAGAATCAAGTGGTATTTAAAATGGTGTCATATGGAAAATAGGCGTGGTTGTAATCCGATTTCGCCCGTTTTCGCACTATGACATAGATAGACACATGAAAAGAACGTTACGCACCGAATTTGGTTGAAATCGGTTAAGCATATCTCAAGATATGGGTTTTCACCTAAAAGTGGGCTGTGCCACGCCCACTGTCTAATTTTGAACGCGGTTCCTATAAAGTCATCTTATACCATCTCAGAGATAAAATTTAATGTCTCTGGCGTGTTTAGTGCTTGATTTATCGCGCTTTTAGTAGTTTTTAACAGTACCGTTATATGGGGAGTGGGCGGAGTTGCCACCCGATTTCAACTATTTTCACACCGTCAATAGAAGTGCTAAAAACATTTGTTTCTTCTAGTGAATTTTGTTATTATAGCATTAGCGATTTAGGAGATATGCACATTAAACCTATTAGAGGCGGGACCACGCCCACTTTTAAAAAAAAGGTTTTAACTGCAGATGCCCCTCCCTAATGTGATCCTGTGTACCAAATAACAGTCTTGTATCTTATTGCGGAGCTTAGTTATGGCAAGTTATTTGTTTTTGATTAATGGCGTTTTGTGGGCGTGGCAGTGGTCCGATTACGCCCATCTGCAATACCAACCGTCTCACGATACCAAGAAACATGTCTACCAAGTTTCATAAAGATATCTCAATTTTAATTAAGTTAGAGCTTGCACGGACGGACAGACGGACGGACGGACAGACAGTCACCCGGATTTCAACTCGTCTCTTCATCCTGATCATTTATATATATATAACCCTATATCTAACTCGATTAGTTTTAGGTGATACAAACAACCGTTAGGTGAACAAAACTATTATACTCTGTAGCAACAGGTTGCGAGAGTATAAAAATGCCGAGATGGTAAATTATCTGACAGTCAGTCAGCTGCATACCTAACTTGGCAGCCATTTTTATTTGAAGAGCAAAAATTCCAAATTGTCTGAAACCTATCTGTTTTATGGAACTAAACATTTTTCTTCGCGTTAGTCATTAGGAAAAATCACTTTATAAGTTTTAAGGTACTCAGTGAAAATTTTTCTGAAGGACCTACTCAAAAGTGTTACAACAACTTGAATATCTTAATTCAAAAGTGCATTATTGCTTAATGCTAATTTTGTAAGCATGCTCTTAAAATTAACAAATAGATAACTAGAGAACTTTTCACCAACTGAAGAGCGCAATTTTCTCACGTCTTGAAATCATTTGCATAATTAGTGATTCCAGCAAGTATTTAATGCTTTGCATTAAGTCTTGTTAATACAATCAGACTCATTAGAAATGAAGTAGTAATGGAACCAAAAGCAATTATAAAAAAAAAATCATAAATTGTTGCATTTGAAAAAAGACATTGAGAGATGCACGAACCGTGATTTATGCATGTTACCACAAAGAAACACCTCATCAACGGCTCGAGATAAAAACTACACCGAGTACAAACAGCCAATGCGAAAAGAATTGCAAATGACCGCAAGCCAGTGACGTACAAAGTTGTTGTTTTATTTTTTAATCAACTACTACCTCCAGAGCTGCCATTATTCACGGCAAAGAGTCGGGGTACAACACGATGCGGCACGTCAACGCTTCATTAAATCATCAAACAAAGAATTTTAGCATAACGAAATCACTTAACTCAATTACAAAAGCATTAAAAAATGTATGATGAATATCGAAGAGTAAACAAAAACGAAAAAGTGCAAATTTTGTCGGCTGCTGCTGGCTCAGTAGCGTTTCAAAGGTGGTCCGTCGGTAGTCAAAGAGTAACACGCTGTAAACAATGCAGGATGGCGACTTTTTCGTTTCAAGTACCTTCGGCTGCTTTTATTTACATGCCTTCGCTTTGTTCATTGCTTTGTTCTTTGCTTTGCAGGCAGTTCTTAACCTGCTGGCCGCGTATCCTTTCCTGTTGCGGCAACTTTCATAACGGTGGCTGCCACAGTGAACATTAACAATAAAAAATTCAAAGAAATAAAACGACAACAAAATAACAGCTACAACAACAATAAAATGTCAACAGCACACCAAAGGAGGGGCGCACAAAAAGCCAAGCGCCAACTGCAAACCAATTTCGTTTATTTAGACGCGCCTCGCCCAACGATGTGTGTAAGTGGATCGCGGCATAGCGACAAGTGGTGGTTGTAATGTTTATTGTACCACCAAAAGCGCAAACATATTTGTACTTTATGTATACTTTTATGGATCAACCACAGCTGCGGCCCGGCTATAAGCCTGCGACAGGGATCGTTTGCTGGCCAACGTCCTCGTAAACCTAGTAACTTGTTTGACAGTGCGTACAAGCTTACAAACGCCATATTTATGCTTATAACATATGTTGTGGAAATATATGTACATATGGGCGCGTGTGTGTGCAACGCGCGAAACTCGTTCGCCTCGTTTGCCACTTGACTACCGCTGCTTTTGCGCCTAATTGGTGGGTAATGACGTGTTGTACACGGTTGCGGCTCGTCTTTTGCGGCGTTTTGCCTGCTGCCGGCCGTCAATTGTCGGCCTTTTCATGCCGCCTAGGCAGTCCCGTCGGTGTGTATTGGTGTACTCTTTTGCTTTTGCTGTACGCTTGTCCACGCAACAAACAGCGAAACAAGCTGAACAACCTCCCGTACTGCCAAGGCGCAAGCTGAGACTCTTCTGTGCGCCTCGGCGGCATGGTGCGGATGTTTTTGTGTGTTAAATGCTTGTTAAATATTTTATTGGTGCATTGTAGTCGCGCTCGCGTCAGCTAAACAATCGCCTGGCCACCGACGGGCCGACTGAACGGCCGTTTCTTCAATTACTTTGCCGTCGGTGTATTGGCTGTGCTTTTGTTGTAGCGCGTGCGTCTTGTTAGCCCGGTGTGGCATGTACGCTTGTTGTTTTTGCTTATGTTCGCATTTCACATTTTATGTTGCAACGGCAACTTTAGCAAGGACAACACTTAGTTGGTTGTAAAACATAATAATAACAATAATGTGGTGGTGTCTGTGTTTGGTTCGTTATTTGCTCGCCCTTTTCACATTCTCTTCACGCGCCTTGGCGGCTCTGCTCATCGGCCCTCAATTGGCTGGGTGGCACCATTCGTAATTGTTTATAGTTAATTGAAAGCATTTAGGACGGTCGTTAGGCCCTTAGTGCAATAAATTTTAGGGCTTGCAATTTAGTTTCAGGGAGCGTTTAGAAAAAATTTGTGTGTCCAAATAAATGTATATATTTTTAAAAGGGTTCAGGTATTAACTTTTTGCGAGTTTTTAACCATTTGCGGCGTCTTGAAATTAACTACGAAAACATATTTAATTACGAAATAATTTTTCCTCCCATATATTTGGATTATTTCAATGCCTATATACAAGAAATTGAATATTTATACCTTTACCAGATGTTTTCTGACAGATAGGACTAGACTAAACGTTTTACACCATCTCCTACCGCCTAATATGGTATATTTCATGAAAAGCTTCCTCACGAAAATGTTATAATTCTTTTGAAGGTTAGAAATCGCTTTTAGAGTGGCACATCGGTTCTCGGGACATGAAGTTCTTCACACTTATGCTTATATCTTTGCTGATTACCTAGGTACTAATGGTTGTTTTCGATTCGCCGTTTTTTTGCTCGCTATCTAGTAACAACAAAGTTAACGAGTTGAGTTCATACAAGAGAGTAATACGATACCTCCTTAAAGTGATATAACCGCTTTCTTCAATGCTACCAAGTATTCTTTTACGAGGTTTAGACAAGTTTGGCTCTATTGATAAATAAAAATACAAATTGTGTTTTTTTGATTTTAGAAATGTATGATTTAAAATCGATTATAAAAGTTTATTGAAAACATAAATAAGTTTTAGTAAACGTTTTTTGACGCGAAAAAAAAAACAATTTCTCTACCAAGAAAGAAGCGCAGGACTGCAACACCCAGTGCTGCCCGTTTATTTGAACATTCTGTATAGTTGGTTAAAGTTGCTACTCCCAAAAATTTGGCGAACAAAAGATAATTTTTCACTCGCCTTTAAGCAAAACGTTTATATGTATTCTTACCTTCAGATATCATGCTTTTCGTGCAAATTATACTCTTTCAGCTATGCCACTCTACCACTGTTTAAAATCTTTTTCATAGTCGATCAGTAAATGTAAAAGTTAAAGAATGTCACACAATTCTTTAATAAAGCTATGCAAGATAGGATATTAATATCTCAGATGAGTTTTTCCATTTTGGACTCACACAAATTTACTAATGGGATATTACAAAACTTCATTAGAGATAGCGACATTACAAATTAATTGTTGATGTTTAACAATAAAACAAGTAAGGGCTAAGTTGGAGTGTAGTCGAACATTTTATAGTCATAATATTAGGTAAATTTGGGATATGAACCGATTTAATTTTTGGCACCAAAACCCAATATTTTTACAGAACATTTACCTAATATCATTAAAATATATTACATAGTCAGCAGTAAAAGTGGCATGAAGGCAACTAGAGTAGCGGAAGCCATGCTTCCAAATTATATGAATTAAAGGTGTAACATATTTAGTTTTACCTATGGGGACTAGGGATGATTTCACTCGATTTCGGCAACAGTCTGCAGTATTCTAAGTCTAAGTTAAAACAACTTAAATTAATTTCATAAAGATAACTTATATACCCAACCCACATAAGGTATAAGTTAATCAGAACAACGAAAATCTTTATATTAGATATGTTGGGGCTAGCGGAAGCATTGAACCGATTTTATCCATGTTTCGCAATGGCATTTTTGAAATGGGCGTGGTTGTAGGCCATTATATATATTTTAAAACTATAACATTAGCTACATATGTATATATTAGAACTAGTCCCTTAGTTTTTGAGATATCGATGGAATTTTGCACCCGTCCTTTTCTCACCAACTAAAACTAAACAAAAATGGAGAAAATGTCTGAAATGTATGTAGTCTTAGGTGCTTCAAACATAATTTTTCTTTGTCTGCAACATGTTCCAGTTGTAGAAACATAGGTGACGTGGTGTTTCTATGTTGTTGTAACATGCTGTGCCCTTTAAAGCTGATCCTTCCAAACAACTAATTTGCTCCCACAAGCTGCGACCATTCACACGAAAGCTGAAGCTAAAAAAGGAGATAGTAATGAAAACCTTCATACATATATACAATAATACATAGGCGTTGTTGCAACAATTGTCATATATACATACATACACCTTCTTTATATCTGAGATCTCATTGCGCTGTTGAAGTTGTTAAAGTTGCAAGAAATATATATGTAAATATATTGACTAGCGATTGGCTTTGTAGAATTTACCTAAAACTTCAACAACAACAATAACAAAAATATTCTTATTCGATAGCAATTCTAGGAAATCGCTCGAGTCAAACGCTTTTGATGTCTTAATTAAAAACTCGCCAATGCCACAAACATTCGCCCAACAAATGTATGACTGTGTTTGTGTGTGCGAGTGTGTGCAGTTGTTATATGAAGCCAAGGAAGCAGAACGTTGACTTGGACTTCAACATTGTTGAGCAATTGATTCCGCTGATGTTGCTCGGCCTCAGTGTTGACGGCAACCAGCCAGGCGGCTATTATTGCTTGCCGTTGCCGCTTGGTGCAACGCGTGTTGCGCATGCAACTATGTTGTTGCCTGCTTTTTCAGCATCAGGATATGGTCAGCTGATAAGCGACTGTTGCTACTTTTTCGATTTTTTTCCTTCATGTTGCCTTCTTGGCACGTTTAGTTAATTTTCTGCTCGTATAACTTGAAAACTTAAAATTGTCACTTTGCTGTTTTTTTACCATTTGCCACATCGATCTGCAGCGAATTTCGTGTGAGCACGCTCGGCAGTGGTAACAACAGCTGCTGTTGCTCGTACTTTTGCCGCGACCGATACTGATATGGCTGAGCATCAGCCTGCTTTATGGCGACCACGCTGTATTTAACGTAGATCTGTGCGATCGGCGCATATGTACGACAGCAACCCATGAAAAAAACAGCAAAAGCAAAGCAGCGACGACAGCAAGTTTCACTTTTGATCAATTGAGATCTGCAACTTAAAGCAAAACCACCACTGCCCTCATATATGTGTGTGTATGCGCTTAATAAGTGCAGACAGTGAGACTTTTGACTGGCATCTTTGCAGAAGGATAACAACGTGCAGTAAGCTAAACTCCCGCGCAAATTAAATTGACCCAAACGACGTAAGTCTCGTTACCGCGTAGCTGTTGCTCGGCGACTTATCGCCAAATGAAAATCGATTTAAGTTTTCAGAACCCGGCCAATTTCAGCTAGTCTTTGCCAATTCTTTGCATATGCATTAAAACTTCTATGCATGTATGTGTGTGTGTTTGGCGTTTCTTAACAACAGATTGATCTGTTAAGGGGCGGCAAGCGGCAGCAAGCGTTCGCGGCAGCTAACAGCCAGCAATTGTTGCAGACGGGCAATTTATGTTGTCCAACATTTGCATATTAACACATGCGAGATTTTATGACAAGTACATGGAGTATATTAAAAGCTTAATTCAATATGAATAACTGGCAAGCAGTATTTCGCATGTGTATTTGCTCAAATACACATAAATATTGCGGATTTACAAGTTCATATGGTAGAACAGGGATGCTATCGGCGCAGGTGACAACGTCCTTCATTTTGTTGCTATTAAATTATGAGCACAAATTGAATGCTCAGAGTCGGTGTACATGTAGCCAGACGGCGGCTTGTAGATAAGGTGAGTTGCTTCTGGCTCTATGCGTTTTTATGTTCGCGTAATCTGTGAATTGCTTCCATGTTTTAATGTTTAAGAGAGGGGCTCGGGGAGTCTAGTTCAAATTGCATAAAAAAAATATGGTGCTGCATCATTCCCTTAAGTTAAGCTTCGAGCATTAATACTTGTATTTCCAAATTAAAAGTAACATTTTTTAAAAGTTTGAACCAATTTTAAATCTGTCCGAGTCCGGTAATTTCGATCAATTCGGCACGATAGTTGATTATTTGACATTCAAGATATTTCAAACATAGTCTTTAAATATGAACAATTGGAAAATAACGGGAAAATTTTCAGCCTTAATGCAAATATGCAGCTCAAGGGATATCTCACGATCAACATTGCGCTAGAAGGATGTTATAGATAAGCAAGTTGTTGAGATCATACACCCATACAAGTTTTATAACTAACTAAAGAACTCAACAAAAATAACTAGAAAAAAAGTTAACTTCGGAAATTGATTTCAATCATTCAGTTTGCATGAAAGTTATATGTTATAGTGGTCCGATATCGGCGGTTCCGACAAACGAGCAGTTTCTTGGGGAGAAAAGGAAGTGTGCAAAATTTTAGAGTGATATTTCAAAAACTAAGGGAATAGTTCGCGTATATACAGACAGACGAACATGGCTAAATCAACTCAGCTCGTCACGCTAATCATATATATATATATATTATATAGGATCTCCGACGTTTCCTTCTTGGTGTTAAAACTTCGTGGTATTCAGGGTATAATCAGCTATTTATGAACTTAACTGGATAACTGTGTTGTTACTTTTACCTGTATATCTTTATTTCTGTATGAAAAAGAACTGACTTTTATATTAAATATATCAATTCAGCGTTTGCCGTTATGGTCACAGCAAAGCAAGCGATTTTTGCTAAGTTTTCCATTACAAGGTTTGCTTCGAGAGCATCAATAATTCAAAGATTGCTGGCTAACTTAACTGGATGAGTGGTTGATGACGTGGATAGTCGGTTTACAATATTATTCTTGTTAATTGTAGTTCATATTATTGAAACAATTTAAATTGACCTTAATAATGCTCAGCAAAAATGTACTTGTACTGAAGACAAAATATTGAGCACGACAAGATAACAACTCTTTCGAACTCTGAGCAACACTTTCTTTGTTGGTATCAAACAGTTTTTACGAACATCTTGGTCGTTTGTGAACAACATGATGACGCTCATTCGCTGTCAGAAGGAACAGTCTTGGCCACGATATTTTATCCGACATGCATGTTACTTTCTTTTTACTGGCGCTGACACCGTTTACGCGATTATAGCCGAGCGCAGCAGTCGTTTCTTTTCTCCGCTAGTTGGTACCAATTGTAGATGCCAAGTACAGCCAGAATTATCTCCACCTGATCTCTACAACGGCGTGGAGATTTTCCTCATTCTCTGTTTGCGCAGGCGAATACTGCATCGAATACTTTCAAAGCTGGAGTGTTCCCAATCATCCGGATAACATAACCTAGTCAGCGTAGCGCTGTTTCTTGATTCGGTTAACTATGTACGACAATATCCCCGTATATCTCGAACAACTTATCCAGTCTAGAAAAAGCAGAACTAACGGCGTCAACGTTGAGGCCAATGATACCAATATCATCGGCGTAGGCTAGCAGCTAAAAGCTCTTATAGAAGATTGCACCTTTTGTATTTAGTTCTGCACCTCAGATTATTTTATCCAGCAATAGATTGGAGAAGTCACACGTTATTGAGTCATCCTGTCTAAAACCTCGTTTAGTATCGAGCGGCGCGGAGAGGTCCTTTCTTTCCACATGCCTGTTAGTTTCTCTAATTAACCGATGGAAAGGATTCTTCTAATTCCTTCCTTTTCAGTTTAAACCGATTAATTATTTGATAAGCATTAAATAAATATTTCCAAAAAACATGACTAACCAACACAACCGGTTAGTAAATATCAGAGTTATTCAATGTTTATATACCGAAATAATATATGGAGCCTCTCTGTAGAAATTTTTAATAAGAGTGCAGGGCTCTAGCTTACAGAATAGAAAAGTGTGGAATCGGAGGCGTGGAACCGTTTTTCTATTAAGATTATGGTAACAAAATCATTCAAAGGGTTAAAAATGTTCGGTTTGTACATATAGGTTAAAAAACAACTTGCTAGGTGAGAAGTGAGAGGAATTAGAACAGATAATAAGACGTGATCTATTGTAGGTTTTGGCTCTTTCATAACTATTGACGTAATGTGGATATTTGCTTATCGAAAATCAAAAAATATTTTGTTTTTCAAGAGCGATTGCCTCCCAATCAGCTGCCTAATTATTTCTAATAACAAGGAATATCTTTTAAAGCTCTATCGATTTCGGCTCAGACACATTCGTCTTGTAGTTGTGCTGTTCATACTAGTTACTAACAAAAGCTTTTAATTGGTCACAAACAATTAACACCTTTTCAAAGTGTACGTAATAAAACAAATGAGAAATGAAATAACGAGAAAAAGTGAGACACTACTTCACACATACATTACGGTGGGCAACAAGCGAATCACATCGACACTATCACAAATTGTCAAAATAAACCAAAAAAAAATAAAGGTGATTTTTTGAAAAGAAGTGTTAGGGATGGCAACACCATTCGTAAAAGCAAAACATTTGCTGGTGACTCGCTTCGCTTATCAAGGAATCAATTGAATTTAGGCGAATAGGTGCTGAAACACCGAAAACACAGCCGAACAAACGTATGACAACAATGCAAATAACAACAACATCAATAACGAAACGTTTCGAGATGCTCCACACTTAGCACTTCTCGCAGTCACATTGTTCTTGTAACGTTGTACGAATTGCGATTTGCCACTTCGAGATTACCGTTTCTCCTCTTTTTACAACTTGCACTATTTTGTTGTTGCTTCTATATCTTTTCATTTCGTTTCGTTTGGGGAAAAACGCTGCGCGATATTCAAACTCGAGTAAATCACGAATAACTGGCGAACGTAAGATATGGCAACGTCGATTATTTGCACTTCACGCCGTGTGCAACCCATTATATGCATTATTATACTTGTTGTTGCTGCACTAACCAAACGCTGGCAGTTGCGGCAGCTAAGGGCTGCTGATGACTGGTGCTTTCTGGGTGCCAAGTGCGAAAACGCCATAAAAAGCGTTCCCACCTTTTTGCATTGTCAGCAGCAGCAGCTACGTTGTTATTTTTGTTGTTGTTCTTCTTGCTTTTTGTTGCTACCGCTTTACGGCATTATGCACGCGCGTTCGTTGCAGTTGTTACCTTTGCCACTCTTATTTTTGATTAATAACAACTGATAACGGTCCAAGCAGGCGTAAAGCGTTGAATTGAAAAAATTGCAGTTCGAGCGTATAAAAGTTGAGTTTTCAGCTGCAACAGCAAAAACAATAAGACAGCGATATCGCAAGGTGGCCGCCGCATATTTGCGCCACGCCGCCGCGTGTTTCGCTCAACACCAGTCGGCTGCGCTGAGCGTAGAGCATTTGTCGCTGACTACTACAGAGTTCTGCTCACTCCACCAAGCGCTAATCTGCACCGGCCCTAGAGTCGTCTGCATATCGCTGCGTTCTTCTGCGAAATTGATAAGGCCTCGGATTAGGATGACTATTTTAATTTCGTGTTGAAGCTCACGTTTTTAATTTATTATTGCGCATTGCGAGCGATTGATTTCGAGCGCCGTACTAGCGGTTACACTTGGCGTAATAATAACTAATTGCATACTGGAAATTAATCTAAACGCTAGAAAAGGAAGAAATAAGTGCAGCCTACTATAGAAATCTTAATTATCACAAATACGATTACATTATCGGAAATCCACATGCAATTTTACTTGAGACCGAGAGATTCTTTCTATTGCTGATCCACAGTGTCTTGGCCGAGATTCTCCACCTGTTACAGGTATTTTTCCCGATATTATCCAACAAATGGGCGGTCCTACAAGTTTCCACGCACGGTTGATATATCTCGTTGAAAGGTTTTTCGTGACAGAAATATCCTCGAATGTATGTCATTGGCTTCCGAATAGTCAGAACCAGGTTCTGAGTAGTAGCGTTGAGCATCGTTAATTGCTACATTATATTGGTAGTTACTATACATGTGAAATTTTAATTATCTGACATAATTACAGTAATAAACCAGAGAGTGGCTCTGATGAAAATAATAAGTTATGTTTCCAACGGTAAAAGACATGTGCAGAAGAGCAGGGTGGAAGCAATAATAAAATATAGTAAATTTTAAGGAGATTTTTTCACTTAATACGTCGGATCTCTAGAAATATTTACACGGGAAGTATCATCAATTCTAAATATTTTATTTTATATGGATCGAAACAAACATACAAGATTTTTATCAGAAAACATTTCATTGACGAAAACTTTTTGTTACAATATAATGAGAGATTTTTGATGATGCAGGTTTATAACAATGATATGCAATAAAGTTCGATCAGATTTAAGTGAAATATATCACATATTATATTATAGCTCAGATGCTAAGACTAGATGGGAGAAAGTAGTTTAACGATCTCTTGCATACTACTCTGAGCCAGAAAGTTATCATAACTCAGTTGTTGATCAGAGCTCACCGTTCCAAGGCCAGCCTTCTAGTGCTAGGCTGCAAAATTAAGTCACATTACTTATATTCTTAGCCTTCAAAGCATCGAATAGTGGTATCACTTGCCATACAATTTTTATTTTTGAAAACTGTTATTCCACTAGTTAGAATGAGTATTTTATAAAACATGTGGGTGATATTCTAAAAAAAAAATGTACGACTTTGGGGGCCAATGATTGTGACTTGTGCTCTCTTAGTTAGGCCAAATTGGACGTGATTTAAAAATTTGATTCGACTTTCTTGGCAAAATGAGTCCAAAATAAATATTTTAAAAGGAGGAAATACTGAATACAAATATACATATATACATATATAGATTGCTTAGTTCCCTGCATATAAATATGTATGACTGATTTTGTATACTTAGCAACTAACTACAATTTCAGTTATAATCGAACCAGACATGCTGGCGGCAACAAAAGCCATTTCAGCACTTATTTTGCCTATCAATTCGCAGTGAGACCTGGGAATTACGTTACTACGAAAAAAAAACTAAACAAAAGCAGCGGTAGAGGCAGAAATTGTATAAACACACTTGTATGTATTCATATGTATGTACAAGTATATATGTTCCTACATATTTATGTATTCACTTATATAGCAGTATATACGTGTGTACATTGCCGAGAAAGCTAAGCAGAGATAACGTTAAACAAAACTTCAAGCCGAAATGTTATACAAAAGTGCAAGTTGCACGTCGCAAGTTGCTAGTTGCCGGACGCCTATCAGTGCGCAATCAGTTTCGGAAATAAGCAGCAATACTGCAATTGCAACAAAGAAGCGGCGAAGCAGATGGCGATACGCAAACACTACGACGGACTTGTGAATACAAAATGCGCATTATTTTAATAGGAATGACTGTTGCGTTTTCCAAGCCTGATGCCTGGTGCAAAGTGACCTCTGCAAATGCGGCGATTAAGTGTTGGATTGTGCCGTCGTCTGAGGTAGCGCTAGTGAGGGTTAGCGAGAAGACACACTTTCAGCGCACTAAGATCGCCTGCCGTAGACAAACGGGCGGGTAGCGCTAACTCCACCATAGGAGAGATGGTGGAGTCATAACCACAATGTACTGATCCACGAACGCACGAGGTGAGCGACAATATCGCCAGCGAACGAATTGCTGCGGGAATACCAAATTGTTCGATTGTTTATGGTATTCTACGCCTACAGTGTGCAGAGGCTTCTTTAGTTTTCTTCTTTGTCTTTTTCGGGTAGTTAGTTGTTGGCTTGAAAAGCTCGGTCGCAACTGTATGTGTGGAAAAAGTTGTTTCGGTTGCCGATTATGCGCCGAAATGCAATAAAATTAACAGAAAGATGGGGGAGCAAAAAGAAAGGCTTATCAGCTGCTATCGTTGACGCGCTACGCTCAGCAGCGCGCACTGATTCGGAAAAGTGATAAACAATTGGCAAAATGGAAACAGCGAGCACGACAACAACAAAAGCAATGAGGTTAGCAATTTAAGCAATCCACGTACCGACGCAGGTCGTGTCGCTTTCGGCCGTTCGCACCTTTTCGTCACCACCATCACGCTGCAATCGCGTCAAGTTCGGTATTGGTTCGTCGCTACAATACTCATAGCGGTAATCGTTGCACAATGTGGTAGGCAGTGTAGAGAATTGGTCGAAGAACGTCCTTGGTTGAGTATCGTTAGATTCTGTTTGACTTAAATTTAAGATTTCCGAAAATATTAAGCCCATGTTATATTTCTCACAAGAAATGATTTCGACAAAAGTTTTCACTCAATAATAAGGGAATATGTATGCCAAATGTACACACTACCCATTCTATGGAGTTTTTCTAACACAGAAGAGAGCTTTATTAGTATAAATTTTAGCATAGAATCGTTCCATAATAGAATTATGCAGAAAACGATAAAAATTGTAAGGCTGATGAGCTTGCAAGAAAAGGCAGATCAGTTTTACTATCAGTGGGAACAGATCGGAGCTTCACTGTCGTCTTGCGGTATACTACTAGATGGTTGGACCTCACTTGAAATATACGTGTCCTGGTTAACTACTAGTACTTGCGCAGTCGCAAGATGGTTCTGGTCCGAGATAAATTGTAATAGAACCAGTTCTCATCACTTACTGGCCATTCTCCAATCGCAGCTCAAATTTAAAGTCCGTCAGTTGAAGAAGTTGCTTGGAAGACGACAAAGTATAATCATCTCAACATTTAATTTTTAACTGGCCCGCATATGTGAGATCAAAGCTAAAGTACCTTGGATCTCACACCGTCAAACTTCTATTTCAGGTTGTATTCTTCGAATCCGGACGTCTTTTTTATATATTTTCTCTTAATCTTCGCTTAAAGTTCTCTGAGTTGAGTATAGTTATGATATAAAACTATATGGATTGACAGATAATTAAAAATATTAAAATTTAACGATAAAAAGAGATATGCAAAATCAGCTGACAATATTATAATCTTGGAAATATACTTCTTTAACAAGAGAAAAAATAAATTCATTACAGCATTTAAAATTATTCTATTATTTATTACCTTTCATTTACGAAGCCAACACTAATGTGAATTGCCAAATGGTGAAAATAAGCCATGTGTGCGGTGACGGCGCAGAGTTGCATTGATTGTGCAATATTATTGTGAATTTAACAACATAACACGCGTACATTGTTAAACCAATTGTTAGTTGTTGTCTTTGCTGTTTCATTGTTGGTGATGATGATGGTGGTGCGTTGAATGCTGCTGGCCACAGCATGACAGGCCCACCATAACAACCGTAGTAATGACGAGGGCGGCACGAAGCGGCATTGCAACAGCGGCAACGCGACCTTCTCTCAATGCGAACACGGCAAAGCATTGGTTGAAGAAGCAAAATAACAGCAGCGCTTGTCTCAGCGGTAGGAACAATTTAGCGCGCTGCCAGTGTTTTTGTTGCTGCCACGGTTGTTGCCGCCGCCGCCTCTGACATATCGGCTCTCAAAAATCTGCCAAAGTCATTGCGTTGCCGCTGCTCTGTCTGACTGACTTTTGTTTTCGAGCAAAGCCAATAGTAACAATAACAATAGCGTTGTGTTGCTATTGCTGATAGTGCGATTGTTGTTGCTGCCATGTCCGTGCCGCAACCGCCAACTATAAACGAAAATGTGCACACTTTACGTGTGCGCTTTTATCGCTTTGCAATCGAAGGCAATAAATATCTTACAAATAAGCAGAATGTGCCGGAATGCAGGCTCAGTAAGTCAAAAATAAGCACAAAGCAAAAATAAATAAATATGTGCGAATGTATTATGGGAAAAAAAATAAATACTCGAAGTGCAATAAAAGCATAGAAATGCAGAAATGTGTGAATTGAAGAAATGTGAACACACAAACCAAGGTATTGTCTGCAAAAATTGACAATTGCAATAATGGGGATATATAAAAATATATGTATGTATTACCAATACATACCATACATATGTACATATTAATTTGAATATACTACAAGCACATATACCTTCTAGTAAAAACTAAAAAAGTTAGTCTCATTGTGCGAGTTTTGGAATTAATATGAACTAATCTCGAAAAAAATTAAAAAAAACAAGTAAAAACGCTTACTTCGGTTGCACCGAAACTATAATACTCTTTAACAAGTAAGGAAGGGCTAAGTTCGGAAGTAACCGAAAATTGTATACTCTCGCAAAGTCAAATGATATACTCGTTTTAGATTTCTTTGTGGATCTTGCCGCTTTGTTTATGTTGACCGATATTTTCGGTAAAAAGTCAACTATAGGCACTGGGGTCCACATATTCAGTACCTAGGGGCCTGAACAGTTTTGGTTCAATTTAAATAATTTTTGGTCACAAAGTGGCATACTTTAAACGCATTATTCAAGCAAAGTTTTATGCCGATATAATCATTATTGCCTAATTTGCATAGCGGAAAGTGAAAGAATCAGATAGAATTTAAAATGATGTTATATGGGAAATAGGCGTGGTTGTAATCCGATTTCGCCCATTTTCGCACTATAACATAGAAATATGGGAAGAATGTTATGCACCGATGTTGGTTGAAATCAGTTAAGCAGATCCTAATATATGGGTTTTTTCCCCAAAGGGGGTGGTGCCACGCCCACTGTCTAATTTTGAACGCGGTTCTTCTAAAGTCATCTCATACCATCCCAGAGATAATTTAATGTCTCTGGCGTGTTTAGTGCTTGATTTATCGCGCTTTTAGTAGTTTTTAACAGTACCGTTATATTGGCAGTGGGCGGGGTTGTCGCCCGATTTCACCCATTTTCACACCGTCAATAGAGATTCTAAAAACATTTGTTTCTAGTGAATTTTGTTATTATAGCTTCAGTGGTATAGGAGATATACACATTAAACTTAGCAGGGGGCGGAACCACGCCCACTCAAAAGAAATTTAAACTGCAGATGCCCCTCCCTATTGTGATCCTGTATACCAAATAAGAGTCTTGTATCTTGTGGTGGAGCTTAGTTATGGTAATTTATTTCTTTTTGATTAATGGCGTTTTGCGGGCGTGGCAGTGGTCCGATTACGCCCATATGCAATACCATCCGTCTTACAGTACCAAGAAACATGTGTACCAAGTTTCAAAAAGATATCTCAATTTTTACTCAAGCTACAGCTTGCATACACAGACGGACAGACGGACGGACAGACAGTCACCCGGATATCAACTCGTCTCTCCATCCTGATCAATTATATACAAGTATACAAAACCCTGTATCTAACTCGATTAGTTTTAGGTGATACAAACAACCGTTAGGTGAACTAAACTATTATACTCTGTAGCATCATGTTGCGATAGTAAAAAAAGAAACTTCATTCACAATAGCAAAACTTGTCTAAACTCCGTAAGAGGAAACTTGGAAGCAGTGAAGATATCGGTTATACCACTTTAATGAGGTATCTGCTTTTACATGTAATTTATTGACAAGAAATCAGAAGCGAGCAGAGAAATGGCGAATCGAAGACAGCTAATTATTAGTTTGTTTCATCTATTTTGATTCATCTACTCAAATTGAATATGATTGATTGCTGCGAACGGAGATTCTAACATCTCGAGTACAAAAAATGTACTGACTGGATCAGATTATTAGATCTAGTAGCGATATGTTTGCGTTGTTTGACTTTGAATGAAAAGATTTTGTCCTTTCATGAGTGCGAAAATATCATTCATTTGGCGAAATTCGCTGACTTAATGCATTTTTTATATTAGATAAAATCTAAGAAATTTTTTGGCAAGTTTTGAAATTTCACTTTCGACATTTTAGGCGTCTGGATTTGTATTATAAATTTATTAATACGAATTATTTATGCATTTCGTTTTTTATTGAAATTCCAATCCTTTCCGACAATGAATAAATTTTCGAACACCAGTATGACAACCGTTAAATTTTTTGAATTTTTCAGAAATTCCTTAGCAAGCGCGCGAATCACAACCAAAGTCAAGTTTCGGTGAACGTGTGTGTGTGTTGATGCGTGAGCGTGAGCCCCAAATTTGGTTTACCCGAAATTTCATTTAGCTTTATCGCTCATGGCCATCGTCCATTCGTACAACAACGCATAAAATAACAAAAACAACAACAATAGTAAACAGTTAATGCGTATAACAAGAATGATATCAACAGGGAAGCAGCGCGCTGGGGCACATTAAATAACTCCTTGCCGCCACGAACGTATATTCTGTGTGTGTGTGTGTTTTTATGCATGTACATATGTGATCGCTTTAATATAAAAATAAAGCTACATATTTATGTATATGTGCGCACAATCATGGTAGCAAATATAACGGCCCACATTAGTGCATGTGCCTTATCAGCGCAACATCGCTGAGGCACCAACACACACACACATACATGCCCATATAGCGTGGTATTTATGGTGCGGTGTGTAAATAAAAATGTATACTTGTTTAATAATAAATTACATTTAACTTCCTTTTGGTAGCATTTGTAATGTTGAGCATTTTTAAGAGGAGGGGCACGGAAGGGTTCGCAAAGCTGTACGCCAGCGATAAACCGGGTAATAGCAAACCAAAAGCATACACCAGCAAACAAAGTCAGATGTTTGTGTGTTTGTATGTATATGTGCGCACTATTTAGTATGTTTGCGCAAACGTTCAAACTGCCAAATAGTCGTAATCCTTTCGCTTTACGCCGGCGTTAGTTTAAAATATGAAATATCCTTTTACAACAAAAAAAGACAAAAACAACGAAAATAATAATAAAGCTTATCGCTGATGAAAATCTTAGCACCAACACCAGTCACATCATCGGTGACAACAAAAACGCTCGCTTACAAACGCAAATGACAGCAGGAGAGATAGACAGAGAGGGAGGGAGAGCACGCGTGTGGAGCGGTCTTTTGATGATAAGTTGGCGAGCAATCTGACACTTATTTTTGGCCAGTTCACAGTGGGTGGCAGGACATAGCTGGTCTTATGTGTGTGTGTGTGTGCAGAAGCAGTCGATATTACATTTAACCGCATCTACTCACACATCTCTACGAAGAATTTAGCAGCTATTGGCATCTAAGTTCGCCCATCTGTGTGTTTGTACGCACAATCCGTTGGATAAACGCTCTTATCTTTGCCGACCAGACGATATTATAATACAATTTCAAGTTGACACGCGAACACGCCTTGCCACATCTTTGTGTGGCATGTCTCTTCTGCTCCCAAATCATATTTAATACTATGTTCTTGGCTGCAGGAAATATGTAAGAACAGTCACTCAAGTTGGGCTTACCCGTTTTCTCCGTTAGCACAATCATAAGTTTATACAAACATTCATATATCACAATATTTCCCTTCAATTCCTCTGCTGTCGTTTGGTCGTCTCGTGTTGGAATATCCTTATAGCCAATATATTTGGTGATAATTTTCACAACGAAATTGCTTCGTTCTAAATGTGTGTGTGTGGACATAAATATGAGAGCCCATATAAAAGGAAAATAAGTTTTAATTACAAATGTGCCAAGTCCTGCTAGAGTTTGGTAGGATTAAAGTACACCAACGGTAGTTGTTGTACCCCTAAATTAAATTGCCTTAAAACGAAAATGTCGGAAAGACCATATACATACATGTGTATAAGCATATTATTGTATAAGAAATTTATTCCAAAACGAATCTTATAGAGTTTCAAGATCAAAGCAAGCTCCTGTGAAAATGAAGAAAAGTATCGTGAAAAGGTTCGTAAATAATTCCTTGAAAATACACCAATATTTAAATTATTTGTTTTTTTTTTGTTTTGCAATCCCGAAAATATTAATTAAAAATAATTTCTATTCCGAAATACCTAATTGTAAAAATCAAAATGAATTTTTAATCACATAACGGTCAATATGTGAGATATGTTATTGCAATTCGTAGATAGTCCCTTTATACCGCATATACGGGCGGTATAATTGTAAAAATCAAAATGAATTTTTAATCACATAACGGTCAATATGTGAGATATGTTATTGCAATTCGTAGATAGTCCCTTTATACCGCATATACGGGCCAATATGTGAGCTATCTTAATAAAATTAAGTGGGTGTATTTTTGCATTAATAGTGCATCTTTGCATCTAAAATCGGGTGAAAACTTGCACTAACCCCATATAACAAATATCAAAATTTGGTGATGATACATGATATGGATATCAGGAGCCTTAATGAAAGTCAGGGGTATTTTATTCTGTTAACAGTATGTTGCATAGTCAAAAATAGATTAAATCGGGTCAATACTACCCCTATTTCCCATATACTTAGTGTAAGATTTTCAAACTTCCAGTTAGCCTTATACCAGTCAATATGTAAGATATCTTAGCAAAATTAACTGAACGTATATCATTGTACAAACTATAGTTTAATTACGAAAATATGTGAATTTATATACTCCCATACACTATATTCATATTATATAATGTATTGATTTGTGTTATTCTAACAAACCTTATGCCGAACATGTCGATCAGTGTGAGTTATATATTTATAAAATTGTTTGAAAATATGTTCACATACCTTAACAATGTTAAAATTAATTAAATCAGCCTATCCTTTTATCTGCCCCTAAATTAAATTTTTTTTAAACAATATTTTGAAATTCTCATATTAAGAAATTAAAATTGAAGATTTAATCGAACTTTTTTTAATTAGAAAATTCACAACTCTGAGACTCCAGAGCATACTTATGGATGGCATATTCTTTAATCAGACGACTAAAAATGTCAGTGGATTGTCCAGAGCAAACGCCGAAACCAAATTCTTAATCGAAGACAAATATAGATATTGCCACCTATTACCTGACAATAAGGAAGTTAGAGAATCAATAGCTCAAGATGTTTAGCCTTGCGGATGAAAAACTCTACAAATACAGCAACAAGGAGCTGATAAACCTATGCAGAAATCATTCGGAGAAAATCATGGCTACGAAACCAGGAAACAGATTGTTTCTCGACTCTATGATATATATACGATAAGGTGTTCCCTGGATGCCGCTAAGTTTGATCCTACGTAAAACTCAAATGTTTTTTTTAAAAAACTCCGAGTGACATCATCACTTCAGTGATTATAGAGACGACCTAGGCTTTTGGTTTGTTACTAAAGCGTGACTCACTTTCGTGCTATTTCAGAAATAAAGTAATAGAGGCGATGGAATTATTAGGATAACTAAAACGTTCCTAGAATAGTCTTTTAATAGAGCCTTAGGTGGCATCTACTCGTACATCACGCGACGGCTTCTTTTTACCATTTTCTATACTAAAAAAATTAGACGAAAGAAATTCATAAAAATCACAGTCCCTTGTACACACAGTATTTTTGTGAACTACTATAAACATTAAAATCAATGATTTTGTGAGCTTCTCATAAAACTTATTATTTTGAGAAAGTTTGTTTACCGCACTATACAATTGATGACAGAGAGAGAAGTGGTCGTCCTCCCGTGGTTCGAATCAATTCAGCCATAAAAACTGTTCCCGAGGCAGAAGTCTCTTTAAAAAAAATTATGTCGATGGAATGGATATTTCAGCCAGATCAATGTTAACACTCAATCGAGATGGTCTTCACATGAAAGTCTACCTTCGCTCAACTGGCTACCTTTTGACAACACGCTTGAAGCAAATTAGGGTCAACAGATGCAAGCGTCTTCTTCAAGGGTACGCGGTCAACGGCTTTGAAAGTATTCTGTTTACAGATGAAAAAATGTTCTCTGTTAAAGAAGTTTTTAATAAGCAAAACGACAAAATCTACGCAAAAACTTTCAAAAACGCAAAAAATATTATTCCAAAGGTTAACGGGGTCAGCATTCAGATGCTGTAATGATTTAGTGGGGAGTCACCTGTAAAGGAAAGGCGTTACACCTTTTCACTTCTGCGAAAAGGGGGCTAAAACTGGGACAAAAGTGTACTGGCAGCCTGTTTTAAAAGGCGTGGTAAAGCAATTAAGCAAATATCTCTTCGATGGATCCCCACTCAGCAATGGCTTAACGGCATTATTCCTGGTTTCTTAGCTTCATATGATTGGCCGTCTGGAAGTCCAGATTTGAATACATTGGATTATAGTCGGTGGTCAGAGGTGGAGAACATGGCCTGTCGAATACCTCACAGAAATTTAGAGGGTCTCAAAAAATCCTTGCTTTGAGCAACATCGTGTGCGTGCTGCTCTTGATCAATGGCCAAATCGTTTAAGGGCTTGTGTAAATTAAAAAACATATTAAAGTTTAATTTCTATAACGGCCTTAATTTGTAACAAAAGTTATGGCAGAGCTAAGAATCTTTATAATTTAGTCATATAGAAAATAAGAGTAATTTAAATATATAATCAAAACACTTTAGCTAATCAATCTATATCATAGCAATTATGCTTAGATAACTATGTATATAACATATATAAACATAAATCACTGAATGTACATTTGTATGATACACACGTTTGTATAAAGGTATTGTAAGTCCATCAAATTTGTGTTTATATTATTAAACATTTACAATATTGTTGCAATCTTCTCGCAATGACAATTTTATTTGCTACAAATTATCAGCACCATTACTATTTATTTATCCTCCATTCGAAATCAACAGTTTGACAGTACTCATGAATGACGATAAAATGTGATGACAGTTTATTTTAATACAGGCCTATGTGAAACTATACATACACATATCTAACATATGTTTAATATATAATAGAAATGACAGACTTTATATTCAAGAGCGTTAGCTTGGAAGAATTTACATTAGTTTTCAAAATTTGTATTGACAGGATTATTAAAAATCTATAGAAGTTGACATGAACATATTACATTATCGTATTACAGTGTGCGCCAATTCTTGTGCCCTTCATAACCTTTAATATTTACTAATCAATTACACAAGTTTTGCAAAATTTAGATTACGGGTATTCAGACCGAACATGTTAATCTGGTAATTCGTTAGTTGATACTTCGAAAAACACTTAACTGTGAAGATACTTTTTGCTCTATTTCAGTAGTGTAGTATATGTATTTTTTTTTAAGGGAAGTATACACATCAATATATGTATATATATAATAATTTCAATTATATAATATAATAATTAATACACTTACGAATACCATATATCAGAGTAAAATTTAGCACACCCTTTATATCAGAGGAGTAATCGTATTAAGAACACTTTGATTATTGGATAAACAAAAAAAGGAAATTTAATGATTTACTAACATAATTTTGTTAGAATTTAAATATAATATAAATTAGTTCATTCATAAAAAAACTCATCCTTATCTATTTCTTCTTGGGGTTTTTCAGATAATATTGTCAGTCTTATTAAATCATGTGTTTTAGTCAGAGAGTAAAAACCCGTTATATTTGCCGCTTCATAGCAGAGTGTCAATTAAAATACATATCTAGATACATATATTATATAAATAATGAAGTGAGTAACAACAAAAATAGATCATCTTCGCTACACCCGAGACGAGAATAAGAAACTTCAGGAAATGTTCAGACATATTAAACTCTCTCTGATGAATGTGAAGTTAGTCAGAACTCAAAAAGTGACTACTAGCAGAAACCGAAACTGGAAGCCATGATACATATGTATATAAGCTTAACATACACACTTATGCACACACATTTTTAGAACGAAGGATTTGGCGCAGATTTATTATTATAGAAGCCAACTAGAATTCCCTATTATAGCATACATGAGAAAATGTTGAGATTTCGGGATGACAATTTGATGAAGAGCGCAAAGAACTAAGACTTGGAGCGAGATTTTAAAGTATTATTTAGTGATAAAAAAATTCAGTTGTGGTAGAAACTACGTGGATCATTTATAAGGTGATGAAGAAAAATATATAATGCAAACAAGGAAATTTCATATTAGCCCACTGTTTTTTATGTAATCTCTGGAAGAATCGGTAAGTAATTTTATACAAAAATATTATAATTCTTTTCATTTTATTATATAAGAAAATATTTGTGATCGTTAAATCCTGAAATGGTATTTTCAGTACAACTTTCCATTGAGGCTACTCAAAATTTTCAACACTTTTTTAAATTCTGAACATAAACCTATCTGCACGGAAATTATTTAAGTTTTATTAGTCATGTTCGAATCGCCTCTTTTCGACACGTTTGTTGGAGCCCCGCTCAATTGGCAGAAAATATATATACGAAAGCAAAAACAAACTTATCTATTATCTATTATCTTATAAAAAAATGTTTAATACATTTGTTTAAAAATAAGAAAAAAACATTAGCTCCGGTTGCACTACAGCTGGAATACCTTTAAAAATAAAAAAGGTTTTATACCAGAACTTGATTCCGATCGTTTAGTTGTATGTCAGCTCTAGGCTATAGTGATCCGAATCTGAAAATTATATATAGACAGACGGATAGGGTCTCCGACGCTTCCTTCTGGCTGTAAAAAACTTCGTGGCAAACTTAATATACCTGTTCAGTGTTAAAAAGAATAGCTTGTTAAAAGATATGGATTATTGAATCCGTCGCATAGTTCCATCCATCAGGTACATTTTTCATAAAATCTCAATGAAATCTTTTTTGAAACCTTATAATATTATATTAAGTTTAGACGCAGTAGGTTATTCCCAAGTAAAATTCTTTTGCGTTATAAGAATAATAACCTTTCTAAAATTGGTATTACATTCAACTTAATACTATAGTATATGGAGAGTGAAGGCCGGCAGCAGTTGATGTGTTAGTGTAGATTCAGGGGATTGAAATAAAAATCTGAGAAGTATACAATTTTTGAAAAGATTATCTTCTGAAAACCATTCGTTAATTTTCGTTAATTCACTTTAAAATTGAAAATGTTTAGTGTTATAGCCAAGGATGGGGAATAAAAGTGAATACGTTATGATAGTGTAGTTGCCACATATTGCCAGTTTTATAAGGAATTTGAACCAATCTGAAAAGTTAGTGAGGCTTGGTGTCAACACAAATATGACACATATAGAGACAACAAGGTGAATTCAATGAAGCCGCAATTTTATTTTAATGATGGAAATATTGTGTTCAGGCATTTCAAACAATACCATCTTAACGCCTCTAAACGGACTAGAAAATCGTATAAATTTATTTTAACCCGATTATGTTTTGCTAATCGCAATTTATTAATTTTAATGCACTTATCTAATTGCGGCTTAGCGCAACAGCACAGCAATAAAGTATTAAGTGACCGAAGTGAGAAACACTCTCCCAACCACCAGCTAAGCCAATGGCAATTTGGGTAGCAATTTTCAGTTTAACGGCTGATGGTGCTTTTGATTGCGCATTATATCATTTGATTTGACACCGACGATGACCTGCACACACCCATTCACAATCACACAGGCGCAAATATACTGCGACACTTGGGCCACAACAAAACCGCCATGCAAATCTCCTTTACATACGAAGGATTCGCAGAGAAGTGCACAAAGGCATTGTGACGAAAGTATAGGGTTAGCCCCTTTCACACGCCGCAAAGACAAGGGCGACTTGTCAACAGGGGAACGGATGTGTGGGCTATGTCAAGTATATCATAGTCAATTTCCGAGTGACAAAAAGTCAAAGGGATTCCGGGTGGTTAAACCAATGATGCTCTAGAAAAGGGGTTGCGTGTGAATAGACAGGCAACAATAGCACCAACAACAACGTCGTCATTAGCAAACACACACACTCTAGCACTGTCACCTCAACATTTTTGATTAACCCACACACACACCACAATTGGCCGCTTGGCATCAGCGCCGCCTGGTCGGTGTGTTTTTATAACAGATAAAGCTCGGCATTAAAATAATACAAAAAAGAAACTTAAAATGACTGCGGATATGCATATCGCCGCAGCACGACGCGCACGAAAGGGGTGACCGATAGCATGCGACGGCGTAAGAGGAGAGATCGGTGACGGCTTTAGGATCGAAGAAGATTAAATTTTTATTGGCGAAATAATGCGAGTAAAGCGCTGACGCATTGCAGGGTTGGCTGCCTTTGGTGGCCAAAGGATATGCGGTCGCTAGTGGCCAGTGGCGGTGTCAATGCTGCTGTTACTGCTGCTGCTTTGCTGCAGATGGCGATAAACTTTGGATTTTTACTCTATACCAAATACATGCACACATACAAATCGGTGTATAAAATGTTATCTGTTGCTTGGCACGCAGCTTTGCAGCCAAACACTGGCCACTAGCAAGACCGATCACACCCCAGCAGCGCATATAAATCTGTTATTAGTTGAGAATGTGTTTGTGTGCCAGCATTAATGCATGAGTTCTTATCTGTGCTCCCTCCACTCTCTATGCTGGCTTTTTATTTAAAACCTTTTTTGTGTGCACTTTTAAACACTCGCTTTTATTGATTGATTTTTATGTGTAGACTACTCTTTCGCCAAAGTGGCGTTGGGCAATAAAGATTCTGATTAATTTCGATTTAACCAACCCCTTGACACTGCCATAGCTTGGGTCAACATTATACTCAAACTCTTTGACTCTGCTTTCATTCACTGGCTTTTTGCCCGTCGGGTGTGAAATTTAATTTAGTAATTTTATCGTCTGTTTTGATGGCAGCTTTCACATCTGACCATAAATGTAAATATATTTGTACACTGTCCAATATTGAATATTATGCGCATTAAAAATTTTATGTTGCCATTATTGAATCTCCTACTCTTATTTAGTGCTACTTAGGTATGTAAGCCAGTGCACCAATTTGTTTATGTAAATTTTTTCAACAAGCAATGATTATGTTTTTATATCACTTTATGCGAATTTCCATTAATGCATTAAAAGAAGAAACACTTTGAGTTCGTATACATACATATTATATGTATATGTTTTATTATATTATATGTGATTAGTTTGTGTATGTATATAAGGCACCTCTATATTTAACTACTCACCTCTGCTATCGGCTGTCATCTCGTCTGTTGTTTCAGAACAATCACCTATAAAGAAAATGTTAAAATCGACATTATTTTGAAAGTTAGAACTCAAACCACTTAATAGACTTATGTATGTAAAAGATTGTTATCATTTGGGCAAGATTATGAAATGAATTTTTATTGTATGTAAAATTAATTATCTATATCTATATCTAAATGAACCTATGTATAGCTGGTATATATCCAATTGTCAAACATTTTTTATTATGTGGATATACATGCCCCAGAAGTACAATAAAATTTTTAGCTGTATTCATTGCTTACTTTGAAGGCGACAACCTAAATGTAGATAAATGAAAAAATATTTGTTGCAAAAAACGAAAAGTCCCGTTATTTTTTGAACACTTCTCGTACAATAATTTGATTGGGATCGGCATGAAGTGAACTATATATGTATATTATATCCACAATTAGTTTTGTTAGTGTTGTTCCTCTACATGTGATTCTTAATTTATTGTTCAATCTTTTGTGGACCAAAAAAATATTACCAACAGCAGAGCCATCTATCGCTTTCATCAAAATAAAGGTAGTATGTTCCCAAAATTAATAATTCTAACCATTTTTTTTAAATTTTTGTCCTTATTTATTCAAAATAGGTTCCCATAGACTCAATACAACGTTTGGAACAATTAACCAGCGTATGCATAGATTTTTTTGTGTCATTTGTTTGAATGTTCTTCAGCACCTCGGTTACTGCTGCTTGAATGGCTGCTATATCATTATAAAATGCTGCTTTCATGTCAGTTTTCAGTTTTGAAAATATAAAATAGTCAATGGAGATAGATCAGACGAATACGGAGGGTGGTGGGCCTGCATTTAATTTTAACCGAACAAAATGCGCATAGACATTACTTGCAATCGAATCTTCAGGTCAAACTCTCCAACAAGTGTTTTTACTCGTATTTAATACCTTAGCCAACATTTTTGTAGTAAAATTCGCCAATTCAGCACGATTTCATGTTTCTGGACGACATGGATTTGGTCCATCCTCACGAGCATTTTTAAATCATGTAAACCAAGTATAAACTTAAGTTGGACTTATACAAATATCATCATAATATTTATACCCTGAACAGGGTATATTAAGTTTGCCACGAAGTTTGTAACACCCAGAACAAAACGTCGGAGACCCTATAAAATATATACATAAATGATCAGCATGATGAGCTGAGTTGATTTAGCCATGTCCGTCTGTCTGTCTGTCCGTCTGTCTGTATATATACAAACTAGTCAATCAGTTTTTATGCTATCGATCTGAAATTTTGCACCTGTCCTTTTCTAACAAAGAAGCTGCTCATTTGTCGGAACGGCCGATATCGGACCACTATAGCATATATCTGCCATACAAACTGAACAATTGGAATCAAGTGTTTGTATGGAAAACTCTTTCATTTGAAGAGGTATCTTCCCGAAATTTGGCGTGTATTATTATTTAAGGCATTTATCCAATCTCCGAAGAAATTCTATAGATCGGATGACTATAGCATATAGCTGCCATACAAACTGAACAATCGAAATCAAGTGCTTGCATGCACAACTTTTTCATTTGACGAGATATCTTGACGAAATTTGGAACGGATCATTACCTAAGGCAATAATGGAATCTCCGAATGAATTGTTCAGATGGACTCACTATAGCATATTGCTTTCATACATGCTGAACGATCGGAATCAAGTTCTTCTAAGGAACCTTTGGTGTTTTTGAAGGGTATTATAAAAAACTTTAAACCACGTTGTAAAATAAAGGATACTACCTGACTAAACACTTTTTATTCCAAAAGGCAAGACCAGATTAGTAGAGGAGCTTTTATAAGTCACTAAAACGAGAAAAATGTTAACTTCGGTTGCACCGAAGATATAATACCCTTCACAAATACAAAAGTTTCCACATAAAAACATTTTCCTCATTAAGTTTGTGTAGCAGTTATATCATATTATAGTCCGTTCCAGAAAAGTTCTTTGGATATTGTAGCGTACAATAATTTGTTTTTGATCGTTCAGTTTCTATGGTAGCGATATAGGGGTCCAATATCGGCAGTTCCCACAAATGAACAATTTTTTTTATGGAGGAAAGGACGTGTGCAAAATTTCAGAAGATATCTCAAAAACTGAGGGACTAGTTAACTTATATGTAGACAGACGGACATGGCTAAATCGACCCAGCTTCTCATGCTGATCATATATATACAAGTATATTATATATACATATGTACTTTATAATGTCTCCGACGCTTCCTTCTAGATGTTACGAACTTCGTGGAGAACTTAATATACCTTGCTGAGAGTATAATAAAAATATGCTAGAAAAGAAAGTAAATGAATACAATTAAGTCTCTTTAGCATAAAAATTATTTATCTAAATATAATCGAGAATAGAGAGTAAAGGATTACTATATTGTCTAACGTAAAACTGCTGATATTTTAGCATAATTTATTGACCCAAAAAGAAGACGGAAGCCATGTACGCTGCTCGCTGTTAATAAAATGTTCTTTGGGTTGAAAAGAATACTTATAGTTTGTTCGATTCGCTAATTTCTAACGGATCGATAGAGTATTAAAGCGAAAGAATTTTTAACCGCAAAGGTATATAAAAATTTATTAATCAGGTTACCAGCTCTCACATTCCTCCTCCACTCCTGCAGTAGTGATAAAAAAATCTTATAAAAACCACACCGGCCGATTTCCTGGAAAAACTTGTTGCATTTGAATATATAGTATTTAATTGATTGAATACAGCATTGAGCTGGATTTCAAAACGATATGAAATCATAACTCTGCTGGTAGAAAAGTAAACACTAAAATTAAAAATGCCAGATAACACATCGTTTTCCTCGGAAACCGGGCTGCAGCTGCTCCACCGCCCACCAACACCAAATGTTAGCTAGATTAAAGTTAATCCAAAGCAAGCCACCGACTTCAAGCGAACACAGCGCGATGGCTCAGTGCACTTCAAGCGGGCGATCGTACGCTGCTTGTTGTTGTTGTTTCGCATATCAAAGACTTTAGTTCGCCCTCTTAACAAATTTACATTACAATCGCTACCGAGAATATGAGCACACATATGTATGTACTTGTAAAAATGTACTTAGATACTTGTGTGCTTATATGTGTGTGAGTATGATTGTGTGTGCATGTGCATATGTTTAATATATGCCATAGTGGTTGGTTGTTTTTTTGCGGTTATTGCTGATATCTTAAGGGAATAATAATTGTTTCAAGTGAAACAATGTGTATTTTTTTCAACTCGTATCGCATTGTACTCCATTATTGTTCGTAGTTAACTTGCTGATTGTATAAATGATTGTTTGCCGCTATACACATGTGTGTCTATGTATGTAAATACCAATGTAGCATTTACGCTCCACAAGCGCTTATATCCATATGGATATACATATTATATATATTTATGTGCATATTTCGACAATTTCGCTGTTCATTTCCCGCCGCGGCCCCGCTATTTTTCCACAACTTCTTTGGCCGCGTCTTTTGCGCTCAATTTTTGCTTTAGCTGTATGGCTTTTTTGGTGTTTTTGTATTTTTGTATTTTGTGTTTTAGTATTTTGTGTTGAGAATGTGATTAAATTTTGCTGATATTCACTTCAAGGAATTATAATAACAATAATAACAACAATCCGCAGAATTCGTTGTTTTACTTTTTGTTTTTGTTTCCTCCTTCTTCATTTCTAGATCGTAGATACAGTGTGCGCATACCCACACACATGCGCTAAACGCTGCCACACAAACACATATGCAGTCATATGCGTGTAAAATTGTTAACGTGTGTGTGCGTTGTGCACGTGTTTTGGCATTGCATGTGTGTTTGTGTGTGTTTTTATAAATGAATGTATCCAACAGATAGTAAACTGATAACAATCCGAGTTGGAGTAGCAGCCGCAACAACAACAACAACACCGAATATTCCCCTATAGAGCGGTGTAGGAACATGTAGGCAGGTCGGTCGGCTGACTGAGTGACTTGCTGCATGCCTGGTTGGCTGGCAAGCGGCTTGGCCGTAAGCCTGCACAGCCGGCTGATCGTTTATTTGCTCGCTCGCATGGTAGGCTGGTGTATTTGTTGAACTCAGCGTTTGGAAATTGTGGCGGCAGACGGTAGGCAGGAAGTCCAACACTGTCAGGCGTGAATATAGTCAGTTACATATTACCATAAGTATTCGTGCAGATGTTAGTCAGTCGATTTGGCAGTTATTTAGCAGTAATTTGAATTGCTTATGATTTGGTATGAGAAGTGTGCATGTAGTATATTATATGATATCTACAAATACATACAAGTACATACATATATTGGTATAACAAATTATCACCCAGTAGAGCTTCAGATCATCCTTCGACTAACATGAAAGTGCTCCATCATATTTAGCCTGGGAATTGAAGATATTTTGTTTAAAAAACGATACGAATTGAATTATGCAATAATATACACTAATATGTACACAAAAAGTGATAAAAAAACACGAGGTATTATCGTTATTATTACATGGGTTTCTAAAATCCCTGGTTCTGAAGAATTACAGCCGAAGCTCACTGTGAGTAATATCGAAGCTGATTTAATCATTTATCTTTGAACGACTCAAGGTTTGGTATTCGTACCTAGTTTCGCCTGAGAGTTTAGCATGTATTTTTAGTCAAAGCGGGGTCGAGCCTTAAGTGGACTTTGAATATTTTTCAAGTGGCCTCACAAATATAGGATTCAAAATATATAAAACTTTACTAAATCAAAGACACATATTTTGGGTTATGAGACCTACAGCTTAACCAACAAGGTTTATTCAAATTTCGCTAAAATTGTTAGCATGTACTTTAATACATAAATACGAATATAAGAGTGCCCTCTCCTTTTCTTACAGCTGATTGAGTGAACTAATTTTTATACTCTCGCAACCTGTTGCTACAGAGTATAATAGTTTTGTTCCCCTAACGGTTGTTTGTATCACCTAAAACTAATCGAGTTAGATATAGGGATATCGAGTTAGAGATATTATATATATATAAAGAATGAAGAGACGAGTTGAAATCCGGGTGACTGTCTGTTCGTCCGTCCGTCCGTCCGTGCAAGCAACTTGAGTAAAAATTGAGATATCTTTATGAAACTTGGTAGATATGTTTCTTGGTACCGTGAGACGGTTTGTATTGCAGATGGGCGTAGTCGGACCACTGTCACGCCCACAAAACGCCATTAATCAAAAACAAATAAATTGCCATAACTAAGCTCCGCAATAATATAAGTTAAATTTTTTTGTTTAAGTGGGCGTGGTCCCGCCTCTAATAGGTTTAATGTGCATATCTCCTAAACCGCTAATGCTATAATAACAAAATTCACTGGAAGCAAATGTTTTTAGCACTTCTATTGACGGTGTGAAAATAGTTGTAATCGGGTGGCAACTCCGCCCACTCCCCATATAACGGTACTGTTAAAAACTACTAAAAGCGCGATAAATCAAGCACTAAACACGCCAGAGACATTAAATTTTATCTCTGGGATGGTATGAGATGACTTTATAGGAACCGCGTTCAAAATTAGACAGTGGGCGTGGCACAGCCCACTTTTAGGTGAAAACCTATGTCTTGAGATCTGCTTAACCGATTTCAACCAAATTCGGTGCGTAACGTTCTTTTCATGTGTCTATCTATGTCATAGTGCGAAAATGGGTGAAATCGGACTACAACCACGCCTACTTCCCATATAACACCATTTTAAATTCCATCTGATTCTTTCACTTTCCATTCTATTATAAATTTATATGAAACAGCTTATACCTCGTCCAACCGTTCATACCAGCCTTCAATTAAAAGACTAATGATTATGCTACCTTTGCACAGTTAAAATACTGCGGCACAGTTAAATTATGCCACCTTGTGGCCAAAAATTGTCTAAATCGAACCAAAACTGTTTAAGCCCCTAAGTACTAAATATGTGGACCCCAGTGCCTATAGTTGACCTTCTACCGAAAATATCAGTAAATCCACAAAGAAATCTCAAACGAGTATACTATTTGACTTTGCGAGAGTATAAAATGTTCGCTTACATCCGAACTTAGCCCTTCCTTACTTGTTTATAATGATTTAGTATGATGGTGGTATTGTTTGTAAATCATATTTGTTTTCAAATTTGTGATTAGAACCGAAACTGCTTTCACTTCTTATTTAAGATATGACTTGTCCAAATAATCTTATTCAACTGAAATTACATATAATAATAACATTTGAGAAACACAATCTACGACAATTTTGGCAAGACCAGTCGTCAATTAGTTGTTAAGAGATCCATGAGAGATCCCTGTTCTTGTACGAGAGTGACTATTGAACACAAGCTAAAATAACGAAATGTTTACATTTTAAGCATTCAAACTCGCCAACATGTATCAAAAAATCTTTCGAAGATAGCAAATATTGACATCGATAACTCAGGGAATTTTACTCAAATTACAAGAAGCAAAAATTGAAGTTGTATTTTATATACAGAATTTTGTTTGTTAGTTGATTTTCCAACAAATCATACGATATTCAGACAGATATATATTGATATATAAATAAATTTCAAATCGATTATGCGTTAATTCCTGATCGCTTACACGAAAAACGTGTTTGCTCTATAGCTTTTAGCCAACACTCCTTTAGTAAGTGCAATTCTGTTGTTACAAATTTCCAAATTTCTATATTATAGACGAAACTAGTTATTTAGACTCTTTGAGGAATGGTATTATACACTACTATATATTTATATAGTAGTATAATATACTATATATATATATATTTATTACAAATACTTAAAAATTGATAATTGTTTTGAAAGATCGCAGGATGTAATCATATATTCTCTTTTATGAATATAATTCACTTGATTTTGACCTCATGTATGTGAAATTTGAAAATGAAACCATTCTTAAAACATTTAATTTCCACCCATCTTTTTTAAACTTTTTGGATACGCCTCACACCATATGACAATTAACCAAATGAAAGTAAACGCGTCAACGCCCCTTTTTTGTACCATATAAATATCTACGACCTAGTGAATTAAGATTTCTATCAATTTTAATATATATATATATAATGTTATATCATAAAATAAGAAGAAACGTTAACTTCGGTTCTCCAGAAGCTATAATACCCTTCTAAATAAAGAAGAATTTCATACAAGATTTTGATTTTGATTGTTCAGTTTGTATGGCAGTCATATTGGTCCGATATCGGTTTATCATATTTTAAAGGATCTCTTGAGTTTTCTTCTGGGGGTTAGAAACTTCGTGGGAAACTGAATATACGCTGCTCAGGATATAAAAATGGAGTGAAATAGTGAGATATATTTTTACTTTTCTTTTAAGTGGTATATTTGTCATAGCCAACATTATGCGAATATTTCAAGTTTAAGCCTCTCCCAAAAGACTTTCCCGATCAAGAGAAACCAATATTTTTTACAAATTAAGAATACACAGAGCGTGAGCCAGAAATGCACATAGCATACACATTTACAATTTTAACTTTTAAAAATTTTTTAAATTTAAAAATTAGTTTTTCACTTACCAAACATTATTAATTCTACAATCCGCTATCCAACACTATACGCCAGCTGTGACTGCATGCTCAATATGCGCCCTTTATTTTTACGCCTCTCTTCACTTCACTTATTCGCTCACTAACACTAGCGGGATATATCAGCGTACGATAATGAACACTTGGTGAGAGGAACGAATGGGGCGTGCACCCCCACCAAAGTGCTGGTTACTACGGTGAGTGAGTGAGTATGTGTACGAGCGTGCTTGTAGCAGCAGTCAGTCACATGCACAACAACACCACCAATACAGCGAAAAAGAAACACGCTGATTTTATCACAAGCAAATATACGAGAAGCAGAACAAAAATAAGAACAAATAAACGACAACAGCAGCAGAGTAACAATGTTGAATGTTGACGATTTTTATCGCTGCATATTTTATAACTCAACACCGATATCAACGTATGTACATATGTATCTAACTGTGTGTGTGTGTGTGTGTGAGTAGATGAAAACAATGCACGAATGGATTGTGGAGTGACGGAATGGCGCTTTTTTGTTGTTTTTCGTTTGTTGGATTGGATGTTTTTATTCACTCCGAAAGTTGAGTAATGCCGTTGCAATGCACTTGCGATTGGAAATACCGTAATTCACGCATAACACATTCACATCTGCGAAATATTGATAAAGAATTTAAAAAATTGTTTTTTGTCATATGAAATTATGGAATTAAACACTGTTTCCACATTTACTACTACTTAAAGTAATGCAGTTATGAATTTTTGCAATTATTTTAATTTAAAAAAATTTAGTAATCATTATTTGTTTTGATTCCTTACTTCTTCTTCGCTATTGCACTTTTTTTTGAACAATTCTGCTTTGCTCAGCCTTTTCGCAACGCAACAAACTCTCATACATAGGCACCGCTGACAAGCGCGTACGCGTGTAATTCACCTATCACAGCATTCGCATCAACATACATTTGTTGTTGTTTTTCGCATTAGCATGCCTTTCGTAGGTTTATCTTTTGAAGATTCAATTGGCACATTTTGAGGAAATGTTGAATTTTACGCGCGCTTTTTGCGCCATAATACTGCACTATTTGGGCCAAGTTAACACAAACACCACACAATTGGAACGCGCTTTATATTCACGAAAACAATACGCGATTGAGAAAAATGAATTGAATTCGTAGCAGGCGCGGCAGCAGCGGATAACGACGTAACGTATTGAATTATTTTGGCGCCGACTGCAACACGTTATGTTGTTCGTTTCACGTTCAATGTCCAACTGAAACGGTCGGAACGAAATTATACTCGAGCGCGCGCACACACACAGCCATAAGTGCATATATACACAGCGTTGTGGTAATCGCTTGCGGAGCGGAAATGTGCGCTCACTCAAAACGCGCTCTTTGCGCTGAGCGACAGCAAGCGAATGAGTGAGCGCTGTGCTGTTTGTAGTCGCATTTGTTGTTGTCTTACAACACAGCTGATAGTTAAATGGGGCGCGCTGTTGGTAGCGCCAAAAGGGTTGAATTCTTGCTGCAGCGGCATAAAGTTATCGACAGCGCAGGATGTGGCGATTGAGAGCTTTATGTGAAGGGAAAATATGGCTGCTGAGAGAGAGTAAGTTTTCACGCGCTTTGTGGGTGGTTTGTGTAGTCAGCAGGGTTATTGCCAACCCAGTTTTGGGCGTTTATCTTCGAACTTCTTCCTTATCAAAGAGCGCCTTTGTATTTACCACAAAATCGCGCGTTCGTGCTGCTATCTTAGTCTGGTCGCCGCTTACTTTGCTTGTTTGTTTGCTGGCCAGCTGGCAAGCATGCTTGATATCTTAGCTGTAGCGCTGCATACAATACGCTTTGTTTGCTCCACAATTCTTTTGTAAGCTGTGCTCGTAAGCTTTGCGCTTGTTTAGCGAAAAATTACTGCTATCAGTTGAGCATTCGTGTGGCGGCCAAGTAATCAGCATTGAAACCGCCCACCCGCTTGTCGTCCATCCGCTTGTTCCACTTGGCTGTCTGCCTGTTCACTGATACGCTCGCGCGCGCGCACACACACGCTTTCAGCCGACGCTTACCCCCATTGGCTTGTCGTTCACTCATTTACTTGCTCCATGAGTGAGCATTTTTTGTTTTTTGTTTTTGTTTTATGTTGTTTGCTTTCAGTTACGAGTGGAGTTACACTTAAATGTTGAACAGCAATCCAAAAACAAAAAGGAGGGTATGAAAAACTGATAAAACGCTGATAAGCGCACAGCACAGCGCAGCTAGATAACATCGCCTGAAAGCAGCTACAACAGCTGAAACTTCAGTGAAAACCCACACAAACACGAACGCTTGGTCATGCGCACATGAGCATACAAATGCATCATTCCGACACATACTCGCAATATATTGAGTGTGGTGTACATCTATATGTATTAAAATGTGTAGTCAGTGAAACAACGAGTCAGTCAGTCAGCTAGCCGGATAATCATACGGACAGTGTCTAGTTTGAGCAAATTTTTCAGTTTGGCAATTGTTTAGTTTTCCATTTATTTTACAGACTTTCATGGGTTACAGAAGATGGAAGGAAAAGGCTTAACTTCGACTTAATAATATTTTAGTAAGTTGGATCTTATACGATGATAATTTTTTGTACCAACTACTTAATTTAATAGGCCATATTATTCATTCGGCTTTGTCAAAGACACAGGTTAACAAAAATTCAGCAATTTAACTGATATTTTTACTAGATTCAAGGATAGAGAAATTATCTATTTTTTCAACTAGTATTTAATTGACAGAAAATTAATCAAAAGTCCCGTCCAAGTAGGAGGTCCAAGTTAATAAGTTGTCTAACCACAAACTATCTGAAATTCAACAATTTATTTCTTTTAATAAAATATCTATAAAAAAATATTAAATCCAAAAACTATTTAAAAACAAGTCCACAAATATTTGGCAATTTAACCTCTCATTTTACCAAATTCTACGATTAAACAATCAACGAATTTGTTATATCATTGATAATAGATTATGGCAAAAGTACTAAATGGAATAATAACTTCATCAACCACAGATTAAGATAAAGTATGCTATTGTATTAAAAATATAATTTTACTTAATATATAATTTTGATACATCATCTAGTCCCTTGAACTGTGAAGGAGGTGTTCCAGCGTCTTTCCCATACCAACTTCTCTAGAATAACCTTTTGAGGTCGGTAATCGATAATAACTTGATGTAAAATTTTCCTCCAAGCGTACAAATATTTGAAATGAGCGGACCAATATAAAACCAAAAATTAAATCACTCATTATACTCAATTATGCTCTTGACAATTAACGAATTTTACAATTAATTATATTCAATTAACAATACATTTACTTAACAGACATTCTAAATTGCTTATTTTCCGCAATTAATTTTCCGACGATTTAACAATTAAATTATTGTCCAATTTGTTTGAAAAATTTAGTATTTATGTTATGGACTAGTCAAACCTAATTAAAAGTTTAGTGTTAACCATTTAAGTTATCCAGTAATTTTCACAATCATAGTAAAAGTAATTGTTTAAACACTTTCAACTACTAATTGTTTCAGTTGAATTGAATTTGAATAAAAATCAAGTTAAATTAATATATGTACATCTTAATTGCCTCTGTAATTGACCTGTGTGAACAAGGTATAAGTATACATGCAAACTTATTAACGACAGCCAAATTTTATTGGATTAAACCGTAGCACTCGCAGTTTTATTATGTAAATCTTTATTATCTTTCCGTTACAGTTACCGTTACCGATATTACCTAGCAATTTCTATTGCTTTCAACTAACTTTTTACTCGTTTTTCAAAATATTACTTTTAGCAAAACAATACACGGTGCATTACAAATTATTTCGCAGCTATGAATGAACATATACAAGCGCACGTACATACATACGTTCATGTTTGCATATAGAAAATGTTGCATACTAATAATGCGAATGAGTCGTCACTACGTCCAATGCCAATCGCAACATTTTGTGTCGAACTGTGACCCAAGCGAGAAACCATAACCAGACCGATTTGAAGCAAAATAAAACAAAATACGGCACACAGTCGTCGAAATGAGTTTTGTTTTGTGTACTTTGTATCTCTTGATTTGTACTTGCTTATGTGTGTGTACATATGTATGTATGTGTTTTGGCTGTACGGCTGTGGCAAGTTGAGACGATGAGCGATGCTTTTGTGCGATAGCGCGTCTACAGCTAATGGAATTCTGATTATTGTGCGGCGATAAGGCGTTTCATATAATTGTATCTGTATCTGACGCTACATAATGCCACAACCGACCAACCGACCAGCCAAGTAACCAGTCAAACCGAAACCGAGCGCTGCTGTGAGGCAATGAGCGAGTCACTACACTTGGCTAGCGGACACTGTATGTATGTGTGTATATAGCCGCCGCTGATAGTGCTGTGGCTGTTGCTGCTGCTGCCCGCCACCGTAGACGGATGCTTATCTATCTATCTGCCTGTGTCGGATGGTCGATCAGCCAACCGGCTGACTTGCTAGTCAGCCAACAAACAAATCAGCCGTCTTGACTGTGGGCAGCAAGTGAGTTGTGGCAGCGTGAAGTGAGCGGAGTACGCGTGAGCGGTACGATAGTGCGCTTTGGCACTTCCTCTGGCCCCCCGGCGGCTGATTTTCACACACACACATATGTATTTGGACGTCTATGAATATCCTTCAATAAATGTTTGCGCTAGCTTGCTAAGTATGGTTTATTTGGGTTTTGCTTAGCCGGAGACACTTATCAAATTTCTCTGATCAGTTTTAATGTTGCTCTGCGTTCGCTTGTCCGCCACAACGTAAAACTCTTATCGATGTTTGCATTTTCTTGGCATTATAATAATAGCGTCGGTATCTTGGCGGTCGCATTGCGCACACACACACACTAGCTTGTACAAATACTCATTTGCACTTGTGTTGCGTTTTTTTTACTCAACTACTCTCTGAATTTGCTCTCTCTCTCTTTATTTGAGCACAATCTCTATCAAATATTTGGCTTACTCGCTTTCTCGTATTTGTTTTTGCTCAGCAATCAGCTGTTCTGTGTTGCGCATGCGCCTACTCAGTAGCTGTACAATCCAGCATTGTTGGCTAACACCACCAGAACCACTCCCACCACCACCACCAGCGGCTGTCAACCAGAAGTAATGCCAAAATTATTAACACCAACAGCCCTACAACAATCAGAATTACCATTCCATACATATTTACAAACTTTTTTCACAACACCAGTGGTGTATTGTTGTTGTTGTCGTACATTGTTGACTTTTAATTAGATTCATTGGGACATTTTCATTTTAGGGTTGTAGTGCGTATGCACTATCAGCATTTATCATACAACAGCTCACACACACTTATGCATATATACCTTTTGTAGTCTATAATAACGCATGGATGCATATGTATGTGAGTATCTCTTCCAGCATGTGTGTTGCTGTTTAACTGCTAAGCTCACTATCAAGTTGCCACAGGGGCTTACGTCTGCTGACGGCTGGCTGATAGGCACTGCCTTTGCTGGTGGGTGTCGCTTCACCGCTTTTGCGATAAACACATCATCCTTTGCTCGTATCTGTTTCACATTGATAAGCTGTAAGTCATTACTACAGGAGCGGATTCGAGCTCTTTGTGCCTTAAATGGCAATGGACTTTGTGCTCGTACACATTACAGACAGCTTCTGTGTCCTGTTTTGTTCTTATCATCTGATCTGTATAGTTAGATTAAACTGTTATCAATTTTTGCAGATAATTGTAACTAAAACCTGAAAAAACCCTACTTTCGGCTGCACAAAGCAATAACATCCTTCACAGGTTCAAGTTTTCTTACAAGAACTTCATTTTGATTGATTTCTGCATAGATTACAACAGCGTAATTGTAACCTTGGAAAATAATTCATGCCAAATTTTGTAAATATACCTCGTCGAAGAAAAAAGTTTTCCTTCCAAAAACTTGATTTTTAACGGCCAGTTTGTATGGCAGCTATATTTTATAGTAGTTCAATATCGCTTCCGACCAATGTGCAGCTTTTTGGGGAGGAAAGGACGTGTGCAAAATTTTAGATCGACATCTCAAAAACTGAGGGACTAATACGCGTATATACGCGGGCATGGCTAAATAAACTCAGCTCGGCATGCTTGTCATTTACATACATATATATATATTTTATAAGGTCGCCGATGTTTACTTCGGGATGTTACAAACTTCCTGTACCCGGTTTAGGGTACATAAATATTTATGTGGTTTATTCAATTTGAAATCAATTTTATAGGAAGTTTATACCTTGTAAGTTTTCGAACAGACGAGAAGTAATAAAACGGAGAATTTATGCAGCATTTTATTTTCTATGGGTCGACAATAAACCAATTTCCCAATCTATTTATGTTTACAAGGATTAGGTTGGGTTAATACTAGATCACGGCTATCGTAGTTGAACAGTTGTAGATCGATTCTGTGTGTCATGGGGAAACATAAAAATTACTCAAACTCTCATATTTCGATAAAGCCCTTGAGTCTATCACAAATCTGTTGTCTTAAATTAAATGATCCAAGATGTTTAACCCAAGTCTTCCGGAATATGGATAGTTCAGAAAAAGCTATTTCAATGACGAGAAGTCATTATACCTCGCCTTCCTCCAGATAACTTTGACAACTTTCGTGGATTTGTAGATTCCAGTTATGAGGCTTGTATCTGAAAGTAGCATAACTGAGTAAATGTTCCTACAATCACTTGTACAAGCATGCAACTACTCTTTCAAAAATTCATCATATACTCTTAATATATTTCCTTCATTACTACGAACTATTAGATGGATCGATATTAGAAAAGTTGGGGTTAGTTTAGAAAAACTATAGTACAGAACTCTTTTATAAAGTTTTTCTTGGTTCTTAGTACACTGGCTGTCTTATTCGAAGGAGGATTGTGTGTTCTTAACCTCGTTTGGTAGGGCTCTATAATTGCCTAAGTGATTTTAGCAGTGGCCATAATGATATTTCAATACGATCTTTGCTTTGCCAATCATCTTCCCTTTAGTCTCTCAAGCCGATCATTTCACTCCGAAGATCAATAGACATTCGAACCACGCGACTAACCAATTCAAAATGTGAAAAAACGCAACAGCCAATTGGCAAAGTTATGGGGGAAAAAAGAAAAACCTTTCATCAAGGCACGGTCACAAATAAGTGAAAACGGTGGTGAAATACAAAATATTCTTGAGATTTGAAATGAACTCAGTAATGCTTATGCTTTACTCTTTAGTAATACAACCATTGTAGGAGGATAGAAAGATTTAGAACTGGGACTTGAAGTGAGTCCTTAAATTACACTTTGTAAGAAGATCGATTTTACATTTATTTCCTTTCTCAACTCACATTCTTCAATGCACTCGTTTGAACATATTTGACTTCGGCCCCTGTTCGGTGTCTCAGCGATTTGCTAGTGTTTGCATTTAGATGCCAGACATTGATGAATGCTCGTGTTTATCTATTTTAGCGAGAGTCGGTGTACCTGGTGTCGTGCGTTTGTTTGCTTGTTTCTGTAATTTTGCTGTGTGTAAGGAAAAACATTAAAATTGATCTTTGGGCGATAAGCAGTGAAATAAAATATGCCACAACTTTAAAAACTGCAGGGGAACTGTAACTGAGCGAGCGATAAGAGCGCGACGCCACCTAATATATAATAACAGCAGCAACAACAACAAAAATAGTACAATGTTTGCCCACACCTACGCGAGGGCACAACAACTGCAACAACAAGACGACAGCAAACGGAAGGCACGAGAATGAACTCATACGAATGCAGAGACAGGCGCACCAACCACCATCAACAACAACACACACGCATATAGTCCTTACTTGCGGTACCCATATACTCGTATGTACTTGTATGTTTGTTTGTGTAATGTGCTATCGACAGCCCGAGATCAGCAAGCCAGGCGGGCATTGACGACAACAAACAGCAGCAGCGGCAGCAGTGACGTCGAGGCCGGCAGCGCCGTCATTCGGTTAGATTGTTGCCGTCGATAAGATCCTGGCGTTGATAGTATCTCGGCTTTTCCTTTCCTTTATTTGCAGTGCGACCGAATGTTATTGCATTCTTGCTGTTGTTTTATTTGTACTGTTACTGTTTTAAATATGATTACGGCTACTGCTGGCATAGCCGTCGCTGGCAAACAACAAACAACGATGCGAATCGCGATGTGCGGTAAACAAACAGCAAATATGCAAATAAAATTAAAACAACAACTACTATAAATATTATAGATGATTACATATACATATACTCATACATACCTACATACAAATATACATACATATTTTGGTATGATTGCATTCGTTTATCAGCAAACATTTATCGCCAAGTGTATTTTATCGTTTTGTAAGTATGAGTATATAATGTGTGTGTCTGTGTTCATGAATATGTTAATATAGGTATATGTTGTCCTATTCACTTTATGTTAGTTTGAAATTTAAAACGATTTTTCCAAAAGATAACATTCCTTGCTATTGCTTACGTTATTGGCAAGAGAAACATTTGATTGGGGTTGCCATATAGATTACATCTCTATAACACCATGCCACTATGCACTTATGCATGTATGTACTTACATATTGTATATACTAAATACCAATTTCAGAGAACACATTTTGCTGGTGATATTCAATATCTATGTATAATATAGGGCTGAGTGTTCCTGTAAAGACCTACCAAGCATCTAAGATCTTTATGAGTTAGATATGGAAATTCTTGATTTTGATTCCTTAAAAATGAAGGGAATTCTATGGTAAGAAGTGCTTTCCGTTATAAAACAGGAGTAATGCGGTCCTAAAATGACACTTACACTATGCCAAAGGGTGGTTCACACAGGGTTTTGTTCAATCCTTTAAGTTTTTGATACAAATAGATATGTACTTACCCCTGTGAAATTTGACTTAACGTCAGTCTCATATCTGCGCATAATGAAATGAAAGCTAGTCAATTTGGTGTAACCTCAAAAAGCGAGTTCGCTGAAATATAAAAAAAATTAGTTTGTTTCACTCGAGAAAGCGAACCGGTAACACTCGTGTATCGGAGAGCCATCAAATGACCGAACAGACACCAAGACATCTTCAGAAATAGACAGTTTGCTATGGAGAATGGCATTAGTAACACATTTATTTTGGAAAAATCATTTAGAAAATTTGAAAAATTTTGTTCAAAGGTTAGATTTAGAGAAGGATTATCGGACATATTTTTGCAGATAATTCATTGAAGTCATTGTTATGCACGATCTTTAGTTTCAATGTCGCAAACCTGGTGCCTGCCACAAATCTGTTTTATTGCCATCAGCCGTCTCATCGATGTCAATTGGACACTTCCAGCCAACGTCTTAGCCGAATCGATATACCATGAATAACACATTAATGATTTCCGTTCTTAAAGGGTTAAAAAGTGCGTTGAAAAGCACCCGAATTCGAGATTTATTCAAAGAAAATAACGAAAAAATTAAATTAAATTAATTTTGTTCCAGCCAGGATGGTTATACAGGCATTGTAAAAATGAGTTCTTAAAGAATTTTTTTTAATTTCAAGAGTGACATTAAAGCCTAATTCGTCAAAACGTTTGAGAAATAAACATAGGTAGATATTCTTTTCAAATAATTGAGATCTATGAATAGAAGTTACTACGACGGCAGCCGAGGATGCCAATTTTAAGTATCAAGTCTCAATGAACTCACTTTTAGACATATCTGAAGTTCAAGGTTCCTAATAGAGTTCAAACAGCGAAATTGTAACAGTTATCGAATTTTTAATAAATTTTTCATTCTAACAAGAAAAAACATAAAGTTCGGTTGCACAGAAGCTATGATACTCTTCACGAATAGAAAACATTCCTTACAAGAACTTAATTTTGATCAGTAAGTTTGTATGGCAGCCATATGCTATAGTGATCCGATCTGAACAATAAACGATAAAATATGTAATGATTTACGGTATCTGTGTAATGGATCCTTTCGTCACTACCCACCGTTAAAAGCGACTCATAACCCATATACTATATATACTTATATACGTAGTGCTTTTGCCATTCCCTCATTTGCTCTCTTCTATCGTCGACTTTAAAAACTCGTTAAGCTCTGACAACTCCGTCATCCAAAATGAGACCTTTTTAAGTACTGTTACCTTCACGTATGTTCATTACCCGTCACAAGTTCAGTGGATCATGCGACTTTTTCAGTAAATTTATAGCACCTAATCTAGCAATCAATCAAATAATTTAAATTTTATATCTACACAGCTCACATTCTACATTCAGAAATGCTTTGTAAAGCAGACGGTTGACTTGTTGGTTGTAGTTGTCGTTAGGGGCCACCGTTTGCCTGTTTTCAATATTCACTTATCTTTTCTGATGCTTCGCTGATTCGCTCGCTGCCGACTAGGCCATTTGATTTGGGGTGCTGATTAGGCACTCACTCGGTAGCAGGGAAGAACATTTTTATACAAGGTGTCTTTTTTTGGGCATATAGGACAAACTTCAAAAGTCTATCAAAGTAAACACAAAAGTGGATTTCTATTTACAAACCTCGCGTTTTCAAATGGTCTTTGCTATATACCCGAAATTATATTCAAACACTAAGTGTCGTATAATTTTTCTGAGCTTTATTTCATATAAAAATGTTACATAGCTAAAACGACACCCTATATTATAAAAGTAAATTCCGTTTTTCGTTGATTCGTTTCATGTTAGCTTTAGAAGAACTGCTTTATTGGGACACTATAAAATTTGAAAACACTTTACTGTTTTATGGTTTTTCTAACCGTCCTCTATATACATATATACATTTATGGTCATAATAAGAGGGTCACTGTGTGAAACTGTACTTTCTTTGGGATCCTTGGACAGTAGTTATGGACACAAAAGGTTCGGTGGTTATTATAATTGTATTCTTATTTTCATCGATACATACATTGTTAGTATATTTTCATGTAGTTTTATAAGATTGATAATATATGGGACGTGCAATTCATTTTAATCGTATTTAATGCTTTTTTGCTAACAAAACCACGGTCGAAAACAGCAGGGCTACGTAAAACGACTGAAATATATGTTGAAATCTGAACTAAATTTGCATTAGTTTTCCCTTACTGTTAGGTACATATAAGTTAAAAAATATTTATATAGAAGATCATCGCAAAATATCGGATTGCTGACTTCTGGACATAGAAGCCAACGCTTATTGTTTGCAAAATCTCACGAAGATTGGTCAGGTGTTCAAAACAACAAAAAGCGGCAAAATGTACTTTGGTCGGGCGAAAACAAAACAAATTTAGTGTAAGGTTGCAAACGAAATGGATAAAGGAATGAGATGATATTTTACCAAATATAAGTTTTAAATTTTGTTTTAGATATAATATCTTAGTTAAAAAATTTGTTTTGATTTTGACCCTAATTTTGCAAAAGAAGACGAAAATGAAATACATTTTTTGAATTAGCTCATTTTAATTGTGGTTTTTATTAAACTTTGCAAAATCCGAATTGCAGGACTCTATTGTTTTGTACATAACTGTATGTAGGCAGCAGAAATGCCGTTAGTGTTTCTATATAGATATACTACTGTGATCAGAAAGTAAGGTGAATTTGTTTATATAAGATAAATTCTTTATTTATTCTACCAAATCCATCACGCCTTTCAGTTTTTTTCCGGTTTTTTTATCCTCAATAGACTAATCATAGTATTATATAGTGCATTATCTGTGATGAAGGAACCAAGAGTTGTTCGCCCATAATTCCGGCTGCTTCAGACGAATAGCTTGGCGCGAATGACGCAAAACGCTTAAATAATATTCTTTGTTGACAGTTTGGCAGGGCGAAAGGAATTCACAGTGTACTATACATGTGCATTGTATTACATGGTTTCGAAGTGTACTTTTAATCTTTAAATTGAAAAGTATGAAATAAATGTAATAAACATGGGAATATATAGCTCGAGCCGTAGAGAATATTTCCAGTGTTCATTAAATATTAGAAATAAAAAGTAAAAGTACAACCGAACACAAGTTGCTCTCGGCATTGGTAATAAATTAATACACTTAGAGATAAACCACATCTTGCTTAAAAGGAAGTTAATTTAATTTCATTATACTATCTTACATTTTGATCAATAATTACTTAGTTGCTTTAAAAACTTGTGAGTGGGCGTGGTTGTCATGCGATTGTTAACATCGTACAGCAGAAATTGAAAGTTTAAGGCGAGGCCAGCTTACGATTTTCAAAAATTCGTTCGGTTTTTTGGATCTAAGTGCTTTTTAGGGATCTAGTTAAAAACAGTATTCAATTGGTATAATGGTAACAAAATGGTTCCTTGTTCGCTTCTCCACGTAAAGTTTTACTCGAAGCTGCTTTTTACAAAACCTCCATTTTGAGAAATTGTGTATGCAAAGCTAAAATAAACCAAAACTAGTAAATTTTTGTTATGTGGATTAAGATGCCGTATTTTATTTCGTTTAGATTTTAGATAGCACGAGGTCTAGATTCAGTGTCGACTATCGTGGCCCGCTTGAATAAGGTGATTCCGAAGATTTGGCCCAGTAGCTACCATTTTATATCAAAATGTCAATATAAAATTTGCTATCGAGGTGTGTTGTGAAAATGTCGAAAATTTTAAAATTTCGCGGCTTTGGAGAGTCCAATTGTAAAAAATATATTTTATTATGTTCATATATAGCTATGGACATATTACAGTTACTTATAAGGGAGCGATATTTTCATGAATTTATTGTTAGTAGATCAATATTGTTTCTTTCGCCTCTTTAAATGCGATGTTGTTTATTTATTTATGTTAAATTTTGTTATAAATTCATTGGACAATGATTTAGCGCAGTTATAGTTTTCGGTCATTACATGTATTTGGTCTAACTAACAACTACTGTCGGTTGTGAAGTTGTATTTAATATTTAATATTATAACAAATTTAAATAAAATGGCAAGAAGAAAGTACTATTCATTTGAAAACAAGAATAATTTTTTAGGCCTTTTACAAAAACGGTACAAACCAAGTAAAAATTGCCAGAAAAATTGTTCCAGAAAAATTGTGTACAATGTTCTCAAAAATGTTAAGAGTGATAAATAATTGTCAGAAAATGTAAAGCTGATCCTTTTAAACTCTCACGCGGAAAAATGGTCGAAGTCAATGCAGTTAGTGCGGACGCGTTTAAATGAAAATAATTTGTTTGGGCGTGTAGCAGAAAAAATCCGCTATTCTCGAAAAAGAATATTAAAGCGCATTTATTATGTTGATATACATGCCTCTCAAGTACGATAAAATGTTCAGCTGTATTCATTGCTTACTTGTCTATAGCAGCCGCTAAGGTTAGAGGTGTTTTTATGAGTTTTCGTTTGTTAAAAGATATGGTTCAAAAAATTTCTTCGTGAATTCTTGAACAAAGACTATACTGAAACTAAAATACGATGCCCCGAATGGGAACTATTTTGAAGGCGACTATTAATAATTATATTTTTTAAAACGAAAATCCCCCGTCATTTACATATTTAGTAAGCCCGAAGACAGAAATTCGATTCATTTTTCTATACACCTGATAAAAATTGTCAAAGTTAGACCTTTTTTGAGAATTCTAAACTGGCCTAACACCTTAACTTCAATACTTTTAAGAAAATTTCAGAGTCCTGCCATAAGGATTACTTTTTATATAAAAATATTTTTTTGCTTATTTAACATTTTTGTTTTGCTTTCGGCATTAACCGTAAGCAAATTTAATAATATATGTCAACTTTTTCATGTATTTTTGACAAAATCTTATATGAGTTTGCCACACTGTGCAACATTCCTTTTTTCTTTTATTGAATTTAATGCTGAACTTAACTAGTTGTTAAAATACAACAACTATACTTAATAATTTACTACTGATGTATATATGCAACAACAATTTTTAACTTCTTCATAATATTCGACATGCTCGTGCGATAAAAGCTACGCTACCTCATTATAAAATCATACACACTTTTTTTTACAGTCATTATAACAATCTATAGGAGTATGTTTATACATATGTATGTAAGTGAGTGTGTTTATATATGCCGGAATATCATGCTCAACTTCTATGACTACAAAAGCAGCAATGACTCAATGACTCATGCCACACATAACGGCGATGGAAGGATTCAATAGCGATTGACAATAAAAGAACGTTTCTTATCATTCAGGAAACCTTCAAGTGCTTTTGAGTGCGCTTTTAGTTGCACACACACATATGCATATGCACTGCAGCTATCGCTTTTGCATTAAATGAAACCAGTTTACCAATACAATCGACTGGCAGGCATCCTGGCTGATAGCGATGGCACTGCAGGGGATCCATTGATGCATTAAGTGCTCATGCACTTGCACCCATTACACAATTGAAGAGTTCTGGCGGTGCAATAGGTGAGCATGTATGAGTGTGTGTGTGTATAAATTGATTTATGTATGTATGTATGTATAAGTGAGTGTGTTTGTGTTATTGCAGCAGCTTGGAGTTTTGTGTGTGAGTAAGCGCTGTTATGACTCAATTCTTGTTAACGTTGTTGTTATTGTCGATATTGCAGTTACTGCTTTTGTCTTTGCTCTTTTATGCACTGGAAAATGAATGCATATCTAAATATTTTTATCAGCAACAATTTTTTCATGACAATACGTTAACATTTACTTGCTACTCACTACTCGTATCGTTAAATTTCATATCTTATAATTTTAATATTTTTTTTTTAATTGTGCGTTGAGTTTATTTTCTCAAAAAATTAGAGGGGAACTGCTTAGGAGTAGCACTGCTGTTATTTTCATAAAATGAAATGCGAATGCATTATAAGTAGTAAAAAAAGTTTTATTGCACCTTCCTTTTATGGTTGCTGCCTTTCCGGTCGCGATAACCGAGTACGAGTACTTTGGCAGCAAGTGGCAAGTGTGCGATTGGCGCTTGAGTATATGTGTGTGTATAGTATTCAATGCACGAGAGCATAGTAGGAACGTCACCTTTTTGCAGAACTCAAGTTGAACCGGCATGAGGGACCCCCCCCACTTACGCGCTGCCTCATTTCAATTGCTTACTTGCGCACTTAGCGGTACATTCTTATCCGAACGATCAGTGAAAATGATGACTGAAAAACATACTGGCAGCTAAATATATGATTTTGTATGCATATATATATATGGTATTTACATACGAACATATGCTCATACTTTTACTCTGCATTTGAAATTTACTATCGTGTAGTGAAATCTTGTAGACGATTACTGTCAAAATTTGCCTATCGCTTTCGGCGTAATGATTTAAACTAGAATCACAACCGCCAAAATTCCTGCTTTGTTATGTGAGCGTCGGCGAAACCAGAGACGAAGAAATAGACGAAGAAGTGTCCAAAGAAGGCGAAGACTGTTCTATCGGCCAGAAAGATGTACGCCACCGTTTTCTGTAATCCACAAGAAGCGATCTACATTAACGAATTATACTACGGACCGCTGTCCGATTCATCGTATTATCCAAACTTGAAAGAGTCACTTTACGGTTAGAGATTTATGTCGAATGAGTCGATTGATATTGTCGCTACGGAAGCCTACTTTGGAAACATTCATTAAACGTATCCTTCAGACGGTATCGGTAATAGGGACTATGTTAAAAAAATCGTCTTTTTTTAATTTTCGAGTTTTTTTAAGCTTCCAGTTCCATTTACCAGTTGGTGAATACTTATCGGACCGGTCTCGAATATGTGTCTTTGTATGCGCGTGGTGAGATAAAAAACTCATAATGGCAGCAAAAGAACCCAACCGCAACAAACACTTGTAACTTGCGCCATGTTGCAAGTAGTCGAGTCAATGTAGGCAACCTTAAAACAACAACGAGAACTGTAAACATCGTCGCATAACTTAATTAGATTACTGTTCCTTAGGAGCAGTCGAAATTGCGAATGTTCAACAACACATTGTTCATTGACAACAACAACGATCGGATATACCATGTGTACTTACAATTGCTGACAATGATCGAAAGTTGAATCATGGTGAGAACGGAAATATCTACATATGTACATTTAGTTACAAAAACACTAATTCCCATACATATGTTTGAAGAGAACAGTGAAGTAGCTCTAGCGGCAGCAGTCAGCATTGCCGATAAACGCCAGACTCATCAGCCATCAGCCGTTTAAGATGACAGACAAGTCAACCAGCTACGTGATTTTCCCTTTCATATCAGTCCACAGGAGAAGCCTACAACAACAACAAAAACGAAACTACTCGCACATCATCGACACAGTTAGTGCTGTCATTAGTGTTGTCGTCGGCGCAACAGCCGTGACGATTGGAAATGTTAACGGCGCCCCAAACACACACTCATACATACATACATATCTACATGTATTGCTTTCAGTGTATACACCATATGTCTTCAGTTGTTTTTCCCTGACAGTCGTTCATATAAATTTTGCCATTTGCAACATTACTGTCGTCATCTTTAACGCCCTGTCGCCACGTCGCCATGTTATCGTTACTGACAAGCAACAAAATAAGTAAAAAAAAGCGAAGGTCCTTGGCAATTACCCATTATTGTTTCATCGCTTGTCACTTTTGCGCTGCTGATTTGTTCATTGACATTCGCCGAGTGGCAAGTGGTGAAGGGAATGCGAAAAGTAGAGCGACAAAATGTGCATTTACCAGTTGGTGGCGACACTTGCAGTTGGCGAGCCAGAGGCAGGCTATTGAGTTGTGCTGTATCGATATCTCTGTCAAAGTATCGGCTTTTATGATTTTTCTGCATATCCTGTTATCCTGTCAGTAGACATCTTTGTGGTTTTTGCCTTCGTTGCATATCCGGCTTGGATCGTTCTACATGTTTGCATATGAAAATGAGGAAGTATATATAGAAGTCTATAAATATACCTCATTTGACCTGATCTGAAAGTTTCTAATAGGTCTTAGTTTTTAATTAAACTTATTTACCGACACTTTCGCCAATCACAAGCATGATACGAGTACGTGGGAAATTAGTATCCTTCATTATAATCTGAACAGGACATATTAAGTTTACCACAAAGTTTGTAACACCCAGGAGAAAACGTCGGAGACTTTTTAAAGTGTATATATAAAAGATCAACGTGATGAGCTAAATCAATTTAGCTAAATTCGTCAGTCTCTCAGTCTGTATATACGTGAACTAGTCCCACAGTTTTTGAGATTTATCGATCTGAATTTTTGCACACGTTCTATAAAATTGATCTTAACGACTCTCATAAATCCACAAAGTGCTCAGATCAGAAATTTCCAATGTCACTATCGGCTATGTCTCCTGGTTTGCCGAAGCTATGGCTGCCGAGATGTTTCAGCTGCAGTCTTGCAAAGGCTAGACAAAGTGCCTGGATGTTTCCACCTCACTTCCATACAATTTTAATCATTTCTATTCGACTGTGTTTTTAACCGTACAGCATGAATGCCTGTTGGACAATGTCAGTTTAGTAGATCTCCTACGTTCTACTCTAGGCCAAAGGGATCTGGCAATCACATGGGAGTTGGTCGTCGCCCAACGCCTCCTAAGCTCACGCGAGGTTCATAGGTCCAATGCCAGAAAGCAAGGTGACAACGGAGATCCAACTCGTTATCACTACGATGTCAATGAAGTACGTGTGCCCCTTCTTGTTAGCTCATTAGCTTTGCAGTTTCCATCGATTCCGCTATGACCAAGCACGCAAAATAAGTTTGATGACGAAGTAGCTTGATGCTATTCTATCGGCGTGAATACTCAACTCCCTGAAAGAAGCTGCACTTCGGAGCAGTAGGTCTACTGCTACTTTGATAGCAACCACTTCTGCCTTAAAACACTACAGTAGCTTAGTAGCCTTAATTTAAGCTGGAGGACTCCTTCCAGAGTACCAACCCTAACCTTCCCTTCTAGCTTTGACCCATCCGTGAAAAACCTCACTGCGGCTCCTCGGTATGTGCGCGGAGAAACAGCCTCCAGGAGTAGTTAGTAGTCCAAGTTTTTAGGGATGTAATTAAAGGAGGAGAGAATTTCAGAGTGACCCTGTTTGGACCTCTTTTTATCATATCATATACTCAGCTCCTCTGAGCTTTAGAGCGGTCGCGCAGCATTGTACCTGCCGGAAATATCAACGTGTACTATGTGTACAATGGCATTGCCATTGTAGGTGTAGTTTGCAGTACACCGCAGATGTCGATGAGAGCCGCTCTTTGAACACACAAGCTCCTCTACAGCAGTATAAGGCAACCGATGTCTTCTTTAACCTCTCCTCAATATTTGGCTTCCATAAAAGCTTTCAAGGATAAGTCCCAGATTGATCACCTTATAGACAGGTTGAAGGCGCGAGCTTCCGAATAACGTCTAGGATGTTTTACCTCTTAGTAAATAAGACCATTTTAGTGTTACTTGGGTTGACAGGTATGTCGTTTCCCTTCGCCACGGTGGATACCAGAAATTTAGCAGCGTCCTCAATATCAATAGAAATTGTGCGTGCTGTTATTGATCAATGTCCGAATTGCGGGCTTGTGTGAAAGCAAAAGGTGACCATTTCGAACTTTGTACATCGCATTATTAAAATGCATTATTTTTTTAAATCCTATGAACTTGTAACAGAACTAATGGCAGGACTAAATACAACTATCAGTAAGTACAAACTTTTCTTATTTTAAAAAAGATTTACATAGCAAATTCGCAATTGCTAGTTGCAAAGTTCTTACAAGGGTATGTATTTTCTTATTGATATTCAGTCCGAATATTATAAACACTTATCTCGCTTAAGATACAATATATATTTTACCTCATGAGTGCATCTTAAATCCAAAAATGCCTTAGTCATTTTTGCACTGATGAGATATTTCAATTTGGCGCGTAATACAACTGTATGAAAAATATAATGTGTCCGGTTTTAGATTTTATCCATATATAAGTATTTTTACCTAAATATGCATGTAAATATGCCATAAACCGTTTCAGCGATCATTGACTCCCGTGTCCCTTTCTTTGCGCGTTCCGGTGCGTATAGCTGTCTCTTTCCGTCACCCATTCACTTTCTACCATCATGCGATACCTATAAATACTTATCCGAGAATAGCAGAGCCGCGCTTACCTGCACTTGGCCCGCTTGACTCGCCTGACTCGCTGACTCGCTGACTCGCCTGGCTTGACTGTCTTTGGCGGCGCCACTCTATTGTTCGTTTAAGTGCACTTTTGCCTTTTACGTGTTTTGCCTGGCTTTCGCTTTGTTATCGAATTTGAATACGAAATATTTCTTTTGTTGTTGATAAAAGACACTTCAACTCATTTCGGATGTTTTCATTTTTCTCTACACATTTTTACTTTACCAACGACAAGGCGATAACTTGTGGAGACGTCGAGATGTCGCCGAGCTAATTGCTATGATAATTGTGTGTGTTTTATCACTACTCAACTGATAAGAACAAACATATATCCTATTCATATCTGCTTTGTGGACTGACGCTCTAAAGGAAGAGATATCACTAAAAGCATTTTAAAATGGCAAGAGATGGTAAAGTAATAAAGTCAAAAGTAATATTTGTAAACACAAGTGAATCGCTACACACTACCATACAGTGCATATGAACTGGTATGTGTATGTAGAGGCGAATATTCGTAAATGCGTGTTATATGGGAATGGGTAGAAAACACTTGTGGGAAATATATTACTTACTACTTATTGGTGCGATTCTGAATATCAAGCTAATGCTTTCACACGCTTTTAATCTATACGAGTATTCAAAAGCAGTTGGCCAATAAATACTGATTGTAGCAAAATCAAATCAAATACTGATAAATGTAAAATTTTTATTTGGCATCTCAATACTGAGTCGATTCTTCTCTTACTCTGTTACTACTGGCCATTTTCGAGATGAAAACTTTCTGAAGTGGAACTAGATTGGTTAAACCATTTCGATGATATGAGCTACAAGTATGATATGAAACTCGATGAACTTATTGCTCTCTTATTTCCAAAATTTGGCCATTGTGACGACAGATATTTCGTATTATTCCAATCAAGCTCGATAAAAAGACTTTAAAACCTTCTTTTAACCAATTTGGCAAAACTGATCTTAAATTATCGTAAGGATACTACTTTTTTCCTAATTTCCTACCAACATCAAATACAAGCTCATGCAAAAGATTACACTTGAGTTATTCGGATCTGGTGGAATCTAGTTTCAAATAACCCGGTTAGTTCCTATTTAAATCGTCACAAGAATTTATGAACGATTATTGGATGTTTTGTAGGATAGTTGTTGTTGTAGTAATAGAAAATATTTCCTAAGTTTTTGAGAATAATGTTGAGGTGTCAGGTTTTGACCTGATAAAAATTCGATCCCATAACTTCATTTCGGAAATTTTTGAAGTTGGAGATTAATCCTGTCCAAAGGCCAATAATGCGCAATTAATTGGTGATTTCACTTGATGAAATTTGATGAAAATTATCAGGAATTTAAATTCACAGTAGTTAGTGCTCGTATAGGTCGGCCAAAACACTGTGCCGATCCCTCTCCGACGGTGCCGACTGAAAATAAATATTACAGTATCGCAACGATGGCAGGGACGGGCTGTAATAGTTCGTCAGAGGGTCAAAAATGTTATGCATGCATATGCTCTTGAAATCATTAAAGAAACATCAACGAAGCAACAGATTTAATAAAAATAATAATAAAAATTCTTCACTTTCTAATTTCCCTAAAACAAGAGGAAAATGAAATAAATACAAGTACCATTATACAATCATCACAGTAATAACCTAAAATATATATATATATATATAGTATATCGATCGAATAGATTAGAAGTAAGAATGTTATAAATAAAAATTTTACTTTTTTGATGAAATTCAGTTTTTTTTAAGTCTATAATTTCAAACATTTTTCGGTTTCAAAAAATAGTTATAGTTTAATTTATTTTTGTAGAAATTATGTAAAATATTTCGAAATTATAACGGACGGTTGTCAACGATATATAAGTTTTCGGTTTACTTTGTGACTATGTAAACAGATTGACAGGTGACTGGGTGTAGAGAATGTCTGGATTTGTATGGTGTAGATTTGAGAATGGTGTAGATTTGTAAGTCTATAACAAAATTGAGAGTTATAGTTTTAATACCCTGAACAGGGTATTTTAAGTTTGCCACGTAGTTTGTAACAGGGTTTGCAAACCCTGGAGAACCTATAAATTGTATATATGTATAATGATTGGCGTGACGATATATGTGATCTCGGCACTCAGATTTTGAAATATCGCTCTGAAATTTTGCACATATCCTTTTCTCCTCACGAAGCTGCTCATTTGTCGGAACCGCCGACATCGGAGAACTGCAGAATGAAGCTGTCATGCAAACTGAATTTCTTGTATGAAAAACTTTTTAATTTGACAAAACTTGTATTCACGAAAATAGGCAAAGATGATTTTCCAAGGCAATGCTGTAATATTCGAAGAAATTTTCCAGATCGGATTTAAACAGACAGATCAAAATCAAGTTCTTGTACTGAAACTTTTTATTTGTGAAGGGTATTCTAGCGAAATTAACGTTTTTTTTCTTGTTTTATAACAATTATATATCCAATCACCAATTATTTTGAAAAAAAATCGTATTCCATTAGCTTAAAAGTTTTGTTTTGTAGAGTTATGGTACTTTATAACAAATATTTGCTGGTAAATATATAAATTATATACAAAACCAACAGTTCTGTCATAAATTCGAAACTTTTTCTTTTGACTTATGTCGTTTTTGCATTGAACGACATAACAAACTATACATAGTTCATTCTTAAGTAAATTCATAACATTTTGTATATTTTATCTTGCTGTATACACATATATACACACATTTGAGTAACGCGTGAACTTGCGTCCAGCAAATGTCCTTCGTCCTTTGACTCACCGAAGATCTTATCAGGCGAATATAACCATTTATTGTGGCATTTAGTATATATATAGGTTTGTATGCTTGTATCCGGAAAAGGAAGAATCACAAGGGAATTCTTGACCCTGCTGCTCCAACCACCAATATTAATCACAACCGAAGACTGTTCGATGATGTAAGTAGGTTAAAGGATAACAACACTTATATTCACATTCACAAATTGGATAAATATGGGCATATTATAAGAATTGTGGCGAAAAAGTGTGTGTTGTAGCTCAATTTAAGTTCAGTAAGGTACATATAATATATAGTATACAAAAAAAATCTTAAGGATATAAATGTCAATATTGAACTCCCGGTGCTCGTAGCGGTTGGTTATTGAAGCGAATTGCATTGAGTATATCTTTGTCAGACTTATGACGCTTATCACAGTTGCGCCAACATAACCTGATCATGACAATGACAATGCAACAACAACAAACTATCAGTAGAACAGCCACACAATGACTCGACAATATTGTGGGAATCTATCAGCCGGCAGTCAGGCGGTGCTGTTGGGTAGGCGGGCGCCTGCAAATAGATAGTTGTGTCCTGGGAATTGACAAGAATGTCATACAAGCGCAAGAGCATGCCATAGATGGCATGAGCGCCACAGCAAGTGCAGCAAGAGGAGAGAAAGGAGCGGCGGCGTCAACCGAGCTATGTAATGCCACTCTATGCGCCCATAAATCCTTATCATGTTTATGCATTCGCCGTATGATAAATGAGAATTGCAATGACAACAAAATGTAAAGAAGCAGAAGTATGCGTGTTTGTGTTTGAATGAGTGCATGTTGCGAGTCTGCGTGTATTCCATATCAGCTAGTTGCTCCACATCAGTCTATCTGCACCTTTTGCAAACAGATATGTATGTGTGTATGGATACTTGCAACGTGCAATGTGTTTCACCGCCACCCACTTGCCGCTCTTTGGGTGTGTGTGTGCTGAAGATATCAGCCAAGCCGCCGTCCGCCCATCCAGCCAACTAGTCAACCAACTCAGCGAAGATGTGGGTTGAAAAAAGATGTTACATAAAACACCAGCAAGTTTAATCGCAACAACAACAGTACTACCAAAGAAGAAGCAGAAATTTCATAGTAAGCAAAAGCGAGGCGACTAATGATAAAATATGAGCAAACAATGCACTGGCCGAAATGAGCAGAGATAAATGTGTTTGATGTTGCATAAATGCTCGAGTCATAAGTCATTACCTTGCGTGTTGAGCAAGCTAACTATGTGAGGGATGGGGTGGTGAAGAGAGGCAGCATTGGAGCAATGGAATTATCGTTTTTGGGTGGCTACTAGATGATCTAAAGTTTTTATCAAATATTTTTGGGTTGATAACTACAAAAAATTACATCAAAATATAAACCGTTTCTCGAACCATTAAATATATGAAAATGTAATTGATTGGAATGCGGTGTAATTATTATTATTCGACCGATATTACAATCCTATATCCACATTAGATTGAGTGGTTTGATAATGTATAAATTCATGATCGGTGGGACTGGATGTTCCGAAACATATTTTTGAGTTCGCAAACAGAAGATTCAGATTTCCATCATTTTGAAACACCAAGTACCATGATCTCTTGTTTAAACATCGAACACATTTTCTTGACATTTTTGGTGCATAAAACTTTCCTCCACCCAAAATAGTTTTCAGGAATGCTGTCTAAGAAGAACTAAGGTTACAAAATATATTGATAAACATATTGTCGAACAATTTGTCGGAGATGTAACATTTTGAGTCTTTGTAAATTTTGATATTTTAAAAATAATCGATACGAAGGAATTTCTTCAAAGGTCTACACATTTTAATATTTGATGACCGTAAAATGAAGTGGATATTATACTGAAGTTTAGGACATATCTAAATCAGTGAGGACAACGTTTTTTTTTTGTTTTAATTACCCGCTGCAAAGAAATTTAGTGATAATTAAGAATTAGTTAAGTGATTGCCAAAGCGAAACTGAGGCAAATATTTCTTTTACTTCAAAGATTAAAAAGCTTTTTCGACAGCAACTATATTGCATAATAACACAGAATGTGAATATAATAAGAAAACACGTTGACTCCTGTTGCACCGAAGCTATAATACCCTTCACAAATACAGAAGTTTCCTCACCCGATCGATCAAGTCTTATATCCGTTCAGACAAATGAGCAGATTCTTGATGGGAAAAGGACGGGTGCAAAATTTCAGATCGATATCTAAAAGACTCAGGGACAGACAAATGGACAGACAGACGGACATGACTAAATCGATTTAGCTTGTTACCCTAATCATTTATATATAGACTTTATAGAGTCTCTGACGTTTCCTTTTGGGTGTTACAAACATCGTGGCTATTTCTTCAAAAATATTCGTTACGTAAGATGGTTATATGCCATGATTAATATTATTTTCCAATTTTCATTTCAGAATCTAACGTCAAGTCATAACTTGTTGTTAACATTAAAAATGCCGATTTTTTTACACTTTGTGCCACAATATGGAATGATAAAACGGAGTATACAATTTGTGGGAACCTGAGGATTTGTGAATTTGTTTGAACCTGGATAATTCGGGGAGGTCTTAGTGGTGGCCCTCCGAATAAACCTAAAATTTACTGCCACATAAAGAATGCTTGGAATACTTTAAAATATTGAAACAAAGGAAATGGCTTCGATATTAAAATCTGTTTTCGTATTACAAAGTGAGCTAATATTTTTAACAGTGTACTGAACCCTGGCGGGCCACACTCTAAAGTAACACAAATAACAACATCGGCAACAAGAGGGCAGCCGAAGTGAAACGAAAGCAGTGACATTGGCGAAAAAATACAACAAAACACACAAAAAGGACATTCTTCAGAGCGCGCACTATATTTTATATTTTGCGTTCTTATCGCAAACTCTCACTCACCCGTTCGACTGCGACGTTGGAGATGGCGATGGCAACGCCACCACACAACCACTGCCAACAACCATGTAGGTATGTGTATGGTGACAACAACAATACAAATGCATGAGCACTGAGCCAGCCAGAAAAACGAATCAGCAGCACGACGAAGAGCTGATAACACCCGCGCTAATGGGACCGAACAATGGCGCATAGACGAGCAGGCCACGTTGCATGATTGCAAGCCGACCGAAAAGGGAAGGGGGGAAATCACGGCAGAGGAGCTGTGTGGTAGTAAGAAACAGCCGTCGAGCGCTGTAAAAGGATATGCGAGCGCACGGTAACCCGAAGAAACCAAACAAAAAGCCAAAATCAGCGGCATCGGGCTACAGTAACAAATGGGGAGCCGGGTAAGGAAGAGAGATATTATGTTAGCGAGCGTAAACGCGAGCGAGCTAGTGGGCGTATGAAGACATAAGCGCGGTCGTTGTTGTTGTCGCTCTTAAGCGGGTAAATGAGTGAGCGACTGGCGCAAACGCTTATCTATGGCCATCAATCAGGCGTGCAGCGATAAGCAAAAGATTTCAAATGGAGTACTGCTCCTGGTGGGGAGGTGGAAGTGGTGTATGGCATGCTAAAGCGATTTATGCATTGGTATGCATGCACCCCTGCGAATGCTGGTGGAAAGGGTAATGATTAAAAGGAACATACATTACGGCAAAAATGTGACTCAGCAAAGTTGGTGACCGACCATAAGGGCCGATGTGAAAAAAGGTAAGCGTGAGTCAACGTTACAATTGCCCCGAAAAAAGTTGCAAGAGTTATTTTTGTTGCTGTTAGGTAGTGTGGGTCAGTGAATTAGCAGAGCAATGGCGAAAAGAGTCATAATAGAGAAGTATTAAAAATAGTTGAATGTCAGGTTTTGCCAAAAGAGAAGGTAACGACAAACGCATATTTATAGAAAGTGAAGGAATAGTGGGATTGATTCCTTGATATATTGTCATAGGGCGCTTAGCCTAATAAACATATTTCTTGTCAGCTGACACTCGTATTTCTTGTTCTCTCCTTCTTAACCACTACACCACTAAAGTGTAAACAACAGGTACCCACGCCCCTTCATGTCATAAGCAATTCGTTCGCCATTTACCGGTTTATCAGCAATCGTAGCAGGATTCCCATGTTTGCATCGCTTTATCACAGCCGCCTGCAGTTGCCTGTTTCCCGAGTAAGCTCGCACTATTACACGCACACATTTCAATAAGCCCTCTTGCAGCTTCACCACGCCACAGCCATACTTGTACACATACATAGATGAGTATGTGTTATCCTGATAGCGAGGTGGCACACAAGGTGCGTTGTGTTGTGCGTAGTGGGAGAGCTCAGTTGGCAAGCGCTGCACAATAACATCCTGACAGTGTTGCGATAAGTTGCACTGTTGTCGAGTTGGATACAAAAATCTTTGCAGTAAGCACTATAGTGGCGTAGTTGCATCCTCCCCATGGGTGAACGGGTCGATGCTGCTGGTTCTGCGACTTACGAAAATGTCAATTTCATTGAATGAAACGGTATTTCATGCACAAAAGATCCTATTCGGGGGGTTTGCAATAAGCTAAAAACTCCTTCGTGTATTTTGTGTTTGGTGTATTACTAGTGGAGATATTTAACCGTTAAGTCAAAAATGAGGATACTGAGTGACTCTATTGCACAGCCCCTGGATACTAAAAAACTTTAAAAAGCTCTTCTAGGTGGGTTCCTTAGAAATATCATCTGGATTTTAAAAGTTTTTATTCGATTCTAAAAGGTTAAAGAAGCTTTTTGTTTCAAACTTGGAGGTCATAATGAACAATAGTCATAATGAATGAGCTAAGAAAACTCTGAATTTGTTTATGATATATAGCGTCTGGCTTAGCTATACCCCGGCAAAATGGTTTTAAATTTCGAACAGAAACAAAAAATAAATATAGCCACGAAGAAGTCAAACGATATTCAATTTTAATGATTTTTTTATTTATATTCCGCATTTTCGAATATACGGTATAAGCTTTGCAACTCTGATAATATTTCGGAATATTCAGACATATAATTCTAAGAAACAATGGTATAGTCGAAACAATGGGCTGACCAACTTGATCTGAAGAAGGCGAAGACTGAATGAATGACTCCGCAGAAAACACTGCTTCATTTGGAGAATAAAGGTGCTCTTCTAACATGGTAAAGCACCGGATCACACTTTATCCGTCGCCGCGGTCAAATTGGTCGAATTAGACTATTAACTGCAGTCCCATTATCCACATGGAGGCCTACTTTGTACACCTCAGAAATGACCTCGTAATATTGTTATTATCTACAGAGGGATACCCCTTTGATAAAAAACATATTGTTACTCGTTCAATTTCACCTTAATCATTCTATAAATTTCAACAAAGTCCATTGTCTTCGTTGCAAGCATTAACTAATTTCAATTAATTACCACAGAGAGCGAGTCATAGATTTTTTCTCAAACGAACTATGATTCTAAAACATTTCCTTCACTATTTCCATTATTTTTAGTAGCGCACCGATATTCCATTGTATAGATTTAGCTATGCCATCAGAGTCTCAACAGAGCGCCATAACCTCAAAACGGGCAGTGCCAGTGCAAAGCCAAAAAAATCACTTTTGTTCACTCACAAAGCGATGCCGCTTATTCATATTGGGGCTACATTTCGGTATTCGTGAGCCCCGTCGGTATGTACTGTTGTAGGTGCTGGTAGAGTGTAGCGTCTCGCAAAGCCTACGCCGGTCAGTTGAGCGTAGATGTGTCCTTGCCACATTTAAGTTTGGCGTTTGTTTCGCATTTCACATTTTGCACTAGTGTTCGTGCTGAATTGCAGTCGAGTGTGTCGTATTTTGCTTATCGTGCGCTGCGTGCCGTGCCATTCATTCTCGTAGCGATATGCCGAAATAGATAAGCGAACGCAGCAAAAGCAAAACAAAACACAACTCGTGTTTGTATGTGTGTGATTACGCAAAAGCTCCACCCCCAACTACACGACTACGAGCGAAGCGTCGGAATTTAGTTTGGTTTGTTGAACAGTCAGTGAAGGAGCGTGCTGGTCGCTCTGTATACGTTTGTGTGTGTGTGAGTGTGCGATAGCGTTCGACGTCAAAGGATAGCAAAAAGAGGTGCAGCCGAGGCTCAGAGATAACAAGCGACGAGGTACAAATTTGTTTAGAATGGAATCAAATTGAAACCTGAGATATTGAGCTCCATTGAGTAAAGACTTGGTTAACTGTAAAAATTAGGTAGCGCACATTTTCAATGCGCTGTGATGCTTTTGTGTGCAAACATTTCCTATCAATACGTTGACCGATTCTCAGTTGTTTGTTCTCTGCACAATTCTCGTCCCTAGAGTCCAGAGTAGCGGTGCACAATAACATTGATACAGAGATCAGGCGGTCAGCAAGTGAATGGACATCGCCGTGTGGGAGAAATGGAAGAAGAAGCAAATACTGGTGTAGGTTGTGAACGCAACGGTGGTGGTAAGAGTGTTGATAACCAAGTGACGCTTTTGGCGCGCTTCACTCAGTACTGTTTGTGTTGTTTTTTTTTGTTTCGTGGCGCACGAATGGTGTTGTCCAGTTGCGATAAGGTACTGTAACACAAATAAAAAAGAAAATGGAAACAAGGGAATATGTAAATACCGCATGCATCAAATACTTTACAACAGAGAAGGCTCAATCGATTTAGGTATATAACACTAGATGCATAAGATATCTATATTTCCCCTTAATACAAGATAATAATATACTTTTATAAACTATTATATTAGATAAAAAGTATTCATTATACGTACCAATTGGAAGAGGTTTGAGAAAGCTTACAGTTAAATATTTTTTGGAAGGGTTGCCAACTACTTAGAATTATTAATTTAATATAATTAACAAGTAAGGAAGCATTACGTTTGGGTTTAGCCGCACATTTTATACTCTCGCAATTTGCAAAGCTCAAAGGCGAGGAAGTACTTTCAGGTTTGGTATCTTCGTAGACTCACTTAGTAGCATTATTATATTTTTCATCATATCCGAGATATTAGTATTAATACCAATGTTGTTAACTCAACTGAGATATATGTGATATAATGAGATAAATTTAATATATTGGGTATAAGAGGAAAAGTCAACCAAATAACCGGAAGTGATTATATTAGACATATGAGGTTTAGGCCAAGGTATAGACCAATTCGATTCAGATTCAACATTAAATCACATTATTTTTATCAAAAATATCACACACACAATTTCAGAACTAAGCTGAAGTATTATATACGGTATAAAGTCAACCAGAAGTTCGGGAAACTTTATATCAAACTAAGGAAAGTATTTCATCCATTTAAGAAAAGAGGATACACTGTTATTAGAAGAATATTCTTTCTGGTACTTATTTATTTATTTATATTATTTATTTATAACTTTATTGATGTTTGATACTGTAAAGGAAGATGGAATTTCAAAGTTTGTTATGTGGAAATAAGCGTGGTTGTCTTCCGATTTTTCCCATTTTTGCAGTGTATAGTAATTTTGCATAACCTCACACGCCCTATTTGGTTGACATCGGTCGAGTAGTTCCTGATAAAGCCCTTCTTTACCATCCTGGTTGTGAAATTTAATGCTTGTGGCTCATTATACAGTAAATTATCGTACTTTTAGCACTTTTCAACATAACCGTTATATGGGAGGAGGCGCAAAAACGGGTGAAATCGGATTAAAACCTACTTCCTATATAACACAAGTTTTAATTCCTTCTGATTTTTTGAGTTTCCAGTATACAAATAAAGCACTAATAAATATGTTGAAATAAAACTTTTCAAAAATAGTGCCTTCAAGATATGCCATCTCAAATACAAAAATTGTCAAAATTGGGTCTTTACTGTGCATGTCCCATATGCCGAGAATGTGGACCACGGGGTCCATGGTTGAAATTTTACCGAAATTATCGTTCAATGCATGAGATATATGATTAGAATTCCGAGAGAATCCTTTCCTGATAATATTATGTCTGCATGCAATGGTTATATTTTTATACTCTCGCAACCTGTTGCTACAGAGTATAATAGTTTTGTTCACCTAACGGTTGTTTGTATCATCTAAAACTAATCGAGTTAGATATAGGGTTATATATATATAAATGATCAGGATGAAGAGACGAGTTGAAATCCGGGTGACTATCTGTCCGTCCGTCCGTCTGTCCGTCTGTCCGACCGTGCAAGCTGTAACTTGAGTAAAAATTGAGATATCTTTATGAAACTTGGTAGACATGTTTCTTGATACCGTGAGACGGTTGGTATTGCAGATGGGCGTAATCGGACCATATAACGGTACTGTTAAAAACTACAAAAAGTGCGATAAATCAAGCACTAAACACGCCAGAGACATTAAATTTTATCTCGGGGATGGTATGAGATGACTTTATAGGAACCGCGTTCAAAATTAGACAGCGGGCGTGGCACAGCCCACTTTTAGGTGAAAACCCATATCTTGGGATCTGCTTAACCGATTTCAACTAAATTTGGCACATAACATTCTTTTCATATTTCTATGTTATATTGCGAAATCGGACTACAACCACGTCTATTTCCCATATAACACCATTTTCGATTCCATCTGATTTTTTCACTTTCCACTATGCATATCAAGCAACAATGATTATATCGGGGTAAAACTTTGCGTGAATAATGCAATTAAAGTATGCCACCTTGCGGCCAAAAATTGTCTAAATCGAACCAAAACTGTTTAAGCCCCTAAGTACTAAATATGTGGACCCCAGTGCCTATAGTTGACCTTCTACCGAAAATATCAGCCAATCCACAAAGAAATCTCAAACGAGTATACCATTTGACTTTGCGAGAGTATAAAATGTTCGGTTACATCCGAACTTAACCCTTCCTTACTTGTTTTAAGTAAGGTTGCCATCATAAATTGTTAAAATAATAAATAGCAATTTGAGAACTTTTTAATGTACATGAACATATCTTCAGTAAAACCAGCAATTTTTAAACCGGACTTCAATTCTAATTAAATAATATCATTCCATGATTCTGTTAACCAAAATAATAAATGAAACATATTTTGTCAATGTCAGACAACCTTCATCATACAAGCGTTTATCGGTCTGTGCGGCTTAAAAATATTTAGCAATCGGTCGGTGACAACATAATCGGTTATCATTCACTAGATATCTGGTTATCTATGTACATATAAAGTAACCAACCTAACACCAGTGAAACTGTGGACGAAGACAAAATATATTTTTTTACTCTTATAATATTTGCATATTTTTATTTTTGCACAGAGTTTTTAATGACACAAGGTTACATTTTATATTTATTCTCTATAGCAATTAGACGATGACATTTATGATTTGCAATCATCTGAGTCACTTTGGTGTTGGTTTATTTGATTTTTCTCGCACTTTTGGATGTTCGTGTCACGAAAGTGTCATAACTGACATAAATCTTTTTTGTGCCCACACACTGGCATCGGCACGCGTATTCAAGCTTTTCACCCCCCTCATAGCACGCTTTGACAGTTCCAAATTTTCCATATTTACATACCCTCGTGTGATGAGTATAAAAAGCCACACGCCATACAAATGCACACTATTAATAAAATTCATTTGTATGTAGATCATGACTGTGAGTGAACTTGGAATGCCTCTAAATCTGTCTGATTCAATCCCCTAACGTATTCACTATAAATGTATATGTAAACTATGTATGTAAATAGTTCTCATGCGGTATTAAAGCCTTTTAATTTTGTTTGTTTTTACCTTTCTACGACCATTTTGTTGCAATGTATTTGGATACATATTGTCACATTTTTTGATCAGCTATCTCTGACTTTGCATTTGCATATGTCATTGATGAGAAACTGCAATCACATTCAATACACTGAGAAAAGTCGAGTAAGAGAACGCGATTAAAAAATTAATAACTATTTAATAGTTTCTTTTTCATTTATTTTAGTGTTCAGCTTTAGTCAATTTGATACAGGAATATTATAGCTAACCAAAACCCTAAAAGGGGAATGAGGTGCTTGAACTTTTAAGGGTTAAATATGTTTGTCTCGATTTCAGGTAAAACTAACAGTCCTCTGGAAAAAAGTTATATACATTGCAAAGTTGTAGGTAATAAAACTATCTACAACTTTTCTGTTAACCCCTCGAATATCCTCAAAATGTATGTAAAAAACTCAAATAACCTAGTATTTAATCTTGTACAAAAAAATAATTTCTCTTACGAAATTCGGGGTAAACTATCCTTTTTATGTCCGAAACATGCTAGAATTGTTTTGACTTAAAATATTTATGTTTTCTCCTTATATTAACATAATATCGAAATCACGTCAAAATATCAGATCTTTTTAAAAAGTGAATGAGCTTTATGTTTGTTCAAATCTTTATTTTCTGATGGTATAAAAAACAGTATATATTGTACATTACTATGGTGAGTTTTTTCCAAAATACAAAAAACGATATAGAATAGAAACTTCTTATGTATATTGAGCCATAATTTGAATTTAGGATATAACTTGGTATATCTGATAGCAGAAGCTTAAAATATTGTGCATGTATATATATTATATATGATGTAGTTAATCATAATCTGAAAAAGCAAAGGATAGTAATAATATGTCCACTTAACGGTAATTTGTAACACCTAAAAATAATCGCGATAGATATTGAGTTATATACATAAATTTTAAGGTATTTTGATGAAACTTGGTAGATATGTTGGCGCCTTTAGATGGTTGGGTAGAATTAGACCCACGCCAAAATGCTGTTAAACGAAAAACTATAAAATGTTAAAACTAGATAAATGCCAGAACTACTTAAGATATATTGTTAAACTGAAATTTTGGGTCAGAACATGATATATGGAGGCGCATCTGCAGTTTCAAACTTTTTAAAAAGTGGGCATGGCACATCCCCTATTTTAATGTACATGCCGGACAACTGCCAAATCTGAATCAGCATAACTTGCTGTGGAGAAGTCTTTCTAGTTCCTCCACATACAGAGCGAAAATAAGTATTGTATAATCGGATGAACACCATGCCTACGCTCATATAACGGTTTCGTTGAAAAGTACACAACACAAATTGCTATAATTTACTAAATAATATATACATTAATTTTCATAGATAATATAGTTTAGAAGGGCTTGATGGAGGTGGTATCAAAATTTAATCCTATATCTCATAGTCCCATATATCATATTTTTAATTTCATATCATTCATTCACTTTACAGTATATACTATAGATAAATCAAGCACCAATAAAGTTATCGGAATATAACTTTGCACATGTGGTGTCTTCTAGGTATGTCATCTCACGTATAAAGATTATCGTAATCGGACTATAACTATTCAAGTCTCCATATACAGAAGATGTGTACCACAGTACCTATGAATGATTTTTTACCGAAGCGCTCAATCTGTGGGGATTGGGAATGGGAAATACTGTAGTAATGGGATCAATACTTCCCCTAACCGCTGTATACTTAATATAAAGATTTTCGAACTTCCAGTATTCTTTATATATACGATCAATGTGTAAGATATTTTGACAAACCTAAGTAAACCTATGTCTATTATCGGATTCATTATAGTTTAATGCCAAAAATGTGTATTATTGACACGAACCAAAATGTAGTGATGAAAGTATGAAATGTTAGGTTGCACCCGACTTTGCTCGTTAAATATCTCTGTGAAAAAAACTAAAAATATTTTTAATTTTTTTTCAGCATACCAACCGTTTTTTTAATTACTCCAGCCATTTCTTGTTTGTATTTAATGCATTAGCATATAATTTAGCTCTCATTACGTAACACCTTCCGCTTTACTATTGGGACCTATCTATCTGCACGTACTTGCCACAGGGCGGAGATGGGCTATTGGTTAACAAAAACAACAATCGTTTAAACTGAATGCAATGAGCACGAATGCAAATGCAAATCAGTCATCACACCACGGGCTCTGGTCTCATATTCGACGAGCCATATTTGCGCGATTAGCGTTCAGCGCTTGTCGCTAGCGCGCGGCCAAAGCGATTTCTATCGCCTATATTCAATTGGAATGGGCACGTTCGTTGCCGCTGCCGCCGCTGGTGCTGGCGCTGCTACCAAAGCGCTGAATAGCAGATGTATACGGTGGAGGTAAAAACTAGACTTTTGAATGACAAAAGCAAATGTAACAACAACACCGGCATCGTTTTTATCGCAATCGATTATTTCTTGGTGCCATTTTGCGCTATGACAAATGCGCCACACAGCAAATCGAACGTAAAATCAAAACGCGTGCAAGTAGACTGGTGCACACAAGCGAACGCTCGACCAAACAAAAACACCAACAAGCAGCAGCAATAACAAATCAGATATCGGAGTGAAGCGCGCGACGTGAAAAACGTCATGAAAAATGAATTAGAAACGCGGCGACTTTTTAATGATGATTGTTTTTGATTGATAACATTTTACTTTGTATTTGAACGGCGGCACCACCCACTCCTTAACGCGCACCGGCCCCCCCTGTTTTCTTGCAGCCTTTTGGCTTTTAACTGCCAGCGGCGACAGCAGCAGCTCACCTTTGTCGTTGTTTATTTAGCTTATGTGTTACTTTGTACCGTGTATGTCTGTAAAATGCTTCGTTGTTGTTGTTGTTATTATTGTTTTCTATTTTCATTACAATTTGACCCAAAAAACAATCGCGCTTTAATCACACAGTGGCGGCGCTGCGCCGCTCCGATGCCAAACCATGATAACACTGATGGATTTTTTCCTTTGCTTGATAAGCATTGCCAGATGGTTGACTGACTTACTTGCGTATTGCGATGGCTTTACTTTTGTAGCTCTTTTTGTTGTTTTCCATTATAATAATTTGTATAATGTATATACATACATAGATACATTATATACATTTTAAATATACAAAGTGCGTTCCAAAGTAACAAAGTAAAGTCTAGTGACGCCATCTATATGTCTAGTGCGTTAGAGCCTGCTATCCTTTATTGACTTCCAGTAAAAATTTCATGACATTTCATCTATTGGAAGTGACGTTATTGCATTTTTAGTGTCAGTATGTTTTTGTTAATGGTGCGCAAATGAGCTTCGAACAAAGAACCAACATTAAATTTTGTTTTAAAATTGATACAACTTTTACCGAAACGTTTCAATTGATGAAACAAGTTTATGGCGATCCCGTAGCAGAGTGCACGAGTGGTTTCAACGTTTTCAAAGTGATCGTGAGCCTGAAGAAGTCAAGAGTGAAGACAACACTGATTTGTTTTTATGATTCCAAGGGTATTGTCCACAAAGAATTTGTTCCACCACCATAATGCGGTATTCTACCTTGGAGTTTTGAAGCGTTTGGTGCGCCGTATTCGACGTGTTCGACCCGAATATCGCGAAGATGGAAGTTGGCGTTTGCACGATAATGCGCCGTCTCATCGAGCGATGCTTGTGGCCGATTATTTGACCAAAAATCACATTTCAACAATCAACCACTCCCCGTATTCACCTGATATGACACCGTGCGACTTGTACCTTTTCGGAAAAATGCATTTGTCGATGAAAGGAAAGCGTTATGCAGACGTGAAGGCCATTCAAAAGGCTTGCACCGGCATACTGGCGGTCATACCGGGCAACGAGCTAAAACACTCGTTCGACATGCTTTTGGACCGTGCAAATTAAACGTTGAGAAAACGTGAAAATTTGCACAGTTATTCGTTAATTCCTGCAAAAGGTCCTAAAACCTTTTTCGCAAAATTGTCGTAAATTTCGCAATTAAATTCCACGAATGTTGGACGAAACATTACTAATGAAGCAAGTTTAGTAAAATCTAGCACGCTGTGTCCATTTTATCCTGTTTAAAAGATAGTTTCTATCTCAAGTATGTTAAACGTCAAAACACGACAAATAATGTATAACACAACAAAAACATGTGTTCGAAATTCATAAAAAAAAAATAAATAAAATAGTGGAATAAACAAGTAAATTATAATTTTGACTAAAATTTCCAAGAAAGAACCAATGTCTCGGAAGAGATTACCAGTGCGAGAGAATATTCGAAGAACAAGAGTTCCGCGTAAACAACTCATATAAAGCTATTACAGTTCCTTAATACGCGAATTATATGTTTATTTAGCGTTCGAAAATGTAATTGTTAATTACCAGAATAGTTAACAATGATTTTAAATTTTCAGAAAAACAATATGTCAACAGTAATTTAACTAAAATTACCGCGAAGAGTGTCACATTACTAACAGATGAAAAAATGCTATTTACAATCGGATTAGGCTATTTGTTGCCCGTCAAAATAGAGCTGCAAATAAATACGAAATACCCTAAACTGCTAGACAATTTCAGCACTATTGTACACTTAACAAGTAAGGAAGGGCTAAGTTCGGATGTAACCGAACATTTTATACTCTCGCAAAGTCAAATGGTATACTCGTTTGAGATTTCTTTGTGGATTGACAGATATTTTCGGTAGTAGGTCAACTATAGGCACTGGGGTCCACATATTTAGTACTTAGGGGCTTGAACAGTTTTGCTTCGATTTAGACAATTTTTGGCCACAAGGTGGCATACTTTAATCGCATTATTCACGCAAAGTTTTATTTCGATATAGGCATTGTTGCCTGATTTACATAGTGGAAAGTGAAAGAATCAGATGGAATTTAAAATGGTGTTATATTGGAAGTAGGCGTGGTTGTAGTCCGATTTCGCCCATTTTCGCACTATGACATAGAAATATGAAAAGAAGGTTATGCACCGAATTTGGTTGAAATCGGTTAAGCAGATCTCAAGATATGGGTTTTCACCTAAAAGTGGGCTGTGCCACACCCACTGTCTAATTTTGACCGCGGTTCCTATAAAGTCATCTCATACCATCCCAGAGATAAAATTTAATGTCTCTGGCGTGTTTAGTGCTTGATTTATCGCGCTTTTAGTAGTTTTTAACAGTACCGTTATATGGGGAGTGGGCGGAGTTGCCACCCGATTTCACCCATTTTCACACTCCAGGTAGAAGTTCTAAAACCATTTGCTTCCAGTGTTATTTTATTAGTGTTACAATATTTTGTTATTATTGCATTAGCGGTTTAGGAGATATGCACATTAAACCTATTAGGGGCGGGACCACGCCCACTTAAAAATAATTTTAATTGCAGATGCCCCTGCCTATTGTGATCCTGTATACCAAATAAGAGTCTTGTATCTTTTTGTGGAGCTTAGTTATGGCAATTTATTTGTTTTTGAATAATGGCGTGTCAGTTGTCCGATTACGCCCATCTGCAATACCAACCGTCTCATGGTATCAAGAAACATGTCTACCAAGTTTCATAAAGATATCTCAATTTTTACTCAAGTTAGAGCTTGCACGGATGGACGGACGGACAGTCACCCGGATTTCAACTCGTCTCTTCATCCTGATTATTTATATATACATAACCCTATATCTAACTCGATTAGTTTTAGGTGATACAAACAACCGTTAGGTGAACAAAACTATTATACTCTGTAGCAACAGCTTGCGAGAGTATAAAAAAATAATTAATTGGCAGTATTTTCCCGGACACACAAAATAACTACTTAAATCATAACTGACTATCGGGCTATATTGATAGCAAAAAATGCCGAAATTAATTTCGATAATAATATTTTTACTATATTCAAGCTGTTAAAAATAATTTAATTCTACCTTAACCTTAGTCTTCTAGTTTAAGTATATACATATGTATATACTTGTATGTAAGTTAAGTTTGGGGTGATTAGGGCTCATGAATCGTGTTTTAATTGGTTAAGTTTTGAGTACTATTTGCAGTATTTTATAGCGATGATTTTCCCTCAGAAAGTCGATTATGACGTGAAAAAATATTTCAGAAGGGGTTTTTGATTTTCTTTTGAGACATATAATTCGATTATTTCCCTTATGATTGAACCCCTCAATAACTAAGAAGAGGGTTCAAAATGAGATGTGCCAGGTACTTTTATAATCTGCTGTCTGTAATGTAGTGGCTATCTTCGATTCATCATTTCTCTGTATGCTATCTTTGCGCGCTGCTTTTTGGTCCGAAAAAATTCATATAAAAGCAACAACAAAGCCACTAAGCTCAATTCTTACAAGAAAGAATGCGGATACCTCATTAAAGTGGTATAACCGCTATATTCAATACTACCAAGTCTTTTCTTTCTTAAATTTTCAAACTTAAATTGATAGTTGTTTATAAAAGCTAGAGATGTGCTAAAACATTTTCTGACATCGGACATAAAATTTATCCACCGGAACTAAATGTATGTTATTGTGGGCTAAGACTTAGACTATATTTCTTCAATTAGATACAGACATGTGTTGAGGTTCTTGCCGGATTAGTTTTAATACAGGTCCAGTAGTACTTAAATGTGGTTCTTAAACTATCTCTGAGGCTTGTTCTGTCATCCTTGCAGTAGTTAATCAAAAACAGATGAGAAACAGATTTCTTGGCCGCAATTGACAATCACATTAATTTTAAAATGTTTAAATATTTTATACTTGTAGATAAGAGTATGTATCTTTCGGTTATATTAGAAACCTCAGTTTTAAGCTTTGTCAGGATGTAAAAAAAAACTTGTGTATTATTTGTGGGTTTAATTTGAGTACAGGTAAGTTGTGTCGGGAAAGACTCTCCATATTCGTGCAGTTATTTTATCTACGTCACCCTTATTTTTTTCTTGAAGCTGAATAAAAGTGATAGAGGAGTTTTCAATACTAACATAAATTATACTTATTACTGTTTGTTAATAACCATAATCAACTTTTTATGTTCTGTCCTAAAGGTAACCATAGATCTGCTCTCTTGTAAGCGAATGAAAAAACGATGCGAATTGCCTACAAAGTTATAGCATAATTGGGAGAATTGTTAAAAAATTTTGAAATTTCAATATTGTAAAGGTAATGTTACCAAACTTAGCAATCCACAGCTAGATTTTGTAATTTTCATCTTCTATAGACTTTCTTCGATGATAAGCTATATTAATGCGGTATGTTAGGCAACATTTATTTATTGAACAAATCGTGAAAATATATCCTCAATATTAAATTTGTCAGTTAAATTAAACCACAAAAAGCAGTGAAATATTTCTATACCCTGAAAAATGCCGTTGGAATAATATGGTGGCCTTAAAAATACACAGATATGCTTTAAAAGTGCTAGAGAAAAAAACTGAAACGATATTAAATCAAAACGATTTGTCGATAAAATCTACAAAACAAAATAAATGGAAATCAACAATTAATGCAATAATAACGTCAGTGACTGGACAGGGCGATAAATATACAAAAACAAAAAGTTTAAATACAGATTGAAAATGTAATAAAAAACGAGCTAAACAAAATAGCTGACCATCAACAATGGAATCGCGCAATAAAATCTTTTCGAAATTGTGACACATTTTTTCTCGTTCGCTTCGTTTATTGCTTTCGGTTTTTGCATTTGTTCATTTGGAGATTTTGATGTGTTGGCATCAATCGTCGACGCTATGATAATGAGCTCCACGGCCCCCACACTTACTCGCCTTCAATGGCACCCACTGTCAACTCAATTAGAATCGATATGAAACCGGGTAACCAGTTCTACTTGTACATACAAACATATATATGTACATACAAGTATATACAAACACATTGGCATACCTGAGCGATTTGATATGAAATTGTTATATAAAGAGATTTATCATCGTTTTGCATCGCCAACAAAACAAAAAAAACAATATAGCAATAAAAACAGGCGGATTTCATTAAGGCACCCTTACCGCCGTCTCTTCTTCAACCACGGAGCGGCACTTAGTGTGCGCTGTCGCACTGCTACCGCCGGTATCGCACGATATCCACGCCATCCAACTTATATCGCGAAATGCGATTTATTGAATTGGCTGTGTGCGCGTATCTACGAATCTTTAAAAGCTGAATGAATTTATCGCGAATTGAAATCTCATTTTAGTGCTTTATAAGCTTTTTATAGCCCTATAGATCGCCGCAGTCGGAGTCACTAAGCGAGCCAGAGTCAGCGTCAGAGTCAGAGTCAGAGTCATAGCCTGAGTAGGAACTAGTGACTATGGCAGCAGTAGCAACGCTAAAGGTTCTGTTAAAATTGCCGTTGGGCAATAAATACGGCGCAGATGAACGCAGAGACAATGGCACAGTGTTTAAAACCGACACAACTTATTAAATATGAAGTTAGTCATATTCTAAAGTTGTAATTAACCTCACAATTTACTTTACTCTGACTTTTTATGTATTAAAATATGAGTTCGATCCTTTTTCCGATAAAAAGTATTTTATCGGTCACCATTCGGCCGGAAATAGCCTAATTTTCGGAAAAGCTTCCCATAAATCCAATGACATTTTGGAATTAGCTTAATATTTCATAAGCCCCTCCAATTGACATTAACATCAAGCACCTAGCAGAAGTATAAGCGCTACATATGGAATACAATTCTGAAGAGTTGACCTAAGACAAAAAAACTACTTTGAAGTCTGGTAAAAATCTGCACAATATGTTATTTAGAATGTATTATTCAAGATAAAACACAATTTCGAGTCTAGAATAAGTTCGTCAAACTAAACTAAATTATCTCTATTAACTTAAATCGACCGAAGCTACTTTAACTGAAATAGTTTGTTGTTTCTCACAATAACAATAGCATTTACTAAAATTTTTTCGGCATTTTTGTCTTGAGATAGTTTTTGAAGGTCAGCAGTAAGATTTTCGGGAGTAGCGCTTTCTTAAAATATCGAGAGCTCACTTTTTACGCTATAGAGCTACCAAAAATCCTTACAAGACTCCCTTTCAAGCAGGGGAACTCCCACAGTCGATTCGCTGGAACCAAGTTTTTGCATAGTGCCACCGCTAACCATCACAAACGTTGATCTAGTAGCGTTTTCTTTTCTCACAAAAATTTTGCATTTATTCTGCCCTATGCCCTGGAAGATAATATTAATTTCCGGTGCAGAGAAATTGATATGAAATTAAGACCCCGAAACTACTTCATCGGTGCCTTTACTTCAAGATAAACCTTTGGCTACTGTAAGCTTTCTCTGATTTCCTATTCCTTTCTTTAGCCTCAAAAATTATTGATGATCACATGATTAATTAGGCGCAAAAACTGTTTTCTGGCTTCTATATCTATAATTACATATTTTCTTCTAAAACTAAAAATGGAAATCGTAGAAGAATTATAAATCTTTATCTACCTTAATACTCGTGAACATTTTTCCAGTTATACAGTGCAGTGTGATTGTAATTAAGTCGGTAACATTTGCTAGCCAAAAGGGGTTTTATTTATCAATCAATCTTTATTAATCACTCACTAAGATCAGAAGGTAAGAACAAATCGACTATGAGTACAAACAAAAAGTCAATTACGCTCCGGTAACGGCGGTGACGGCATAATCCACTAGTATCGTCAAAGTTGGTGCCTGTCGGAGAGAACTTTTCGGTATACGTGTGTAGATAATAAAACCAAATAGAGTGATATCGATTTAAAGGAGAGAGAAGAGGTGCCCATTTATACTATGACGAAGTTAGGATTTAAAATGTGGTTTTATACTTAAATACAAGTATAAAATATAGGAAAGAAAGAGATCAGGCAAGTTATGATTACCGAAAAGGTAACTACATTGACCATTTTAGTTAAAGTCGTTCGTGTATTGAATTGCTGATTCAGCTGAGAATTGTGGAACTCAATTTCGTGCCACCTCCGGACGTTTGCAGGTTTTCAAAAGAATACTTTTAAGCGCTCGGAAAAGACTTTCGGAGCAATATAAAGGTGCGAACTGGGATTAAAGTTAGGTGATGGGATGCAAGAATACGCTCATTTTTTGTACTTAATTAAGAAACTTCTCATCATAAAAGCATTGAGACACATACATACGTAAATTACTCAAATTGTAAGGCAATATTCTCCGTAGTTTGCTCATATGAAACAGATGGGTTTCCCTGAAGGGCTAGCGCTGGCGATAAAGCTAATAGTTGTGCTGCTTAAACTTTAAATTTAAGCGATAAAGCGCTGAAATTATGTTTATTTATCACTTCTAGCGCATCTGCTGTGGCAATACAACTAGCGAGCAATGTGCAGTTAACAACAGCAATAGTAAATGTGCAACTCCCTATCAGCCACTGCAGCTCCCTGCCTAGAAGCAATCACCGGTGCACCTATCAAACCAATCTCTGACTTTTAACACACACATGCGAGCTCGAAAAATAAATAAATGTACGTGAGTGTGGGTGTGTGTGCAATAAGGTGCAACGCCTGTTTATCTGCCACACTACCACTTTAGTTAGCAGCCGTTTTCGACAGACTTTCTGGCTGTTTGACTGGCAGTAAAAGTTTGGCGGCAGTTCCCAGCGCACCTTGCGCTCCTGCGTGAGTGCTTCTATGCACATGTGTATATAGTTTCGCTATCGCGATATTACATATGAGTTCGTATGCGTTGCAGCAACTTTTCGCTGCAGCAAACACAAGAAATGCAAATGCTGATTGAGATACGATGACGATTCCGTTGAATTTAGTATTTAGTTGCAAGTATTATTGGTAAGTGGTGTTTCTTTGTTACGGGTTGTAGTCACTTGTCTGTGTGGTACCAGTAGACGGCTGGTTTGCCACGCAGATATGCAACGGCTCTTATCAATTAGCAGTAATCGTCGAATTACGAATATTTTGTTTGTTTATATCGATGGCTGAATTCAAAATTTTTCGCAGCGAAAATGACATGACATGATCAGAGAGGGATATAGGGTTTAGAAATTGTATGCTCCTGAGCTAATAAACCGTTATTATGTTTAACTGTACTAACAGATCTGTCAAATAAATCAGATTTTTACTAGCTACAGAGTATTTTTCGGACCAGAAATGAAAGTCCAGTTATTTAAAAATGTTGACTAATGTTATTTTAGGCGATATTTCAAAACTCAGCTGAGTAAATGAGACTTTCGTTGAACCTGGTCGGCTAGGTTTTTAATCTTAATTCAATAGTTGATGTAATAGAATGAACACGGATTTCATACAAGTATATTTAAAATCAGTAAAAAATATCGCGGTCATTTTCATAATGTCTTCTTTCTTAAGGGGTTAAACAAGTCCAGACGCACAAAATGGCCTTAGCTTTAACAAATTCCTCTAGGAGTATCAACAAATTAATCCAATTACTTTCCTTTAGTCTTTATTAAACATGTATTTAAGCTCATAAGCAAATTTTTATACTTTTGCATCATGTTGCTACAGAGTATAATAGTTTTGTTCACCTAACGGTTGTTTGTAGAACTTTAAACTAATCGAGTTAAATATAGGCTTATATATATATAAATGATCGGGATGACGAGTTGAAATCCGAGTGACTGTCTGCGCGTTCGTCCGTTTGTGCAAGCTGTAACTTGAGTAAAAATTGAGATATCTGAATGAAACTTAGTACACATATTTCTTGGCTCCATAAGAAGGTTGGTATTGTAGATGGGCGTAATCGGATCAGTCGGCGGCGCCCCGTTCTAATATGTTTCAAGTATATAGTCCCTAAACCGCTAAAGCTATAATAACTAAATTCACACAAGACAAATATTTTAGCACCCCTACCGACAGTGTAAATGGGTGAAATTGGATGATAACCCCGCCTACTCCCCATATAAGGCGTTTTTTAAAAAGTACTTAACGTGAGAGAAATCTATAAAAAAAATGCGTCAGAGATATAAAATCTTACACCCGAGATGGTACAAAAGGGCTTTATTAGAAAAGCTTGCACCGCCCACATTTAGGTGAATAATCATACCTCGGGACCTGCTCTACTAATTTCAACCAAATTTTGGGCGAAATCGGACTACAACCATGCCTACTGCCCATAAAACACAATTGTAAATACCATCTGATTCTTCCACTTTCTAGTATATAATTCAAGCACCAATGCATATAACGAGATAAAACGTTGCACGAATAGTGCTCTTGTTCCATATAGGTAACTGAAAGATTTACGAACTTCCGACTGACTTTATACGGTATACATGGCAAATATGTGAGTTATCTTAATAAAGTTGAGTGATCGTGTTTTTCTAATAATAGAGCATATTTGTGCTTAAAATGTATACAACAATATCGGGCGAAAACTTGCCTTAGCCCCCAAAACTAATATCAGAATGTTGATGGTATGTGAGATATTTTAATGTCACTCAGCGAGCATATGTTAATAATATGTAGTAATGACAAAATCAGATCAATACTACACCCATATATCTAATAAAAGATTTTCTAACTTCCGGTTGGCCTTATACCGTATATATCGGTCAATATGTAAGATTAAGTGAACGTATAATATTGGATATAATTTAGTTTAATGCCGAAAATATATGAAATTATATGATACTACATAGCAATATACGTTATTCGAACAAACCTTGTTATGTTACTGGTTTAAGCATGAACATGACTGGAGTTGGTCTAGACCTTGACCTTAATCTCATATTCCGAAAATCATTAATTCCGATCTTCTGGTAGACGTTTTGCACATCAAATATTAAATTTAGTCTCTGCGGTTAATTTGATGTTAAGTATATCTCATTTGAGGATATAGTTATAAAACTTATTGAGTCTATGACCTATAATATAACTTAATAAAATACCAAATATGATCGTAATATACAAGTATTCACGATTTCGTCGAATAATGAATTTTGAATTCTTTCGCAACATTTTTTGATATGAAGGTTTTTCCCTCGCTTTGATCATTGCAAGTTGCAAGAGTATATAATTTTCAGTTTCACCTGAACATAGCCCTTCCTTACTTGTTAGATTAACATTTTGATACAAAATGGCAGCTACAAGTCAATTTTCGGAATCTCCACTTTGAAGAAGGCTTGACGGGTGGAACTAATTGAAGGAACTAGTGTTATCTAAAACAAAATAAAAACAAAAAAAAATGTTAACTTCGGTTGCACCGAAGCTATAATAACCTTCACAAATACAAAGGTTCCTTACAAGAACTTGATTCCGATTTAATTTCGTGAATATACTTCGTCAAATAAAAGAGTTCTCCATACAAGCACTTGATTCCGATCGTTCAGTTTGTATGGCAACTGTATGCTATAGTAATCTGATCTGAACAATTTCTTCGGATACTACGTTGTTGATGTAGAAAATAACTCAAGCCAAATTTCGTGAAGATATTAGGTCAAATGAAACAGTTTTCCATACAAGCACTTCATTCCGATTTTTCAGTTTGGATGGCAGCTATAGTGGTCCGATATCGGCCATTCTGACAAATGAGCAGCTTCTTTATGAGAAAGGACAGATTTCAAACTGATAAGTTACTGCGGGACTAGTGCGCGTATATACAGACGGACGGACATGGCTAAATCAACTCGGCTCATCATGCTGATCATTTATATATATAATATATTTTATAGGGTCTCCGACGTTTCCTTCTGGGTTATACAAACTTCGTGGCAAACTTAATATACCCTGTTCAAGTTATAATGAGATCTAAATCTACATAAGATTTGTTAGAGCGTAGTTTTAAATTTCTGGGATTACATAATTTTTTAAAAATTGTGATGGAATTGAAAAAAATCTAAATTTTTATCGAAAAAATACCCAAAATTCATGAAAACTTATTATGCTAACATTATTACCAAAACCTTTAACGCAAAAGAGAAAAAAAAGTATTTGTAGCATGGATTATCTGAAATAAATAAACTTTTTGGCCATATGGGACTGTATTCGCAATATTAATAAACCGTTTTCGTAAAGTCCCCAATGGTCGGTAATTTGACATACTGGAATGGATTTTATTAGAATTTTTTTTAGATCAGTGGCTACCGATATCGTCTGATATAAAAAACAATATTTTGTTATAATTTTAAATTGTCACTAAATTCCGAAAGTTACCTAGTACAGTCGGAGCAATGTTTGTTAGTAAATTGTTGGATAAGTGGAAAATGAGTTACAGGATCATGGCATTGTTTAAATAACGAAATAAGGAATGGTTAGATATAGATCTTATTTTCTCTGAAGCAGCCATTGATCAACGTAAACGCAAACTTCTTCAAAGCGTGCAACTAAGACTCAACCAAAACAAAATACATCTGTCGTTGATAAAACCCCACACGAAGAGTTAATGGTAGCAGCGCGCGAAAGTCTTTATAAGGCTGGAATAAGGAATGTTTCGAAAGTTGTTTCAATGTTGAGCTCAGCATCTGCAATAGCTTCAAAAATGATTAAAAGTTTAGATTATGTCCCAAAAACCCCTATCCCCTACACACGTGATGAAGTTTTGGCTCTCTTTTTAGATGAAAGCTACAGAAATTGATGCAATATGGTGCCAAAGAAAGAATCTGCAATTATTATCCGAGCTGCGATATTTTAGTTAAAATTAAAAGAGTGTATTATCCCAATGGCATACGTGTAACGAAGTAAATTTGCAATGTCATGTTGACCACACTGTTGCACGTTCATATAATATCATAAAGGGCTTTTCACTACAAAAAGTCGTATTTATTTATTTAAAGAGGGGTGTGATGGTAACAGTGGCCACTACACTTACCGGTAATGCTTTGGTGTTCCTGAATGAAACGGGATGAGTTGACGAGCATTTAATTGCGGTTTGCATATAAAAAATGGCCTTCTTTCCACAATACTGTAGAAAAATAGTTGGCCTTCTTCAACTTGGTTCTATAAATCAATAAAAGTATTTAAAGACATAGCGGAGTCATCATCACTGGCTTGCGGAATTTGTGAGACGACTGCCAGATTCATTAACAATCTGTATTTGGTTCGGCTGTGGTAACAAAAGGAACATTTGCACAAATATGGATTATCAGCAAACCATGCTTGGAGACGGTGCTTCGAGTGCATAATTCATATCGTCTACAGACTACCAATAAAAAATTCAACTTGAACCGAGAAAATAGTTGGGCATCTTCGTGGGCATTTCAATGACGGCATGCTTTTTAAGGTATGCCAAGTAGGAGAATTCGCCTTGATTCTACACTGTTGGAATCTGAGATTAACCACTGTTCTTCGAACTCAAACACTTTTTCGGGAGGGAGGTCAGCATTAGAAATGCCCTTTCCAGCTTATAGTGTATCCTTCCATCAATAGCTCAAGGTCAGCGAAAACGAAACGAAAAATATGTGTTTTTCCTCTTCTGACGTCAAATCCCAAAGCTTATGCGTATTCGCATTTCATATACTATGTACATAAATAAGTTGCAAAAAGTTCCGAAGCCTCAAATAAGCGTGTACACCTTTTTATGCGATTAATCATATTGAGTTAGTAACATTAATACATGTTTGCTGAGATACTAAACCGTAGACAGCCAATCCCGCACTTGGTCAACTTCGCTAACCACAACTCCTTCCACCACCAAACGAACAAAAAGCTGATTGACCGGCTTGTTTATTCGTTAGGCTGATTGTCTGACTGGCTGCTTAAGTTTATGATAATGAGTATAAAACTCGAATTCGAAAAGCAAATTTGTCAATTTTATCATCATTTATCAAATGTAACAGCCGAGATGACGTTGCCAGTGCTGGCGTCGGCGCCAAAGTCGCTGGTCAAATGAATGACGACGTGATATGAGCGCCATTGAAGACGGCGGCAATGAACAAAATTGCACCTCGATACCGTTAGAAATATATGTACATAAACACATATGTAATATATGTACAATACATTAAAGCGGGCTGATTTACAGGCAGCCAAAAAAAAAAGGAAAAATCGCGTATACGAGAAATGTTCTAAGGATCATTCTGAACATTTTTGCCTAAGAGAATATGGGTCTAAAACCGGTTTCGAGGCAGCGATTTTTTAAATGAACTTTGTTTATCGGGATTATAAAAATTTCTTCGTCAGTTTTTGAGATATCCGAATGAAATTTATTACATAGGTTGTGGGATTCTATTGATAATTTGTCGGAATCGGCCAGATCGGACAACTATAACACATGTCTCCCATACAACCGATGATTCAGTTGCTTTACTTTCCGGCTGCCTGCTTTTAACTGAAATGCTAAGAGTTTGTAATTTTGCAGAACTGTTCTCTAATACATACTTAATGAAAATAAATAAGATCGGACAACTATATCACATATCTTTCATACAACCAAATATTCAGATTATATTCTGGAATATTTCCTTTAATTATAAAACTCAGAGCATGCAATTTTGCAGAATAGTCCTCTAATATATACCTAACATTGACAGTGAAAAAAAAGAAAAAAATCGGACAACTGTGTATAACATACATATGTAAATGTAACTCCTATACAAAAAAGCATAAAATAAGTTTTAAGTGTATTTTCAGAAACATTTTTAAATGAGATATATGTACATACATATGTACGATATAGTTGTTCGATTTTGTTTCATTTCTCCATCATTGTTAAGTATATGTTAGAGAACAGTAAAATAAATTAAAAATCGGTTGTATGAGAGATATGTGATATAGTTGTCCGATCTGGTCGATTCCGACAAATGATCAGTAGAATCTCAAAATGCACCTATGTATTAAATTTTATTCGCAGATCTCAAAAACTGACGAAGAAATTTTTATAATCCCGAAAAACAAACTTAACTTTAAAAATCGTGGGTCGAAACCGGTTTTAGACCCATATTCTCTTAGGCAAAAATGTTCAGAATGGTCCGTAAAATACTTCCGGCATATGTGTTTTTTTAGAAAAAAATTGACCCGCTCTAATGTACATATGTAAGTATTTTAAGTATACTATATCTAGTATAGGTTAGAGACATTGGATGGTGAGGCATAATCGAAAATCAAGAAAAATATGAAATTAGCTTGCTTGATAAATAGCGGATTACAACAGCAATCGTCAGTCAGCAATGTGACTGACTGTAGACAAACTTGAAGAAAAAGATAAAAATAAATACAAGAAAGAAAATATGTAAATAAAACGAAAATTAAAGGTGTAAAAAATTACACTGATAGTATGAAAATACATATGTACATATGTATATTTTTATCAAGAATACATTAAATACAGGCACATATCGAATATGAAATCGGCGCCAAATATGTTTCGTAATGTATTCTCTGTAACTTAATAAAATTACATGCATACTTATGTACATAATTAATTACCTCAAAAGATTGATAATAAAACGGTTAAAAAATATAATTTTATTTGCATTGAAAATAACACTTGTTAAGCAGAAGAAGTTCTGATCGGTTTTAGATAGGCCACATAAGGGTAAACTGCACCTTTCAATACAATGTTATTGCTTCAAGATAACCATTCTATACGTATCAAATTTATCGCGTTGAAGGTCATGTGGGTTCAAAATAGCTCAATGTAAAAGTAGGTCTTAAATAGAGACGGTATTAGAAAATATAAAAGTTAAAAATTAGCTATTACCGATTGGTGGATGGGATATTTTGACATTTTTGTCAAGAGACGACTGATGCCAAAAACTTTTTACATAAATTTTGATTTGGACTTTTCAGACAAACCTTTCGGTTCCGATTACTAGTGTATGTTAATAAGATAGATAGTTTCCCCTCATGTAGAAAAACGACTTTAGCCTAACTTCGATCCAAGCATCCGATATATCTAAGAACAAGCAGTAATATTGTATATTGATAATTTTATTTCGAGGTAGTTAATGAAAATAGTGTCAAGTGAAGACCAAAAAATATTGCTTTTCGAACGCTTTGAATGACTTTTAGCGTGTAACAAACGTTTCGGGGACCATCGCACCATTTACGTATGTAATGACGTATTCATGTTTTATGCGTTGTTACAAATTGGTGCAGAAACTCGTCATTTTTGTATTTGATCAGTGTCAGATGATCCTTCTCCGTCAGGCTTTTTCTATGCACTATCCAAATTTTATGGAACCCCCAAGAAACTGTTTGAAGCTTTGTGTGATATAAACGGCTCCAAGAGGTCTTATTCAATGTTAAATAAGTTCTAATCGATCATATAATATAACTCAGTATGTAAATCTTATTCAATAGTGCCTGGGGTCTTCTAGTTTTATTTATTTTTGTTTCGGTCGTCCTCATAATATATTTTAAGTATTACTTCTCATTACATTTTAGTATTGTAAGATTACTGAATTTCTATCTAAAATAATAATTATCTATTAAGTTTATAAAACTTGCCGCTCACGTGCTTAAAACTTTCTCACGTACTCTCTATTAAAAAAGACACTATTTTTAGAATTTTGACAACACTGTTGGCATAATTAATTATTATTTTTCTTTCATTTCTATATTCGTTTCTTGGCCGCATAGACCAAAAACCAGCCGTAAACATAAACATCATTAAGTAAAATTGTTAAAGATTTGTTTATTTTCATACAACTGCCCACAAGTGGCTACAACTCTATTTCTCAATCGAGTGGAGGCGAGTGGCGAGCACGGCGGTGCGCTTTGATATGCGCTTGACGTCTGCGTTCGAATATGTATCTCCACGATAGGGCACGAGTGTGTCATTGATAAGCACCAAACCGACAAAGGGCGATCGAAGACACTCGAAAAGAACATTTATATTCACTTCGGCGACGGAATAAATGCCTTATTTACTAAATCACATTGAGTGTCACGAATTAATATCATTTAGATTTGTTTTCCAAAGTTTATAGTAGTATCGAGACAATGCCAGATAAGACTTCAGGCAGTCACTAAAACAATTATTTACCAAACAATACAAATTTGATTTGTATATAAAAGAAGTGCTTGTGTGTATTTACGAGAGTAGTTCGATAAGTACTTAGCCTCACCACCCGATGGCGCTACTGTCTCCAGATAAATTCACTACCGTGTAGTACATAAAAAAGGACTCGAAAATTGAATCCGCATCGGATGTTAAAATTGCTTCACTGAGTTAAAACATGATATGCTAGACGGTTTTTAATAAACTGAGCTGTATGGATCTACTGGTACAACCCGAAGGCCAAGTAATAATCGAAATAGTGGACTTTACCGACGGGACTGCTCCCAAAAGGGCAGAGACTGTCCTATCGGCCTGCAAGATGATGGCCACCTTTTTCTGGGCTTTACTGTATGTTACTTATAATGTAGGATGTAGGTCTTACATCGACTATGTGAAGAAGAACTCTACTATGCCGAATCGCAGGAAAAACTGAACCCATTTGGCGTAGAAGAAGTGTACTTCCACCATAACATCGCCCCTCTGACGTCATTACGGCGTAAACATGTCTAGATTGGTCAAATAAAACTATGAAATGCTGCCCCGTCTAAAAGTTTTGGCACGTCCGACTTCTGTTTTTCCCGAAATTTGAGTCGAATGAAGAGGTTGTCGCTTACATTGAATCCTACATGGTAGACCTTCAAAACACGTACTTTTCAAAAGGGTGAAAGAAATTAGAGATTCGCTGGGTAGTGTATCGAGCTTAAAAGAGTCAATGTTGAGTAGCAAATCGTTAGTTTTTACCAAAGCTTTCGGTTTTTAGGCTAAGTACTTATCCAAAATCCCCCGTAGGCACAAGTGACCACCCTAAGTTGAGCGAACGGAACTAGAAGTTGCGTCAAAATAAAATTCTCTAGCACTCAAAAATTATAATGCGAATTCAGCTAATTTTCAAGCTATAAAGTGTCATATAAAAGCAAAGTTTGGATAAGGGAGCAAGGCAAGGGGGTAACAGAGATAAGTTTGAATTGATAGGGCCACTAAAATACTTACTGTTCAAAAAGAAAACAAATCGGCAGAAAATAGCACAAACGCAATGGCGGTCAATGATAAAAATATGAAATTTTAATATTTTTATCGCGAGCTAAGGATCGCATTTAACTGTTTAACTGCTTCATCGCTTATCGGGGATAAGGCAAATGTACGCAACTGCAGCAATAATAAGAGCAATAGTGGATGTAAAGCAGCAATGAGTGAAAGTGAGAGTATAAACGATTACTGAAAATACGATACAGAGTTTGTAATAGGGCGAAAGGGAGGGTTATGACCAACAATGACATACACAAAAGTGCCGTTAGAACAACAACAAATAGTAAGTCGAATCCGCAATGACAACTAAACGACAACATAAATGAAAGCAGCCAGGAAATAGGAAGGGCGGAAAAGTTTACGGGATTGTATGTATGTACATATACATATGTGTGTACATACAATGGTGGCCTTTTTATTAGAAACGATATGCAAAGAAAACAAAAAAAAATGTTATATCCTGAGGAGGGTATATTAAGTTTGCCACGATGTTTGTAACATCCCAAAAAAAAGGGTCAGAGACCTTACAAAATATATACATAAATGATCAGCATGACGAGCCGAGTAGACTTAGCCATCTGAGTCTGTCTGAATACACGCAAACTAGTCCCTCAGATTTTGAGATGTCGATCTGAAATTTTGCACACGTCCTTTTCTCTCTAAGAAGCTCTCATTTGTCGGAATAGCTGATATAGGCCTACTATGGCATATACCTGACATACAAACTGAGCGATTAAAACTAAGCTCTTGTATCAAAAACTTTTCATTTGACGAGATATATACATATGTATGTATTTTCACGAAATTTGGCATGGATTACTTGCCAACGACACGTTATCTTGATATTGTTCACCGCGGATCACTATAGCATATAGCAGCTATACAAACTGGCCGATCAAAATCAAGTTATTGTAAGGATTCTTTTATATTTGCGAAGGGTATTATAGCTTAGGTGCAACTGAACTCAACGTTTTTCTTGTTTTATATAATTTTTGTATTAATCTATATCATATACTTGTATATATAATATAAGTAGCGAACTCGTTTCTAATTATAAGACCACCACTGTATATGTAATACCAGAAAAAAAGCGAATAAGCCGAAGATGCAACACATATAATAAGGACATTAGTGGTTTGTAAGGAAATTAACTTAACCCCAGGCATGAGAAGGTCAGTATGAAAACAAAAAGTTACACACACACACACACATGTGCTTGTATAGAACACACACATTCATGCTAAACACTTGCATTCCACATGTGCTACGTCATACCGTTAAAGATTTCACACTTGCAACCCGCTCCGTTGTTTTGTTCTACACCCACACATTCCCATTTTGTTATTCCATGTACACGCATGTTGCAAGCACTTTGGTTTTGTTAGAATTTGTGTGTGCCATCGAACAGGCGAGCAGAAAACGGAATTGGTGAATTGACGGTGTCACACCGCAACACCACCATTTCACCATGCAATTGCGTTGGTGTGTGTGGAAGCATGTGCGAAGCGTGTGAAATGTAAAAGCTATATTTATTTTTTTGTATCCTTTGGAGTGCGAACGCAATCACGCTTGCTTTTGTATGTGGGTGTGTGTCGTTCTCATTTATGAAAAGAACAATAAGGCAAGGACATAGAGATATTTACCGTTTTTTACACAAAAGTAGAAAAGAAAGCAAGAGAGTATGAGCCAGAATGCAAGAAGAAGAAGGTATTTATTCTTAACTGAGAGAACTTTACTTACCTTAGAAAAGAAGAAAAGATGCAAAAAACAACCCATTGTTGGACTAACGGTGACGTTTGAGATGTGAATTAGATGCTAAATTTAACTTAACCAATATCTTTAAGTCAAAAGGATAGAAATTACAGAAATATCCTACTATTTTGCTTTTAACTGGGGCCGATTAGCGTGATACTAGTAATTCAAGTGCCAATCAGTCGATTAAATATTTTAAAACATTCAAATCAAAAATTATATAAAAGAAAAGCCACACCGATTAACCCAAACCTTTCACATTTCCGATTCTTTACTTTAAGATTCTTAGTGGACATTTTTTCGAGGTAGTGCAAAAGTTGTAAGGGACCTACGACAAGGTTATTTCGCGGTCATGTTAATAGTAAGAATGTGCCGGTGGAAGTGGAAAGTTTGGAGAACCAAATAAGCTTAATAAAAGCTATATATGTATATCCTTCAAGAAGATCGAATAAGTGTCAATAATCTTAAGCCTTACTAACTGATAAAAATCTCTCAAAATTCAATGAAAACTCCTTGATTGTTTCTTGTGTGGAAAAGCTCCACCGTTATACTTTAGACACCGGTTTCCTAGGATTTATATAAGTATGTTAGCTCCTTTCGATTTTACATACAACCGTAATGTTTGTTGCACACAACTTAATTTCAATACCGAATAATTATCCTTTTTCCACTAGAACCACAATACGTATTTAGATTAACTTAAAGTACATATATGTTATATGGTGAAGTATTCCTATTTATGGAATAAAACAAATGTTTGTTCAATTATCAGTCAATCGGGAGGAAGAATTAGATTTCACCGATAAAAATTCAGTGATCACGCTCCAAAGGCGATTTTATTAAGTAACGGTGGTAATACAATTTTTATTCCAAGGCGGAGCTAGTCGAGTTGATGGAAGTTCAGTAATGAAATTAACCATATAGCAATGGGCGTAAACTAAAAACCGCAAATTTACAGTTTTTCCCTCTTAGTTTTTATTGTATTATTATAACCTATAACTTCTAACTAGTTAAAAAGAAATTTACTTATCAGTTAACCACTAACCAACACAGAACCAAGTATTGTAATATACCCCACTTCAACTACCCTACCTCATATGACAGCCTAGCATAGCCCTTAATCAGCATTTGCACAAGTGTCCTCCTCTACAAGTGATTAGCATTAATTTTGTTTACGTTTGCAGTTGATAAATCATCCTTAGGGTCGAGTAAATATGCAGGAATTTGTGCGCAGTGAAGTAAGTGTGTTAGTTTTCAGTGGAACGCTTCCACCCTGTTGGTAGGTTGGTGAGTCGGCCTCTGAGGCAACTGTTGCTGATATGACAAACTAAGAGCATTCGAGTAGATTCTTTCCCTTCCTATATTCACTATCATCAAGATTTATAACTTCAAATTTATCTAGATTTAAAGGAGCTAAGTATTAGCTTAATACTAACAAAATCTTAAAATTTATTTATTATCTCCATGGGCAAGATAACTGAGTAAATGTATAAGATGGACTAATAAGGAAGTTCGAATTTTACACTCTTTCGTAATTTAAATAACATTTTTAGGAATCTGCAAAACTTTTTAGCAAAGCTTTTGTGTTTAAAGAATGATAATTCACTAACCGATATCTAGTATAAAATTTAAAAGAATGACGCAAATATTTATGTCTTGTACAGAGGGGCTACGGGATGGTATGAACCTATTTTATATATGGTATATCCGACACTAAACTACGCTGTTACTGGGATATCAGCCCATATAAAGTTATACACGATTGAAAGGAACAATATTCTTATATTCGTTACACTCGTATGGAGGTTATATGAGTTATAGTATAATTTTAGTGATTTTCAGACGAGAGTTGCTTAACCTTAATAGCACTTTTACTAAGTTTTATTTCCATAGTTTTATTGTTGCTTAATTATTCTGTTGTAAAATAGAATTATATGATAAAATTCAAAATGACTTTCATAGAAAATAGACGTCGTTTCATTCTGATTCCTTCCATTTTTACAAACTATCTTAAGATATCACCAAAATGTTTGAAAGTACAAATGTCCTTATTTACGGATATCCACTATACCGTATGCAAGCTTTGTGTATGAATTGGTGACAGAGTTTTAATAATATTATGTGGGCGTAGCAATAGTTAGATTCCACTTATCTGAGATGACAACCAGTTCATAGTGTTTATATTTTATTAACAATTCATTCAATTGGTCGAATTGACGTAAGAATAATAGAGAGTCTTAATGGATTTTTCATACAATTTTTTCAAAATTGCTTGAGTGATTACTCGGAGACAAATCATCTAATCACTATCCTTTTCGAGTTTTTCTGCAAGTTCTATATCCTCGTATAGTTCTTCATACAATGACCTACCAGGTTTTACATTGTGGCGACCAAAATTTTGAGTAAAATAAACTTTTTCATCAATCAAGTGCTTGTATGGAAAACATTTTCATTTGACGAGATATCTTCAAGAAATTTGGCACGGATTATTTTCTAAGGCAACGCAAAAATATCTGAAAAGAAATTCCAGAGCGAACTACTATAGCATAGGTATATCTGTATGCAATGTCCGATTAAACTCAAGCTCCTGTATGGAATTCATTGTATTTGTTTCTTGTTTCTTTTTTCATAGTGCCACTGAAGAAGGTTGAAACTGTTTCGGTTTAACTGAATCATCTCCCTTATTAATAGTATCTAAATAATTTAATAGTTCTTTTGGAGATTCTACAAACATAAAATATGGTTTCGTGGCATATATCTTAGATTTGTTAATAACTGGAGTCTCTTTGTCCAAGAAGGTAAAATTTTTGTGATATAAATATGTATAATTACCAATAAAAGCATTTTCTAACGCTTGACCGTGTTAATTTTCATCTTTGTCGTTTCTCCTTTTATGTTCCCCGTGAAACTGACGGTCATAGCAGTTTTCGAACAACTGATGAAAACGATGGGCTGCTTTGATATGGCAGAAACCTAATCAAAATTTTGAAATGCCTGCTTATTGGTGACTACTAGTTCTTGACCAAAACCTAAGTTCGAGCCCAAGTTCCAAATGTATTCTCAATCTCGGCTTTTTCAATATTATTATGAAAACCAATTTAATATCTTAAACTTATTTTTTTTCTAACTGCTGTCAATAATTTCTCAGCTAAATTAGTCTATTGTAAAATTCAGCTATTGGAAATTGTGCATCAAATTTAACAAACACATTGAAATATCCAAGTTATATATGTGTGTATGTATGTGTGTAAACGAAATTTCAATAAAATATGTATGTGAATCCATGCAACCGCATCGAATAACTATTTCGATAATAATCAGCAGAAAGCAAAAATTGAGTTATACCAATAATGCATGGAGATGCCACATGCAACGTGATGCAAATGGGCCAAAATCTTGCCACCAGCAGCGACGGAATCTGAGGGTGTTCGGGGATGCACAAACTGTTATCTACGCAATAAATGTATAAACTGGGAGCAAACAAAATAGCAACAACAACAACAGTGGAAACAGCAGCAACAACAGCTGTAACAAAGCCATAGAACTACAAACATTAAAATTATGACTTTTATCGGTGAGCCAATTTTACTACCGAAAATTTTATGAAACGTGAAACTTAAGATATCGACTACAGCCCGAAGGATTAAGGGCAAAAAAAGGAGTAAATATGATGCATTCAGCAAAATAAGGATAAGCGTGCATGCAAAAATCTGCTCATAAGCAAACACAGCGGCAAGGATGCGCTGTGGCAAGCAGTCACGCGGCGAGTAGGTGTGCCTGCCATGAGGGTGTAGGCGGGTGGGTGTTAGGGGGCCAGGAGGCGAATTAATGTGTAAATAAATGATAGCATTTCGTGTCCTTGCATGAAGACTTGCATGTTTGCTCAGCCACTGTGCCACATGTGCGCGTATGTGTGTGTTCTGCTAATGTGCAAGTGAATGCACGTTGGCGGCACACAAACGCACACATACTTATTTATAAATGCATGCAAACTCGATTTCATAAAGGACCTGCTGGCATCAGCGACACACACACACAATCAAGCGACTCGAGAAAAAGATACATTTTAATGTGAATCTTGATTGCGAGCAGCATGAGACAAAATTACTTACTTCTTCCAGCAACATGCAAAGAAATGTAGGAAACAAAATTTGAGCGAACGCATGCGATAAGTGAACACATGCACAGAGCGGCGGTAGTGGAGCGGAGTTGCAAGAAAGCCAAGTGGAAAGTAATATTGCAGCCATGACTTGAATATTGCCGCACACACTTATACATACGTTGTTGGTGTCGCAATAAAGACGTCTTAACCGCATGTCACTCAACGGCAACAACAACAAAAACGCCAACTGGTGGCATGCTTTTTGCACATGTGGCATGGCGCAACGCCCACACCGACTACCGCGTATTGAAACTTTCGCAAATTTCCATTTATGTGTACGCGTGTGTATGTGGTTGCTGCGTGTATTTGTGCATTCGTGCCGTTGCACGTGCAGATTGCCTGCAGATTTCCTACATCTCCGGCCGCAGAAGAAAGACATACTTATGAAACTACAAAATGCTTGCAAGTAGCTGATAATTTCCATCATGTTACTCATTTTTGCACTTGCACATGACTGCAAATGCGCACACGCACGCACACTCTTACATTCAAGCACACACACATATATGTATATGCGTATGTCATATGATGGAGCACATGGTCTTGCAGATAGTTATTTATGGGTATATTTATTCGCACTTCTACGTGATTTTAATTCGCATATTTATATTCGCTTGCTTGCTGGTGTGTGTGCGCGTGTGGAATGAAGAAGAAGAAGAAGTAGCAGTCGAACGTCTTACATTGCAAGAATTTTACTGAACCATATATATATATATAGTATGTACCATATAACTATGTATATATTATATGTATTCCCTCAAATGAGTAATGAAATATGAACCCATTTTATTTCTTAGAGGCGCGTGCGTTAATCACGTTCAAGTCGTTTCAAATTTTAAGTTTCCGATTAATCATAATAACTGCTACAAAATATAAAGAAGTATCAAATAACGAAACATTTACATTAAAATTCGTAAAAACATTCAACTTAAAAATGCTTCATATAGGGGAGAAAAAACTTTGTCCTCTCATTTTATTGGTGTATAGCTTTTCTGTCAATCTACTTTTTACTTGAGATTCAATCTCTGGAAAAAATTGGTTTTGCTCACCTAGCGGTTGTTTGTATCACCTAAAACTAATCGAGATAGTTATGAAGTTATGTATGTATAAATGTTGAGTGCTTGTCTGTCTGTCCGTGCAAGCGATAACTTGAGCAAAAACAAGGAAATTAAGATACAAAACTGTCGTTTGATACAGGGGATCTCAGTAGTGAGGGATATAAGTGGGTTAAAATTTGTTTAAAATAATGCGATAACTCACCACACCTGAATAAAAGAACCACAATCATTAAAAGTTCCAGCCAGGATGGTAAGGAAGGGCCTTATAAGAGCCGGTGTAAAAATTGGACAATGGGCGTGGCACAAAAATAGTCGAAATCGGACTATAACTTTTCAGTGACCCAGACACCAAATATGTAGACCCTATTGCATATGGCTGATTTTTAAACGAACACATCAGCCAGTCTATGAGGTTTAGTACTGAAAGTCGGGGATAATACTTTGGTGATAACAGCATGCCCTTGTGTCAAAATGGGTAAAATCGGGACAATACCTCCTTTAGCCCCCAAATACCTAATATAAATATTTTCGAACTTCCGGTTGACTTTATACCGCATCTATCGGGCAATATGTGAAAAATCGTTATAAAATTCCGAAAGCATATTTTTATAATAATAGTGCATCATCTTCTTCTGTGATTGTAAATAATGGATGCAATACTTCCTACTTTTGATTGAAATACATACTTTCCGTATACCACTTTACCTTGCGAGAGTATAAAATGTGTGTTACACCCGAACTGGTACCTTCCTTACTTGTTTAATGATAAATGATCGGTCCAGTTACTACGTTTATGGAACCTAAAATTTTTGAAAAGTATTGTTATTTATGAGGATGGCTATGTTGAATCATAATTGTTAGAAACAATGAAACTGTTCGAATCGAATGTCTACGGAATTACATGCATAAGTGTAGAAATTACCACAACAATAAACCAAAGGTACTTTTTCGATATATTCACAATTTTATATGTTGTAAAATCTTACTTAAATTCGGGACAAGGCCTGTTGATGTATCGAAAATGTTCCAATTGTCTTATATATATACGTATCTATGTATATATTTATGGATTTTATAGTTCTTACCTGAAAATTAAAAAAAAAATTTGTTATATAAAGTTTAATTTATTTGGAACTTGTGCATATATGTATATATATATAGTCGTGGTTATATAAATATTTAGTATAACAGTCACATGCGCAGAAAATATAAAAGTCTTTCATTTATGAACTCACCTAACCTCTATATGGATGTGCAAAGCAATTAGAGATATTTATCACATAATTGTGCCATAAATTGCATCGAAATTGAAATTCTAAAATGCAATCAAAAAGCGATCGCGGCCCAACTATGCAACCATATGTGAATATATATGTTTATGCATGTATGTAAGTGTAGAAGGTGTAATTCTTTACATATAGATATATATTTATATTTATTAATATTACGCTCGTTAGGGTGGGTAGTCGTTGGTTGCAAACATATCCCTTTAGTATTTCACGACAAATTGCGAAATTGCGTGAACTCGGAAAATAGTCACGCCCATTATTCTATCAAGAGAGCGATAACCCTCTTGCTTCAGAGGCACTAGATTTAACTGTAAGACTAGAAAAATTGGACAGTTGGCATTGCATCACCCACTTTTAAGTGAAATCAGATACTTCGGCAGCTTCTCGGCCAATTCGAACCAAATTAGGTGCATAACATTCTAATGTTACAATTTTAAAGCTGCGATATTGCTCTTCAACCACGCCCACTTTTTAAAAATAACTTTTAAATTTTTACAAAGACGCTAGCTACCAAATATATATAATCAAACCCCGGCTCCAACACTATTCAACTCAAAATAGCAACACCTTAATAACAAATTTACATAAACACAGAAAAATGTCGAGATGGTGAGATATGAGGTGGGTTAGTGGTTTAGAAGTTTGTTTTGTTTCAACGCAAATCACTACCGGTTGTGTAAATTAATTTTTTGGTAATGAAAGAGCAGTTGCCCGAACAATGCTGAATGACTATGCGCCAGCGACAGCGACTGTGGCAAGCATACGTCAGGCGGATCACCTTTTTCCCATTGCGTACCACCAGTAGAGCAGCGGCCAGTCTCCGCTATTAAATTCACTGATGTGTAAACACTGAAACTGCGATAATATTTTGTATTGGCAATTGAAAATTTCATTGTCCATTTTGAAATGTGGAAATATGAAAAAGAACAATCGCGAACGCAATAAACAACCACACCAACCAAGTATTGGAGAAAGTAAGGAATGATTACGTTCGAGTGCAATCGCACTTTTCACATAAGCATGTGGCCTCTAGTTTCTTCTTTTTTCATGTCAAATGATAAATTTAATGTAAAAAGTAATATACTTACTTTAGGGGTTCTTCTACTATCAGAAAACTGGCATATACTATACTCTAGGGTCCTAAAAACATTATTCAGTTAGCATAATTGTGATAAAAAATATTACTATTGTATAATTTAGAAACATGCCTACTTAACAAGTTCTCATTAGACAAAAAGCAAGTGTTAATAGAAGCCCCGTCACCCACGAGGCTCCCGAAAATACCGAAAATTAAATCAAATTGTCCATATGTATAAAATATTTTCATACACTACAATGTATTTTTAGTAATTTTTTAAAAATATTGATTATTTATTTCTTAGGCTCAGAATAATGCAATTCCTGGCTTAATTCCTTAATATCTACAAGGGTGTGCAAGCTCGCAACGAAAAGTAATCCAGAGAAATAAATTCAGCAGCTAATATTTAAGGATAATTGTTTTTCTGATTTTATTAATTAAGAGAAAAAGTGAGTGTGATATATGAATGGATCAAATGTTCAAGAATGAGAATTACTTTATGACATATAGGGCGGAATTATTCTATTAGTTTAAAATTTGATATGCATGACTCTAATAGTATGGGTCTAACCTAAGCTGACCACTTGTCCCGGTTTGGTTGAGACAGTCCTGGATTCCGAGTTAAGCGCCCCGGCCGTCCCGGGCTTAGAAACTAAAAAAAAGAAGAAAATTTCTAAATATACGGAAAAAAATAGAACAATGTAGATGGCCCACCCTGTATGTTCTACTTCTACATCCTACATTTGGTTTGTATGTATTGAATTCTGCTTGAAATTTTTCACTCTCTTAAAATCGCACACCGAGCTTCTTCGAAAAATCAGTCAACAAGAGAAATACGTCAGACCCAAGACGTCTTCAACAATTCGGAAACACAGTTCACTTCATCCTGATATATAAACGATCGAACCAAACAGTATTTGAATCTTTTAATAATTTTGTATATTACTTTGCTTTCTTTTTATCATTTCCATTCCTTTTGAATACAATTGTGTTGCTCTCTCACCTATTATATGTCGCGATTTTCAGTGAATTATTATATGGAAATAATCGAGGACTAAAAAAAAAGTCCTGGATATTGCCTAAGTCTAACCTCAATAAGCGAGCTGCGATATTTAGTTTAACTTGAGACAAGAGTAGAACTATAAGCTGAACTATTCAGGAGTTTCACTAAGAATATTATGCCAAGCAATTGAGGTTAGGAAGATATATAAGTGTTAATAGATTAGTATATGGAAAAAAACTTAACCTAGAATCCAACCGAAAATGCCCAATGGCCAAAAGTAAAAATTGAACTTGAACATACTCTAGTTTTAATAATGGATTTGGTAACTAGGGTTTCATACCACAGAGCCCCACTTAAATATAGGTCTAACAAAAGTTAGAGTGTTTAGTCCAGTGCATATATTAATTTTTGGTTTCGAAACTCTATAGAAAATATATCTACAAAGAACAAAACTGAGACCCTAAAAACACATATTGTATAGTATCAATGTATATGTGTTCCTTGACTAATCTTAAGCCCTTCACTCACCATAGGAGTCAAATGCAATGAATGATTAATATCGCCAAATCTAAAATCTACATATAATGGAAGCGTCTTCGCCGCCGGCAGGTGATGTATGTAATTAGTATACACATTACTTTATCGTTTACAATTTACAATCGCGAGACATAAAAGCGCGTCTACGATTCCATTACCAAGTGGTTGGATGACAGTCAGCTAAAGACAATGTGCTGATGAGATGATGGCGTCGTCGTTGTCGTTGTCGACTGGCCCTGCGATGATAACAGTGCGCGCCATGGCGTTAAAAGCGCCAGCAGCAGCGAGAGCAAAAACAACTACAACAACAATAACAACTCTGTGCATCCGCACTCAACACAACACGGCCAACCATTTATCCACATTCCACACTGATAACGGCTCCAACGGCATCGGCTGCAGCTGTCGTTGCCACTCGTGGGCCTCTATGCGCTTCTTCTTCCTCTTCTCATGCTGTTACTCTGCTAGGAGCATAGATTTGCTGCACATTATTGCGGCTTTTTAGTTGCTGTTGTTGTTGTGCATGTTGCTGACTCCATTTTGCTCACCATTGGCGGAAATTCCAAGCTACTCGCTTTTGCCCAGTGGCGAAATAATGCTCGTTTTATGCTCACTTCTCAAACAAATATTTGTCTACAAACATATACATAAACTATAAACATAGCTTTTATATGTATATATTGTACATACATACAAGTATATTTATATATAATATATGTAACGAGTATTTTCAGCTATTTTCGCGCATTATCGACGCTCTGTTATGTGGTGTTTTGTTTCCATTATATTTTTTTAATGTTTATTGTGAATATTTTGTATTTAGTTGTTATCTGCTTGAGCTTTTTATGTTGTTTTTAGTTCTCTTTAGCTTTTTCGCTGTGATAAAACTTAAGTAATGCGCGCGATTGTCTGCGCCGATAAATGCTTTTACAATACTTAAAATACATACACGGGCAGTGCAACCTAGTAGAAACACATAAAGGATTCATTTTAAATGTATACATACGAGGTGTATTCAAAGGGTGAACTTTGAATTTTTCGAAAAGTACTACTTATTTATTCATCAATATCTATTTTGTCCCCTTCAAAGTAATCCCCTCGGATATACTTGTAATACACTTGTGCCAACGCTCGATCCTCGAAGCATTTCTGAAATGCGCTTTTCGGTATGGCGATCAGCTCTTTTTTCAATTCTGACTTGATCTCATCAATTGTGGCAAAAGCTTTTCTTTTATTGGTTTCTTCAGTTTTAGGAATTGGAAAAAGTTGCAGGGAGCCAAATCAGGTGAATACTGTGGTTGAGGCATGATTACGGTTTTGTTTTTGGCCAAAAAATTACGAATAAGCATTGACGTGTGAGCTGGTGCATTATCGTGATGCGGAACAGACTTCGCTGCCACACGTTTAATGCCCAAAAAAATTGAGAAAATTTAATGGGATATGCCGATTGATATGCCAACATCGTCTGCAATTTCCCCAATAGTGATTCGACAATTTTTAAGAACAATGTTTTTCACTGTTTCGATGTTTTCTTCGCTCGTTGACGTGGTCACACCTCCAGGATGCTCATCGTCATCAAGATCTTCTCGGCCTTCTGTAAAGCGCTTGTACCACTTATAAACAACTTTTTGAGATAAAGTGGACTCACCGAATGCCACAGTCAACATTTCAAGTGCCTTGGAGCACTTAATTCCATTTCTAACCCAAAATTTAATACATTCTTTTTATCCATTTTTTTCAAAAGTCAAAAATCGAAGAACACACAAAACGTGACTAACTTTTTTTGTTGTCAAAAATAAACTCGTATTTGAAATTGGCTTTTAATGCAAGCACGTAATAAATATATATGTCTGATTATACCAAAAATAAAATATCGATAAGCGAATGTTTACAGCCGCCAAAATTCGCCTTTTTTATTTGAACACACCTCGTACATACTTACATATGTATTCACAAAGTATACTTTCAACACAGTGGCATATATGGTATACATGTACTCAGTAACCTTCAGTATATTAGCAAACAGAAAACATAGTGAGCTGTCAAGATCACAACAACGGCAATGGGTGTGCAAACATAGAATGTATTAATAATTCTGTAAATTTTTGTTTTTTTCGGTTGCACCGAAGCTAGAATATCTTCACAAAAAAAATAATTAGATAGATTTTTATCGGTCAGCTTGTATGGCAGATATATGCTATATTGATCCGACAATGGACAACAGAAAGGCAATATTTCGTGACAAATGTCGTTAAGATATCCCATCAAATAAAAAAGTGTTCCTTGTAAGAACTAGGTTTTGATCGTTCAGTTTATATGGCTGCTATAGGCTATAGTGGTCCGATATCGGCTGTTCCGACAAAGGAACAGCATTTTAAGGAGAAAAGGATGTGTGCAAAACTTTCGATCGATATCTAAAAAACTGAGGGACTAGTTCGCGTATATATAAACGGACAGATAGATATAGCGACTCAAATCGTCACGTTGACCTTTTACAAGTACATACTATCCATTTTATAGGGTTTCGCGGAAGGAGGAAAGGGCGGAGATCGTAGAGAACTCATCCAAGGCCCGGTGTTCTGCAAAAATTGTTTGTAGATTTTTTTCTTCAACAATTCATTACAATTGCTGTTATTATAAATTACTATCTTTCCATAACAATAATTGCATGTAATGCTTCATATGCTCCGCTTAGTACTTACTTCTCTAGTTATAAAGAATCTGATTGGGTATTGTTTGAGACACATGTGATAATACTAAACATTTCATCCGATGGCGGAAGATTCCATCGATAGTACAATAAAAAAGTTACTAGAATAGAATAATAATTTAACATATTAATTATTATACAGGGTGTTTTTTTAGAAGTGTCGTGGTGTTACTTGGTGCTGAGGCAATACTTTTTTCGGAGCTTAATTTCTTTATTTCTTCAAAAATGAATGAAGAATGTTACAGTCAATAAGGAACGCTACAGAGCTATGAATAATGACCTTTTTCTGCCTGAATTAGAGAATGTATATGTGTATGACCTTTGGTTCAAACAGGACGGCACTATGTGCTATGCAGCCAACGAAACAATTAATTTATTGAAGGAAAATTTTGGTGAGCGCATTATCTTGTTTTGTGGGTCTGTGACATGGCCACCAAGATCGTGCGATTTAACACTGCTGGACTATTTTATGTGGGGTTATGTGAAGTCACTTGTCTACGCACATAAGACCTAGATGGTAGACGCCTTTAGGCGAGAATTATCGGCGTCAATTGTTGCAAAAAGTGATGGATAATTGGGTCTCTCGGCTGGAATTTATTTGAGCCAGCTGCGGCGGTCACTAGCTCGAAGTCATTTTAACAACATAACGGCAACTCTTATATTTTTAACAAAGCTAATTTTTGTCCATAACATTACATTATATGCCTTTTTGTTTTTTAAAAATAAATATCTTAATAGCCTTTATGATATTCTAAAAAACTCTTACACTAACCTCTCATACGGAAAATTTGATAGGCATTTGCTTTTAAACTTAAACATATAGAATACTTAGTTTCAATGAACTGTCAAATCCATAAAAAATTTCTAATTAGCAATTAAGTATATGTTTCAAAATGGCCTCAGAGTATCAAAACTTCAACGTAAAGTTTTAGTAAAGTGATAAGAAATCTAATATCCCTTCTAAAGATCATTAGACGCAGCATCATAAATATCTTTGAATTTTTGTGATTCGCATAGCCAAAGAATATTGCTGTTTCAAGGTTGTTTTTCTTTGTTGTAGTATTTACATATGGAGCCTGGTGGATATTCTCAACAGCTGTTATGTTTCCCTGAAATCCGCTCTTAAACTACAAAAACCTTACACTTTTTATTTGAATATTTAAAAATTGTATCGAATTTAATTATAGAACTAGTTTCCAAATCCGCCCACGGGCTCTCCCGTCTAAAGCCATCTTGTATTGCCATTTGCTTACCACTGAAAATACCGCTTAACTCGCGCAGCCAATCAATAATGAATTGATCGACTTAGATTGGACGCGAATGAGTGTGCGTAAATGCGATAGTGTGTGTGTGTATATGTATGTGTGAAGCCAAAGCACTCAAAGCATGTTAAATGGTAAAAAGATAAAAATAACTATGTTCAAGAAAGACAGCGGCATAGAGAAAGAGAAAGAAGAAAAACAACAACTACTACAGACATAACACATGCTAACGACAATTACAACAACAATGAGAACAACAGTGAATGTGTTATCAGGCGAAGCAGACATATAAAAACGCTTGAGTTTATCTCTGTGTTGGTGTGCATCTCTGTGACGTGGCCCCCACAAACACACACCGGCATGAATCACAAAATAACTCCTGATGTATGTGGAGAGGTATTCACTCATATGTGTGTGTACGCGCGCTATCACCTGTAACTCATACATCAACACCACATAAACACCATTTCTCAGCAACACAAAAGTAGCTAAGCAACTAAAAAACGTATTGTAGAATCAACAGGAATTGATAGTGCAATACCAACAACAACAAGACATGACAGCAAACTACACCAATATCGCTAACCGCAGTCGTAGATATGTACATATGTATGTATGTATGCATCTATATAAATAAACGCGCATACACACATACATACGAGCGTGTTGCAGTCAGTTGCTGCGAGTCTCATGCCATGGGCATGGCGGCTGTAAAAAGTGGTTGTACGAGTGCCACCAGCCGCTGCGACCAGTGAGAAAACTGCTATGAGGTTTTGGGCGCGGGATAAAATGCAAGATAATACAAGATAAGTGGCTTCAGCCGGCTACACAAAATAGAAAAAATGAACCCGAAAAAAGAAATCAAAACCCACACCAACAACAACACAGGCACACCTCCGTATGCGATACAACAAAAATGCGAGCAACAATGTGGCGGAAAAAAGTGAAACCAGATAGGGGCGGCGCCATGCCAATACTCCAGACCAATCAGCGCGTCTCGCCGGCGTGTGGAGCGCGCGGACGAGCTTTATTACCACAGATACACTCATATGCATTTCAATATGATATATACATATATATTGTATATATATATATATGGTATGTGTGTGTGTTGCTGATGTTTCAGGAGTGCTTCATATTGTGCGGTTAGTGCGATTAGCGCGATGTTGCTGCAGGAAAGCCAACACAAAAGCTACAAAAACAACTGCATTGCCAACAACCACAAAGTGCAACACCAAGAGCGTTTCGTTTATTTTTTGTGGTTTATTGAATTGAATGACGGCAGAGGTGGAACTATGGCGGGGTGCCTTGTTGCGTTCGATAAGCGCGGGAGAATTATGGAGAAGTTCCAGATAGATATTAAAACGAGAATTAAAACCGACTAAAATCTAAGTACATTATTAATTAAACAATAACTTTTAAAAGTACCTAACTAAAAAGTGGAGCTTTGAATTTTGTTGAAGCAATTGGTAACCACATAATCGGCTAAGGAAATATTTCTAGTACCAGGGTTGCAAAAGTAATTGAATTATCATTTGAATTACATTTTTTAATTTTTTATCCCCGAAAATATTAATTAAAACCCTATTTAACTTTTTAATTCCAAATACCAGATTGAAAAAAAATTATATCCAAAGCTTTTAACTAAAAATTAATAAAATACATTTTTCTGATTTTGCGTAGTCTGTGTTCTACCATTTTGATTATATTTTGAAAAGGCGAGCTTATTTTTAATAAATAATTAAAATAGTATATCCCTTTTTGTCTTATATATAACACAACTGTTAATTGTAGTGTTTCAGTTAGAAACATGTAAATCTTTCAAGAGGGAAGTTCCATTTTTCCAACTTTTTATTAGATTTCGGAATATTTAATTAAAAAGTGAAATTGAACTTTAATTTTTAATCCCATAATTGAAATACAAAATTAAAAATCTAATATTTAATTCAAAATTTTTTCAATAAGAAATTCGAAACCCTGGCTGGTACTATTAAAACTTAAATTATCAATGGTCAGACAGCTGGAAACATATAGTAAGCCGCCAAATTCCCTATACGACTTTCTCTCAGACTCTTTGAAAGCAATATTCAAACTGATATAAATGAGCCGTTAACTCTTCTGATCCTCAATTTACAGCCGCCTAACGCATAACGAGAGGGGAATAATAATGGGCACGAGGAGGTATTGTATATTGAATGAAAAGAAGACATACAAATGTACATTTTTCTTGCTTGATTTTTGGGATGTTGGCTGGAAAGACAGCGTGATGGAAATTTTATGATAAGGATCGAAGATTCAAAGCTAAAAGATCAGGGATATTTTCTTTAAAAATTAAGACTTCTGTTAATTGTTAATGAATGAAACTGTAACTGCTGGTTGAAACTAAAATATACTCTGCTCAATTTTCACTGAATATTTAAGCCTAAATTTTCAAAGATGCTTTCGAGAAGGCGAAGCAGTGCTTGCTTAAATACAGCTATGTCTGTAAAGTTCCCTGCCGAAACACAATCCTTTCCTTTCATAAGCTCATTTCAAAAAGTTCCTTTCTTTTGGTAAACAGTTCATGCCTTTTGGTTCGAATATTGAGTATAATTCGGTACAGGTCGTAATCTACATATTTATTTTAAGGAATACAGGCTGTAAGCTGGCGGTCTTTAAAATTACAATTGATACTATATTATTTATAAAGTAATATGGCTCACTCATCGATAAGAAATACACAATTAATTGGTGGATCAAGAAAGCTTTCTTAAATTCATAATGTTGGCATGAATATTTTTGAAAAATTCCCAAATGCCGAAAGTGTATTCGCAGAAAAAAAATAGCTTGTGTAATTCCTGTTGACGTTATCGACATATATCGCTAATAAATTGGCCATCCCTATTTTGAAACGACTATGATAACGACATAGTAACAATCGTTATGTCAAAGATTTAAGATAGTGGAAAAAAAATGAAACCATTGAATTTGAATATTTTTTGGAGGGTATTTCGAAAAAACTTAATGCCCCTCCATGTCGCGACGCAGACGGTTGACATAAATTAAATAAAATTTGTAAAATTGCATTTTTATATCTATGAAGCTTTTTAACATTTATACAAGTATATGTATTTAATGTATGGAAGGACTCAAAATTCAAAATAAAGAAAACAAGGGTACACAACAAGTCCGAAACTAGAGCCACAGAAGAAGCAGTTATTATTATTTTTATTATATGGTTGAAATATTTTCTTCAAAACAACAAATAACAACTTCAGATACAATGGCGCTATTGGGCGATATCATACTTTCTTAGTTTAAATTTAAAATTTCGATAACTTTTCTTAGGCGTTACGATATACTTCAAGAATACGAATTTAAAAACGAAGCGATAACAACGTCAACAACTGGGAAACAACAACTAAAACGACAACGGGAACGGGAGTTCTTAACATCATATTAAATAAACATAGTATGCTATATACTTATAAGGTTGTTTTCGAAAATTGCAAATATACCACACATTTTATAAATGAACATCTCCATCGAGTAATTTTCTGAATATTCTATTATAATTGGTAAGAAAATTTGCCCACTTGTAGAATAACTAAAGTCTAATTGAGAGGGGTCCCTTCTGAGGATTTCTGTTTATTTTAATTCATCGCCAAAGTTTTGCAGCTCATGTTCTTAGACTGCGTTCCCACGGGGATTCTTTTTTCACTCGTTATCAACAAATTCTCTTTTGGTCTTGCTAAGTATGTTTAGATAAGTCAGCAAATACATACGAGTATGCAAAAATACGCTTCACTGTTCTCATCCCTAAGAGAACAACCATGATTTCAGCTATTTCCTCATCATCGTATCGGCTACGAACTTTCAGCGTGTGGGACAAGAGCAGTCAATTACTGCGTGAACAAACTGGTTTGTGCTTTATCTCGCTGGCTAGGATGCACTCACTGCCACTGACATCACATGTAACACATGTAGTTGGTATTATTGTATAAGTATTATTTCTCATCGTGTCGTCTATCGTCCAGCTTTTAGGCATTGTCGCTCACTTGTAGCCAGCTTCGTCGCTACACTACAGCCACAGCACTTATCGCTGCAACAAATCGAAAAACGAATGATCGTATGTATGTGTGTGTGGTGCTTTTTATTCATCTTTATTCCAATTCATTCTAAGTTTTTATTTTCTATTTTTTATAATTGAGTATTTCAAATTTGTATGTATGTCGATTTGTGAATCGTCGTTCCAATATCCATCGCCTTGATGCACTTCGCTGGCATTGGTCGAAGAGAAAGTGGGGTCCGCCTACACACGTTCATCGAAGAGGACTCTTGTATGGGCATCTTTAAAAGCAACGTGTGTATGTACATGTGTCGTAGGTGAATGATTGCCGATGCGATAGTGACGTATGTGCTTATATTCTATTATCGTTAAATATGAAGTGAAAAATACACATTTTAGCATAAAAACGAAACTACTGTTTACCAGGATGCCGGAGCACTGATATATGCAAAAACCATAATCGTAATTAATATATATCTATTGTATAATTTATGAGTAAGAAATGTCATAATTTTGAGTGTAATTGTTCAAGGCCATAATACCTTGTAAGCCTACTTTTGAATATTTAAACCCTGAACTGGGTATATTAATACCCCTATTGTGGATAGTTAGTGAATTATGGTTGGTGTTTTGCTTGCGTTGGATACTCAAGCAGGATTGTTATTTACGCAAGTCTACAAAAATCGATCTAATTGAAAACGCAGGTAACAACCCTGAATGGATTCAGGTAAAGTGATACTTAGCAGTATAAAATAATGTCAGAAATATGCTCTAATCCTCAAAACAAAGGCGGTAATAGGTGCAACTAACTAGAATCCATTTAATCCAACTGATCGAATAGGTTATTTTTCAGTATACAGATACAAGTATAGAAGAAAAACGAACGGCTCAGAACATACCAGTAGATGTGCATAACATTTCTCTAGACAGAACAGTACTGATCAAGAAGAGTAGACGGCTCATCAAATTCGAGAACGAGTCGAATTAAAATTTCACTTATTCATAAATGAGCATTCCTAAATGAGTACTGCTATTGTTGTGAACATAATGGTTCAAATTCTGATTGAATCTTTTCTTCATGAGGTGAAATAAATTAATTCCTTCCTTTTTTAACCTACATATCTGGTATTAATGATACCGAGTTTCATATCAAATGAAGTAAGTAGTGTATATATATAGTAGTATTGTAATTTGAACAAAATAAATATATAACAAAATTTTTAACAAGTAAGGAAAGTCTAAGTTCGGGTGTAACCGAATATTTCATACTCTTGCAAAGTCAAAAGGTATACTCGTTTGAGATTTCTTTGTGGATTGACCGACATTTACGGTAGAAAGTCAACTATAGGCACTGGGGTCCACATATTCAGTACCTAGGGGCTTGAACAGTTTTGGTTCAATTTAGATAATTTTTGGTCACAAGGTGGCATACTTTAAACGTATTATTCACGCAAAGTTTTACCCCGATATAATCATTGTTGCTTGATTTGCATACTGGAAAGTGAAAAAATCACATGAAATTTAAAATGGTTTTATATGGGAAATAGGCGTGGTTGTAATCCGATTTCGCCCATTTTCGCACTATGACATAGAAATATGAAAAGAATGTTATGAACCGAATTTGGTTAAAATCGGTTAAGCACATCCCAAGATATGGGTTTTCACCTAAAAGTAGGCGGTGCCACGCCCACTGACTAATTTTGAATGTTAGTAACTGCGTCATTCCACCCTAGAGATAAAATTTAATGTATCCTACTAGGGGGCAGGACCATGGCCGCTTTAAAATTAATTAAAATTTTAACTGCAGATGCCCCTCCCTAATGTGATCCTGTGTACCAAATAACAGTCTTGTATCTTATTGCCGAGCTTAGTAATGGCAATTTATTTGTTTTTAATTAATGGCGTTTTGTGGGCGTGGCAGCGCTCTGATTACGCCCATCTGCAATATCAACCGTTTTACGGTACCAAGAAACATGTGTACCAAGATTCATAAAGATATCTTAATTTTTACTCAAGTTACAGCTTGCACAGACGGACGGACGGACAGACAGTCACCCTGATTTCAACTCGTCACTCCATCCTGATCATTTATGTATGCATAACCCTATATCTTTGTTGATTTGTTTTAGCTGATACAAACAACCGTTAGTTGAACAAAACTATTATACTCTGTAGCAAAAATTTGCGAGAGTATAAAAATGTTTTTTACAAATTCTTCCGAGATTGGATGAAAACGCCAGTTTGCCGTCATATACCAAATTTAGTTTGTACCATATCATACTTAAAGTGGACCTGGTCCATATATACTTATGATTCGGTTTCAACGGAACTTAGCACGAATGTACTTACTTTCATTTTGTCTTCTTAATTTTTTAAATCAAATTTGCGTTTTTGTACCATTCATAAATTTTTATTCGTTAATGAAAAAAATTAAGTTACTAGCATTAGACAAATAACATTATATAAATGTACATATTTGTTTAAAAATGTTGTTTACTTTTGCTTTTCATCTCAAACTGACACCCATAAAAATAATGTAGATATGTACAAACGTATGTGCACATGACGCAAAGGAAACCCCACAAAAACTATGCACATAGCGTTAAAAATGACTTCCAAACTAATAACAAATCTTAATGAAATTTAAATGAAAACCTGAATTAATTAATAAAACTTTAACATGCCAGTTTGAGTTAAGCTCAAACCACACAGCTCGTTCACTCTGCAACCAAACCTTTTAATTTTGATGAATCAAAGCAGAAACTGAGCGCTCCAAACCTGAAATCACCATATCTCTTGTAGCAAATTATTATTCGAGTTAATATTATTAATATACGTACATATAATATATAAATACACAACATCAACTATAAACACACCGTAATGGTCGCTGGTACGAGGTCCAAAGCTTAATGCGCACCTGAAATCCATAAATTATCAGCGAAACATAAAAATTCGAATGAGTTTTTAAGTGAAACCTTATCGACAAAGTCAATCTTAGAAATTATTATCGCTGCTTAAAAAAGACCAGCAAACTAACGCGAGTGCCCGAAGCAAACGCACGAACACAACATTATCAAACTTTAGATTTCAATTGTACAAGTAAATTAAAGCATTCACGGCTAGAAATTTTTCGAGATAAGCTTTATAGAATTCGGGTTTTAAATTAAGTTGGTGAATGAGTTTTATCGTAATTTAATTGCCTTTGTGTCTGTGGAACAATGCAATGCAAATGGATTTCGCAACAAGATCGCGTATTTTACGAGCACTATGTAGGCGTGTATGTTACATTAGGGTGGCACGTAATTTTAAAATTTTCCCCAAAATAGGTGTTAGTAAAATGGTTTAATTACGACAATCTTACCTATTTGAGTATGAGATAATGCATTGACGTCTGCTTGTGTCATAAATGTTTCCAATAATTATTATATAATTGGTTTATATGGTCGTTCCGGATGTGGCTCATGGTGGAATTATTGACACAAAACTTAATTAATGTTCCGATTGGTATGTCAATATTTTAAAAAACATTAGTAATCAGCAACCTATAGATTTAATTTTTAACGGACATATTGATTGGAGTTAGTGTTATAGTTTTATACTTTAAAATTTTTGGAATAAAAGAGTAATATCATTTTGTACAACAATATAAACGAACAAGAATTCCTAAATGGTATTATTCTGTGAGAATTTAAAAATACTCTACATACAGTGCGTTTAAAAAATAACGATTTCACTTTTCGCGATCAATTCGACGAAATTAACACATGTTCAATTGCGATTACTGACGCGTACAATTCTTTAATTTTTTTTTTGATTTTCTTAATGTGTCACGTCGTGCCGTAAAATAAGAAAAATGCGTGCTCAGTATAAGAAAAGTTTTCAAACAGCTTTTCTAAGGAAGCATCCTATAATATTAAACTACTATTAAAAAAAATGCAAAGTATTTAAAAACGAGTTGTACGTTTGTGAAGAGATGATATTAATGGTCATATATAGAGAAGCTCGAAACGTAGATGACAAGCCAGGAAGAGGGAGGAATCACGTGACATCTCAAAGTGAGCACAAAGCTAGTGTTGTCATTTTTGAGAAGAAACCACTGCTCAGTCTAAAAGAAGCTAAACAAATTATGTTCAAAAATGGATAGGATATATCTCTAAATACAATTTTGTTAATAATTTTAATGTTTATTTAAGACAACCATGTACAATAGTATGTATTTTCCATCTGAAGATATAACATTTTCGCATCTTTCTGGCATTTTGTGGACTCCATCCCAAAAGAACTGCGCAAGCTTGGCAGCCAGTCAATTTTTGATATCCTGTGCTGATGTGAGCCGTTTTTCAGTGAGGACGTTCTCAAGAGATCGGAACAAATGGTAGTCAGAAGGGGCAAAGTTCTAGGAAAATTGTTTCCTCGTATTTAGAGCGTTTTTCCGCAATCGCTCTCTTCAATTCGATAAGTTGTTGTCGTTGCGATAAAGATTTTGGCTTTGCCTGGTTGACTAGGTTTTACATACAATTTTTTTCGTTAAAGATTGTCGTAATGGCTCTATTTTTCATGACTAGTCACAATCCGATGCAAAAATTACTTTTTTTTGTAGCGTTAAAACAGGATTTTTGACATGCAAAATCGTCTTTCAACGTCTCTTCTGTTCAATTCAAATGGCACTCATATTTCTTGATTTTAATGTTTTCAAATGTTTTGAAATGGCTCTTTAAGTGACTTCCAAAGATTCTGCAAGCTCTTCTTGTGTTTGTCAATAATCTTTATCGTGTAACGGTTTCAGTTCCTTATCTTCAAACTTTTTTGGATGGATTTGACCAAGCATTAACTACGAACTGTACTGCGGTCTGTCCATTAGACTTAGGTGTTTAATGATGTATCCATATTCCATCTATGGTAATAAATCGGAACAGAAACTCGTTATTATTTCTTTGATCAGTGCCAGATTGGCTATTGAAAGTCAAACACGTTTATCTTTTAGATCAGTGCCCTTTTAATTAAAAAAAAATCGCGGTTCGTGAATACCCACGTGTTTTATACCCTGAACAGTGTATACAAGTATTAAGTTTGTTACGAAGTATGTAACACTCTGCAGAAATTTTACGCAGATCCTTTTCTCCAAAAATACTGTCGGAACTGTTGATATTGGGCCACTTAATCATACATATATCTGCCATACAAACAGAACGTTCGGAATTAAGTCCTTGTATGGAAACCTTTTTAATTCGACAAGATATCTTCACGAAATTTGACATGGAGTATTGTCAAAAGCAACGGTTATTGTGTGGAATTTCTTGTATTATATTTGTGAACGATTTTTTTTGTTTTGAGTTAACAATCATTCTAACTAACTCACTCGGTTACCTAACAAATAAGTCGAAATTACCACTCAGTGAGGGAAAAGAGACTTTCTTACAAAAAAAGCTATATTAAAAGTATAATGTTGGAAGCCTATTGAAAAATCAAAGACAAAGGGGATAAGCATCATGTAACTAATTATAAATAATAAAATCTTAAGTTTGCATTCTGTATAGATACTAGACGGTTTCTAGTGTTATTACATAATATAGTAACACCGATACTGAAAATAACATTACCACATCTCACTCATTGGATATAACTATAGCTTCTCAGGGAAATTACCAGTCATAAATGTCAAGTCCGCACATATTAAGCCAGAAATTAAGTAAGTAATGAACGATTTCGAAATAAAAGATGGATTAAAAAGTGCAATCTGCAAGCGACACAGCGTTATGACGGCATTTTTAATGGCATTTTCAGCGTTATTAATGATCGCTTACAACGCAGCGACCAACGCCAGCAACAATTACAACGGGTATGATTATATACGTATTTACATACATATGTATGAGCATAACTCTGGTAATAATCAACAAATCGTGGTGGTGTAAGAGCAAATTGGTTGCTTGCTTGCCGGCTGGGACAGGCAGGTGTTCACATATTTTTTGTTGATAGTTGATGCCGATAACAGCGGTTCACTCGCTGCCTTTTTGTCACAGTGTCAGGCGATGTCGCCCAAGCACATCATTCATTGTCAAATTATGGCATTTGCTTATTTCCTTTAGCGCTGCGCTTCCGGTGGCAAGTTACCATTTCAACCCATTTTCAAATTATGCTCAACATACAAACATTTATTTTTCTTCACATTGAAGTTAATATGTATGCACACCCGGATAACCCGGCAATCTGCAGTTACTACAGTTTTGTAAAAGATTAGGAATCTCTCCGGCGGGACGTCCTGCCTCGTAGCGTGCGAGTCGTATCAACTCGTGTACGTCTATAAAAAGCTCAAGACATCGATCGCTTCTAACCCTATGCCATCCGATAACGCCCTCAAATGAAATCTCTGAATGGTGATAAGCGTTTTCTTACTTTTCTTGCATTCATCTTTATATTCGCTGAGCTTCTTTGTATGCTTTATTGCCTCCCAAGTAGCGGATACTGGTTCCGTATTTACGTATTCATTGTTCATGCCCCCTTTGCATTTCCTTGTGTAACTACAATATATACATATGTGTGTGTGTATATGGTCTGGAGTACTACGAATGGGTTGGCGTTTCATTATTGGATAAATAGGTAATTGGCCGCTGATGAGTGTTGCCCAAGTGCCGCTGGCTATGGTGCACAACAAGCTATTCTCCTGATGGCTCACAGATGATAAAACGCAGTTGAAGGTGCTGTAGCTGTGTTTGTGCAGAGATTAGAAATACCACGAAAAAAAAGTGTATGAAATATTTCAAGAACATACTAATTTACAAGTACCAACACCAATTTGTATATATTATATATAGCATCAATGTGGACTTTTTTGGGGCCATAACTTATGTCATAGTTTTGTAACAGTAAAAGATGTAAAAAAGGCCAAGTCTTTTAGCAACTGAACTTCATATTCGTATACTACCGCATATTTCAAGAATCAAAGACGTGAAAAGATTTAGATAAATAGGTCTGTGTTAGTTTATGAGCCCTTTTACCCTTTTTTCAGCTCGCAGCTACAGTATGTCAAAGGTAACATGCTAAGTTAATTTTATTCAGATATCTTACATATTCGGTATACAATCAACCGGGAGGTCGAAAATCATCATGTACGCATATTCGGTATCTCAGGACTTGAATAGTTATCGTCTAATATCGACCATTGTTAATTGAGATGTGTCTCAACTTAATTATTACTATGAGTTATATGAAAAGTGAAAGAATTAAATGATATTTTAAATTATATTCTACGAATAGTAGGCGTGGTTCGAATAAAAAATGTAACGACAATGTTATCAACGAAATTTGTTTCAAATTGGTAGAGAAGTCGCTGGACTAAGGAATTTTACTTAAAAAGCCAATGCTATTGTCAAATGCTTGCACCGGGTCACACCATTTTGTCTGTTAAATTTAAAGCCTGTGACGATTTTTTGGAGTAAGTGTACGCATTTTTAGTAGACTTCGACATAACATTCATAAGGGGCCGTGGTGTTTACTATCCGATTTCCCTAATTTTCACAGTTTATCATGAAATAAGAGAAAGAAATATAAGTTTGATTCATATAGCTTTATGGTATGTACATTAAGCCTATAAGAGCAGGGTCATACCCTTTTTATACCCTAACCAGGGCACGAAGTTTGTAACACCCAGAAGAAAACATCGGATATAAACTAGTACCTAAGTTTTCGAGCTATCGACCAGAAATTTTGCACATACCTTTTCTTCTTGAAGAGGTGCTCATTTGTCGGCACTACTATAGCATATAGATATTTTCCATACAAACTGACCGATAAAAATCAAGTTCGTATATGGAAAAGTTTTTTATTTGAAAAATTATCTCAATGAAATTTGGCTTACTACGACACTAGAGTCAGATACATTTTTTCCCTACTAGGCAACCTTAATTAAATTTTAGGGTTGTTTATAGCAAACAGCGCAAGAAGAAACTAGAACAACGAGATCCGTTGGATTAAAACCTTTGGAAGGTTACTTGTTCAATCTTTTTTTAACGACGGATGCCTCTCGTCATTGTATTCTCATTGCCTTTATCACACCGTCTAGAAAATACGATGACCACGTATAAACGAATGGGCGGACGGATGAACAGATACAAATGAATTGATCATTTTGGTCAGGATTTGAATTAGTTATTATATACAACATGTGGCAACATTACTTAAGTTAATGTTCTACCTAGTCGTTTCATTTGCTCTAGAAAATATGTTTAAACTCCCGCATTACCTCTTATTACTATTTACATACATGTAATATATTTACTACAGTAGTCATCCATAAAGCTTTAAAACATCAAAGCAAAGTATGCAAGGTATTGAAAATATTTTCTCATAATCCAAAATCCCGCTTAATTCTTTAACCAATCATTATCTTTCTCACCCACAGCTTTGACCACAGCCAAGCAATTTGCTACGTCAAATGCAAAAGCTGTGTACCATCAGTTGCTTCAACATTTCCCAAGTAGTTCCACTTCTTGAACGCCATCATTTGTCGGCTACAATCGATCGGCAATGATCTTGCGGCAACACTCAACGAACCATGAAAGTGTTATAATGCACCTTCGCTTAATGCTAGCGTATCTTTGACTGCAGCCAGCCAACCCATTGATCGCACAACCGACACGTACTGCGAACACTTTTTGCCACGCCCCTTTAACCAGCGCTTGCCAGTTTTTGGTGATGCATCCTCACTTGCGATCTTGTGTTTGGATAAGTATTCGTTCTGCTTGGTTCTGGTAATACAAAAAAGTTCAATGTTGCTAAGATTATGGCGGTTGCATTCTTTATTGGTGAACTCATTGTAGTGATCAATTTTCTTTGCTACATATAAGAAAGCTGAAGAAATATGATGATGATCACATAATCAATAAATTGTTCCCAACCCTCGGAAAGTAAAGAAAAATAGTTTCAGAATATACGCGTTGTATGATTTTAGATACATACTAATATTAATTTATATACATAGGTACATACATATACGAAGTAGTAATTGTTTCGCTCCCGAAAACAATCAGTACTTCGCACCAAATTTTTCACCGTTTTTAAACCCGTTCGTTCTACAAAGAGCAATTATTAGAATTTATATATCTATACATTTCACTTTGTATCAATCATTTCATTATCTTAACGTCTTTACAAAGTATCTCAAAAGATTTTTAAATTATTTAAGTATGACTCATATTAACCTAAAGAAACTGTATAAAGTCAATTGGAAAGACTGAAATGGCTTCGTTAAGTATATATTATATATAACATAAAACATGCTCTCTGAACTTCATTACGGTATTTCACATATTGAATCTAATATAAGGCATAGGGTCTACCGGGAATTTGAAAATCCATATATTAGGGATTTTAGGGTTAAGGGAAGTATTGATCCCCAAATAATTTTTTTGCAATTTATTAATATATCTCACAGATTGACCGACTTTTCGGTATTAAGTCAGTCAATGTATGATCCGATTTCAACTATTTTTGAGTAAGAGATGATATATCAATATTTGTGCAAAGTTTTTTCATCTTCTTCATTGGTGCTCGATTTATATAGTGTAAAGTAAAAGAATCAGATGAAATCTACAATTGTGTTGTGGTGGATGTAGCTATGGTTGTAGCTCGATTTAATACGATTTCACATTATAACATAAGAATGTTTGGGTTATATTATGCACCAATTTGGTCGAATAAATAATGAGATATGAAATGACCGTTGCAATGCTTTTTAATAAAAAATCCAATATTCGAACCATATGGAGATCGCACTAAGCTCTGAAAGCATTGTGATCGAAATAGTTTTTAACATCACACTTATCTTTTGATGTAGTTAAAAATGATGTCACATATTCATTCAATAAAGTGAAATATTTACTTCATACCTATGTCCGATAAATATATTATTTTCATTGGTTTGACTGCTATTCTCATTAAATTGGAAATAATACCCCAAAGTGTATAGAGCTTATGGAAAATAAAGATATGGCGGGCAAAACTTTAACAGCACAAATGACATGAAAATGACCCGACTGCAACAAATAGCTCAAATCCTTCGCTTTGTATAAAATATGTTATACACAAAAATACTTAGTAATAAAATATTTTCTGGTTGCTTCGTAACTGCTTATTGGCGTCAGATAGAATTTTTCTAAAGTACCGTTACTTTCGTGTGAATAAAATGTATCTAGCAATGTTACTAAATCCTGAAGTCTCTTCATTTTTAGATTTCACCCTTCCAAGCGCTACTGATTTTAATTAAAATAATTTTAATTATTAAACTGACAATATTGGTAGTGTCGAGTTTTATTTTACTCAAACCAGAAAGGATTTTATTGTTGTTCATGTTACGCGTAAATGACAGTGATTATTGCTGCTCATTGTCAGTTTATTTTTTAATTTCGCTCCATAAATTGTCGAATTAACGACAAAAGCAGGCAACATTCACCACCTTCACTTAGCCAGGCTAATAGTTCATGTTTTTGCAGCAACAACAATCAAAGCTATGGATTATGAAAAAGGCTTGGCCCAGGCGTTGAAAACTTCCGAAGAAAGCCCAACTGCAAATCGGCAAAAGATGCCGAAACTAATTGGCAGTGCAATTATTTTTTAGCATACAATGCCGAAGTGATACTGCAACTAGCATCTACAAAAACAATAGCAATTCAATGTGGCAAGCAGAAACTAGGAAAAACCGTTAATCGCGCACAATTTTCAACTTACACCTCAAATCTAACACATATCCATTCTTTTGTATATGGTATATGTATGTATATGACATTCAAAGGAAAATTATAACAAATCAACGAAAGCATAAAATAATAAACAATAGCCCCGTTAACGGCAAGTTGGCGGCGGAGTAACGGGATTACGGTCAGAAGGATACGACGTTGCCGCTGCAGCTGTAATTTGCACTTCTTTCAATAAAATTACAAACGAAATAAAATCGTTACATCGTCAACGACCGCCAACAAATACAATAAAAACAGGAACAACAAGAACAACAAACGGTGGCAATAATGCGATTTATACTTTTATTGTTGCAGCTAGTTGTGGTGAATCTGGCGATCCGTGTGGCACGTCAACCACTGCGCTTAACTGGCTGCTAACAAAATAGGAAACAAAAACAATTGTAATAATAACAAAAACAAATTACGGAAAAATTGCAGCAAAACACAAAATGGATGTTTATCGAACACCGAAAGCTGGTGGTAGCAGAGCGCCGAGAAACCAACGGCGACACCACAGCTGATGATGAGGACGACAACCATAGTGGCGGGCTACAGTTGTTGTTGTTTTTGCTTCTGCAACAACATACCGGGTGCCACATGCCTCACGCCATGTTGCTCGCAGGCAGCAGAAATTCTTTTGCTTCCACACACACACACACCCAAGCATACTGGCAACATTGCTCTGAGCAACAGACACACACATACCGAAAAGTTCGCCACACACAACAACAACGCCTACAAGCGTTGTTGCAAATTGCATTGAAGGTGCAACAGCAAATCACTTCACATCAATTTAATAAAGCGAATGAAAAGTATACGAGTGTAAATTGGAAAAATAAACCGAAATGAGAGAAGTAGCAAAATTGCTGAGGAAAAAGTTATTTGAGTGCAATTCGCACCTCATAAATCACGAATCGTGTCTAATGCACATTATGCTGCTGGAATGAGGCAGGCAAGCGGCAACAACAATTGTGGCAGCAAATACGATTTTAGTCAAGAACAGCCAAAAGCAGAAGTGCCAACAACAAAAATAAACGATTTTGTTACGAGCAGTCAGCCACCGCAGCGACAGCGAACGGGTGCCGCCAACAAAACACAGATACATGGCAACCGGTCTGCTTCGGGGTGAGGGCTCGGCAGAAAGCGTCGGACGTAAAAGTGGCAAGAAGAGAAAGCGCTTCTCTTCCGCCAGTACATCTCGTGTGGTTTCTATTATGTTTTTGCCCAAAATTTTCTATCTTACTTTTGTACCACAAATGCTAGCAGAAGCATCTTTTTGCTCTTTTTTTTAACTTGAACCAAGCTTTCTAACGCCACATTTGTATGGCGCACATGTAGATAGTCATATGTATATGTATAACCTAGAATTGCGATAATATGAGCGCTCTCCACATGCTTTGCCTGGCATTGTTAAAATATGTACATATGTATCATATACCGATTCCTAAGTGGTAAAAGGTAGTGGAGAGAGTCAATCGACGTAGTCATTTGTTTGAAATCTCTGCAATTTTAATGATGTGTAGCGAGTTTTGCATAGGTGAGTTATTCTTGGCTCGTTAAGGTATGGGAAGCTCACATATGAAAACTTTCTTCCGAAAATAATTTTGATACTCCTTGGCAATTTTAAACTTTTATAGGAGAAAATACAGGCAAGTAATGTTACATCTACCCATAGCAGCATATATGTAGGTGGAGACCGGAGAGTTATCAACAAAACATAGATTAATTTCAAGAGTTTTGAAGTTTTGAATAAAATTATATATTCTTGTTCCTTCTAACATAGTTTTGGACTGGTTGTTGAGTGAGAGGGGTTTCCGGCAAAGCGGATAGAAAAATTGCCGAAAGAGCATGTCCATCATTATAATGTTATTGATAACTGTTTCACCTTTCTCAATTGGAAAGCAAAGTACTTTCAGAGTTTTATGGTTTTCTTCACTTACTTACTTTTAAGCATAATGGCCGTAGACCTGGCCACGAAAGATATTTAGTTTAATACAAAAACGAACATTCAAGTTTCTATTTGCACAAAAGATTTCTTACAAAAACTTTATTTTGATCGGGTAGTTCGTATGGCAACTATAAGCTATAGGGATCCGATATAAACAAGCCTGCACAATTGCCTTGGCCAATAACCCATGCCCAATTTTGTGAAGATACCTCGTCAAATGAAAGACTTTTCTATGCAAGCACTTTACTCCGATCGTTCAGTTTGCATGACAGCTATATGCTATAGTGGTCCGCTACCGACGATTCCAACAAATGAGCAGCTACTTCGGAAGAAAACGACGTGTGCAAAATTGCAGATCGATATCTTAAAAATTGAGGGACTAGTTGCGTAGGTACAGAGAGACGGACAGACGGACATAGCTAAATCGATTCAGCTGGTTGTGCGTATCACTTGTATATATTTTTTATAGGGTATCCGAAGTTTCCTTCTAGGTGTTACAAAGATCGTGGCAAACTTAATATGCCCTGTAAAGTTATAAAAAAGGAGACAAATTTCGGAAGTGTGCGGAAGTCCTCAATTGCAATAAAATTGATAGGTAGTGAAAAAAGTACTGTTTACTAGTATTTAAGCACAACCCTCTCTCACTTGTATGAAAACTTATCACCATAACTATTGACAATATGGAAATCTGTCGTTTACAAATGCTTAACAATGGGAAGAATACCGCCATCTGTTGATAACAACGCTTTGTCTCAATGTAAAAACATCGTCGAAGTTTGAATATATCTAATTCAGAGTAAGGCATATAAATGTTAAAATAGAATAATTGTTTCTGATAGTTATTAAGTTTTCTGTGAATTTGTTACAAAGTTTTCTAATTGTTTATATGTACATCTACATTTTACAGTAAAATAGGTTTTTTTGGAAAAGTGAATGTGTGAGTTTTATATTTCTTACAACAAAAACAAACTAAGATTTAAGCCTTTTATAATATGAATAGTGGTAAAAACTGTGTTTAGAACCATTTACATCTGTAAATGATGAATTTGGTAAACATATATATTTGAATGAATGGGAGGTTATACAAACGCGAATTTCAAAAAATCGATTTCTTTGTTTCCACATAAAATAATTTATTTACATAATTTATAAGGAGAATCTCTTCGAAATCGGCTACGGGATCGAGGGTATTCAAAAAATTTCAAAATTTAGATTTCAATTGCAGGCTTACCACATGATTTTCCCGTTGTTTCATTGTTGGAGTTCGAATCAGTTTTACAAAAGTTTGCTCTACCCTTAAAATGTACCATGAACTCCTTAACTATTACACAAAAACATATGCAGCATGATAAAGTTTATACTAGCCGTTTTCAACTCGCAATTTTGCTGCTCGCTATCTTTGAGAGCTGCTCTCTTCAAAAAAAATTTTTTTTTGTTTTGTTATATAATGCTTTTGATCTCATCAGTTTTTGACAATATCTACCTATCTTCCAAAGAAATCCAGCTTCATATCTTATTCTACATAAATATATATCGAAGACCGTGAAATTTGTGAAAACTTGTGAGCCATACTACACACAATTGAGCTTTATTTAGAAAAATTACTTTTCAAGAAACCTCACACTCGAAATTCACACCATCGGCACAAACCGTTTAAACACGGTGCAAGCGCATGCAGATGCGGGTGTGCCGATAGGTAGTTAGAATGGGTGTAGGTGCTCTTATATGCGTACTTAATCTCTGAATTCTACATACATAGGACTACAGCAGCATTACTAACAAATACACTTTCATATTGCACTCGAGCGCTCCTTCGTATTTACCGTACATAGTAAACGAGCTAGCCCCACCTAGGCACGATTTGCGTTCACACACACACACCCATACATATATCCCATTTCGCACAGGTCCATGCTGACCAGTCCCCACCTGATCCAACCCGTTCGTCCAGCAGCACTTAGCTCGAGGTAAACTTCTTAGAAGATTGTTGTCTTTTTTATACCCGTTGCTTGTTGCGTCGCCATTCTGGCTCAGACGATTGCAAGGCAAATGCAAAATCTCGTTGAACTAACACTAACTAAGTAAGTGGGCAGCGGGCAGCGGACAGGGGACAGCGACGATTCGGTCGTTTGCTGTTGGTGTGTAATCGCATTAAGATCTTGTTAAACAAAAAGGCAAAGTAAGCAATTGTTTCGTGAAGAATATCGTTAAGTGTGATAAGCGGCAGTTTTTCTCACTCTCCATTTTTTCCATAATGCGCCTGTGAAATGATGTTGTTGCTGCAACTTTTGTTGGTGTTGTTTGTATTTTTGTTGTGTTGTACTCGTATATTCGTCGTACTATTTGTTAGTCGCAATGCATTTAAAGCTAATAAGAGTGCACAGGTATCATGAAATGTTAACGCCCCGAGAGATCGTCATCGACAAAGACTTAAGCAGAAGCAGCCAGAACAGGAACAACAAGAGTAGCAGCTTTTTATTTTGGGCAGCAACAGCAGCGCCAGTGGTAGTGGCAACAGCAGCGACAGCTGGGAAAATAAAATTACTAATGCGCTTACATATACATACGAACATTAATGAATTCATGCGGTGTTTCGTGCCTTCGAATTTTCGAATAAAATTCGAAACTAAAGCGAATAAAAAATTTTTACAAGATATTTGCTGAAAATATAACAAAGTCTGTGAGACTACCCAAAAGTAATGGGGTAAATTTTAGTGAGTGAGGTAGTTTTTTCCTGGAAGAATTATAGTTATTTCTTTATAATTTGATAACATTTAGTCCATATTTTACCTTTTTGCCCCTTCAAAATATTAGATCCGCTAAGATCTCCAAAATCAACTTTGCATCAGTACTGACCTATTTTTACTGCACTTACTTGTATATATGTTCTATTGTGGAATTTTCTCTATACATTCTTTTACCGAGCCTCAGTCTTATAAATTTAGTAATTTTTCTTGGGGTCAGATAATCCCTGCTTCTTAATCCGCTTTGGAAATCCAAAGATTTTACTACTTATACAAGTGGCCTATATATATTAACACCAGTCCAATACTTACGTTTTTTAAAATATTTAGTTTCTCAGGTTATATTTTTCCAGCAATATTTTTGTTTCAGCAGACCGATGTAACGCTTTTTCTCTTTTCGGAAATTCTTCTATGGTAAGGGTAGACACTGCGAGGAAGGGTTCAGGAACTATATTCAATTTTCATTTTTTAAGTGAATTGAGTTGATTTTTAAATGGTCAAACGGAAGAGACAAGTGAAAAATAATATTTAAAAATATTTTATTTCCTCCAAGACATCGTGATAGAGTCAACCCCACTATCGTCAAGTTCAGGACGATCAGGCTTTGACACAGGAAGTTTAATTTCAGTCGAAGACGTTGCTGATTATTTAAAAAACAAACTGGTTTTAATAAGCTCACGTAGGATGGAAAAAATATCTAAGGACGCTCAGTTCTAAGTTACTAAATGTGTGTTCCCAGAATTCCCTTCAATCCTAAGTTAACAAGGTAAAGCTGTGCTGAGTGCAAAGAAATACCTCTTTGACTATCGAATAGAATTATTTATAAAACGTCATATCATGATAAATGATCGGGACATATTTAGATATGTTTAATTAAAAATAAACAAGCAGTTATTACGGTATGTAGAGAGTGGTTGCTACAATTTTTTATGCTTCTCAAAAAGCATTATCAAATTTCTTTTTCGATAGCAAAAGTAATCCGTGGTTTTACGAGTGTTTTAGTGTTCAAGAGTGAATCTGTTTTATTGCCTTGAATGTGTCGGATTCGAATTCGAGGCTATCTTTCAATATATTGGTATAATCCCAAATATGTTCAACTAATATTTCACTACTCGACAGTTTTATGAATATTAGCTAGTGCAGCCACACTGTACTTCCATGTACTCCTTGCAAGTCATGTTATAAGCTGGTGGGACGATGCCAATTGCTAAAAATGATTCTGCCTTTCCTCTTAGTTATAAAACCTACTTGAGTAGTTGGACTTTAGGATTTCTTTCGCAAATGATTTTCGTATCGCCCATAGTGAGAATGTTGACATTAGTTTGGCTTGTGAGAGATCTTGTAAATGCCAAATTACCGACAAGAAAAATGGACCCAATACACAAATATTCACATACGTAGATTCGCCAAGATATAGAGCTTGGAACATAACACCTTCTACATATGTACACGAAACCAAATGCTCCTCCTACAACCGAGTTGTTAGTCGAGGAAAAGTAAATTTCAATTCTCTACGACTATTGATTGCCCATCAGGTTCTACAACTGTGGCAATGGCGCTCACCAACTTCGGTTTGTGTGTGTTTGTTTTGCTCTCACTGGGTGCGATATCGTGCCGTAAGGGTGCTGCGGACGGAAATCACAAATGCAAAATCTTCAGTAAAGGTGTTAATTTTCTTGACTTAAATATTTCGCTACGTTATTACCACAAGCCCGAACGTGTCGGTTCACAGAGGTCAATATGCACGGCAGGCAACTAAACGGCAGCGAGCCACAGCGTACCCAGACAGTCAAGGAGGTGAGTGAAGGATCGTCAGACAAACGACCGACGGACGGACCAACCGACCGACCGCGTGTACGCGCGAGCAAGTGAGTGGGGCGCAGACAGCTGACTGTCGGTCGGTTGACTTTGCAAACGACTTGTGGCCAATTTGTGAGTCGTTAGTAATGCGCGCTATGTTTGGTTGCTGGGGCGTCTCGTGCGCTTGCCAACTTTCCCACCTGGCGAGGCGTGCGGTAACTGGTGTGCCTGTGTTTGACTTGTGGACCAGCTGAGCAATTTGTAGGCATTCAAATACTCATGTGCACGAATTGCAGAAAACTCAATTGTTTTTGATTTACTGCATTTTTTACGGGTTTTCACGTCGGTTCAACCACATTGTGACTACTCGTATTGGCTTGAGTTCACTGCCAGCCTGATTTAGCGAACGATTTCAGTTGATGTGGAATTGTTTAGTACATGCGATTTGAATTTGGATTGTGGTGGTTTTCGAAGCTGTGAGCGAATTCGATTTAATTTTTAATTTACTGAGTTTAAGGCTACACTTTATTCCTTTACTTCTCCACTCCCTACAAATATTTTGATTTTTGTTGCATATTTTAATTTATTATTTTTCTATAGTTTGCGATTTCATTCAGCAGTTTGTCGAGGGCACTTGAACTTATTGTAATTCAATTTCGTATGCTCAAAATTAACTGTTTTTTCGGTTGTTAGATAATTTGATTGGCTTTGGTTTGAAAGGTACAACGAACCAAGCTTAGCTTAGCTCAAATAAATAATGGTATACATCTATACTGTTGGAAAGGATAAATAGGGATTGAGTTCGTAATACTGTATTTAAGAAACCTAACAAGGCAGATTTCTCGTTATATTATGTGGGGTGACGGCAAAATGAAATTATATGAGTTAATTGACGTCATTGGCATCTAAGATGTATCGGATAGGTTCAATAACATAAAGCCAACGCTTGACATGAATTTTAATAAGTTCTACGGCCTTCATACCCAGCGGAGTTTCATCTGGATCCTTGCTCTTGACATTTCCTGCAGTCATCTCGATCTTCTGGCTGATAAGCGATACGAGGTTACTGCGTTGATTGCTGCTTGGCGTTTTTTTCTAGAAGGAGATTACGTCGATTTCATACTTGAGGTACTTCAATGTATGTCTGCAGTTTAAATAACTATATTTTTGTATATATGAATATAAACAATGACACAGAAAACATTACGAACCACGAAAAGTGACGATAAGAGTTTGCACATTTGACTGCCAAAAAGCAAAAGATGCGACAATCTTGTCAACAGTTGTTAAAGTAATGCGATTTCTGTTGGATAAAGTTGGCAATCATGTATTCGGGTAAAAGTTGCATACAGCCCAATATTTAAATGATATGTAGCGTAATGGTTTTGATAGCTACATAACAATAACGGAAATGTGCAACATTGACAATAAAAGCAAAATTTAAATGGTAGTTCAGTCAAAATGTTGATTATCTCAACTCGCAAAGAGACCCAGCAGCGACACATTAACCACAATGTTATTAGATGAGGGAAATATTTGAGGGAAATGTGTATATTATATAAGCTTGATTTTACAAGATATTAAAAAACAACAAGAAGTAAATTATTATTATTATTTAGTAAGCTCGGTGCATTCCAACCAAAATTTTGTAAAAGTAAGATAAAGTGTTTAGAATGAGACGAGCTCTACTAGGGTTCATACTTACTTACAACGTGTATATGTCTTAATGTGTTGGATAATGACATATCGCGAACAGGTGGAATTGAAGGAGGTAAAAAAGATAAAAGGGCTCAAATAAAAAAAAACTTCAAACAATTTGAAACCGGCAGATTGAAGCAAAAAGTCGGTAGAGGAGATACTTCTGAAACAATTATGGAGAAAATCAATGCTCTGGACAACACTGACCAGAGAACCTGCTCCGAACAAGCCGAAGGCTGCAGTACTTAACAAAATTTAAACTTTTTTTTGTCACATCAAATGTATTAGAGCCACTAAACATTAATATGTAAATGAAATATTTGGATAACGTTCACAAAAAATTTCTTAGCGAGTTTTTCCTGATCAGTCAGTTTTTCTTCAAAGCTCTTATCCTTTATCAGCCATGTTTTTGGACCTACAAATATTGCGTCTTTAATTTTTGCCTCACCCAGTTTCAATAGAATTTCTCTTTCAGACATACAAATCCGGAATCCTGATTTGCTGATCGATTTGAAGGCTTTGGCACACACTGACCAGCACTATGTAGTATGTGTCTTTTGGCCGAATACAAGTTCGTATACTGGGTAGTGTGCTTGGACTTGGTTGCAATGCCTTTTGTTCGGATCAAACAAAAATAACAATCACTTACATGATCCTTTGGTTCGGCCCAAATCATTGGTATGACAAATGGTATATGTCTGGGTTCTTCTTTAGCCCAACCTAATAGCAGTCTTACACAGGTTACACAACATTTATGTGGAACCCAGGATTTATCTTGATTTCTCACAGGAAATTCAAAATAGCCCAAATAACACTGTTTAATTAATGTAAAATTACGACGCTGAGATTTAAAAGTTAGTTCTCCATATACATAACAAAAAATGCCGGCATCGTTAGAACACTTTCGTGCCATGTTTGCGATGTAGTTTATATGTATGTGATGTAAGTAAGTCGAATGCAATAGTTACCGGATACAGTCGCATAAATGAAGTTGTTTGAAAATGACACGTGTATGAGATCAGAAATGAATATGTATCTGTCACAATCAAACTGAACGTGATTGAAACAAAATTATACGTTATATATTGTTAATTGTAGGGCGTACCCTACCAACATAAACAAAAATCATAGCAAAGTTCATGTGACAAAAACAGTGTTTACCAATGTTATTGGCGATTGATCGGAAATCTTATGGCCACCGTTTTCTGGGATTCACAACTATTGGGAGTGGGTCAAGACGGCTACTGGGTTCTACTATGCCGAATTTATGGGGAGATTTCTACGAGGGAAAAACCGACGCATTAATTAACAGATCCCCAAAAAACGTTTTTATAGTCTTTATAGGTGCTTAAGAAGTTGGAATATCACTGGGTATGTGTTACGGGCTAAAGTTTTCGTTTCCATAAATAATTGTCTTGATTTTCCACCAAAAAGCATTGAAATCAATATTTCAATGATAAGCGAAACAATATTTTGTAAGACATGTTCCATATAACCCGACATACTCTTTGATCTCAAATATACAAATATCAATTCTCTTGTTAAAAAAGCAATAACAAAGGTAGCCAGCTGAAGGAGTATCAAACGGCATTTGGATACCGCAATAATGAGTAATTTATTTGATCGATTCGTAACTCCTAAAGTTCCGGCGAATACAAGAGAGACAATTGATGTCACAATAATTCTTATCCTTGCAAGTTTTTTAAAGCCACAACCCCTAAGGTGATACTCATATGCTCAATCAAGGTGCTTGCAATACCCATATAGCATGTATTTGTAAAAAAAAAAAAAATAAAAGACGATAACTGCTTGTCAATCGGTGAGCTGTTCGTAAGGCCTGTTAAGTAATCCATTCGATATGATGTAATAAAAACAGGTCCGATTATTACGATGGCTAATTGCAAACCACTCAGCGTTTATCGCAAGTCAAATAACCATAATTAGACAGTTAATCGACATATATGCCACCATGAAACCCATCACGCTTTTCCCAAACGAGGATCGTTCGGGTGTGCATACATTGTATTACGCAATTAGCTGACAATCTTTGAGCTTATTGACTCGTTATCTTGGCGCAGATATTTTTCAAACTCGACTCAACACTGCATGTGGCATGTTGCTAATGCTGCATCATGCATATAAATTATACTTTTGTTGCTGCCCGTTGTTGTTTGTTGTTGCTGCTACATAAAATGAGTCATTTACAACTTGCATTTATATCTGAAAAATTAATGACGCCTTCTTCGGGCCTCCTTCTATCTTTTAGTACATCTGTCCGTGAGCAATCGGCCGCTTGTCCGCCGTTCCGCTGGTCCATTTGGTCGGCCTATCAACGCATTGACCGCCGTCGATGTGGCGGCTTAGTTTATTGCCGCTTTGCTGCTCATCGCTCAACTCTTTACTTCAGCGTCCTTCTTTAGTCACTTTTGCTTTTTATCAGATTTTCGAATCGCTTCGAATGGCAAAATGCTGGCACTCCGTGTTTCCATTGAAAATTACACAAACAACTACAACGTATCTTGTAAATCGTCATTTTGAACTGCTTATTTATTTATTAGTGTTAATGTCTATTGCGCTGTGACAAGTTATACCTTGTTTCGGTAATTCTTCACAAATTTCTTCTATTTTGATGTTGAACCTGGGTTTCCGGGCACGTGTGATAAAGTAGGCTTAAACATAAGACCTCCATTAGATGTGGAACTAAAAGCATTAAATTATTTGACAAAACAGCTTTGAGTTACCATACTAAAGTAGTTTAGGTGTTTTACCTCAAGAATGTTGTCAGGTTTTCATAAAATTGATTGACTTCGAATAAATTTCTTGATTTTGGCGATGAGTTTCTTCAAATTGAGTTTTGTTTAACTAACCTGTAAAATAATGAAAAAGATTATTATTATAATTTTTTTAAACTTAAAATTTTTAAATTTAAAATTATATAAATCCAGTTTTTCAACAAGTAAAGTTCGTTTGTACTCGAACATTTTATACTCTTAAAACTGGTAGGATCAAATCCGGCTAAATACCTTTATGCGTTGGCAAAACTTTATATTAATAAATGTAGCTAAAAAGTTCAATTTCATTGTTCGACGAAATGGTGAATGGATTACAATCAAATTTGTTATTATATTAACATATTTTGATAGACCTTCTTAGACCCACTTAGTTTTACTTGTATTACTATATTTTACTTCCTTTATACTAAAGCCATAGCAATGAAACGGCTTATTTAATTAATTTTTGATATTTCTCAGGTATTTTTGAGAACTTATTTTCAAACAATTTTATAAATATATAAATATACTCGTATATATGGCTTAAAGTAAGGAAATATCAGTTATAGGGAGCTAAGGCAAGTTTTCGGCTGATTTTATCCATTTTAGGCACATAAATACACTGTTATTAGAAAAACACGCTCTCTCTATTTCATTAAAATAACTAGCACATTGGCCAAATATTATATGTGATATAAAATCAACTAGAAGTTCGAAAATCTTTATATTAGATATATGGCGGCTAAACGAAGTATATTATTATCAAAGAAAAGAAAAGAATTTTGGCCGAATCCCAATTATATATCTCACATTTGACCGATATTTTCGGCAAAAAATCACCCATACGCAATGAGCTATTGGCGTCTAGGTTCTTGAATTCCGATTTCGACAATTTTTGAGTGTAAAATGAAACACCTTGAGGTCACTATTTGTGCAAAGGAAAAGAATCAGATGAATTTTTAAATTTTGTTATATGGGAAGTAAGCGTGGTTTGTGTTTGATTTCGCCCATTTTCACACTGAATATAGAAATGTCACGCTAATATTACGAATTCAAATCGGTCGAGTAGGCGCAGAGAAATGGATTTTCATCTAAATGTGGACGGTGCCACACCCACCGTCCAAATTTGACACCGGCTCCTATTATTAGTTATCGATTTATCGCACTTTTAGTTGTGTTTAACAAAACCGTTATATGGGGAGAAACCGGCGTTATAATCCGATGTCGATAGGGGCTTTTAAAGAATTTGTCCTAAACGAATTAGATTATTGTAAATTTAGTGGTTTAGGAAATATAAACATTAAACCTATTAGAGAGCGGGGCCACGCCCACTTTTTCAAAATGTGTAGCCCACACGTATGCCCCATGCTACTGAAATCCTCTGTATAAAATAGGAGTTTTATATCTTCATTTAGTGCTTAGTTATGTGTTTTATAGGTTTTCGATTAATGGCGTTTTGTGCGTGTGGCAGTGGTCCGATTACGCCTACCTCGTCTTTTCCATTTTGCCAAGGCACACGTGTCAAAGTTTCATTATAATATCTCAATTTTTACTCAAGTTCTGACTTTCACAGACAGACAGACGGACGGACGGGAAGACAGACATCCGACACTGTAAATGAATTATATTCTCCATATTGAAAATACCTGCATATATATGGTACATGAGGGTGGTCCTGAACAAATCGTCCCGACTGCACTTTGTTGCATTGAGGTCAAAGTTCATTTTAATATTATGTTATTTAAAGACTTTATGCTTACATTTTTGGATATCGAAAGCCTTTAATTTTTATACCCTCACCACATGTTGCACAGAGCATGTTATAATAGTTTTCTTCACCAAACGGTTGTTTGTATCACCTACCACCAATCTAGATAAATATAGAGTTATATATATGGTATATAAATGATCAGGGTGACGAGACGAGTTGAAATCCGAGTGACTGTCTGCCCGTCCGTATGACCGTGCAAGCGATAACTTGAGTAAAGATTGAGATATCGTAATGAAACTTGATACACGTATTCCTTGGCACCCAAGGGGGGTTGGTAATGCAGATGGGCGTAATCGGACCTTGCCATGCCCACAAAACGCCATTAATGAAAAACTTATAAAGTATCATAACTAAGCACTAAATTAAGATACAAAACTGTAAATTGGCACAGGGGACCGCAGTGATGGAGGGCACTTGTTGCCTTAACATATTACTTAGATGAAGTATTTTCATCAGATAATAACCACTCCCATTCCACATGTAACGTTTATGAGTACAAAATGTTCGGTTACACCCGAACTTAGATCTTTTTTACTTGTTGATAATACCGATTATTACACTGGTCTACAGTCGCTTTATACGATAAATTTTGGATAAATTGGTACCCACAATTCATGAAACTATCAATGATTTTGTAAGATTTGCTCTGGTTTTCTTTTAAATCTTTGTTTTGCATTTTACATTAGAAAAACCAAAAAACATGAACAAACTAGCATATATTCAGTTTTGAGCCAGTATCATTTTGAAAATTAACAATAAATCAAAGTTAAAAGTATTGTCGAAAACATATGTTATACTCTTATTATTACTCCTTTTATAAGCATTTTTTTTTTAATTTTTTCAGTTGATAATTTCTTTTTGAGAACTAGCAGTAATCTGCCATAATGGGACGATCCCGTCAATCTTGATACCTTTCTTCCAGCACTCGAACCGCTCTCTCTGTGCCTTACTATAATTTCCAAATTTTTTCGAAAATTTATTCAGATGATTGCGGCAATAGTCTAACTTGATACTCATATTTGCTCCTAGAGTCTGAAAATGTGTAAGCATATTTTTCACAATTTTTTCGGAATTTTGTGCTTTATGGTTGCATGGGAAATATTTAGTTATCAACACAAAACTTGTCCAAAATTTACTTTCCAGAACAGTCTTAACTTTGATAAAATCTGTATCTTTCATTAATTACTGTATTTGAGCACCATCAACTATTCAACCCTTAAATTTTTCACACTAAACTTCGGAAATTTTTTACAAATTTTTTTACCTTAAAACCTTCCGCATAATTTTTCGCATATTTTCGATAATAAGCCTGAGAGTGGGAACACGTGGGAATTTATTGCTAACAAGCCGATAATTGATCAAAATATAAGATATATAAAAATCTTAAAAACAAGAGCACATGCAATACATTCATGAATAAATTCGTAATCTGTACACTTGAAGACATCAAAATTTGCTAACATATCCAGGGCAAAAAAATGTAGGTGTTTTTTGTAGAGCTATGTTATTAACAAAAAACTGCTCATGCATCACTTTCAGGTATTTTTTGGTCTGTATGTTGGCATAAATTTATTTTGCCAATATTAATATTTGACCTTACAGTTATTTTAAGAGTGACCTCCCTCCACCTTCCATCTGGTAACTATGTATATGTTCAAATTAATTTTATTACTGCAATTTGAATTTGCTTAAGAATAAATTCATGCAAATTTGATTACGAAATTTTCAAATCAATAGAATACCTTATCTCTCATAAAAATAATCTGCAATAATTAATAATGGAAATTTCCATTCAAATGATCTGCGATATTTATACAAAAAACATTAAAATGTAAGATTGCGCTTTTTATTAATTTTGAATTTTTTTTGGGTGGTATGGTGCATGTATCTTGGTTAGATGCACAGTTTAGATTTTGTTATTAACATGTATGATTTGATTTTCGTTGAGGACAGAAAACAAGTTGTTAAAACTTTTCAAAAAATCTTAATTTAAATATTATTAAGTTCTAAATTGAAAATACATTTTTTATATATTTTTGAACAGATCATCCGACAGCCTAATGCGAAGAAATTTTATTTAATAAGACATAACAAAATAGGAATATTTTTATACCTAGGGGATATTAAGTTTGCTCCGTAGGTTGTAACACCTAGAAGGAAACGTTGGAGACCCTATACAGTATCCGTCTATGTATTTGTATACGAGTATACGGCAACTAGACCCTCAGTTTTTGAGATATTGCTCTAAAATTTGGCACCCGTGTTTTTCTCCCCAAAGAAGTTGCTCATCTGTCGGAACTGCCGATATCGGACTACTGTAGAATATAGATGTCATACAAACTAGATAATCAAAATTATTATTGGACGAAAATTGGTTGTGTGAAAATCTTTTTTATTTGAAAATATATCTTCACGAAATTGGCATGGGTTATTGCCCAAGGCAATGCTACTATATCCGAAGAAATTTTCTAGGACAAACTGATATAGTTGAAACTGAATGATCAATATACTAAAATTGTTTATAGATTGCAGTGATAAACTAAGTTCAACTTAAGGTTTCTTGGACATTTCATTTAAAGGTGCTTATGAAAAATTAAGTTAATTTATATATAAAGTCTATTTAAAAGAATCCATAATTGTTCCATTTAAATATGACTGAATACAAAAAGAAGCTCGATGCATGAGTGCCACAAGAGTGAATGAAAAACAACGTCGTTAACCGAATTTCCATCTGTGAATCACTGCTGAATCGCAAGGCGGCGCAAACAGGGGCTAAGTCAGGATTGACTATCAGGAAGATTCGCAGGGAACTATTTACTATGTGTTGCTCGCATATGGATAAACTCTTAATTCGGGTCTATACTGTCAACAGTTTAAAGGAAGCAATCGCTCAGAAGCAACCAGTAAGCAGCATGAAATGCAAGAAATTGTGTTCTATCAGGCCACATGCTACATCTATGCATAGTGATTCAAGAAATGCCTCAATAGCTTGGTTGCGAGGTTCTCATATATCTATCTTAAAATTCGGACCTGCCAAAAATTGATTATTACTAGTACTTGTCTATGGGGAATTATTTTCCTAGTGAAAAATTCGTCTCAAGAGAAGCATGTGGAAATCGACTTTTCAGTTTTTTGCCAGTGGAGACGTGGGTTTCTATGAGAGTGGCACTGTGAAATTACCTTCAAATGACAACATATATCAATTAAGTCGGCCTTTACTTACAGCAGCATGAAGAATGTCTAACTTGAGCTTATCTAGTATATAAAATAATATACTATAATAAAATATATTTACATGCCAAGTATTTATTTATGAGTATGCACAAACATGCATACAAATAAATGTACAAATAATCTTTTGATACAATCGATTGATTTGTAATTTATGGCACAAACGCTCGTTAATTACATAAAAGCAATTTAAACAACCAAAACAATTGTATAAAGGCAAACAAAAGAAGGACTTGACTGTGCAGAAAATGTACGCACACTTGTATCTAAGGATGTACATACATACATCCATATGTTAACTTACAAATTAATTCATAAATTCATACAAATGCGAGTATGATATGTCTAGTTTAGCCATTTCCTGCATCCTAACAAGCTTCACTGGGTCCTGTTATGCATATTACACATATATACAGACATTCATTGGCATGTGCCTTTTGTTTTTGTCTGCTGAATGTTAAGACATTTGATAAGAAAACTTATTTGCAGCGCCTTCGATGCTCAAGTTATTGCAAAATTAAATATGGAAAAAAAAAACAATGATACCTATAAGAACAACAAAAACAGCAGCATAATATTTATAAGTAGTAATCAAGTAATCAGCCAAGTGATTGTGTATGAGAATATTCTTTCCTTTTTATTACACATGTATATTGGTATGTATATATATACATATATAAATATATACATATATATAGAATTAGGAGCGTAAGTAACAGTGTATCCTGAATCAACTCTGCGCTTAAATAAGTATAAATTTCTACGGCTGCGTGTTGGCGCTTGCTTTTCTGCCTTACACTCAAGCTCAACTATTTAGTTGTTGTTCGACAACTATTGCTTTTGCTGATATCAGCGGAACAAGCATTCGCATTCGATTACTTTGCCCACATTACATCGGGGAAATGCGCTTATCACCCAAAGAATATCTGTTATCTCGGCTGGTGTGCTGTTTTACGAAGTCACCATGGTATACCAGGGCCCCCATACCGCTACACATATATATACATATATACCACCACTCACACATGCACACAAATGTACATGTACATGCTCTTCAGGCACAACAAACCCATCGTGCTGTGTACAGAGCTGCAAAATGATCATAACATTCCACTTCACTGCCACTTGGCCGCTTGGCCGCTTAGCAGCTTAGTGGTTGCCGTATAATTGCCTATTTTATATTTCTGTGATACATGGCCCGATAGACGCTGATAGGCCAGGAAACAAGTGCTTGGATGACTACTTGACTGCGCTCTATCGCTGAATCAATATTTGGTTATGTTAATTATACTCGTACAAAATGAAAATGTATGTGTGTGTGTGTCTTCAAAAGCAACTGTTCTGGAATTTTGATAATTTATTATTTATTTCGTTGTAATGTTATAATAAATACAGATCTATAAATACTTTACTTTAATATTTATGTATTTTTGTTTGTAAATAATCGAAATTTTATTAATTGGGGGCGTTCGGCTGAAGTGTCTACTCTGCTCGTTCGTTTGTAGATGTTATATGTCTGGTTATACATATACTCGTATGATATATGGATAGGTAATTGTGTGTGTGCATTGTTGGAAGGGGCGTAAGTGGTGCAGATTATGATCTGCGTGTGTATTAATTTCTCAATTGGCGCTTGTGAACGTTTTAGCCTCCAGGTTCTCACAAGTGAAAAACATATTGTACTTGTATAAATACATTCCGAAACATCCATAAAAGTAATATAATTATTATATAAATCTAGGGATATTTCTAAAGGCAAGGCAAGTTATAGAAATATAATTTCCGACAGCGATAACTATTAAAGAAGGTGAATGTGACCCAAGAGCCCAAATTAAAATTTCCACGCCGTTCTCAATAACTAGGCCTTTGTCTATCAACGGATTTCGAAGCAAAATGTACATTTATGTACACCTATATGAGAGTTAGGTGGTACAAGAATTGAAGCCATTAGATCATCCACAGTCAAAAATCTTGAAAACGCACTACAAGCTCATTTGAATTTAGAATATGTTTATGTATTGTAATTTTAAAAATTTGAGGATGAAACCAAATTTGCAGTCAAGGATGAGTGCTTCCGGTAAGTGATTAACTCCTTTTGTTTTAACGCGTTAATATCAATTATCGAAAATTATGTTAAATGAGAAATATGTGATATTAACGTCAACCAGAGGATCGCAATTCATTTTATTAGGCATACACGGTTTAGATCAAAGTCCAGATCAATTTTGTTCATATTCAGCGGCAAACCATATAATTTTTAAGACAACTTGTTTATTTCATTTTATACTTTAATTACCACATTTTGTCAGGTGAAAAGTCGGAAATTATTATATAGGCTATATTGGGTGCAGATAAAGGGATGGCCTGATTAAATTAATTTTGACATTGCCAGACCACAGACTGAACGACATTTTCGGCATAAGGTTTATAGGATAACAAAAATCAATATTGGTATGCAGTACATGAGAGTGGGGGTAAATTCACATATTTTCCGCATTAAACTATAGTATATCCAATATTATACGTTTAGTTAATTTTGCTAAAATATTTTACATATTGACTGTAATTTATGGTATAAGGTCAACCGGAAGATTGAAAATCTTACATTATGTATATAGGAGATAGGAGTAGTATTATTTACTTTTGGCAATAAAACATACTAATGACAGAAAGGTAAAGGTGATGATATGTGATCACCAATATATGTGGATTAAAGTCAACCGGTTGTTTGAAAATTCTAATATTAGCTATCTCGGGGCTGGGGCAGGTTTTTACCCAATTTTACTTATTTTAGAAACAGAGATTCACCATTAATATAAACACAGACCCACTTACTTTTATTAAGATAGCTCACATATTGGCCGACGTGCAAAATATGTAAAAAAGTAAACCGAAAGTTCGAAAATATTTCGAATCATAGGTATTCAATCTATTTTTGACATACAGCATACTACTATCAGAAAGTGACTATCTGCGAATTGAAATAATATATCTCACATTAGCACCAGGCACCGGGGTCCCCATATGCGCTAACTGGGGGCTTGAGCAGTTATGATCCGATTTTGACATTTTTTAAAATTGAGATGGTATTTCTCAAATGCACTATTTCTGCAAAGTTGTATCCCGATAAATTCACTGGTTCTTGATTTGTATACTGGAAATTGTATACTGATTGTGGTATATGGGAAGTAGGCGTGGTTGTAGTCGCACTATAACATGGGAATGTTAAAGTAATCCTATGTACCCAGTTGCAAGTGGTCAAGTAGTTCCGGAGATATGAGATTTTTTCTAAATGCTCATCGTCCAATTTGGACATCGGATCCTATGAAGCCCCCTTGAATCATCCCGGTTTTCAACTCTTCTCGCCATCCTTATACTTTGTATATACATACATAACCGTATATCTATCTTGATTAGTTTTAGGTGATACACACAACCGTTAGGTGAACAAAACTATTATTATCTGTAGCAACAAGTGGCAAGAATATAAAAATTTGATCGAATACTTTTTTAACTGGATAATATCAAGATATCATTTTATGCTATACTGTGTGAATAGGGTCAGTTGGTTTTTAGCCATGTCCACCTTCCATACAAAGAGCAATGCAAAAAATACGAAAATTAATTATACATGATACATACTCTCCCTTAGCGCTTAGTTCAAAAATTGGACTATGGGCATGGCTCGGTGCACCTTTAACCAGAATTTCATACTTTGCAAAACACTTGACAGAATTGAAAGAATGTAGTTCATATCATCTTCTAGACGAGTTTGGAAAGCAACGAAATCGGATTACAACCACTCCAACTTGTAATATAATCCCAAATTGAAAGACATCTGCTATTTGTCTTTACAGTACATAGCTTCGGCCTCAAAATCAACAAAACTCCGATAAAAATTTTTTTAAATAGATTCATATATTCACCGAAAAGAAAAAAAGAAATCCGCTATTAAGGTTTTTTCGGTCGCATATATTCGTGAATATTAGATGAAATTAGATCCATTTGGTAAAATTTAATTGATTTGTTTTCACAAACAATGAAATTGACCGCAAAAAATGGTGGATTTCCAATAAATCTCCGCGAAGACGTGGAATATTTATACAGACGAGGCGACTGGATTTAATACTCGGTTGCATGTATCGGAAGATATATTAGCACATGGTTGCAATACCAGTGCAACTTCTAACGCTTAATGGATCAAGGTTAGCTGATTAAAGCAAGGATAATATAGTGTTACTATTATGGGGTTAAAGTCTTCGGATTTTGGTCAGATTGCGCCACAAACAAGAAATGTATAACCCTGTCGTAGAGTACTAAACTTAAGTGGACATACTATATATCGTGAAATGCAACCTTTTATACAAAATAATGGCTTGATAAGTGCCAATCTGCCCAAACAAATTGAAAAAATCGAACGACGTCTCTAAAGCCCCCGAAAACATAACAGTCAACGTTTTCACCAGTATTTTTGAGGACTTACAACGAATTATTTTCATTGATTACATCGAACATACACGGCCTAAAAATAGCCGAACTTTTTGGATATAGAATATAGAATGTACATTATGTTATCTTTGAAAGCTTTATTTATTCAAAAGAGGTCTCATTAGACTCAATACAATGTTTGGAACGATCAACCATCGTGTGCATAGATTTTTATATAATTTATAGGATTGTTCTTCAGCACCTTGGTTAAGGCTGTTTGAATGGCTGGGATGTTGTCACAAAATGCTCCTTTCAAGTTGGTCTTCAGTTTTGGAAATAGGAAATAGTCTCATGCTGATAAATCGGGCGAATACGGAGGGTGGTTGATAAGAGAAATCCGTTTTTTATAACGCTTTTATAAGCTTCACCTGTATGCTTGTAACTTTTTCTGTGCAATCAATAACTTGAGTATAAATTGAGTTATCTTGATGAAACTTGCAAACGGACCACTGCCACGCCCATAAAATACCATTGAAAGAAAACCTATAAAGTGCCATAATTAAGCTCTAAATTAAAATACCGAACTGTAATTTGGTACAGATGATTGCGGTAACAAGGGACATCTATTGGCCGAAATTTTTTAAAACTGTGCGTATCCCCACACCCTAAATGGTTTAATGTACATATTTTCAAACCGCTGAAGCTTACTCAACCAAATTTGCTGGGAGGAAGGTTGTTTAGCACTTTTTCATTCGCTGTGAAAATGGGAAAAATCAGATAATAACCACGCCCACTCCCCATATAACGGCCATTTTTAGTTCTGGGTTGCTAAAACTTTGGCGATATGTAAAGCACCCCGAACTCCCGTCCCCCATTCGGATATGAGCCACAAATTTTTATATTCGCCGTCTTCGAATCGGCTAAAAGGATAGGCATTAACAATTCTGGTTATTGTGTGGTCCAGCATTTCTTGCAGAGGAACTTCTGCCAAATCCTTTTCCACCTCCACCAAACCCAGATAGCACATTCTCTTGGCGGAACGCAAAACATCTTAACTTGTAAAGGTATTGCAATTATGTGCTTTTGTTCCAGCTTGCAAAAGTTTATATGTTCTTTTGGTATAATCGCCATCAATATAAAGGGCCAAAGCACTCTCAGCAGTATATTTTAAAGGAAACCCTTGATTTAGACTTCTTTTAATTTTTTATTAGTTCATTTGGGCTCTGTGGCAACCATTGAAACAATTTCGAATGTACTACGCTTTCCAATGCAATATTTGCGTAACGCAAGTTTGCCTTCAACGAGATTCGCAACTTTGGCGCATTGATGTCTAGGGTGGTAATCTGTGAAGACTTTCGGTTTTCTGACATTTGTGCTCTTCTCTGGTGATGAGAAAACAATATGTTCCTTTAACCAAGCTTCGTTGTTTAACTTAAAACTCATCTTATCCCTGTTCGATTTTCTTCACCTTTCGAACAATCTTTTGCAGAAAATTTTCAATTGTGCAACAATTATATTCAAAGTATCTGAACTATAATTGGATTTTTCTACAACGCTTGAAAAAAAAATTGCTGGCTGCTTTCAATTTTTTCGCCGCAGCCTTTTCCCCATGCAAAAATTAAACATCAATAGTAGGGGCAGCCAAGCGCAGCTAATCTTTGACAATTTAAATAGTGGATGAATCATAATTTTAGACAATTATACACTTTTTACCAGCTAATCCCTGCTTCATAGAGTTTGTCTCTGCAGAAGATGAAATTTTCTCACAAATAGGTTATGAGAAGGTTATTAGGTACACAGGTCACAAAATATTTATTTTCTAATGATACAAACCTACAATATGTAGAATCCCAAAAAACTATAAGCAAAATTTTAATTTAAAATATTATTTCGCCAATTCCAAAATTGCACACTATGCACGGCATAGAAAACACGTGATGCTAAGTTAGCATGTGTTAGGAAGAACACAGTCGCTTACTGATATCGACTTAATCGATTTTGACGCTATCGATTTTGACGCTATCGATTTTACAAACGAATATTTAGGAATTGATGCAGTGGTCCGATTACGCATCCATCCATCTGCAAAACCAACCGTCCTACAGTACCAAGAAACATGTCTACCAAGTTTCATAAAGATATCTCAATTTTTACTCAAGTTACAGCTTGCACAGACGGACAGACAGTCACCCGGATTTCAACTCGTCTCTTCATCTTGATCCTTTATATATATATAACCCTATATCTAACTCGATTAGTTTTAGCTGATATAAACAACCGTTAGGGGAACAAAACTATTATACTCTGTAGCATCATATTGCGATAGTATAAAAACTGAAAAACACGCGTTTAAAGCATATGTTCATTCTCACAATCAAGTATTTTTCGGTCAATATTTCTGTCAGTTTATACAAGGATTTATTTCTCACTTTTTAGTTTGGAATGCTTTAAAAGTTTTTTTTACAGTCTTTTTTAAACAAATATATTAATTTATTACCAACTCGTTCACCTTTTTATACTCTCGCAACCTGTTGCTACAGAGTACAATAGTTTTGTTCACCTAACGGTTGTTTGTATCACCTAAAATTAATCGAGTTAGATATAGGGTTATATATATATAAATGATCAGGATGAAGAGACGAGTTGAAATCCGGGTGACTGTCTGTCCGTCCGTCCGTCTGTCCGTCCGTCTGTCCGTCCGTCCGTGCAAGCTCTAACTTGAGTAAAAATTGAGATATCTTTATGAAACTTGGTAGACATGTTTCATGGTACCGTGAGACGGTTGGTATTGCAGATGGGCGTAATCGGACCACTGCCACGCCCACAAAACGCCATTAATCAAAAACAAATAACTTGCCATAACTAAGCTCCGCAATAAGATACAAGACTGTTATTTGGTACACAGGATCACATTAGGGAGGGGCATCTGCAGTTAAAATTTTTTTTTAAAAAGTGGGCGTGGTCCCGCCTCTAATAGGTTTAATGTGCATATCTCCTAAACCGCTAATGCTATAATAACAAAATTCACTGGAAGCAAATGTTTTTAGCACTTCTATTGACGGTGTGAAAATAGTTGAAATCGGGTGGCAACTCCGCCCACTCCCCATATAACGGTACTGTTAAAAACTACTAAAAGCGCGATAAATCAAGCACTAAACACGCCAGAGACATTAAATTTTATTTCTGAGATGGTATAAGATGACTTTATAGGAACCGCGTTCAAAATTAGACAGTGGGCGTGGCACAGCCCACTTTTAGGTGAAAACCCATATCTTGAGATCTGCTTAACCGATTTCAACCAAATTCGGTGCATAACGTTCTTTTCATGTTTCTATGTCATAGTGCGAAAATGGGCGAAATCGGATTACAACCACGCCTATTTTCCATATGACACCATTTTAAATACCACTTGATTCTTTCACTTTCCACTATGAAAATCAAGCAACAATGATTATATCGGCCTAAAACTTTGCGTGAATAATACGTTTAAAGTATGCCACCTTGTGACCAAAAATTTTCTAAATCGAACCAAAACTGTTCAAGCCCCTAAGTACTAAATATGTGGACCCCAGTGCCTATAGTTGACCTTCTACCGAAAATATCAGTCAATCCACAAAGAAATCTCAAACGAGTATACCATTTGACTTTGCGAGAGTATAAAATGTTCGGTTACATCCGAACTTAGCCCTTCCTTACTTGTTTTTATATAAATCTTTCAGGTAAAATTCTCCAAATAGTGTTTTTAACCCCTCAGCCAACATTCTCGTAGTAAAGTTTGTGTCAGAGCCAATCATTTTACGGACTTTTTCTAAGAAGAATACGATTACTACCTTCTAGACGACCTGTCCATTGGACCATGCTTTTATGTGTATAAACACTCAGTTCTACAGCATAATTTAAATTGCTCTCGTGCTCCACAAATTATTTCTATCTAAGATATTAATTTTATATACATATACATATGTATGTTCTGCCTGGCAATAATCTGACTCATTTAATCTGAATCAATTCATCTGCTTTTCATTTCTCTTAGCCTGACATTTGCCAATGCAATAATTTAATCTGTAACATAAAATTGCATTACATTACTTAATGTGTGTAGAAGCGACAATTTACTAAACCACCATAAAGAATTATAATGATAACAATAAAATAGCTGCGGTGGCAAAGGCTGCCAATGGCGGAGACGCACACAAGAAATCCTTTTAGCACAACTCAATCATTCCGTATGCCTCGACAACAAAAGCAAAATACGAGAATGGAGGAGCAGAAACTTCAGCAAGAGTGCTAAGAAGACAGTAGAAGATCGCGGGCCCGGGCGACGGCAAGTGAAAGGTATGACAAGGAGACAATCAACGGGCACACGAACACCTTCTTACACGCAGTTGCACACATTCGAGGCATAATTAAAATGTTTTAATGCTACCATTTGTTTGCCAACGAGAGCAACAACCGAACAAGACGCAACGAGACAAGCCAACTGCGCATGCGCCACATGCAACGTGCACGCTGCGAATCGTGGGCAAGTTGCGCCTACGGGTAATGAAACCAAACACCCGTCAGCGGCATTAATGCATGATCCTTGACGTGAAATGGGACACGGGCAGGAACATGGCAAACATTGGAAAACACGTTGTTAACATTAATTCTCGCCCGCGCCGGCGCACTCGGCAATGCACAGCCGACATCGATACCAACCAACCGGCAGGTCAACAAGAAAAATGAGCCGCGCCGACGCACAGGCAAACGAACGCCGTGTGGTTGCGGCCACAATCGTCGTTCATGCCTATTACCATGCCATGGTCCAGCCAATTGGCTGGGGAATGGCAGTGGCAGCAGTGACGGCAGCAATTATGCTAAACTGAACAAACAGCGCCGCACTAAAACAACAAGACACGCATTTCAATTTTGCCGTCAACACACCGCGCGCTGTTGACCGGACAGACGGCGGCCCCTGGTGTTGGCAACTGTATGATGGACAGCCGGCGCTCGGTGCGTTGAAAACTGGTTCGCACGCATAATACGACTTAAATGTGAAAAACATATTTACGCGTGTTCTCGGCTCGATTTGGTAGCGAACAGCGGATTAAAAGCAAATGCAATTCAGCCACGTTTTAAGGCTTGCAAAATCCTCAGTCTTCTTAATATATGTAAGTAAAATGAGTTGTCACTTTTATTTAATTTTTAAAAAATTTTTTTTTTTAGAGAGAATGCAGTGGTTTTAAAAACGTCCACGATAAAAAATTCGTACTGGTACTACTCACAACCATTGGTTGATGTTGGCAGAAAAGCTACTGTGTTTTGATACGCCTAAATATGAAGAGTAGCGAAACGACCAAATAAATGGCTTAAATAAAATATAGACAGAATAGAGAGCAAATATTTTTTGTTTATGTGGGTCTCCTGTCTATAGGCCTGAATTTTGAGCAACTTTAGGCAATTAATAAAAAAGACAATAGATATTTTCATCATTAATCTTTAACCCTCATATTTTAAAAGTACACAAAATATACTAAAAATAAAAGCATGCTATGCGGTTCTTAATACCCATGGAAGAAGAAAAAGCAGGAACAAAGGCCGTGTTCTCATCACAACCTTTGTGATCATTTTAGAAAAAAAAATGACGGATTCTTGATTACTACACATGTCATAGTCCCATGAACCAATAAAACTGAAATATTGTAATTCAAAAAACTATACACAAAATGGCTTCTCAAAAATAAAGGCCGATTTTCTCACTAATTTTTTACTTTTTGGAATTTTTTAAAAATATTACAGAGTGGAATGGTCAGTTTTTTGTTGGTTGGTTAGAGAGGTTTTTAGAAAAATAGTCTGCCCAAATTTTAAGTAAAAATTTGAAATTTAGAAAAAATTAGAATTGAGAAAAACTAGGAATTTGAGTCAATAAATTAGCTTTTTTATGTAATTTTCAAATATCGGAATATCGGTTGTACTAACTTCTTACTGACTTCAGCATATTACTGGAGTTGAGGAGCCAGAGGAACATACACGAGTAGTTGAGTTATGGATAAGGTATCATTTATAGGCATCGAGGAAAGTAGTGGTAATTAAGATGCATCGCTGGAGCATTAACAAAACCGATATTAATGAAAATTCAAGATATAGCAAATACGATGATTGAAGATCTCTTCCCAACCTGTGATATGATATTTATTTCTAGATGTACAGTTAATCAATCATATCTAAAAAGGTCAAGTTCAGCATTTGTCGAATTATTTATGTCAAACGCAAAACGTTCATACTTTACTAACAGTTCTTATATTCAGATCTCATTTTTATACCCTAATCACCCAGTCTGTGCATCCGTCCGTCTGTATATACTACGAGAACTAGTCTCTCAGATTTTGAGATATCGATCTTAAATTCAGATTTTCTCACCAAGAAGCTGCTTATTTGTCGGAATAGGACCACTATGTACACGATATCGGACCACTATAGCATATAGCTGCCATACAAACTGAACGATCGAAATCAAGTGCTCGCATAGAAAACTTTTGCATTTGACGAGATATATTCACGAAATTTGATAATAATAATAGACAATAATAGAATCTCCGAAGAAATTGTTCAGATCGAATCATTATAGCATATTACTGTCATACAAGCTGAATGATCAGTATTAAGTAAGGAACCTTTTGTATATGTGAAGGGTATTATAGCTTCGCTACAACCGAAGTTAACGTTTTTTCTTGTTTATTTTTTTGTTTTTTCAGATAACACGACTGCCTAGAATCGTCGTCAGCCGTCGAGGTCTTCTTGAAAGGGGGGATTCTGAAGATTGGCCTACTAGCTGCCATTTTATTCGAATTATATAATATATCCTAATAATATATATATGTGTTATGACTCTTTTTTCATTACTCTCAGAATAAATTGTCAAAGTAAGGCCCTTTTTAAGGACCATACTTTCTAAAAACCGTTAGCTTAAAAGAACTGACCACTGTCCACTTATAAGTAAAATAAATTAAATAAATAATAACGTATACTAATCAGAGAAAAGATATTTTAGGAACATCAGAGATGATTTTTTAGCAAACTAAGCCAAAAATGCTAGCATGCTAAAGCATTCCGCATTTTGCGCTAAGTATTTATTTATTACCTTCGAACTTTCTATATCGCCGTTCTTTTTCTTACTTTTTTTATGTACAAAATAATTTTAGGCGCAAGAACTTATGCAGTTGGCGCTTAACGCCAAGTAGGTTGCGCCACCGTTGCTAACGTTTGAGGAGGCGCTACACACAAGTTACTCTGAGTGCAACCACAACTCACATTCCACTAATTCCGCCGTGGATGTAGCTTCAGTTTACATCTTCTGGCGTACCTTTGGTTTTATTTTACTTTAACTGATATCGTTGATTTCTCTGCGAACTGCTGCCGTCGCTCTCGATGTGGTAGCCGTTGGGCTCGAGCTGGAGGCGCCTAACAGCCAGGCGGGCCTTAAGTTTTACAAAAGGGGGACAGACGTTTCGTTGTGGATCAGAATGGAGTAGAGTGGACTGATAAGGATGTGTGCGACACAAATGCATATCCGAAGAGTGTGGTGAGTTGAGGAGAAGGAGGAGCAGGGGTATGGCAATGCATTGACGACATTCGATTACTTTGAGATTTCTGTAGCGTATCTGTGTATCATAATGGAAAACGAGACTGTGAGGCTGGCATTTAGATAAGAATGTAATTTTTTAAAAAGGCATCGCAGACATTTTATGTCGCTGCATATTGAAAGTGGATTAGAGCGTCGCGATTCGGCGCAAAGTATTTTAACGGCTAACAGAGGCCATGATCATAACCGAGATGGTGATGTTCGTAAACTTGTAACGGATGAACTTACAGCAGTTAAGCTTAAGCAAATTAAGTTAAGTGCCGATTACTTGCTTTGCTAAAAGAACATTGAACTGCAGAATTTAGAGTTGATTTTTTATTTAAAAAAATTAAGAGTAAACATTTTTTTATTTAATATGGTTGACAGAAGACATAGGAGAACATAAACATTTTATTATATCATTATATAAGAGATAAGATAATTTTAATCCAATATATTATAAGATTATTACGCCTGAAATTGATCTATTTTTAATTTATTTTTAATATCATTTCTTAAGAGTCTTACATCAAGTATTTTTCCGTCCTATTACTTCCCCTCTTATTGTTATGGCTTTACCGTAGTAGAATCCCTTTTAAATAAACGATTTTTTTTAGAAATTAGTGAGACTAAGAATTTCGCACAACTCATCTTACCAACAACTCATTGTCAGACAAAGCTGCTTAATCAGTATAAATCAATGACTCGAATTGACTTCCACCAAAATTAGTCGACTCAGTTATGACGTAGATTGCCAATTGGCCTACTCTTCTTGAAATGACTCGGTCACCAATAAAATAATAAAGCTGTAGTTTCAAGCACTATATCAACTCGTTTCTCGCTCACCTACACATTAAGTTTGCCACGAAGTTTGTAACACCCAGAAGGAAACGTCGGAGACCCTATAAAATAGATACATAAATAATCAGCATGGAGAGTTGAGTTGATTTAACCATGTCCGTCTATCTGTATACATACAAACTAGTCCCTCCGTTTTTAAGATATCGGAACGGCCGATATCGGACCATTATTGCATATAGCTGCCATACTAACTGAACAATCGGAATCAAGTACTTGTATGGGAAACTTTTTTATTAAACGAGGTATCTTCACGAAATTTGGCATGATTTATCTTCCAAGGCAACAATGTATTCTCCGCAGAAATTGTATAGGTCAGATCACTATATTATATAGGTGCCATACAAGTTGAACGATCGGAATCCATCGTTTTTTTTTTTTATATACAATACAAGTAGGTTGAAAAATGAGTCGTGCTAACTCCAAATTTTTTTTCTCAAGTTGGTACATCTGTCGTGAGAACACACATGCAAATTTACAAGTCATTCTGTCAATTATTTTTCTGTTTACAAGCCATTTGAAGTTGACGTGTCAGAGTATTTTTTTAATATGGAAAATATTTAATATCGCTGAGTGATTAGATTCTTTGTTTTGAAAGGTTTAAAAGCAAAGGAAATTTATGAACAATTGTTAACAATTCAAAAAACAACTGGATCGAAAACAAATTTCTCAGCATAATTTGGAGCGTTTTAAGCGGAATAAAACCGATTTCTTGAGTCGTTTTACAACTGTGAAGGAGACTTGGATCTACCAGCAAGATCCTAAATTGAATCAAGAACGCTTACAGTGAACTGGAGCTGGTTGTTCAACTCCAAAGCAGGTGAAGTCACAACGATCAGCAAAGAAGTTTATGGCAACAGTTTTTTGGGATGCAAAAGGAATTTTGTTGATTGATTAGCTGAAAGATAAAACAGTCAACTCTGAATATTATTTCATCCTTTTGGATCAGCTGAATGAAAAAATTCGTGAGAAAAGACCTGGTTTGCAGCACAAAAATCATTTTTCATCAAGACAATGCTCCTGTTCACAAAGGTGTTTTAACAATGACAAAATTCAACGAATTAAAGTATGAAGTGCTTGAGCATTCACCGTATTCACCAGACTTGGCTTCTAATAATATATAAAAATACTTCAGGAACCTGAAACAATTGCTTCGTGGAAGGCGTTTTTCGTCGTAAAGAAGCTATTACAGCCATAGACGGGTATTTTGCAGAGCTTCCGGAAAGCCATTATAGGGATGGCATAAATCATTTGGAGGATCATTGGAATACATGTATTGAAGGGAGATTCTATTGATTAAAAAAATATATTTCGTACCAAAAACAGTACTTTTTCAATTCGAGCGCATACACTTTTCAACCAACCATGTACATACATACAGAGTCCAAAAGGTCTACAAATACGAAAATTTTCTTGAAGCTTATTATGAGGTAAATATTAAGCCCAAAATATGCCTTTTTGAAATAAATATTCTCGATCATATATGTAAAACCTTTTCCCTATTTTCGTTTATTTTAACAGCTATCCCTAAAAAAAATATCTCTAAAAACACCCTTTAAAAAATGTCAAGGTAATTAAGTATTGTACATTCTAATCATAGTAGAAGAATGTCTACTATAATACAAAATCCATTAGTTTTGATATTTTTGTCAAAACTTCACTAGAAGAAATTACTGTTATTCAACGGAAATAACATTAATGTTCAAATGCTGCGGCGAGTAAGAGCATTGAGAAATACCAAACTCTGAAACGATTAATTTTCTTAAGCGAAGTTATGGTGTGGCGCTAGTAAATACTTTTGAAAACACACCTACGTGCAGATATATACATATGCACATAGATTTATGGGTTCCAATTCGATAGAAGACTTGATACCAATAATTGAAAAATTTTAAGTGCAGCGCTTAGTCTTCGGCTTATCATAACAGGAAAGCTAACAAAGTTGCCTCGAAAAAAGCAATCAGCAGCAGGCAGCTATAAAAAATCTCCAACAACAAGTGCAATTAAAAGTTGGCTACTGATTTTTTGTTTATCAATTGCGATATGATTTTATTACATTTTGATGTTTTTTGTTTTAGGAAACATTTGTCATTAATGATAAAGTGCACCCACATATTTATTTTAGATAGGTATTCGGTTCGCCAGAATGTTGATATGTAAGTGCTCACAAAATGTTCATTACATCGCATCGTGAAGTACAATATTATGTAATTACAAATTCCGTGAGTTATTTAATTTTATATCTAAATGGAGGAAAAAGAGCAAAATAATTCAAAATTATATATTTGTATCTAATTGGATTACTAAGAAATTTCGAAAAATTTGAGATGGTGAAAAAATTAACCTAAACCACTACTACATATCCCAAAACTTGTCTCTGAAATAAATCTGTTTTGTATTAAAGAAAATTGTACAAATCATAAATCTCGAATTGCACTCAGTAGTAATTCTTGATCCTGTAGAAACCTATGTAGCTCTAGGTATACAACGGTTTATTTTCCAATACTAAGGTCATTTGTAATTATATAATTATTGTTTGTAAAAGTAACGCATATTATTACTCTAGATATGTATTGAGTTCGCAACTAAGTAATTGCGGATTTCGCTCATAGATGGCTTCAGTTAAATATTTATGTTTGCTGACGTAGTCCAAATGTAAAACACATTTTGTTATTTGATAGTTGGCAATTAGTAAAAAAAAGTTTTTTGATCGGTTGCTCGGTAAAATCGGTCGGATCTGTAAAAGTTCCCTTTTAAGCTAAATATCGGACAAAATCAAAGATAAATTTAGCTTTATTTAAAGACTAACTTCAAAAAACAGAGAAATTACTTTTTTAATATACCCAGCCGAGTGTTGACCAGTGTAATTTATTTTCCTTGAATATCCGAATTGTACCCAATCGGTTATAGTTGTAGTATTTTTTTGCCAGAAATACTCTTGGAAAATTGAAAACATTCCTATTGTTTCTATCCAAATCCATACCATCCATTAAAAAGCGTGAAAGTTTGTCCCGAGTCAGCGCCCGTCGGCAAAATCGTTCGGAATTAGTTTGTTAAATTCCATATGAGCACAGAAAACGATGGACGGCGTGGATGTTTCAAAGGAGTTGCGAAAGCTCCGTCCAATATGGGTCTTTAGCGAGCTTAATGTCTAAGAAATTACCGATATGATGATTTAAGCAGTATTTGGAGCTATTTTAATTCCCCAATTTTTCAAGGCTGGAAAGAGTATTAGCGACATTAAAGAATTAATCATCGATATTGACGTTTTTTTAAGCAAAATGCAAATCGTGTTACAAAAATAAGATCAAAAGTTGGAAGATCACTATGATCGACAAAATGCTCTTGATGACAAGGTATGTTTAATAATAAAATCGAAATTTCCTATAAAAGTGTTTTGGTCTTCAAAGCATTACGAACATTTCGGGTATTTTAGATCTGAGCTACAACCCAATGTTGGGTCTAAAATTTTGCTAATGACTTTCAATGCAAATCGAACATTGATATGTACATGATTTATGAAACAGTTAAAACTACTTTTTTGTATACTGAATTTATGTCTGTTGCGACGTAATCTTGAAAAGCCTTATTAATAGTGAAGTTTGATGATAATTATACCGTTTTTATTTACTCTCCCATTACATTACATAGACAATAATAAATGTCGGTTACAATATCTCCCCATTCTGTTTACAAACACACTATTTTTGGTAGTAGTCAAAATACCGGCACACATTGATTGATAGCCCAGCACATTCATGCACGGGACTCGATTAAAAATCCATAAATTTCGGTTCTAGATTTTATTTGCTGATGTATGGAACTTTTCAACGCAAACTACAAACTAATTAAGCCGCGAAATAGAAAATTGGGCGGGTAGATAAGGCGCTCAACACACAGCAGAGTCTCATTTATGGATTTTGGGGTGAGTAACGCATAGCATCAAGCAATTAGCGGAGCTTGCAACAGTAGCATGACAAGCTGCTGTGGAAAAAATAATAACAAATTACTTGTACTATTTAATGATTGTCTGCTGCTATTTGTGTTAATTATCAATGTCTGTATGGATGTTTCGGTTATCTCCCAAGCGAGTAGGTACACGTTTTGAAATCTGGAAACAACATTAAATTTGATTCATCCCAGTCGATAGTCGAAATCACATTGAATCAGTGCGCCAACAAGGCACCCACAGAGGGTGTCCAAAGGTGCTCTGCAGTCTATGCTTATCTAACAGCAACAACACAATATATATTTTCAATTTAATTTCACACGAACACACAGCTTGCTATTCGTGGACTTTGAAATGTTTCGAACCCATGCTAGCTGAATTCGGTTAATTGAACAAACAAAAAATTAAGAAGCAATAAACGAAATTTAAAGGTATACTTGTACATTTATATATACAAATGTATGTATGTAAATGAATGTCTGTAAAAATTAATTTTATTCGTACGTTAGCGTACAGACACTTTGAAAACGGAGATTAAAAACAAATAATTCATGTTCAAGCACATTGCTTCTTTTATTTAAGTATAAAAAGATCTATATCATGATATTGATAGGACAGTTGTATGGCAGCTATATGGTATAATTGTACGATCTAGACAATTTATTCAAAGATTGTAGCGATAATATATTTCGTGAAGATATCTTGTCAATTAAAAAAGTTTTCCATACAAGGACTCGAGTTTGATCGGTCAGTTTGTAAAGCAGCTATATGCTACAGTTGTCTGTTATCGGCGGTTCTGACAAATGAGCAGTTTCTTGGTGAGAAAAGAACTTGTGCAAAATTTCAGATCGATATCTCAAAATTGATCGACTCAGATCGTCACGCTGATCATTTATATACTTAATAGGATCCCCGATGCTTAATTTTGGCTGTTACAAACATCGTGGCAAACTTAATATACACTGTTCAGGGTATAAAAAGTTTGTAATAATGTGACAATAATATTTTCTGATGGGCCGTTAAATGCACAGATGTACATGAAAATTTAGTCAAGAAATATATACATTAATTTAAAATTAGGATTTCAAAACTGAAGTCTAACTAGTCACAACTAGACTTTTAAGAATTAGAGTAAAATATTTCGGAAAATACTATATTTGTATTAATTATAAAACTTTATATATTTAGATATGGCAATCTATGATATATTTTAATCGAAAACATCTATTTAATGAAAACTCGTAGCACATTCCAGATAATGAAAAAGGTAGTGGGCTGACTAATTGGGTTCGCGATTCATATTATCAGTTGAACAGTTTATAACTAAATCATTTCTCTGTTAACACCCTGCTAGAAAGTTCGCAGTTCTTATAATTGTGGACTCTATATATTTTTTTAAGTCAGAAATTATTTGTAATTTTATTACAAACGACTAGTTTTAGTTATAAAAAGAATTTATTTTCTATAAATTTACATATACATAAAAAATATAAGTGTTCTCATTTTGACGCTGTAGTTTATGTTTTGTATCGTATATGAATCACTTACAAAAATGTCATAGGTCATAAACGCTCATCCTGCAATTAATCTTTGTTCGTTTTTCATTAAGTAATGTATTATACTCAGAACTATAAACCACCGAGGAGAGAGTTGTGAGTTTTATTTTTCTGACAGTCAGATGGATACCAGTTGAAACTAACTGATTCCTTTTTCTTGAATGCACTTAAAAATGATATCTATATTGTGCTTAGTAAGTAAGTATAGTTAAATGCTGTGAAGTTGATAGCTATGTTTTCATGTGTACAAAAAAAATTTATTATTATTGAGATAACATTCTTAAAGTAGTCAGTGGAATAACAAAGGCTTGTCTTTTCAGAAATGACTTTTCGGATCAGTGAACCAAATTCTAAACAAAACTTTTAAGCCCTTCAATAGCTCAAAATGCTTTTATTAAGAAAAAATACCAACCAAAAATTAAAATAAAACCATAATTATTGCATAAATCCAATATATTGTATATTATACAATACAAGGTGCGTTCCAAAGTAAACAGTAAAAAAGTAACGAAGTAATCTCTAGTGACGCCATCTATATGTCGACTAGTGCGTTAGAACCTGCTATCCCTTATCGACTTCCAGTAAAAATTTCATGACATTTCATTTATTGGAAGTGAAGTTATTGCGTTTTAAGTGTCAGTATGTTTTCGTCATCGGTGCGCAAATGAGCTTCGAACAAAGAGCCAACATTAAATTTTGTTTTAAAATTGGTAAAACTTTTACCGAAACGTTTCAATTGAAATATATATTTATGGCGATAATTTCCTATCCCGTAGCAGAGTGCACGAGTGGTTTCAACGTTTTCAAAGTGGTCGTCATCGCGCCTGAAGAAGTCAAGTGTGAAGACAACGCTGATTTGTTTTTATGATTCCAAGGGTATTGTCCACAAAAAATTGGTTCCACCACCATAATGCGGTATTCTACTTGGAATTTTGAAACGTTTGGTGCGCCGTATTCGACGTGTTCGGCCCGAATATCGCGAAGATGGACTTTGGCGTTTGTTGCACGATATTGCGCCGTCTCATCGATCGACGCTTGTGGCCGACATTCCGATTATTTGACCAACAATCACATTTTAACCACTCTCACCATCACTATTCACCTGATATGGCACCGTGCGACTTCTACCTTTTCGGAAATATGCATTTGCCGATGAAAGGAAAGCGTTATGCAGACGTGAAGGCCATTCAAAAGGCTTGCACCGGCATACTGGCGACCATACCGGGCAACGAGCTAAAACACTCGTTCGACATGCTTTGGACCGTGCAAAAAGCTGTATTAAAGCAGAAGGAGACTATTTTGAATAAAAAATTGATTTTGCCGATAAAACCATTTGTTATGTATATGCATACGCAATAAAAGAAGCTATCCAATGGATCACGTCTTCCAAAGGTAAATATGTTATCTGTACCGACAGCCTTGCAACAGTCACAGCTATTCGAAATACATCCAACAGCAGCCCTCTAATCAGTGAAATTCGGGACAAATTAATTGATAGCCGAAATAAAATTAAAGTAATGTGGATTCCAGGACACTGTGGCATTCCAGGAAACGAACTACATGTAGCATCCCGGAGATCAAAATTTTTACACGACTCCGTTTAGTCACACCATTTTAAAGCACCAACATATTCTGGACCGCAACATAACGCCTGGCTGCCGGCTATGCAACAGTCCAACAAATTCTGTAGAAAACATACTGAACATAGGTATGTCCTACCTTTCGTCATATAAGACGAGACTATGTCGAGTCTTCTCCTTCGAAACTCTTCAAAGAGCCGTCAACTGCCAACATTAAAGAAATTTACAGCTTCATCTCCAGAGCCAACTAAAGCATCTCATCTAATACTACCATAATAAAATTTTCCAAAATTTTCCTATACTAAGAAATATTGCTACCCTTAATTCTAAGCATAAGAATAGACATTAGTATTTAAATATAACCATAAGTATTAGTATATACTTGTACATACATATTCATAAGTAAAATCTCATACAAAAAAGTACAAATAAAATTAAACCCACAGCTGAAGGCCTTGGCGCTAGTGCTGTTATATTTTATAGGTACTATAATTATTTATAATTGTATTTCCTTTAATAAAAAAATAATTTATTTAAAAAAAAATATTCCATTAGACTCAATACAACGTTTGGAATAGACACCGAAGAACAATTTCTAGGAATGTTCTTCAGGACCTTGATTACGGCTGCTTGAATGGCCTGGATTTTATCATAAAGCGCTCACTTCATATTTGTTTTCAGTTTTGGAAATAAATGATAGATCAGGCGAATACGGTGATAGATCAGGATAGAAATTCTCCAAATAGTCTTTATCTGCATTCAAGCATACATAACACAGTCAAGCAAGGACACGAATTCTAAAAAGCCGCTAGTCAACATACCATATTTACCTAATCAAAACTCATTATCAAAGTTATTAGTCTGTCAGCTCTAGGAATACAAACACCTCCATTTGTCAAATAACATAAACAAAACATACATAGAGGCATATCTATTACCCCATAAAACTCAAAGAAAAAATGTTAGTGATATACGCACAAGTAACTTTTTGAAACTTATAAAATAGAGCAATCACCCAAAAATTAATTAAGAGAACTAATAGGCATATTATTCATCAACTGCTAAAAGTATAAACATTGCGTATACGCAGAGTAGAGCACTGATCAATTAGATATCCGAAAGTTTATATTTAATTTTCTTTCTAAATGTTCCCTAAACATCCTCCCACTATTCGCTCATCGCATTCACAAGCTACCAAGTAGGCTCTTTTCGATTTACATACTCCGAAGTACATAGCAACTACGCATACACACAAAAAGTTTAATAAACAAATCACCCGAACAGCCTACGAGGCAAACAAAAGTACGAAAATAAATTAAATATATGATCAGTTGAAAGTTTTATTTCTATTTAGAATCTCAAGCGTTTATCAGTCTTTCGTAGGCTTATCGTTCGCGAAAGTTCACGAGGTCCTACTATCGCCGCCCGGCGATCAACGCGGTTGAATTGGTCAAACGCATGCATAAGCGACACGACGAAGCACATGCATGTGTGTGCTTGTAGGTGTGTAGTTGCACGAAGTGAAGGATAGCGAAATCGATGGACAATGGACTGATTGACGCAGTCGAACCGCGCAGTGGCAATTGGTTGCTGTCTGTCAGATGGCCAAGCTGATTATTGCTTGTGTCAAGCGATCTTGACAAGCTCAGTTATTCACCGATTCGTGGAATGACTTCAATGCGTATGAGAAAGCTGTCGGGCGCGCATACATACCGACACATATACGTGCTCTGTCCATATGGACAGCGCTATTTCTATTCTTTTTCTCGCCAATACTGTTGACTCTTGAAATTCATATCGCGTTTCACGATCGTGCGGCATGATCATGATCTGGTAGACTTTCTTATCAAGCGACCGTTAATCATGGTCACTGAAGAGCAAACACGTACTGCTGATGTTTGGACATTATTTGTTTTGTTTGATTGTTTTTAAGATTCTTATTTAATTGATAGCACGGTGCACATGTCTGATAGAAGATCTTTACTACAAGTTATGAATAGATGTATGTACGTTAATTGCATTATAAAAGCTATAAATGGTATATACATGTTATTAGTCAGTTCTGCGTAGTTTCTATATAAGGCTCAACAAGTTTGCTGGAAATGTCTTGCAATTAATTGAAAATGATAATTGCTAATGCGAATTGAGATCAGATTTGAACTAATAACAATTTCACATACATATGTATTATAAGTATATAAATAGTAACTGTGCTATTTACTTTCTATTATTTATAAATGCCCCTGTGAGCTTCTCTCACCCGCTTTTTCTCGTGCTTTTCATATATGTATGCATAAATATAGGGGGCTTCATTTGGATGTTTTTTTGTTGAAAAAAGCATTGTTTTAGGGGGCTAGATCAGTCAGTCTGGGACTTAAAAAAATTGATTATTTTTGGCTTAAAGTTCTTGTATGGGAAACTATTTTTCATAAAATTTTGCACAAATTTTTGTCCAAGACAACGCTACCATCTTCAAACACATTGCTCAGATCAGACCAATATAGCATATAGGTAGCATTCAAAGCGATCATCAGATATTTGTATGACAATTTTTTTATTTTCATATACGTATTTCTTTTGTTCACTTTTTTATTTTATATTTGTTTTTTTGTTTGCTATATTTATTTTATTTACTTAAAACAAAAAAATGTAAATTTATTTTTTATTATTTTTGATCTTCACGAAATTTGGCATGAATTACTTTTTCATTAAATAGTGTAACAATTTTCTTTTAAACATAATATAGCTTGTGGGTGGAAATTAAAGCATTAAATTGAAAAAAAGCAAAAGGGTGTTTTTTTTTTTACATGTGGTTTTTAAGGAGAAACAAAACGCATATACTCGAATTTCAATGTTATGGTATACACTTCAGCTTTAATTATAAAGATAAGGGTTTGCCAATATGTTTTAAAAATGATTTCGGGCAATTAACCGCCGGGGCTGGCTCAAATAAATTCCAACCGAGACGCGCAATTTTTATTTTTTGCAGCAATCGGGGCCGTATGCCAGCTATAATGCACCGCGTATTCTCTTCCATGGCGTCAATCGTCTCGGGCTTATCTGCGTAGATAACCGACTTCACATAATTCCACACAAATTAGTCCTAGCGGTGTTAACTCTCACGATCTTGGAGGCCATGCCACAGGTCCATAACGCGAGAAAATTCGGCCTCCTAAAGTTTTCTTTAATAAATTTATTGCTTCGTTGGCTGTATGGCATGTAGCGCCGTCTTGTTGAAACCAAACAGTGATTTTTTAAGGATGTAATGGCGTCTCAACAATCACTTGTGGATTATCATCACTCCAAATGTGACAATTGGTTCATTAAAGAACCCAATCAACCAAAAGTGAGCTTTATCGCTGATCAAAATTTTCTTGTGAAAATCGGGATCGGTGGCCAACTCGTTTTGGGCCCATTCACCGAATGTGCGACGCGCTTGATGGTCGTTCGGCTTCAATTCTTGCACGAGTTAGATTTTGTAAGCCCGCAAACCAAGATTCTTTCGCGCGATGGTGGATGAACTCATTCGGGTCTTCTTCGATACTCTGCTCCACAGCAGCAATAGTGTCTTCGGTGCCGACCGCAGGACGCAGAGCGCGATGCGTCGCACGGGCCTAACCATTATTTTTGTAATAAATTTGTACGATTTGCTAAGCTCCGGAGCTAGTCTATTAATTATGAAATGACAAACCAAAGTGAGTATACATCAAGTAAAAGCTGCCAAAACTACCAATCCGAAAAAAAATTATTACCTCATATAAAATCACACGGCTAAAGAACTCCCTTTAAAAAATGCGTGTTTAATAAAGCCCGAAAGAGAGAAATTCGATTATTTTATTATCTATGCAGAAGTCATTTTGAAGAATTTGGCTTCTGGAAATTTTAGAATTTTTTTTTAATGAAGTCCCTCAAAAAATATTTGAACTGTAGAAAAATGTAAGTTACCATTGATACACCCTTTACTATAACTTCTAAAGTAGTACTTATTTTTCATGTTTTTTAATCGCCCGCATGTATCAATGTTATTACACTTATATTTATATATAAACAAATAATGTATAATAAATGGGTGTTCCTGCCCCTTCTTGTCACACTTAAAGTTTATTAAAAATTATCGCGAAACATTCAATCAAGCGATCTGATCGTGTGATAAGTCGACGAACGACAGCAACTTAGATTCTCCCATTTGATTTTCTACAAACTATAAAGCGATAATATATGTATATAATTATATAATATATCAGTATTTATAGCACGACGTGAAACTAAAAATTGTTGTGTACTCCAATGAGTATGAAATTGCCGAACGAAATAATTACAATAACACTACGGACAGAAGGAGCGCGTTCAAAAGAGGTGTTGAGCCCGGACGTCAAATCGAAGAGTAGGCAATTGCTGAACGGGCGTTTGATACCAAACGAGGTTACAGACAGTGTATTATCTTTTGAGCGCTTTGTTTTTAAACTCACGTTGAAGAAGATAATTTGTGCAGCAGAATGACACATCGACGAAAATGGAAGGATTCTATCGCTTTCTCCAAATAAGTAATGCGAATGTGTTCGGTCATGCTTCTTGATTCACGTATTGTTGGCGAAGTGATAACTGAACTTGAAGTTATATACAATTTCATCTAGATTTTACTAATACTTTGGACTGGATAGGCGATTGAGTAATAAGGTCTTATCTTAAGTAGCAACTCGGACTAGCACTGGAGAAAGTAATGGAAACTAGCACTTTAAAGCCCCCATTATGGTAATCCTTATAGATACATCTAAGCCACAAATGCATGTAGTGTTCGAAAGTAATATTCTGCGAACTGGTTTTGGACAATAGCAAAAGCAAACGTCGAACATTTAACCATCTTCTTCGAGCTAGGTCTCACTGAAATAATCAAGGAGGAAGAACTTGGTTTCAACCAACCAACCAACCGGCATCAACTAGTAAATAGGTGAAACAACTGAGGCGTTAAAGTGATCTCGACAAGTAAAATCGTCGGGAAGATTACAAATTGAGTAAAAACAAAGAAGAAAGACAATCTTACGATTTCATCGACGGTAATTTTTGTAATAAAGCTCATTCTATAAAGATATAGCGTCATGTCAAATCCAAAGTAACTTCAACAAGGTCAACCCCTGAAGTTATGTAGAACAATTTTTGAAGATTTACCGATTACCGAGCTACCTACTAAAGGATCTTCCTGCATGGTCACAGTGCTATGCTTCAATTAGAGACCGACGAGCCGACCTTCCATAGTAACAACGTAGTTGTTGTTGTGCTCTTTTGATCACATGTATGTACATAATAATAAAGTGTGAAGTTATCATCAAACGATATTACTTAGTGAACGACCCAAGGCACCATAAATGTAACTATTTAAAAACAGGGTGACTATTTGATTTTACATATTTCCTAATTTATCATATTTACATTCAGTTAAGACTATTTTAGTAGTAGAGAATATACATATGTATTATGTAACTCTACTTATGTAATTTAATTCAATTACAAATTATTGTGCATTATGCAATTTAGTCTGGTGATTAGTTTGTTTCTAGAAATCAAGATATCTTCTAAATGATTATGATTTGACGCTTACATAATTTTGATATTTATTTATTTATTTATTTATTTATTTATTCCAGGATACAAAGTACATATTACATACAAAGAATGCACCTATAGAGGTGTTACAAAACACCTGTACATAGGCCTGGTAATATTAGTTTTAGTTTTATAATTAAGTACTAATCTATTAATAACAAATGTCATTTATAATTGAAAAACAAAAGAAAACATAGTATTTTTAAATATCAGTGTCTACAATCCACTCAGTTATTTTCATTTTGCTTGCTTTATTTTTAATATTTAACAACTTTAGACTCAGCGGTAACATATTGTAGTATTTAATTGCTATATAGTTCGAGTCTTTGTAAGATATATTTTTATTAATCTTCGGTAACTGTAACGGCTTAGCTCTAGCCTTACCTTTATATTGATTAAATACCTCTCTACAATCGGAATAATGATAACATAGTGACTCAGAAATAAATTTCTTTTTAATACCCAGTACGGGTGTTCTCTCGTTTTTATCACATAAATGGTTAATTAATTTTTCTTGTATTTTTATTAACAATTTTGTAACATTCTTATAACTACCTCCCCAGGCAATAATACCATAGTTGACTATACTATCGAATAATGCGTAGTAAATTGTTTTTAGTGCTTTCTTGTTCATTATATTTTTAAACATTGAGAATATAATTAGAAAATATCTAGTTTTTTTATGACTTCTTTGATATGAATATCCCATCTCATGTGACTATCAAAATATATACCTAAGTATTTACTATTATCAGTTCTTTTAATGGTCTTATCACAAATTTTTAACTCAAAACTTTCTGAAATACTGTCTTTATATGAACCGAAAGTTATATAGTTAGTTTTTCCAACATTTAGAGTTAAGTAATTATTACACATCCAATTCCCTATTAAACTTAACTGCACATTCATTTGTGATTCAGCTTCCGCCCAAAATTTACCTATACATTTAACTATTGTATCATCGGCATAAGCTGCCAAACAGTTTTCAGGTAGTTCCTTAAAGATATCATTTACATATAGAAGAAAAAGCAGTGGTCCCAAGATTGTACCTTGCGGCACCCCTATTTGAACTTTACATGATTTGCTTTTTACCCCGTTAACTTTAACTACTTGATATCTGTTTTTAAGGTAGTCACGAATTAAATCAACAGCGATTCCTCTGATTCCATATCTATATAATTTATCCAGCAATAAAGCATGATCTACTGTATCAAAAGCTTTTGCTAAATCCAGGAAAGCTATCACTGTTGAATTATTTTTATCAATATTAGTGTATATAAAACTGGTAATTGCTACAATTGCATCCTTAGTGCCTTTATTTTTTAAGAAGCCATATTGGTTTTTCGCAATAATTATTGAGTCTGTTATGAAGTTATAAATTCGTTTATAAATAATTTTTTCAAAAACTTTTGCTATATTAGAAATTAAGGATATTGGACGATAGTTATTCGTTTTATATTTGTCTCCTGATTTATGGATTGGGAGAATTTCTGCACAATTTAATCCATTTGGCCATATTCCTATAGTCATACAGTTATTAAAGATAAATTCCAATGGATTACTAATGAATTTACTTATTATTTTTAAGACTTTAGTGTTAATTCCATCAACTCCCCCAGCTTTGTCTTTTAGGTTTCTGATTACTTTTTCAATTTCTTGTTCATCACTTGGCTTAAAGAAAATTGACTTAGTATTAGTTTCTATATTATAAACCGTACTGTTATCTGTTTTTTTCATTTTAGCAGCTATTTCATTTATACACCCACATTACTAAAAAAATTTACAAAAGTATCAGCAATTTCCGCAGAGTTAGTGATCTTCACATCATGTTCGATTAAGTAGTCTATATCTTTTGATGCCTTTACATTTTTACCTAATTTATGATTTACATAATTCCATAAGTCTTTACTACAATTAGATTTACTATTTATCGAATTACTCTCATAATTTTTATAACTATGTCCAGTTTTTTACAGTAAGTATTGTATTTTGTTTTTAGTTCTATATTATCTTTATTTTTTTCCATTTATTTTATAACTTCTCTTAAGAACGTCATGACTTCATAATGCCAATCGTAATTCAATTTTTACGCTGTTTAAATTTACGATTGTTGTGTTTTGGTTTTACATGAGCATTTTTTATCAAATTTTGTATTTTAGCTATGAGACTATAAGTAGCAATATTTGGATCCTCTATATTTAATATGTCTTCCCAAAGAACATTTTTACTATTTTTCTACAGCATTTTATAACTGATATAATTCTTAGGTTCTTTATGATTTAAGCAAAAACAAAATATAATGATCAGTGATCATTTGTTTATATGTAATTGATTTTACGTTGGGAATATTTGTTTTAACGAACATATTATCTATACATGATCCATCCTCACTATAAGGCCTGGTAGTATTATTAAAAAACGGTACATAATTCATATCTAAAACACTTGATAGTAGTAGATCTGAGTGATAGTCTACATCATTTAAATTTATATTGAAGTCTCCAACTAATATATGATTTTTAATCTTAGAATTAGTATTCATGTATATTTTTAAATTATTAATAAATTCATCCTTAGGGATGTCATAACATCTGTACATTCCAGTTACCTTTAAATTTAAATTATTGTTAATACTTATACATGTCGAGAAAAAATTTCAACGCCCGATAGTATCTACGGATGTGGAGTGTTTTAGAGCATTTGAGACATACATTATTACTCCATCGGCCTTATTTATACTGCTTTGATTATAATGTATGCTAAAACCATTTAATGAATATAATTTATGTTCAATTAAATTCCACGTTTCACTACAAACTATAACATGTGGTTTACATATTCGACTTTTTAGCAAAAGTTCTGGTTTTTCAAAATTGGCATTGAGACTTCTGATGTTGATATGAAGTATGAGAATGTCACTGACAGCGAACTTCTTATTTAAATCTTCTAGATTATCTACAGAATCCTCAATAATACAATTCAAATCTTGATTACTATTATTATTCATTTTTGGTGAGATAATTGTTTTATATGTTATAACTTTGCGAACAGTGGCAAACAAAAGCAAAACGCGTGGTGTTGCCAGTCTTCGCTGTTCTGAAGATCATTAAACTCTACTTTCTCCAAACTAATTACCTCACTATATCACTTAACGACAAATAATTAATGTTTAAAATATCGTTTTCAATAACATCTGTTTAAGGTCTACCCTTGAAGGAATCTCCGAATAAATTCCTATTTTTTGAAATAAATTTCCCCAGCAACGCTTGCGCTTCCCTGCAGCAGCAGTGCGTAATTATTTTAGTTGCGCTATCAACTTGTCGAACGGTCTATCTACGATGACAAGCAGTGATAATGACTAACTACAAATTCGAAAAATCAAAATCAAGAAATCAAATCAAACAGTAGCAGACACAAAAACAATAATTAACAGATGTATGTATGTGACTCGCAAATATAAAATTTAGGGGTTTCAGTTGTTGTTGAAAAAGGAAGTGATGATTTTTCTTCGAACTTGGTTTTTATATTCACAAAATATTGCTGACTATTTGTATCTAGAGAGAGATGGACTCAAATCGAATATATTCTCAGGTTTAAATTCTGAGTTAGACAGCTATAACTTTGGTTTGAGGCTTCTTGGGGTTGTAATACAGTTGACCGGAAATCAATTTATTGAACGTTGGGACACGTCATGACTAAGACGTCAAGTTTATCATACATCAGTGCAATAGGTATTGTAACTGAAATTATACGACGGCAGAGTGGAGGACTGTGTGGTAGAAAGATTGAAATAAATTTAGGGGTACTGGGTGATATCTATATATATTAATTGGAAATATTGAGAGTAATAGAAATTACGACAGTCTCATTACGTTTCTTTTTTTGCAGTATGACAGATTTGTGAAGTCAAAATATTAAGAAAGGAAAGATTTTTTTCGATTGTTTGCCAGTTCGTTTCGCTAACCACCTACCGCAATTTTGCTTGTATCATTTTTGGTTAATACAAACCATATTCGCCTCTAGTTCGCTAAAAAGAATTTCACAATATTTGAAATAAATAACAGTATGATTATTCATTTGAAGCCAAACTTGCGCTTATGTCTGGCCAACCACGACTTTTGATTGTTTTTTTCGCAATTCAACACGTTTGAATATTTAATGGCGATACCGAATTACGGAACTCAACATCTAAGAATTAATATCGCACACTTACAACTACATAAACAATACCAGCACTAATCGACAGACAGCTCTGCTCAGAATGTACATTGACAGTCCGTCACTGAGTGTTTGCCACGACCGACCCGACCCTTAGTTATGAAGTAAGCACGCAAAAGTATAAAACGAAAGATTAAAAGCGCACAAAGGCGATACCAGATAAATTAGCGCGTTATCTATGCAGTTCAGTACCACAAACAAACACACTCGTAAATATAAATACACTGAATAAAAAATAAAATATTTTGCATTTTATCGGCAAGAACGCGGGCAACTGCTGTGCATTGCATTTGTGAATCGGTGGTGCGGGCAGTTGAAGTGCTGCGAAGTAGTTCGTACTTTTATTGTGTTTCAGAAAAGATAAAGTTTTATCACTTATTCAATTGTAACCAACACGATTGAGGAAGCGAGGTAGCGGTGAAACACTTGCTGCAGGTGACTGACACGGAACAAAAAATAACGAAGGTTTTCTAAAAATACCCAAGATGTCTAAAACTTTGTTTCGAGATGTTAAAATTAAAATAAATCAATATTATGTCATATAATATTTATGTATTTACGCTTCAAAGAACAATAGCAATGAATCATTCAGGTATAGTTTGAAAAAAACACACTTCTCTTTCGTACCGATTACAGTAATCACTTAGCTTTTAAATAAATACATATATATATATATTATATATAATATATCGAACAAAATACGAATTAAATACACAACCATATAGGAACTTTATTTGGCGCACTTGAAAACAGTTATTCTACTTCCGAACTATAAATCTAATACTCAACAACATACATAAAATGTTCTAAACTAAGCATGGACGACGTTTAAATGCGGCAGAGCTTTTTAGGCGACTTGAACGAAATAAACAGCTCGTGGGCGTAGAATGTGCATATCTAAAATCGGCAAGATTCTCTATTCACATAGGAATTGGATATAAATTAGGACTGATGGTATGAATGATGACATGAAAACTAATAGAGTGTTGTCTGATAGAGAAAGTGCTTTTCATCGTTCGAAAGGTTGATTTACAGATTTAAAAAGAGACGAATAATTACGAAAATAAACAGATAAATATAATTTTAGTAAAAACGATTCAAATATATATTTACACGGTAGTCACATTTTTAAAAATTATGAGCCAATATAGATTCCAAAAGTTGGATCTTTTCTTGCATTATAAATCTGAAAAATTGACGTGAAAATTTAGCTTTTTTTTTTTGTTAAGTGGAAATAAGTCTTCCTCCTTAATATTTTTAATAAAAAATACGGTGTGTTTGGAATTTAAGAAGGACAAAAATTTTATACAAGATAAATATAAAAAACCACAAAACTTGGATATTTGAATTTTTGACATACATTTTGAGGTTAAGTGGATAAGGTGTTAATACAAAGTTATAGGATTCGTAGTTTTGCCGGAAATCAATATAAAACGATTTTAACCCTTAGAAATTCAACCACTCCTCTCCCCTTCCTCATACCGACCTAAAATCACCCGTAAATAATTTTTCCATTCATTTTTGTTATTTTATCTTTCCTTTTCAATGGATTTCAACCTATTATGAACTACCTTCAATTTTCAAAGGCTTCCGCACTAACATAGTCTATAGTCTGTAAAATTAAAAAACTCTGCTGAATTTTTTTAAAAGGTCATACAAGTTCTAAGTATGTAGTACGTAAATAAAAACATATTATTTTAAAATACGAAATTTTCCAAAAAGTCTAACGAAACTTTATAAATTTCGAATTCTTTTTGCAAATAGTCCGACACGCTCACAGTTTCCCCCCTCAGCGAAGACTGAACTGATTTCTGAGAATTTTTAAATTAATTTCAGATAGTTTGTAGCAAAAAATTAGAAGGTTGCCTGTTTAAAATAAATAAAAAAACATCATAAATTGTTCACACTGAAAAAATTTAAGTAGACTTACAGTAAAAAATATTTTTGAGTTAGGTTGCCACCTGTTTTATTGAACTAAATTTATAAAAATAAATAAATATTAAAATTCGGATATCAAACTTAACTGAGTTAAGAAAGATTTTAATCAAAGATATCATTGGATAGGGTTGTCAACTGTTGTATTTGATTTAATAACTAACACTGATTTATTATATTTAGATATACTTTCAATGGCTCATAAACCAGTTAAATCATTCATGGAATATGTTAAACAATATACTTAATAATTTTGGATATAAAAAATATTTACTTAATAAATATCCCTGATATTATGAACAACCCTATACATGTGAGTGAACACCAAGGAGTTCCTACTCGGTCCAAACTGCCAGCAAAAGCTTGGACGTTGTAACTGTAAAATTTCTTATCGCTGCATATTTTCCATTGTGCGCTATCGCAAATGAACTAAAAATGAAACTATAAACAGAGAATAAACACAATAAACTGTAGACGAAAAGTAAAAGAAGCAACGCTGTACTCGTATGTAAAGCGGTGTTAAGTTTTTCTTTTCCACCTGCGCCATTGACACGACTGGCAGCTTATCCATTCATATATCGGCTGGCTGCTTGAGTTGTTGCTTTCGTTTGTTACCCTTTGTATTTACTACGTATATATATAAGTGCATATGTATACATGTTTGCATGTACAATATGTACATTCGCCACCACCATTCGTTCCCATGATCATCACCTGCATCAGCAGCAAATCAACATAGTCAGCAGTGGTACTTAAAATATAAATGCCATTGCATGAATTACATACGAATGTTTGTTGTAATATTTGCACGTGCACTTTGCGCTATACGCTACTCGTATTACCTCAACCATATACTCATGTTTTTTGTTCCCCAAATGATATCACATTCGGTATCCCCTCTTATCGCATTTAAATTTAATTATTTTGTAAATGACAACAAAAACAAAGTACAAATAATACTAATTTATGCTTTGTGCATTTAACTGTAACGGAATATTCAAATAAATAGATGCATGTATATAATTAGTGTAAATATGTACCGATATATAATATATATACATATATGAAAGTAGATATCTACATATGTGTATATAAAAAAGTGTCATAACAAGCTTTCACCTAAACTGTGCGGACACGCGTTCGAATCCCATGGGAAATGAAAAGATCAAATGATATACGAACAGTTTTATAAACCACAGTCCGTTGCAATTATTGAATTATACATTTGGAATTTTTAAATAATTTTCTTGTTGCGACGGCCAATTTATTTAGTTTGTAAAATTCAGTGGCAAATTTCGGAGACCATATAACGCATAAATACCTATAATTGATCAGCGTGACAAGCTAAATCGATTTAGCAATGCCCGTCTGTCTGTTCGTCTGTATATATGCGAGCTACTCCCTTAGTTTTTAAGATATCGATCTAAAGTTTCGCACACGTCCTTTTCTCCCCATGAAACTGCTCACTTGCCGGAACCGCCGATGTCGGACGATTATAGCATATAGCTGACATACAAACTGAGCGATGCAAATGGAAACACAATCCTTCAGTGTTCGTTCCAAAAAATTGTGGTTCTTGAATTGGTTTTCACAAAGGCTATTCAGATATGCGCAAGCAACGTTATGTAATATCACTAAATTTTAATGTTTTGCTTTACTCTATAAATCCATATTTACACCTATTTTTAATGTAGCTATACGAGTATACGTATAAAATTCGTCGTATATATATTCGTTAAATTATATATAATATATTACATATATATATATTTAGTATATAATTCGCATGAATTTCATGCTACAGAAAGAATAAAATATCGTGCTTTTAGTGAAGTCAAGTTCGGTTTTATCATTACTGAATGATTTCTTTAATATATTATAATACTCTTTTTTCCTTTGTAATAAGCTGATACATATTAATGAGTTGATAAATTTACTGCGTACTCATACTCGTAAGTAACAACTATTGGCTGTGGTGTTTGTACCAACATGGAACATGTTGCACAGAGTATTTTAATTTTCTTTATAACGAAGAGAAAAACAAGAAAAACGCTAACATCGGTTACACCTTCACAAATACAAAATATTCCTTGCAAGAACTTGATTTTGATCGGTTAGTTTGTATGGCTTATGCTTTAGTGATCCGATCTGAACAATTTCTTCGAAGATTGTACCGTTGCTTTGAACAATAATACGTGCCTAAATTCTTGAAGATATATCGTTAAATACATAAAGTTTACCATATTAGCAGTTGAATCCGAACGTTCAGTTTGTATGGTAGCTGCAATACGTGCTATAGTGGTGAGCCGGTTCCGCCAAAGGAGCATCTTCTTCGAGAGGAAAGATTGTGTGCAAAATTTCAGATCGGTATCTCAAAAACTGAGAACTGGTTGCCTTATCATATATTTGTTTCCACCCGAACCAAGCTCGGTTTATTTTTTGTTCTGTATTTTTGTTTTTGTACTTGCATTGTACTTACTCCCTGGCGTTAATCAGTTGCGGTTAGGTACGTGATTTTATTGTTTTATTAGTAGCTTCTGTTGTTTAAAACTTAGAAAAGTGACTCACAGTAAAGAAACAGTCAGAAATGAGTAATGTTATAGTAAATCCGATTGTCCATAAACTATTTTATTTTTCATATTTATGTTTTAATCAAAACCGTTATATATTCCAAGAAGTATGATTAATTTCTTTGTTTGTTTGAAATATGGTGTCGGTGATTGATAAAATAATTTGTTTTAAATAACACATAAAATTTCCAATATCGAAAAAATTTCGTGGACGTAATTACATAAACTGCACTTACTGAAAAAACTCCATTTACTTTTCCAACAAACTAAACAGAAGAACGAATACTTGGTACTTGTATATAGGAGCTGGAAGAACGTGTGGACCAATTCAATTACTTTTTGGCGCCAACGCATATTATACATACAAGTATATAGAGAAGTAAAGCCCTTTAATTTCATTATAAAATCTTACAAATAAAGTCAACTGAATGTATTGGTTGAACTTGGCTCATGAAAATTGGAAACAAAAAGCACTTCTTAGAATCCATCCGACAACTGCCAAAATGGATGGAAAATGGTAGTTCGGTTTGATGTTTGGATGGCTTTCAGAAGTGACGTTTACCCAGTGGCCTTTTACTCCTTGTGATTCGCTATGGTTTTCGTTTATATCGTCAGAGGTTATTTCTTCGCAATCGTCAATTTCTGAAGCGGAATCTGTTTGTTTAGAACTATCACAAGCAAATTTGCTTCCAAAGTCTTCAATATCGTCACCTTAGTGGCTAAGTCATCAAGCACAGAGATAAAATTTTCTATAGATTTTCTATTTATCTCACTGAAAAAGTACTAATACTTGTAGTGTGCACTTTGAAGATTACACATGAGCTATAGTCAAACAGACTAATTGGTGAGTAAAAGGATATCTCTTGAGGTACTCAGATGGCCAATTGAACAAATAAGGAAGGGGACTCAACAACTAGTTGTATAGTTAGAAAAAGTTAATTAGTGTTGAGGCACTTTCGCCATAGCTGTCCCGGTTTTGTCACAATAAGACACCAATCAATGAAAAAGTTCGAGTTCAAAGAGCTTTGCGAGCTGGCGAAAACTAGCACAGGTGATTTAAGTAAATTTTCACCTGGTCAAAATTGTTTGACTACTACACGCTATAATTCATATTGGGGGTATATATGTATGTACGTCTGTAGGTGCATATAATTAGTAAAATAGTTTAGGTTAAGTTTAAGTCGAAAACTCATTCATTGGCACCAGATATCGGTATACACATGGCATCCGAGGCTCAAGTTATGATTTCGCATATAAATTGCATTTCATATTTATTTGTGTACAAATATAATATTAACACGGTGCCTGGGCGTGTAAAAGTTGTAGCAGATATACATAAGTAGAACCTGACCAGCTGCAAAACAACAGCTGTCATATGAAAGCCAAGCAAAAGTGCAGAACACCACATATACATACATATACATATATACATAGTATATATATATATATATATTTACATATATACATTGTAAGTGTATGTGTGCATAAATAACAGTAACTGAAATAAAAGCAAATAAAGCGCAAAATATTTCAAATTGCTAACATTCTTTGTAGTTGTATAGCATTTTTATACCCTGAGCAGGGTATATTACGTTTGCCACAAGGACTGAAACATCCAAAAGGAAACGTCGCAGACATTACAAAATATACGCATTCAACGTGTCGAGCTGACTCAATTTAGCCATATCTGTTTGTCTGTCTGTATATACGCGAGCTGGTCCCTCAGTTTTTTAAATATCGATCTGAAATTTTGCACACGTCCTCTTTTCTCAAAAAGCTGTTCACTTGTGGGAATTGCCGATATCGGACTACTATATCATATAACTTCCACACAATCTTAACGATCAAAATCAAGTTATTATATGGAAACTTTTTTATTTGTGAAGGGTATTACGGCCTCGGTGTAGCCGAAGTGAACGTTCTTTCTTGTTGGTTGTAAATATTTGAAATTGCTCGCTGGTTATTGACATATTAACTTTTTCACAGCCTTTGAGTTTTCTTCTCTTTTGTCTTTTGTCGCTTATGGCTGATTTTACAGACAAATTTATTAGTTTGTTATTTTGTGATGCTTGGTCACACCTTATTAGTTAATTACATTTCGTTGTTGCCACTTAAGTTGATGTATCGTCGGCATTCCACACACCTTTGCACCCTCAGCCATATGCACTTGTGTGAATGTGTGTGTATGTGAGTTTGGCACATTATCGCGTTTTACTGCCAATACGACTTTATTTAAATGCCACAACTTATGGCACCTTCAACACTATCGAGCATTCGCAATCTATTTCAATTAACTACTTCACGACCACTCAACTTCGCACCTTAGCAGGAAAGCTGCAGGTATTCCATAGCATGTGGCTATGCGGGTCGTACAATATAATTATTTCTAAACTAAGTCGTATTTTACTTTTGCATATCTTAATAGAGATAAGCGTTCCAACTGCTGCTCTATATTATTTGTCTACAAAATAAAAACAATAACAACCAAAAAATGCGAAAACAGAATACAATAAAAACAAAGATCATTTTGTAAAGCACCGTGGTGTTGTCCGCAGTGTGTAATCAATAAAACGTGCTCACCCGTTATTTAAGTACTGAAATGTTTCATATGCGTTTTTTACTCCATTGCAGACAAATACAAAAACCATATATGTATGTATATATTGTACATACCATATGTCAAGCTAAGAATGGTTTAGCTACCGTTGGGAGTCTTTTAAAATATCTGTATCTTATTATTAGAAACACTTTTGAGCGTTGAGCTACATACGTACATAGTTAAAGGAAAATAAAATAACAGCAAAAAGTTATATTTATTTATAGATTATTTGAATATTTTTCATCAAAATCAATAAACTTTATCTTACGACTCAACTAACAATTATAGATAATTAAGGACAAACAGCATTTCTCTCCTTTGAGCCTTTCTCTTTTCTTCTTGCAAAACCCTTGGATTCCATGGAAACTTTTCTAATCCGTGCAATGTCACAACAACAAATGACATTTCGTACAATCGTGCAATATTGCAAGAGCAAAAGAATCACCCTAATGTATTTTTCAGTCATACGCTCTACAAAGAAGAAAAAAACGTTAACTTCGATTGTCCTGAAGCTATAATTTTCCGTTCACAAATATAAAAGATTGCATACAAGACCTTGTTTTTGATCGGTCATTTTGTACGACAGAAACAGCTTTTTAGGAAAACGGACATGGCTAAATCGAGTCATACTGATCATTTACATGTTAGTTATATGTACATACATATGTATATATTTGATAGGGTCTCCGACGTTTCTTTTTGGATGTTAGAAACATCGTGACAAACTAAATACATTTTGTTCAGGGTAAAAAAAAGTAACGCAACGAAATTATCGTAACCTCTATTTCAATCATTCTTGGTTTAAACCAATTTCTGAAATATTTTCGAATGAATTATCTTAAAAATACAGGTATTGAGAGCATCAACCGCCTTTTTAGATATCAAATAAATTTAAAATGACAAAATTTCTTTGCTCTGTATCAGCCTATTTCTACTTCTTTGAAAGTAAAGTTCCCTTAATACATAGCATTATTGTAGCACTAGTACAAGTTTATGCATGATGTGGCATGAATGAGCGAAACTTAATTCATTTATCAAGTGTACTGTGGTGCAATTTCATATCAAATTGCAATACAACGCTTCCGGGCCGAGTTTTGATGCGGGCTCGTATAAAAAACTTTAGAGATATAAGTGCGATACCGGAAACGACTGGGCTTAAAATAAATACCTTTTGTATATCTATCTTTAACAAATACACACACACATACATACATACACACATGATTGTGAAATTGTGTGACTTAATTTGTTTTTATTTAAAAGTAGAGATAATAAAATGGTTTATGATAATATTAACCTTTCATTAAGCGTTTAAATGATGGGAGTATTTTGAGTAATCTGAAGTTCAGCATTACAGGTATATATATACAACATTAAAACAATATTTCGAATTGCATAAACCATTGGAGTCTTATTTAAAAATTGAAAAGTAGCTTAATTTCATATATGATAAACGACTGATAAGAACTGGTTTACCTAAGGGCTGTCTGCTAGGCCCCACCTATATCTCTTATATACAGCAGATATTCCAACATGTAATAATGTATTGACATCCACTATTGCGGTTAGCACAGCCCTAGTATGCTGTAATAAATGCCCCAACAGAGCGTTAAAAGAACTAGAGGAGCACTTAGCTGTTGCCGAAGAAAGGGTAGTCGACTGGCGAATAATGCCTTCACTAAGTTGTGTCATTCGATTGAAATGAATAACATCTTAGTGCCGCACGCAAATCATGTATCTTATCATGGCATTCACTTGGACAGAAGGCTCACAGTATTAAAATAAGAGCAGCAAATTTAATCTGGCTTTTAAATAAAAGTTCCAAACTTAGAGTTGACAATTAAATTCTGTTAAATAACTCGGTCTGACCGTTTGGATGTATCATATTCAGCTGTCCTTAGAGCAATAACATGATGATCGCTATAGTAACGATGTATTGAAAATATTCGCAAAGATTTCGGTACTCCTACTATTAAGAAAGGAATAGAGGACACCAAAAAGAAAAATGAGCTCCGTTGTCATCCAAATAAAGCAGCTAATGCCTTGCTACAATCTGTAATCAAAACCCTTTAAAAAGAAGAGATCTTCCAGCCTTCTAAAGAGGAAACTACTATAAAAATGGGCTCAACCACAACCTCATTAATAAAGAAATATTGAAGTATATATATATGTAGAGGATCACAATTGAGAGACGAATACGTAGTGCAAAAACCTTTGAAAACTGGGCATGGCGCCACCATTTTACAGGTTAAATATACGTATCTCACCAATTGTTAAAGCTATGTCAATCAAAATTTAGAAATTACCAATATTAAACCAATCTGAACCAAATTTCGTGCTAAAATTCATTGATGTCCCTATATTATTGTTTGAAAATGGGTGAAATTCATAAATAACCACACCTTATTTCCAATTGCGCTATTTGAAATCGATGAATGATGAATTAAATACAAATAATTCTTGAAATGTGTGATAACTATTATCTGGAAATTGTCGAAATCGAACTGTACCCTTTCTAACTGAAGGTGTGGAATATGAGAAGCTTAGGATCGATGGCTAACTTACATAGAAAATATTAGTAAATAGTATTTCTTGACAATTGTCTGATCTGCCATCAAAAGTGAACTAAAATCGGTTCAGATTTTCCCCTAGGTCCAATATATCTATTATAATGTTTTACGACATCTAGGTTGACTTAATACACTATACACACACCGGTAAATATGGGTGATATTTTAATGAAATTAAATGAACCACAATGTTATTTAGTAGTAAAAATGGAATAAATCGGTCCATTGTATATCTACTTTTTAGTGTTGGGTAGTGTCCATACAATATAAAAATTCTTATAAAGCTCTTATGATACATTTTCATTAAGTTGGAGTATACTTATAAATACATAACGATACTTACCTTTATTAAGCGGCTTTGGATTCAACTGTTTGCGTCGGGACATTGTACTCCGAACAAATCCTTAATTTGTTGCAGTTTTGTTTCCAAATTCAGTTTAAAGTTGCTAAGAAACGGCGAACATGACGGCAAAGCACGCGTGTTAATATAGTAAAACCACAATGTGATGAAAGTACCATATAGTTAAATAATCACAGCCAATTGTATAAATTTATAAATTTTTTTTGTTTAATTGAAAAATTTTTTCATAAGATTTTGAAGTTTTTTATAACAGAAATTTTCAAGAAGTTAACAGCACAGTGGAGGTTTTTAAATACACAGCACACTTATTTTGTGATATTTTGGTAAATACTATAACTTTTATGTAATTATTTATTTGAAAACTCACTATATTTCTGTTAATGATTTTTAATCCAAATCGAAATTAGTTTAATTTTCTTTGGTATATATTTAAATTATGTTCACTTATGTAGGTAGCTGTTATTCTTACAGCATTTTTTGGAATTAACACTTTCTTTAAAACTCTTTTCGATATTGTTATTGTTTTCGAAAACTTGATTTTTTTTAACTTGTTTTATTTGACATAGTGTAATTATTATCAACTGTGTTTAAATCTTTACTCAATTGTGGCTTTCGAGATCAATTTCGAGTGTTAAAAAGCCAAATTGCTTTAATCATTTGATGATAAGTTGCAATGAACTCACAAACACAATGTCAACCAAAGCCCAAACCAATAGTCAGTCGAATTGTTTACAAACCGGCGGCGTTGCAATCACACACAAACACTTGCCACAACTATACACATACATACCTACATGTGGATGTGTGCGTATAAACGAAGATTACGCGATCACTTGAGCATTTCGTGTGCCGTAAATGATGTTAATCGATTATTATTTGGTTGAATAAAGGAACAGTTGTGGGTGGCAAGAACAACCACAGGCACTAGCGCACACACACACACAAAAATATTACTTATAATCATTAATGACATTTAACTGCTTCACCCAACAGCCAGCTGCACACACGCATATATATACATATATGGAGATATGTCCGATAAGGCCACCAAATTGCTAAATCACCCATAAACAACCACTTGACCACAGCAAATCATCGTCCAAACGGCAAAGCGCCAAAAAACCGGAAAAATATTAACACTTACAAAGCTCATGGAAAACGTCTAAACGTCGCGGCGAATTACTCACAACTGAACGCCGAAGTCCAACGCAGCGCCGAATGAATCGAAATGCGCGAGCGCCATCAAAGCAAAAGCACAGCAAATCGAACATAAATTCAAATCGAATGGGTGCTACGGATGTATGGGAGTCAATGGGCCCAGCGAAAACAAATCGACAGCATATAGTGGAGCGTGAAATGTCAAAGCAAAGCAAAATGAAAACAAAACAAACTGAGACTTTGGTCGGTGAGGGGTAGAGTGGTGAATGGCGGAGAAGGTGAAATTCGCAAAACAAATTGTGACATACCGGAACCGGATTTTCTCCACCTTTTGTTGTATGCTTTCTCGGATCTTTTGTTTTGCTAGCAGTTCGTCACATACTCAGTCACACACACAGGTGCCCACAGATTGTCATCCACAGAATTTGGATTGTAAGTGAACAGATGTTTGGCAAATAATTAGAGTCCACATTGGCGCTGCCAGCAAATGGATTTATTTGCAAATTGCAATGCTTCTCCTTTGCTTGAAAAATATTGTGGTTATTTAAAATAATAACAATTATAGACCGAAAAGGTAGAAGTCGCACGGTGCCATATCAGGTGAATACGGAGAGTGGTTAATTGTTAAAATGTGATTTTTGGTCAAATAATCGGCCACAAGCGTCGATCGATGAGACGGCGCGTTATCGTGCAACAAACGCCAACTTCCATCTTCGCGTTATTCGGGCCGAACATGTCGAATACGGCGCACCAAACGCTTCAATACTCCAAGGTAGAATACCGCATTAACGTTTTGGCCGGGTGGAACAAATTCTTTGTGGACGATGCCCTTGGAATCATAAAAACAAATCAGCATTGTCTTCACTTTTGACTTCTCCAGGCGCGATTATTTGGGTTTCGGCTCATTTCTCATTTATGTCCTCACGACCACTTTGAAAACATTGAAACCACTCGTGCACTCTTCTACGGGATAGGCAGTCATCGCCATAAACTTGTTTCATCAATTGAAACGTTTCGGTAAAAGTTTTACCAATTTTAAACAAAATTTAATGTTGGCTCTTTGTTCGAAGCTCATTTTCGCACCATTAACAAAAACATACTGACACTTAAAATGCAATAACGTCACTTCCAATAGATGAAATGTCATGAAATTTTTACTGGAAGTCGCCACTAGAGTTTACTTTGTTACTTTTTTACTGTTTACTTTGGAACGCACCTTGTAGAAGGTATTAAACCCTTAACAGCTGCAATTCGTATAGCATTAAAGGGCTTAAAAATATCTTAAACTTGATTTTTATATATCAGTTTGTAAGGCAGTTATACGCTATAGTGGTCCGATCAGAAGAATTTGTTTGCAGATTGTACCGTCGCCTTGGATAATAACCCTTCCAAACTTCGTGAAGATATCGTGTCGAATAAAAAAGTTTTACATACAATAACTAGATTGTCAGCTACATGCTATAGTTGTCCGATATCGACAATTCCGGCAAATGAGGAGCTTCTTGGGGAGAAAAGGACGAATTTCAGATCGATCTCTCAAAACATGAGGGACAAGTCAATGCCAAGAATGTAGCTATATATTCGTAATAAAAATAAAGGTTTGCCATTAACCAAAATGAAACCCATATAAATGTGGACAAATGAATCCCTGCCCATAGAGTACACCAAGCAGTGACTTTTTGAGGATTTAACGGCGTCTCAACAATCGCTTGTTGGATATCATCACTCTAAATGCGACAATTATGTTTATTAACATACCTATTTAACCAAAAGTAAGCTGAACATTTTTTTGTGAAAATCCCATTCACTGAACGTGGGAAGCGTTCGGCTATAATTCTTGCACGAGTTGGATTTTATAAGCTCGAAAACCAAGATTTTCCACAAAATCTTTCATAAAGCATATAGGATAAGCAATAACGGATAAGCACAGCTCCAATTGTTGTGTATGATGATAAATGGACTTATTCGGGTCTTCTTCAATACTCTGCTTCACAGCATCAATAGTGTCTTCGATGCACACTATACGGCGTATCTTAAGATGCGTATTATCGCTAGAATAAACGAGGTGCGAAATCTATCCATTGCGCGAATTACCGACTCTGCTGGTCGATTATGTCGACCAATATTACACACAGCTCGCGAAACGAACCATTATTTTGGTAATTTGCACGATTTGCAAACGTTGTTCCGCCGTAAAGCTGTTCATTTTGAAATTGTAAACCAAACTGAGTATAAATAAAGTAGCAGCTGTCAAAAAGACCAACTCCGAAAAAAGTGATGTCCCATTAAAAACCATACGTCTAAAAAAAGATACACCCGTTACTTTCTGATTAATTTTTGAGTTACCTGTTTTAAAAACGTATGTTTAATAATATCAAAACCGACTACACGCGATATAATATTTTTGAAGTGGAAGGAAATCAAGCGATTCTTTAAAACAAAGTGGAAATTATTGGTCACCAACAACTACAAAAAATCATATTGTATATGTCTTTTAGTTAGTTTCGGATTTGTGGCGCAATTTCAACTTTCTTCGCTATATACATACATACATACATACACCTATACAATATTACATGGAATCAAAATTAAGCTTCTTATTAAATTAAAAGTTACAAAATACAGAAATATTTTTTTAAGGCAAGGAATCTAAGACATGCTAAATAAGAGATATATTGTATATTAATGGTAAAATAATTAATCATTATTTAATTATTTCTTTAAAAGTAATCTTACAAAATGCTCGAAAATTACTTATTCTTTAATTCCATCCGACTCCCATGTGACTCCCATATAACATGCAATTTTCAAACTTCCGGTTCCGGTTATCGTACATATCTGGCAATGCGTTATTGTTTTTAAGCTATTGGCAATTTCTATAATTATTGCCCAAAATGTTCATTTTTAAGCATTTAAATTTAAATTACTTTTGATTTTGATCGAAACCAATGAACGTATATACGTTCTCTGTCGAAACGCACAGTAGCGCGGTGCAGCACCATTCAATTTGGTTGCTGTCTCTGCTGTGGAATGCATTAGCAATGTTTATTGGTGAAAGCACAGATGGCGCTGCAGTTAATTCAAAATTGCAATTTCTTCATTTGCCAAACTATAAAAATTTTAAATCGCATGGGAGATAGGCGTAGTATCAAGGGGTTAATACTAGCTGCTAAAATATTAAAAAATTAGTTAATTTTATAATAGCATAACCAATACATGCTCGGAAAAAATAAATTAAATCCAGCGGAAATTGCAAAGCAAATATGTAATAATATAAAATTTCTTTTTGGCTCGCCACAATTTTTTCTAATGAACCAAAGTCAAAACCAGTCGGTTTGCCTTTTCTCGATCATAAATCTCTTTCAGCTTGCTGGCTAATAATCCCATTTCGTTTGCTGTGAATATTCGCCGGCCGCACAGGTCTTATTTTATTCATTGTCGCTAATTTCTTTTTTCGCCAATTTCATTATAATACATATGCTACTGTAATTTCCACTCCAAACGCACGTCGGCGTATGCAAATCCATTAGTTGCATGGTAATTCTATTGCGCACAAAAAATTTACACTAATACACATGCTCTCTGGCACCCATATATCGAAAAAATGCTGACAGTAACGGAAATAATGTATTTCCGGTTTGCTCCTTTTGTTTAAAGCGCAGTTATTTTATGCGGTGGCTTAAGGGACAATTGTAAATGGACATTTATAATGAAAGCAGGCTGCCGACAAAAACCCTACGTGACGTATGGCGATTTTGATAACTTGTGAAAAAATGGATTTTTTTTTTTTGCTTTGTGTTACAAAGCGAGGCATTTTTTGTAATAACTGTTAATTATTAAAAAAGTGGGGTACTTAGACTAAAGTCGTTTTTATTTAAATTTTATACAAATTATTACGTATTAGCGTATATTTATAAAATATTTATGTAATATTGTTTTGACGGGAGGTTTCCAGCTGCTAAGAATTTAAAATTTCTTAAAAGTAAAAGGGAAGCCGAACGGTTGCAACATGGATGAATTCAAGAGGATTAAGAAGACTTACAATTGGAAACATTTTGGTGAAGAGTTGCCACCTATTTACAGTTTTAATTAAACTCAAATAAATGAACTTACAATATGGGTAACAATCTACAGCGAAATAATAGAGTTTGCATCTGAGAGTACTTTTGAAAAGCATTGCCTGTTTTCACACTTTAAAAAAATTATTTCAATAAAGTTTTTATATTATATTTTTAATAAAATCTAATAAATAAACGAATTACATATATCAGTTTGTGTATATAATTTTAAATAAAGATGCCTTGTGGTTTGAGCATCCTTTTTGGTTGGGGGTTGCCACCTGTTTACACATGAAAATTGGTAAGTTAAAGAAATTATTACAATGTAAGAAAAGTTTACAATATATAATATTTTTTAGAAAGGTTGCAATTGGGCTTAAATATTTTATTCAATTGAAATTGTAAATTAAATGGAATATTGGTTGCAATTGGGCTTAAATATTTTATTCAATTGAAATTGTAAATTAAATGGAATATTGGCAGCAAATTTGATAGGTAAATAAAGATTTCAGTCCAAATTAGTTTTAAAAGTTTGGCGGCTATTTAAAATTTTAATGAAAGCGGATTGAATACAGTTGATATAAAAATATTAAATTATATTAAAAGTATCTGAGAAATTTTTTTAATATATTATTAAAAGGATCAGCGAGTGTTGGATTACTGATATTTGAGCTTCGGAGTAAAATACTGAATTCACGTTTCAGCATTCCCAAATATCGACGTCCAAATTCGGGTTTATTACAATTGAACTGCTCCAAATATTGCAGAGAAATATGAATTGATCCCTAGTTTTGGTTGATTGTTTGTTTCTGCTGCACCCATTTTACAGAGCTTTTGCTAACCTAAATATTGAAAAAGTTGGGCCCAGCATTTCTCTTTCATATCTTTCGAATATCACCTAACTCGATCAACTTTATTTTAAGTAATTTTTGCACATCTAGTATGTTCATCGTCGTCGGTCTTCCCCCGTACGAAATTTAACAAACCACTAATGAATAATTGCTTCTAATGATGTAGAGCCCAGATAATACTAATATTATAATATGTTACCACACGAAATTCCTTTTTATCATATTTTTATACCCTGAACAGAGTATACATATTTAGTTTGCCACGGAGTTTCTAACACTCGGATGGAAACGTTGGACCCTATAAAGTATATACATATAAAAAATATCAGCGTGACGGGCTGAGTCGATTTAGCCATGACCGGCAGTCTGTCCGTCCCTATATACGCGAATTAGTCTCTTACCTTTTGAGATATCGCACTCCCATTTTCTCTCCAAGGTGCAGCTCATTTATCGCATCACTATATCATATATCTACTATAAAACTGAACGATCAGTATTAAGTTCTTGTATGAAAAACTTTTTTTTTATGACAAGAAATTTTCACGAAATTTGGCATGGCTTATTGGCCGAGTCAATAATACAATCTCCGAACAAATTTACCAGATCGGGCTACTACAGCATATAGTGCCATAATAACTGAACGATCAAAGTCAAGTTATTGTTTGGAAACCATTTATTTGTTTTTTTGTCAACAAACTTGAGGAAACTGCTGATTAATCAGGTTTTTGGTATATTCGGCTCAAAATATTCAATTAAAGCAAATATTTTTCAATGTGTCTTTATATTCTTGGTAACTTCTAGTTCCTTTCAAACAACTACAGCACAATAAAATAATGTTGCTTAAGGCATGCATCCCCATTAGCACGACACTCTTCTAGAGTTCATTCTGATTGATTTTGAATGCACGCGCACATGATTTTTCACAATTTGGCGACAGGTGTATTTTTTGTGAATAGAAACCATAATTTGGTTACGGGCATTTCCTCGTAAGCAATTGTTATCTCCGAAAGTCAGATAAAAATTTTACAAATGTGTATATATGTATATGCACATATACGTACATAGGTATATCAAGAATACTTTTGAAAGCGATAAAAAATTCCGATAAGCTAATAGCCTGATATTTCACATATTTATGTTATTTATATGGCGTTGCGGTTTCATTCATGCAGTAAATACAACAATATTTTAAACAAATTAGGAAGCTACCCCACTACCGGGTACGAAAAGCCTTTGAACTTTCACTACGGATCAGCAAAAGCGAACGACCGAAATTATAACATTGACATTTGAGAATTTCATTGAACGCCCAGAGTTAGCTGACCGTCTTCAAAACATTTCGCACATTACACACAATCATATACATAAGTACATATGTATATGTCGACAAAAAATTAGCGCACAGGCCATAGTGGGGCCAATCACCTTCCGCAGCCAGGCCGGCTAGCAAGGCAAGGCAGTGACCTCGGGGCTCAGCTGTGAGCGGGCATCCCTGAAAGGGTGTTGCACTTGCTTGCACGAACCCCCTCAACAAAATCCTTAGAACGCTGAACTTGTGCGAAACAGCACGCAGAACGCACACAACGAAGAGTAAAAGCGAAAAGCGAAAATTGAAAAGGCAGCACCAGCACCAGCACCTGTAACGGTTTTGGCGGTTGCGGCAGCATGTCAACAATGGGGTCAGTAACCAGCGGCAGCGTGACGGTCGAAAAGTAACGTAATGCCGAAAATTTACGAACTTAAGATTTATTTGTTCGCGAAGGAACGTTGCACTTGAAAAATTTTTGCACGTTACGCGAATGAATAAATACGCAGCGACGCATTCAGCCCACCCGAGCGTGAGGTGAAATAATTTTAGTCGTTGACCTCGTTCGACGGCAGTTAATTTAGCAAATATAATGTTATATTATTATACATGCATAAGTATGTATCAGTTGGTGAAGAAGGCGGTCAAAATAATCGTCTACTTCTGATTCGCTTCTTTAGTGTAGATCAAATCAGAGAGGCAGTGGGGCACAATAATCGGGTACTTTTGCTGGTTTGGTTTTTGTTGTTGTTGCTGTTATTGGGATTATTTTCATTGTTGTTGTTGTTCAAACATATGCCGAACAGATTTAGGAGGAAGCGGATCGCAGTGTCTACTTCTACTTCCATCGTTGTTGTTGTCATTGTTATTATTATTGTTTTTGTTTTTGGGTTTGCCTTTGTTTTTGTTTTTTTTTACTGCTGCTGAAAGCATACGCAGCTTAAGTTGAAGCCATACGCATGCAATAACAACAACAAGCAGCAGCCTGCCAAAGCGCAACAATAACTATAACAAAAACAATATCAAAAGCACATAAACAGGCTTCAAAGTGTAGATCTTAAAATACGAAATTAAAATATTTGCGAATTTACGATATTTATGCAAAAAAGCTGAAGACCTGCGCAATGAAAATTTTTAAATTAAGCACCCACTTACACATACATATCTACAAACAAATTAAAAGGGTAAAACGATTACTTTCGTACACAAATGTGTAAAGTTATCTTTCGTTGCTATATTTACAAATGAACTTGCAATTAAAATTGCTGATGAAATATGCCAGTTTCTTGGCATAAGGTTGAATAACCGTACCTTTGTGCCATTGGAGAGGCACAACAAGGCTTGGTCCATATCTCAAACAAAGCAATGTCCATTTGCTCTTATTTAGGTACACATACGCATATCTTTTAAAGTGCATATGCGCCGCAAACACACACATACACATACGAGCTTTTTTTCGAGTATTGCGATAATTAGCCCGAACGCTCCCTTTTATTCCACCGCATCATATATACATATGTATAAAAGTATTTACTGTCCGCCACTGCGATCACTTGCTCTCTTTTATTTGTTGTGCTTTGGCGCTCTTCATTTGCACACCCACAATTTATCTTTTCTACTGGGAAATGCAAGCCCAGCAACAACTATTTGCGATAGCTGGGTGCAAAGTCCATATACATATGCATGTATGTATGTGCACCCGGTTTGGTTGCCGCTGTCAGCAAAACATACATACGTTTCGAGCAAATAGCGCTTTGCAATAACAATTGTGCAACCAATCCCGAAGAATTCTCTGCGAATTCAACTTAAAAGTAAAAGTGAAATTAGAGTTACCATAGAAATCAAAACAAGAAAAAAACGTTAACTTCAATTGCACCGATTATAGTACACTCAACAATTACAAAATAATCCTCACAAGAATTACAATTTCTTCGGAGATTGCACCATTATCTTAGACAATAACCGATGCCGAATTTTTTGGCGAAATCTCGTCAAACTCCCACTACGATCGTTTAGTTTGTGTGGTAGCTAAAATATATGTATGCTATAGTGATCAGATCTAAACAATTTCTTCGAAGTTAGACCATTACCTTAGACAATAATGCATACCAAGTTTCGTTGTTGCTGTTGTAACGGTTATCTAGTCCTCGCTTGGATGATAAGTTATAGTTTGGTTGTCATCGAGGTCATCTAACGGGAGGTTCAAGAAACAAGTTGTTTCGACGTGGTCGGACCATAGGGAAAAGTGTTAGATGAGTTGGGCCTGCAAAGAGGTAGTTAGTATCAGGCGGAGACTCATTGGACGCAGGACATATGTTTGGAAGGTCGGGGTCTATTCTGAATAAGTAGGAGTTTAACCTGCTACAATATCCAGAACGAAGTTGCGCGAGGGTCACTCTGGTTTCGCGAGGCAATTCGAGCTCTACGTCTGCTATGGGTGGTGATTTGACTCCTAGTACGCCATTCACTGAGAGGGAGTCGGTGAAGGTGTTGGTGGCTCCACTGTGAATGGCGGTCAGTGCCTGTCTGAAGTTCGTTGCGTCCGAAGTCCGGTCGGCGTACTGTCTGATTTCGTCGACGTAATCAAGGAAGGACCTCTTGATGTTCCTAGGAGGCGGTTCCGCTTTCTGCGAAAACACCCCAGCAGAAACTGCTTGAATAGGAGCTCATTATGTTCCTTAACCGGAAGCATAGTGGGACCACTATTCCGACTTTCCACACATCGGGTATTTGAAGAGTGGACATCGACAAGTTGAGGACCTTGGTGAGGTAGCTTACTTCCGTCGAGCCTAGATGTTTTAGCATCAGCATGGTTATTCCGTCAGGGCCAATGGATTTAAACGACCTTTTTGATAACACTCTGAACTTCCCCATTTGTGAAAGTAAGTGGTGCGCAGTCTTTTGGCATTTTGCGCAGCCGTCGGGTAACACATCGTTTGGCCTTGTCGGTCGAAGGGTACAGTGTAATCTGCCGGCTAAAATAGCTTGCGTACTTCTTCGGGTCAGAGGAGGTATGGCCATCGAATTGAATTTCAACCGGTCGTCAAGTCTTCTCGGATTAATCATGGCCTTGACGGTAGTCCAAAGCTTACTCACAACGGTGGAGAGATTTCAGACTTCAGGTGCTCTATCCATTTTGTCCGTTGATTTACCTTTTGCCGAATCTCCAAATTGAGATCCCTTATTCGGGGATCACAGGGATCGGCATAGCGTAAGGTGTCGCTCTCGTTTGCTAATACAGCTGCTTCGGCTGGGAAATTAGGGCGGAGTTCCGCGATTCTTCCAGCCGATATGAAGCGAGCAGTAGCAGCAGCGATCACTTTGCGGAATTGACGCTCGCCAACGATGACGTCCGTGGGAATGGGTAGTGCGTTCAAGGTGCTCTCAGTAAATTCTGTGAAGGCGACCCAGTTAGCTTTGTTAAAGCTAATAAAGGTACGTTGAAACCTGCACAACTCAGAAGATCTGAGCGGCTGTTTAACTCGGTTTCTTGGACCGCAGCTATCGATACGCGTTCCCGGCTCATAGAGGCAACTATCTCCTCGATCTTACTCTAGAGTCCGTTGCAGTTAAATTGTAGAATTCGAGTTTATCGCGGGTGTCCGGTTGTGATTCTGGGAATGAGGGAGGTGGTGGTTGTTGCAGCTGTATTATCTGCATGAGCGGTTGTCGACTGTGGTATTGTTTGGCGACGCCACTATATGAGATTGCGGAGGCAGACTCCTACAGCACGGGGAGCGACTCAGCTGTAGCTGATCATTTACATACATAAGAAATATAATTATAGGGCCTTCGACGTTTCCTACTGAGTGTTACAAACCCTGTTCAAGGTATAAAAACAGTTGATCCAACCAAAATGGGTAACACCTTTCAGGGTTAGGTTGAAATGTAGTTTCAGCCCTTAATGTAAAGAGATAGACCTAATATATTCCTATTTTTCTCGTACACTGTGTTCGAACGAGATTTTGATTCATACACTCACATAAGTAAGTATTTCTCTAGAATATCAAACTTTCAGTGTTATTTTGCATTTCTAATAGTGGTTATAAAGATATGACACTTTCTCGAAACAGACGATCGGATCACTAAGCTGAAACCTGAATCGCGAGTTTTTTAAAAATGTGTTTTATTAATTATTCCTCCATAATATCTCGAGTTTATTTTGAATGATTCTAAATAATAAAGTAGACTCAATGAAAATAGAATCATTCACGAATACCTAACATCGCCATATTTTTTTCTAATGTATGGAACATTCTAACCGATTTTAGATTGACCTACCAATTAATGCATCGGTGCTGCAGAGTTATACTACGAGATTTCCCATGGACTGGTATATTGTTCGAACATATTTTGCTTAAGAGGCGGGGTGTGGAGGGACTACAAGTGAAGTTTGTAAAAACAAATATTGATTTTATGTTCGATATAGTAATTTTTTATTTATTTTTAGCGTAAACCAATACTTCTGAATAAGTTTTTCGCTTTTTTTTTGCAATATTCTTTACACCATAATCAATTTCTTTCATATCTTCTTGGTTCTTCTTCTTAAGTTGATAAAGTTGGTCCCACCTCCGATTCGCCTTTTTCTTATTTCAACAGAAATTCATCATAGCTGTCATGTAATCGTAGCCCTTAATTCTTCTTCCATGATGGCTTTCAAAACTACTGGGTTTCTTTCTAAGTATTATGGAATTTTTCAATGGAGCTCGGATAGTTCGGTTTAGCGCATAAATCGAAAACCTCTCTTAATTTCCCATTTTGGTGAATTTCAGTTTAATTTCAATTTGCTACCAGTTGTAGGATATTAACTGAAGATCTATATTTCAAAACCTTTTCAATATTATCAGTTTCTCTAGACTTACATACATATGTATATTTGAGAATGTTGTTCAAAATCAACTTGAAACAAGTTTAAGTAGTATGTTTTCGGGGAAATATTTATATAAACGAGCCCGTATGTCATTTACATTTTACTCGGCGGATAGTCAACATTTGATCGGTGCAACTGAAATCACATAATTTGCTTTGCTGAAATCGATTAAGTAAGTATTATGGTTAAAAATTGGCACATTTTTCGAGCGATTTAATCTCTTTGCCGTTTTGACTTTGTAACATGAAATGTTTGTTTACTAAAAAAACACGTTTTTGTTTACTGGTGAAATCATTATAAATATATACTTACGTTTGCAAACGTCAGTATACGAGTATAACACTGTATACTTAAGTAATCAACAGAACGAAATTTGTAAATAAAACTTGCCAATTTCATTTTTACAAGCAATTTTAAAATTCAAATAAAGTTCAAACTCGAGTCCATATAATATATAATCTAATCATATTTACCGATTACGTTAGTTTCAATTTGCATGTGTTGTCAATCGTGTTTGGAAAGTGGGCGGGTCGCCGGCGAAGCGATGCTGTTGAACGGCGTTCAGAAATAGCGAGGAAATAGTTGTACGTGATTCCAGTCAGTTCACATGTTAAGATTTCAAGGGCTTGTCACTCGAAAGTCAATATCTGTTTATATAGTATACCATATATATATATACATACATACATGTGGCAGTACACAAGTACAGATTTATCGCACACCTCCAACAGTAATTTACAATTACTGATAGCATAAACGTACATATATAAAAATATAACGAATACCTTATATAAATTAGTATATATGTATATATTGAAAATATTTTTAAAAAAATGTTATTATAGAAAACTCAAAATTAGTAAAGGTTAGTTTGGGTTATACTGGCCGGTTTACACGCCATACATAGACCTACTGGCCTAATGCCAGATGGAGGTTCAGTTTAATTTGAGCTGAAGTATTCGGTATACGACTAATTTTGACACTTCATCTAGTCCCTTGAACTCCAATTCAGAAACATAGGCTCCAGCGTCTCTCTTATGCCTACTTTCCTGCACTTAATAATGCACATACGGCTTGCATTTGATGATAGTAGATTGTGACCTGTCATTACGCCAACATGTCGCCTTGATCCGTCTGTCAGCCACTTAGGAAATTTCACTGTATATCACAGTTTTTAGTGACTTCCGTATTTCGAATACTGGTACTCAGTAGCCAGACTGATAGCACTTTTGGCAATCACATCAGCTATTTCGTTTCCCGGAATTCTTTTGTATGCCTCCTTGCTTCCAAGGACATTCACATACGTAATGCGATGTGAGATTATTGCTTTAATTACCACCTGGCTATCGACGTACATATATATTGATCTTCTTGATGTTTATTATATATATAAGCTGTCTAAGCCACTTTCCTGACCGCAAAGACTTCCTGCAAGATACTGCAGTATTACGGAAGCTTGACGGCTCACCTACGACCTTATCCAGCTATGAGCAATAAATTCTGGCTCCCACTTCATTAGCTATTTTTGATCCGTCCGCAGAGATGTTGTAAGTTCCGCTGGCTAATCGCATACTCCTGCGTCATCCGCTCTCTTTTAGTGTGAAAGTGAAAGTTAAAAGTTAAAATATAAAAGTAATAATAAGAAATTGAAAAATTTTTGATTTATAAAAATTATACATATGTATAAGTGCATGAGAAGACGTAAAAATGCCCAGAAACGATCAATTTCATGGCAAGAGTGTTTTCGAGAGTTTACATATAATTTAGTTAAATACTTTACTATACCTTAAACGACACATTTACCAAGCTGTTGGACCGTTTTTATATAAATTTGCTACGAAACACTCTCCTAGTGCCTTCTTAGAGCAGCCCAAATTTGGAGAGATAGGCCTATGGTTACACGCCTACTTCCCATATAACGCCGTTTTAAACCATATAGCAAACTCAATATATGGCAACTTTTTTTCAAAACAAACTGAATATAAAAACTTCAATACCGGCGTACAAATTTAGGGCGTCTTCATCGATTAATAATTGTAATAAATGTTAGTACAGTGTAATGTGGTTCCGAAAATTGAATTATATCCTCAAGTTCCCAAACATGAAACGCTTAAGTTCTCAAAATATCCTTTATCAAGCACACTGAAAAATTTCAAAATTCATTAAACCATATAAATTATTAATTATGCATATTGCTCGGCTACACCCGAAATTATCTCATTACTTGCCTTAAAAGTAATTCCATTTATCCGGGTTTTCACTGAATTTTGCAAACAATCTTGGTATGATAAACACTGATATTTTCCCGTTACTAACGTATTAAGAACGTAAGAATAAGTAATGGTCCTATTGAATGTATCTACACATATTTTCTATAATTTCAGTGCCCACTTAATTCATGGTTTCGACATTTTTTGCTACCAGATTAGCTCATTCTACAGTTCACATTTAAAAGCGGACTGATAGAACCAAATATATTCGGTAGGTTGGGGCCTAAGAAATATATTACCCGATTTCATAAATTTTTACTACCAATAACATTAAGCAAAGCGAAATATTATCACGTTGTTGTTAAGCTATCTCTTGAATCAGCCGACCAAAAAGTGCACTACAGGATTTGAAATCATATTATAAGGTGTATGGGGATTCAAGAGTATCATCTGATTTCTTTCATTTTTGTAACTAAATCAGGTTTTGTTAAATAATTTATATTCACGTAATTTAATAAAGACTTTTCAGATACTCAGCAATAAATATAATAGAAAGTAAATCATAGAGAGGGATAACGTTCCGTAAAATATAAAATATGAGGGCTCGGGGAGGCACAGAAAGATTCCGTTCATTTCATTGCACCGATTTAAAAATTCCGAATAAAGTTTGCAATGAGATTGGGAACAATGAGGAAAGTAGTGAGTTCCACGAATCTAACCGGGTGTCATCAAACGCATAACATACACGCATTGACCACTTAAAAACTCGATTCGAAAACAAGCTACTTTAGTTAAGAACTTCACACAAAATATTTATTTATGATAAACACATATGTAGTAACTTCATATACATACATACACACATAAAAATTTTAAATATTTACTTAGTTGTAAGATACTCCTCTTCTACTTATAGTATTTATCGACTTAACGCACTCGTACAGCTCGTAACTGTATATCAATGCGCTTATCACTACTACGAAAATCGTAGCTATTTTTATAAAATGTTTACATTACCATTATTTACGTGTATGTATGTATACCATAGTTATTATATTGAAGCGTACAAAGCTTTTTATGATAATTCACTTGAACTACATCCAGATATACATACATACATACATATATGTACATATGTTACATACATACTCATGTCTGGAGGTAACGCTTTAATGGTGGCGCTAATCTCTTTGACGTAATTGAGGGCGTCGTCTACTTCATTATACCCTGAACAGGTTATATTAATTTTGCCACGAAGTTTGTAACACCCAGAAGGAAACGTCGGAGACCATATAAAGTATATATATAAATGATCACTGTGACGAGCTGAGTTGATTTAGCCATGTCCGTCTGTCTGTCCGTCCGTCCGTCTGTCCGTCTGTCCGTCTGTATATACGCGAACTAGTCCCTCAGTTTTTGAGATATCGATCTGAAATTTTGAACACTTCTTTTTCTCCCCAAGAAGCTGCTCATTTGTCGGAACGGCCGATATCGGACCACTATAGCATATAGCTGCCATACAAACTGAACAATAGGAATCAAGTGCTTGTTTGGAAAAGTCTTTTATTTGACGAGGTATCTTCACGAAATTTGGCATGTATTATTATTTAAAGCATTAATCTAATCTCCGAAGAAATTGTATGGATCGGATGACTATAGCATATAGCTGCCATATTAACTGAACGATCGGCGATATTTGACGAGGTATCTTCGCGAAATTAGGCACGAGTTATTGCTTAAGGCAACAAATTATTCTCCACAGAAATTGGTCAGATCAGATCACTATATCATATAGCTGCCATACAAATTGAACGTTCGGAATCAAGTTCTTGTAAGGGGCCTTCGTTTTTGTGAAGGGTATTATAGCTTCGGCGCAACCGAAGTTAACGTTTTTTCTTGTTTTGTTTGCTTATACATACATATGTATGTATGTGTATAATAATATATATTTACGTATTTATTGCATGACATGAAATTATATGCGCACGAATAAGAAAACATTATATATTGATAACTAATTAAAATATACCCGCACGAAGAAGCTTTCAATGCAAAACAAATAAAATATTAACGAGGATCAATCGCTGACATTGTTTTTATGTTAAGCACTGTTTTTTTTAATCGAATGATCTTCACTGAATTTTAGAAAATAATACTATATTGAGCTTCCGGACTAGATGCGCCTCCACAAGAATTATATGTGCATATGTGAGATGTATTTATACGTGGGTTACAGTGTATTTTTCTTGCCATGGGCACTACTGATATTGTCAGACGCAATTATATTGCATCAGTACAATGAAGTATTACGTGATCGCTGTCCGTTCATTAAATAATTTTGTGAAGATCTAATCAGTTATGGTGTCAGAAAATATTGTTGCTCTTCGCAAATAACTGAGGCATCAATAAAATCTTACTTTGGTTAAAATGTTTGTAAAAAACCGCAGAAAAGAGTCTTGAGTTGATTAGGGTAAATTGTTTTGCTTGGTGGTGGCAAATAATCGTCATTCTTCTAACCAATCATTAGTTTGTGATAAGTTGTAAGTGAAATTAAATTAAAAAATAAAATAAAATGGAAAGAATGTCTCTTAGATGGAACCTAAACCCTAATAGCAGTTCTCATTGATTGAAAGGTACTCAATAAAGTAAGCCCGTATATCTTATCAATACAATAAAAACATTATTAATCTCTATAATTTTTTTTCCATGGTTAATCCAGAAATATTAACAGCAAACCTAGTAAATTCCAAGCAAACAATAGCAAGACAAACTGGTGTGATTAAAAATTGTATAGCTCTAAATTTGCAAACATCATCTCATCGGGGTGAACTGAAACCCCAAGTGACTCTAAGAGCCAGACGAAGTAGGAAGCGCCAAACAAAGCCATTGCATGCAGTTCGCTGGTAATTTAGTTATATCCTGAAAATAGGTATTAAACGGGATTAAAGAACTAAGCTGTATTCAGTAGATTGTAGAATAAAATAGGCCAAAGGAACTAAAACATTCTAGTCATCATCATATAAAAGCTTACGATCTCAAACTTCAATTTGTAGACCTTGAAGCAATGAGTCTATCTGTTGGATATTATTAAAGCGGTCAGTAAAAATCTGAGTTCTTTCGCTCGGATGTCATTAACTAGGATCCTTCTGATATAAATAAATAATAGTTACTCTGCTATTCGGACGGAGACAAATTCTACAAATGATAAATCGTCAGAATTCGTCCAGACGTTCTTTAGTTATAAATGGTGTAACTAACCTGACTTTAATTCGTTTATAGAGATTTTCGATAACAAATAACAAACATATTGCCCCCTCTCAGTGAACGGCGTACTTGGAGTCAAACTACCATTCTTCCCCTTATGGTCCGACCACGTCGAAACAGCACGTTTCCTGAGCTTACCGTTAGGTGACTTCGATGAAAACCAACCCGAACCTTACCAAGTGGGGATTAGATAACCGCTACAACAACAACAACATATCGGTCAAAGTTTAGAAACATCTAAAGAAAGCTGCAAGAATAATTTACACTAAATTGGGAGTAAGTACTTAATGGAATAAGAATTATCAATCCAGATCGATCGTTAAATCCGTATTAATCGATAGAATCGTGTTCGACTTGCCCGCCTGAATCAAATTTAAAGAAAACAAGTAAGGAAGGGTTAAGTTCGGATGTAACCGAACATTTTATACTCTTGCAAAGTCAAATGGTATACTCGTTTGAGATTTCTTTGTGGATTGGCTGATATTTTCGGTAGAAGGTCAACTATAGGCACTGGGGTCCACATATTTAGTACTTAGGGGCTTGAACAGTTTTGGTTCGATTTAGACAATTTTTGGTCACAAGGTGGCATACTTTAAACGTATTATTCACGCAAAGTTTTACCCCGATATAATCATTGTTGCTTGATATGCATAGTGGAAAGTGAAAGAATCAGATGGAATTTAAAATGGTGCTATATGGGAAATAGGCGTGGTTGTAGTCCGATTTCGCCCATTTTCGCACTATGACATAGAAATATGAAAAGAACGTTATGCACCGAATTTAGTTGAAATCGGTTAAGCAGATCTCAAGGTATGGGTTTTCACCTAAAAGTGGGCTGTGCCACGCCCACTGTCTAATTTTGAACGCGGTTCCTATAAAGTCATCTCATACCATCCCAGAGATAAAATTTAATGTCTCTGGCGGGTTTAGTGCTTGATTTATCGCGCTTTTAGTAGTTTTTAACAGTACCGTTATATGGGGAGTGGGCGGAGTTGCCACCCGATTTCAACTATTTTCCCACCGTCAATAGAAGTGCTAAAAACATTTGCTTCCAATGAATTTTGTTATTATAGCATTGGCGGTTTAGGAGATAAGCACATTAAATCTATTATAGGCGGGACCACGCCCACTTAAAAAATAAATTTTAACTGCAGATGCCCCTCCCTAATGTGATCCTGTGTACCAAATAACAGTCTTGTATCTTATTGCGGAGCTTAGTTATGGCAATTTATTTGTTTTTGATTAATGGCGTTTTGTGGGCGTGGCAGTGGTCCGATTACCCATCTGCAATACCAACCGTCTCACAATACCAAGAAACATGTCTACCAAGTTTCATAAAGATATCTCAATTTTTACTCAAGTTAGAGCTTGCACGGACGGACAGACGGACGGACGGACAGACAGTCACCCGGATTTCAACTCGTCTCTTCATCCTGATCATTTATATATACATAACCCTATATCTAACTCGATTAGTTTTAGGTGATACAAACAACCTTTAGGTGAACAAAACTATTATACTCTGTAGCAACAGGTTGCAAGAGTATAAAAATATGGAACGAAGACTCAATTATTGCTCTAATGCCATAATTTGCAATGGACAATTTGCGCAATAAAATATCGATTATACCACAGATACTCGACTGAGGGCACTAGTTATATTATGTATAAGGCTTAGATAATGTTTAGATCGTCACAGAATACACTAATATCATGCTAATTACCCTTTAAAAGCAAGTCTCTAAATTGAAGTCCTTTGAATGAACAATAAGCGGTTCCATCCAAAATTGAACCCTATTTACTTAACTTGCACTTGTTTATTTGAAGGTTATCTGGAAGTTCGATTAGAAATGGCGCCTTATTGAATGACGACCTTTTCTATTTTAGAGCGCTGTTAAAGGGCGTTCGATTATTTACAAAATGGATTAGCAGTTTATTGTTATCATTAGCTATGTCAATACATATTTACATATGTGCACAGCACGCCTCTTAAAATAGATTAAGCATGGAAAAATTATTGAATTTATTGAATGGTGCGATGAATTTTATTTCGCAACTGTTCTCTGACATCTACACACATCCATATGTATATTATGTATACATATACATGTGTATAAGCACATAAAATATAATACATAAAAGCATATAAAAGCGTATGTAATAGTTATACATAATGTTTTAATTTTAAGTCAAGCCCTCATATTAGGAAAATTTCCAAACGTGTTTATTCCCGCTTTAATTTCATGCTGCCATTTAATGATACACATACAGACACGTACATATATAACCGTATGTTAATTTTGCGAACAGTTGTTAAATGTGCAATTAACACATAATGAGTAAAAATTTGATAACCTCTTGAGGTGGAGCCGCCGTAGCGCTGACTAATTTTTTTTTTGCGTATTGAATAAATAACACAATTTTTTTTTCGAAATGAAATCAGCTCTCATGGTACACATGTATGTATGTACATGTGTTGAAGACGATTCATAGAAATTTTGGAGGTAGATTAAGCCACTTCATATTAGATGTACTCTTGATACTCTCTTGCTAATAAATTTATACTTACACACTAATCGAATACAGATATTTTTTACTGAGCTCAAGCATATTACTTGCAAATAAGATTATGTTTTCATTATAGTCAACTACGCGGAGCACCAATTTAGATTTTTTTACAAATAATAATTTAGTCAAGATAGTGTTAACCAACGTCAAAAACGAAAAGAACTGTGAAACTTTCTTAGTTTTATTAATTTTATAGTTTTATTTTTCCCACTTTTTTGTTTATGACGTCACGAACCAATATAAATATTTTTCTATCAAACACGTAATACCTTCTACAGGTGCATTTCTTATAGCATAAAAGGGTATGCAAAGATCTTTATCTTGAGTTTGTCGGCCAAATTTTGTGAAAATACCTTGCTAAATAAAAAACCTTTCCATACATGGAATTGAGTTCGATCGGTCAGTTTGTATGGCAGCTATATGCTATGATAATGAGCAGCTTCTTCGCGAGAAAAGAATGTCGATATTTTAAAATCTGAGGGACTAGTTCACCTTTATACAGACAGACGAACCTGGCTAAATCGACTCAGTCACGCTGATCATTTATATATATTATATGTACATACACTTTGCAGGGTCTCCGGCATTTACTTTTGGGTGTAACAAACATCATTGCAAACTGAATAAACCCTGTTCAGGATATAAAAGTCTCACTATCGACTTATGTATTTCTGTTATTCTTCGGTGGTATTGCCAAGAGCGATATTCTCGGGTGCAACTTAATATTTCTGTATTATAAATTGGTATAAATAATTCTGAAAAATTTTTTGAGTCTATATCGGTGAAATCAAGAAGCGTTTGGATGCCTGTGTCATATCCTGCATACAATATTGGACATGCGAAATGATCGGCGCGATGGGTCCTTCAAAGCCCACTTACAGTGTTTGACGCTGTTTAAGCGTCATCCGAAATTGTTTTTACATTGTTTCGTGACCGTTGACGAAAAATTAATCCACTGGTACACACCAAAGAAGTAGAGAATCAGTGGATTTCACCCACCACACCTGTCCCGAAGAAGACGGATATTTTCCTATCAGCCGGAAAGGTGCTGTCTACCGTTTTGTGCGATGTAATCTACATCCACTATCTGAGGAAGGACTCTACAGTGCGAAATTACTGATCCGATTTGAGGCCAAATTGCAGAAAACGAGTACTCCTCCACCAAGACAACGCTCATACCTTTGGCGACGCCGCGGCCAAAATAGACAAATTACAGTACAAACTGCTGAATGATTCTCCAGATTTTGCATTATATGACTTCCTTTTGTTTGCAGACTTGTCATATTATATAAAATTTTGATATTTTGCATTAATCACGTAAATTTACAACTTTGTAAAAGTGATATATTAATTTTATTTAGAATTTAATTTTTTCAAAGTTTAGGTTTTTAGGTTTTTAGTTTTTGTTGAAATAAAGAATTTATTCCAAAAGAACAAAAAATTCCATGTGAGATTAATATAAAAAGTAAAAGGATTTATGTGCAAACTGAAATTTTCAAAAATGTCTCATTTATTTTCTTTATTAATAATTTATAAATTGTTTAGTTTGAAATAAAACCATGTAATTAGTTGGATTGAATAATGCAAACATTAGATAACATTTGGGTTTGTCCTTAAAAAGTCAGTAGATCAACTAAATAAGTTTATTACTAAAATATTTATTTATTTCTAAATAGAATGCACAATAAAACCCAATTTACATAAATATCGGTAGTTTTTTTATGATTTATTTTTATTTTGCCTTCTTGGGGAATCCCATGTGTAATTGTTCAGGTTTCATCAAATGTCTAATACCTAAATCCTTTGTTTAATTACAAAAAAAAACTTTGCTCAGTAATGCAAACTGTTTTTAAACAAATGTAGCTTCGTCTCGTGCATTCACCAATGCATACATATATGGTATGTATGGTATGTATGGTATATGATTAGTGTGGGTGTTTGCGGAGAGCGCTTATCACTATTTGCTATAAATACCATATTTCACAATCGCACACGTTTCACAAATTTGTTTTTCAATACAGAATTAATTGTTGGCGCCCATTTAGAGCCAGATGTGCTCATTTCGGCACTTATACACACAAGTGCATTATAAATGCAATCAGTTGTTCCTCCTTGCGCCGCCATTTTCCACTGCACTGAGACAACAAACAACAAAAAGAAATTATTGAATGAAAATTAAATTGAAAACAAATTCAATTGTTTGCTCAATGCCAATTTTTCCCGGGTCGGTGGGTTTATCAAATTTCCGTTTAAGCGTGGAACCATACTCGAAAATTTCTAAAATTATCGCCATGAGAAAGTGGGGGAAGAAAGAAAAAGTATTTGCGCAAATTATTAATAGCTCGTGCGATTTATGGCGTAATTTCATATTGACATTGGCAGCTTAACAATGAGTAACGGTTTTATTTTAATGAATACTAAAAATAAACTCAACTGTTGGGATTTCGTCAAGAATGCCAATGCAAGTGGTTAACTAAAAAGTTTGAATGGGTTTAACTGTTTGAAACTAAGTTTCTCTTCGGTATTGGGTATAATCTGGAGATCTCCAAGATCCTATTTTCAAAAGAAAAAGAATACACTGGAGACCTCGGTCATATTGGAAGTTGGTACGAGCTCTATGGTAATATGGAAAATAAACGGTACAATGATCTATACAAGTGATTTAAGTGATTTGGATCTGTAAGCAACATAGAGAACATTTAGGCTTAATGAAAGTTTACAGAGAGTGCTACGAAAATGTGTAATTAAGCCGAATTCTGTTAAGTTCGCATAATAATGAGGGCCACCATATGTAGTAATACTACAAACGAAAACCTTGCTGTTTAAATTTTAGCATGGTTGCCATCTTTTTTAAGAGTACTACAATTAAATTAATATGATAAACGAATTTTTGTAATATTTTTATCAAACTAAGAAAGCTTACAAATAGAAAAATGTTGTTTAAAAATATTGACATCTTTTTACAAATGTTATGCAATGAAATTGATAATTTAAATTTCTAGTTTAAAAAAAAAAACTTTGCTTTGCTAATTACAATATTAATGAGACTATAAAAATGCATTAATTTGAAAATTTGACATTAATTGAGAATGTTAGGCATCGTGTTAGCCCACTACTGGGCTTTTTGTATTTGATATGCATACATACTTACATATGTCTTCATATCAATATTTGAACAAATACTTTGAACAAACTGTTTACATGCACTTAAGAATTACATAGGTATATGTATCTTCCATATATGTATCTTCATTGTGCAAGTTTACCTTTTCTACAAAATGAAAATACAAACATCCGAAATTTTAGAATAATTTTCAATGAAGCGCTTATTTTAGAGATCGAATTATTTCTAGTTAATTAAATATTTTTTTGCATACTTTATTACATCTTACTGTAAAATGTAAAAATTATTGAGAGATGTTTTGTAAATATGTATTTCCATTTCTACCTCACTATATGTTCATATACCATAAATAGTATCCTCTCAGCTTATCCAATGAAATGTTTTTTCGACTTTTCTACAAAAATATTATTTTTACTTCTTACTTAAATAATAAAAATGCAGAAGAAGACAACAACTTTCCTTTTTAAAAGTATAATTCCTGTATTAAATTGAAAAAATTATAACATAAAAAAATGCATAATTACGAATAAATATCATATTTTATAACTTACATGTTTTGTACGCAGCGGTTCCTTTAAATTCGTTTATTCGTGAATGCATATCTGTAATCACATGTATATGTCGTCAAAGTTCTACCTAGCTCCTTAGCTGGGTACAATTCAGACATTCGGATTCACCAGGAAAAATACCAAAACTTCACTTTCCTCTTTAGAATTTTCATTTTTTACCGTTTGCACACAGCCTACGATATATACACTCCAATAAAGTTAAGAAAAATGTAGCATAGTATATGAGGAGAGTCGCCACCTTTCAATATAAATATAGTTATTAAACTAAAGAAGTTTAAGAAAACTTTTAAATGAAGATATTTTTTTAGTAATATTGGCATCTCTTTAAAAAAATGTATATTAAAATGAATTGATAATCTGAACGGATAATTATAATGTAAACTACAAACTAAACAGATCTAAGAAACATTTTATCAGATAATTTTTATAAGGGTTGCCATTTGTTTGCAAAATTAAATTTCATAATTGATAAAGTAGGTTAAAGGTAAGATTAAACAAGTAAGGAAGGGCTAAGTTCGGATGTAACCGAACATTTTATACTCTCGCAAAGTCAAATGGTATACTCGTTTGAGATTTCTTTGTGGATTGACTGATATTTTCGGTAGAAGGTCAACTATAGGCACTGGGGTCCACATATTTGGTACTTAGGGGCTTAAACAGTTTTGGTTCGATTTAGACAATTCCGACAATCCCGACACAGTCATTGTTGCCTGATTTGCATAGTGGTAAGTGAAAGAATCAGATGAAATTGAAAATGGTGTTATATGGGAAATAGGCGTGGTTGTAGTCCGATTTCGCCCATTTCCGCACTATGAGATAGAAATATGAAAATAACGTTATGTACCAAATTTTGTTGAAATTGGTTAAGCAGATCTCAAGATATGGGTTTTCACCTAAAAGTGGGCTGTGCCGCGCTCTGTAGCAACAGGTTGCGAGAGTATAAAAATAAGTCGTGAAAGGAAATGGGAGATATTTAAGAAATCTTTGAAATCAAATAGAATTTTGATTATTTTTGAAAGGGTTGCCACACATAAAAAAGATTGAATATATACTACATATGGGTATTACCTGAGAGGAAACTTTCTTTGAAACTATGCAGTATTAAGACAAAATTTGGTTTGAAATGTTTTAATTAAAATTGTCACCGGTTTCAAGAAGTCCACTCCAGTAATGAAATATTTTAGTATAGGTATAAATAAAAAGAGAAAATTTTGAAGCCGAACGAATTCAGTAAAAGCTATATTGATAATTTTGAGTAGTGTTGCTACTTTTTAGAAATTTTTAATTCAAGCAATTTGTTTAAATATTATATTATTTTATGGGTATCAACTCAGAGGGATTTGGAAAATCTTTGAAATCAAACAGATTTAAGTGTAATAGCAGGCGCTGATACTTTTCAAAAGGGTTGCCAGTTGTTTGAAAAATTAAAGTTCAGCATCAATTCATATGGGTTAAAACTGGAAAATATCTCAAACTAAGCCAAATTAAATGGAATTTCGGTGGATGGGTGATTTTTGAGAAATTTTTATTTTCGAAAATTTCATTCAAGTAAATTGATATAATATTGCAATGCGGATATCAAATGAGATGTATCTTTACATTTTAACAACTAACTAAATTTTTGCACTGAGTTTTAATAGTGTCAATCAGTTTCACAATATTTGTTAATCTTATACATATGTATGTATACAGTAAATTCCTGAAATTACATTTGTACATGCATATGTTGTTCGAATGGTACATTTTTGTAGCGCGTTATCAACTCCAATCTAAATTTCGCAATTTTAAGTAAATGGAATGACTCAGCAACATTCGAAGTGCTCGTTGAAATGCAACACCAGGACAGGAGTGTGTGAACTCTCGCATGCTTCATGACGTAACTGTGAAAAACAGTGACGCATTATCAACCAGAGATTTATTATCATATTAGACTAATACCTGCATTTATTTAATGAGTTTTTCTATTTATGCTACGAAGAAGGCACCGCCCGCAATGAGTCACCACACCACAGAGCTGAGTCACAAAGGTGCTTACACCTAGTTATTTTGTATATGTGTGTGTGTGATCAAAATTACACAAAAAATCCGGCGTAAACTCGTTTCATTCAGCCATTTGCTGAAGGCAAAGTTTATAAACTCTATGGTATTTTTAGATGAAATTATTAAAATTAAAATTCAGTTCAAATTGGCCTTTTTGCTTGCCACCAGGGCACGCTTCGCTTGTGGTCCACGAGTGTGGTTGAAATTGACGCTCCAGTGTTTATTATCACAATTTTTTTATTATTTTTGACTCGATTACGAGCTTGCGCTATATACAGCATACATATTTATGTTTGCATATGTGTTAATATTTACAAGTATTGATATGAATGTTCATGCATTAATTGTCTGCATTGACCAGGCAGGAATCACACTTGAATCACTTGCTGAGCGAGTGATTTCCGCCGATTTGCGTAGTGACATTGCTCCAAAGTTCAAACCCCACTTCGTTTTCTTCCGGTTTTATTTAGCTTACGTTTATGCATGGCTTCGTCGGTGTGTTTGCAAGTTTTTTATTAAACCACATGCCCACCTTCATCGTTGCTTGACAAGCCTCTGCGTAGTATTTTTCCGAAAGTGAGTTTGCGCTTTGTTTACCACTTTATGTCCAACGTGGTTTTTAGAATCTTATGAGTATGTGCAGATGCTTGTTTATCTAATTTAGTATGATATAAGCATATATGTACGATTAATATCATTATATATAATATTATCAGCATTCAAGCCGATAAAAAATGTAGTAGGTGTCATGAATTCAGATATTATTGATTTGACGTTCGAAACATAACTTGTTTCGGTTTTTGGGTGTCACGGAAAACAATTTTATCGGTTTTTTTATCAGCAACAAAATTTGAAATGTAAGTTAAGAAAATAATTTATATTATTGTTACGATTTAATTTATCGTTATTTCTATAGGGGAAAACATAAGAATAAAACAAAAAACGTCATAATTATCGTGTTTATGAAAAAATCAAGATATTTTAAGAGAATTTACAAAACGTAACAAACATCGATAATGTGATATAAATTTGTAAAGTAAGCATGTATACAAACATACAAGTAAATGCAAGCCAATTTTCACTTGCGGCTCCCCTGCTGCATCAAGTGGATTACTGTGATCTTTTAATATAATATATTCCTTTTATTTTTATACTCTCGCAACCTGTTGCTACAGAGTATAATAGTTTTGTTCACCTAACGGTTGTTTGTATCACCTAAAACTAATCGAGTTAGATATAGGGTTATATATATATAAATGATCAGGATAAAGAGACGAGTTGAAATCCGGGTCACTGTCTGTCCGTCCGTCCGTCCGTCCGTCTGTGCAAGCTCTAACTTGAGTAAAAATTTAGGTATCTTTATGAAACTTGGTAGACATGTTTCTTGGTATTGTGAGACGGTTGGTATTGCAGATGGGTAATCGGACCACTGCCACGCCCACAAAACGCCATTAATCAAAAACAAATAAATTGCCATAACTAAGCTCCGCAATAAAATACAAGGCTGTTATTTGGTACACAGGATCACATTAGGGAGGGGCATCTGCAGTTAAAATTTCTTTTTTAAGTGGGCGTGGTCCCGCCTCTAATAGGTTTAATGTGCATATCTCCTAAACCGCTAATGCTATAATAACAAAATTCACTAGAAGCAAATGTTTTTAGCACTTCTATTGACGGTGTGAAAATAGTTGAAATCGGGTGGCAACTCCGCCCACTCCCCATATAACGGTACTGTTAAAAACTACTAAAAGCGCGATAAATCAAGCACTAAACACGCCAGAGACATTAAATTTTATCTCTGAGATGGTATAAGATGACTTTATAGGAACCGCGTTCAAAATTAGACAGTGGGCGTGGCACAGCCCACTTTTAGGTGAAAACCCATATCTTGAGATCTGCTTAACCGATTTCAACCAAATTCGGTGCGTAACGTTCTTTTCATGTTTCTATGTCATAGTGCGAAAATGGGCGAAATCGGATTACAACCACGCCTATTTTCCATATGACACCATTTTAAATACCACTTGATTCTTTCACTTTCCACTATGCAAATCAAGCAACAATGATTATATCGGCGTAAAACTTTGCGTGAATAATGCAATTAAAGTATGCCACCTTGCGGCCAAAAATTGTCTAAATCGAACCAAAACTGTTCAAACCCCTAAGTACTAAATATGTGGACCCCAGTGCCTATAGTTGACTTTCTACCGTAAATATCAGTCAATACACAAAGAAATCTCAAACGAGTATACCATTTGACTTTGCGAGAGTATAAAATGTTCGGTTACATCCGAACTTAGCCCTTCCTTACTTGTTTTGTTGCTTTTTTCTTCAAATGAAATATTAAAAGCTAAAATAGCGGAGATCATTGTAAAATTTAGTAGACTTCATTCAGCATTTCAAATTTATAAAACGCTTCTTAATTTATTCATTTACAAATTTTGTCACATTAGTAAACAGCTGATTCGAATATTGGTTTTGCATATGTTCGAAAAGACGCAAGTCCAATCAGATTCGGTAACACCATTCGAAATCAGGTTTGCAATTCTGACAACTACGCATATCTGTCTTAGATTCCACAATACCCCTGACAGTTAGCATTTCATATATTCCAAATTGCCTCTCAACCAGCTCCGGCAATATGTTGGTATGAAATTATATTATTATCATAAATAATTCTATTATTCATATACATTTATAATAATTGTTATTAGTAATTTTTTTTCGTTATTCACGCTAAGAATCTATGAACTTTTAAAACTATTTAATAATAAAATATAAAATAAAATAATGTGTACTTTTTTGTTGATACCTTTAAAATAGTAAAATCTGCCTAAAATAAGGTAACCACAAACTCTCTTGCATCTAAATCAACTAACTAACTTTAATCTTGCTTTGTTTATTGAGAAATTATTATTATTTCATAAAAAAAATAATTAATACAAAAAAATGGTAAATAAGGCACCAAAAGAAGAAAAAAATTTAACGTATTCAAGTATTTAGTAAAAAGATGATAAATGAAGTATGTATATAAAATATTGAGGAGATACAGCACACCTCTATTCACCTCTAATTTATGTTTAATTATACATAACAGTACACTGTACAACACTCGGCTAGTTAAATTGGACCAAGCCAATTTATTTTCGACAAATTTTGTCATAAGTAAAATCCTAATTTCTCCGCTTTTTCAAGTTGACTTCCAAAATCCTGAAAATAAATAAAAAAATTATTTTTGAAAACAAAAGCTGCAATGAAAAGGGATAAAAAATGCAAGATTTACATACCTCTAACTGAAACAATTTAAATAAAAGCAATAAATAAGACAAACAATTAATAATTAATAAACAATTTAAATTTTTTCGGAAACAAATAAGTATTTCTAAAAAGGTGCTCCAATCACGCGTCGACGTAGATGCCCCCTTGTCAAAAAGGTATTTCTATTGAGTGCCCGCCATTTGTATCTTAAAGTCAACATACACTTTTTTTATATATTGAAATATGTGTTTAAGGCGTTAGGTAAAGTCCGAGACATGAAAAAATTACAATTTCAGATTACTTTTTTTACCAATATTATTTTATTTTATAAAAGTAAGCACATAGTATCAGTAAATAAGGTTTCAGCTTGACTTGACACAAATTTTAAAAAGAAAAAAAGAAACAACGTTAACTTCGGTTGCAATAAAACTAGAATACCATACACAAATAAAAAAGTTTCCACACAAGAGCTTGGGTTCGGTTTGTATGGCAGCTTTGACTATAGTCATCTAAAAAATTTATTCAGATATTGTAGTAATACTTTAGATAATAACCCATCCAAGAACTTGATTCCAATTTTTCAGTTTCTATGGCAGCTATATACATAGTGGTCCGATGTCGACAGTTTCGACAACTAGCAGCTTATTGGAGCGAATAGGGACGTGTGCAAAATCTCAGAGCGGTATCTTAAAAACTCGCTAAATCGACTCGGCTCGTAACATTAATCTTTTATAAAATATATACATTTTATAAAGTCTTCGACGTTTTCTTCTGGTAAAAATTTTAGGCAAACTTAATATACCCTACTCAGGGTTTTTTCTTAGTAGATAAACTAGTGCCTGATCAAAGCTTTTGTTTTTAAAAAATTAAATATTTTGCAGATTTACGGAATAAACCAACAGTGAATTGTTTACAAAAAATCGAAAGTAACAAACAACATGTATTTCGATCAAGCACTAGTTTTTCAGGTATCCAAAAATAAATTTCGTTGAAATGTACCGGGCGATTTTCGGTCTACAACGGTTACCACTTCAAAAAACATGGCTTTGAGAAAAACGCATTGAAGTTTTACCCGAAATTTTCAGAAAATATTTTTAAGATACATATTATTATTTAATAAAATGTAAAATCGTAGTTTTGAAAATTCTGACTACCCCTTAAAGCTTAAAATAGAGAAATCCGACTGTATTTTCCTTACTACCGGAATAAATTGGCAATGTTGTACATTTTGAAAGGTATCTAGACCAGTTAAAATACCCTATTTAACTGAGCGGACATTCTTTTGACTTACAAAAAAAGACCCCACAATGTTCAAAGACGAGCGAAACCCAAAAAACTCTTCACAGTATTCGGAAGCGAAGCTTAAATAAAAAAATGCATTAATATTATCCACTACCTGCGATAGAAATAAAAATTTTTACTGGGTATACAAAACAAACAAAAACACTTTCATATATGTGTGTATGTAGACAAGCATTGCAATTGTAGACTTGAATCAGTAAACAAAAATAAATTAATTAGATAGACAAGTATTTACCTAATAAAACCCACCAAAAATTTAAAAATAAAAGCTAATGGCCCTAAACATATTTGAAACAAGCGTGAAATTCGTACGTAAATATGTATGTGTATGTATTTATCTATAAACATGCTTATATATATACATGTATGTGTGTATGTGTGCCTGTTACATCTGGTTGGCATAAGTAGGTGATTGCTCACTCGGCGAAGGCGTGCACACAGCTGTCGCAGAACGCCCAAGAACTCAGATTGGCGCACCAAATAAAAAAATTCAGTCAAAAACCAAAAATACTGCAAAATATATGTTTATCTACATAGAAATTTACAAACATACATAAATGACGCAGCTGAGCTGAGAAACGTAGATAGATACTTATATCAATAAAGCGATCAAAGTAAAGTGGCCGATACGAAATAACTGGTGCAATGTGCCAATGAATTGTGGCAGCAAAGTTCAAAAATAAAAACAAAGCTTATTCAAAAAATATAAAAACGAAAATACTGAAAACATTTACTCAAAACCCGAAAAAGATCACTTTCGTTCGCTGGCAGCGGCGGAGGCGGCAAGGTCGTTCACCAATTTGCGGTCATAAAACGACACAGATAAAAGCATTTTTCAACAGAATTACCTAAACTCACTACATACATACATGCTTGTATGTACACATGTATGTATGAACGTAAGGCTGTACATATATATGTACGTGACTATAATACGGTAACCAATCAGCCGCAAGCTTATCTACTGACTCTCTATTGCACTGGCTCGAACACTTGTTGATGCACTGACTCATCCAACGCATTCGCTCATTCATCAACCTATCGCACCGATCTCCTCTATAGCGAAAAGCTGGTGTAAATATATACAGCAGTTGGGCTCATGATGCCACAATAAAGGGTATTGAACGCATAATGACACTGAATGTGGCAAATTCGCATCAAAATTTTGCGCCAACAACTACACACACTGATGACCAAGTCAATAAGATGAATGACAGAGCCATTGACAACATCCACAACTGGGAAGGTAATACATATAATAATAATTAAACAAAAGCCGATATCACAAGCTGTGCATATACAAAAATATATGTGGGTATTAAGTACTTAAGAATTAAGTTATCCTCTTTAAAAGACTCTGTCATCAATATGCATAGTTCAATGTATGTTGAGTATGAGGGTGCCTGCAGAGTGGACGCTCAAAATGAGCCGAGCGCAAAATATTCCTATAAAGCCCTATTGTGCTATCCTGGATGTAAAATTTAATGTCTCCGACGCACTTAGCGATTGATTTATCACAGTTTTAGTAGTATATAATTAAACCTTTATATGGGAAGTAAGCAAGGTTATCACCCAATTTCACCTTTCAAACATTTTCACACGACCCCTCATTAGTGCGATTCGGTGTACGAAATTACATCTTTGTATCTTAATTTGTGACTTACCTATGGCAATTTATAGATTTTCGACTAATGGCGTTTTGTGGGTGATGGCCGATTACGGCCATCTACGAACTCGCCCTACCTTTTTTGCCAAGGAATATGTGTACCAAGTTTCATTAAGATATCTCAAGTTTTTTCTCAAGTTATCACTTGAACGGACGGACAGACAGACAGTCATTCAGATTTCAATTCATCATATCATCCTGATCATTTATATACATTCAATATAGGTATAACCCTATATCTAACTCAATTAGTTTTAAGTGATACAAACAACCGTTAGCTGAACCAAACTATTATACTCTGTAGCAACATGTTGCAATAGTATAATAACACTGGGAAACAGTAGTTTTGTTTTATGAAGTTTCTTACCCAATTTTATATGATTTTGCCACACTGATTCCAAATATGTTGTCAGTTTTTTTCTAGCCTTCAAAATATGAATATTAAAATTTTTGCCAAAAATACTAAAATTTTAGAATTAAAAAATATGTTGCTCTTACATAAAATGAAAAAACTTTTTTTTATGTGATTTTCTTGCATGAGTAGAAACATCAATCGATGTAGATTCCTCCTTATCTGTCATACAATCACTAAATATTGGTCATTTATAATTTTTTCTGTGGCCATCAAAGGCCAAACTTTTATCGTCCAGTGTTCTGTCTTGGCTCGGCTGTCACAAAATTATATGAAACAGGGGTATTTGGTATATCCTCCTTGTTGTAGAATCAGAGGCATTTAAACGGCATTTTCTAAACATATTGTCACCCCAAACAACACAAAAACTATTGGGATCATTTAAACATGTTCTTCTTATTGTAGACATAGCGGTTTATTTATGAAATTTAGGAATTTTGCCCTTAAATTTAATTTAAGTAAGCCGAGTAACGATATTTCAAGTAGTACTTGTATAACTAAAACTAGAGCTGCTAGAAAGAAACTAAGGGTAGCTTTGAAATCAGTGACGTCAAATTGCTTCTTACTTTTTTATCAGTGTAATTTACGTTCGACCTGAGATCGCACAAAAGAAGAGGATGGGCGTGGGTAAATTTTTCTGAGTCAAAACGGTTTATCTCTATTTCCGACAAAACCATGAGTCCTATAGAGAAAACTTATACAGCAAAGTTTTGTTTTTATGAAGGCTATTATAGCTTCGGTGCAACCGAAGTTAACGTTTTTCTTTGTTTTGATTTGAAAGTTTTATTTTTTGACCTTTACTTTGGTTTTATTTAAAAAAACTCATTCTCAATCGAAATTTCATTCAAAATTTTCAAATATATTTGTTTTATAATGTAATGAATATACAATTATGTAAACACGCTTATGCTCATGGAAAATTTGAGTCAATTAAGCTTTTATATGGATACATATATAAGAACATTCTTCGCTACTTATTTGCTTTTATTCGAGCGGACTCTTTAATTCTAAAGTACTTACTACGTCAAGGTTACATGATCGACGCACTTAAATACATTTGTATGTATGCTTATATTATATATGTTTTTTAGAACATCCACATGTACATATATACGAATTAAAGAATTTCTAATTAGATTTATCTTTAATGTATTTATTAAGTCAGAATTTGTGTTAAGTACATATGTATATACATACATATATATGTATACAGTAATATATAATTTAGGGTGTAGCTTTATATAATATTATATTTAAATTATCTCAAGCAAGTACGTTTTAGAATAAATTTTGTAGAAAAATAAGTCCATTGTTCTGTCTGAGGAGGAGGGTCGATGTCATTAATTCCCTGCGTCGATGCGCAAATAAACCAGTCTCATTAACCTACCAGCATGCAAACCAGTTCTGCAAACTTGAAGCTTAGCAAATAAACTCTCATATATACGTAGATATGTTTATATGTATGTATTACACCCCTCTGAGTCAAAAGTTTATTGTAATATATACATACAAAAATATACAAATTGATTTAGTACATGTTTTATTCCATGAGTCATTAATTTGAAATATATGGATACACATAAGTCCCGCTTAGCATATATCTACATAAATACGACCATATGAATGATCAATCTTACTCTTGTAGAGTCACTCGTATTCTCAAAATAGCATATTTAATAACACACCTCTCATACATATGTATGATCAATTAATATAATTATTGTTTTTTGCTTTAGTCCTCTTTTCTGCTGGGTTAGCATGCATGCAGAGCAACACTTCCTCCATTGGAGACACATTGTATTCAATATTAGGCCAGCTGTTTAAGCGTGACGTGACTAGATCCACGTCGTCAGAGTTGTATTGTGTTTTAAATTGGATATTTGAAAAGTTATATCCAACAAGTACTGATAAAAATATACATAAATATATATATATATTATCAAACATATTTTCATATGAAAACAATAACAAAGTTATCCAGTTGAATTTTATACAAGAGAGTATGTTCGCTTAAAATGAGAGAGTAGAAGCGAGCAGAGAAACATATATGGCTCTCACACCGGTTAACAAGAGAGAGATCATCTACATAACAGCTTGAAGTTCAGTAGAGCTGGATGATGAAAGTAAGCCATCATAACATTCCGTTCTTTAGACATTCTTATTATAAATATTTTATGTGTTGTACCCAGTCTAATTATAGGTATGCTTTAGATTTCTCGTTCGCTCTAATAATGTAATTCAATATACCTAGAGTATATTTGTCATCATTTCGACTACTAATTGACAATAAATTATACACTTTTTATCTATTTTGCAACAAATTTATTGAGCATGCTTTTCGGGAAACAGGTTGTGCGTAAAGTGGCTCGCTTGTCTGGTACAGGATCTCTCAAACCAACTCACACTTTCTTTTTTATATAGTGTTGAGACCGTTTCAAGAGCCCCTTTATGAAAATTCTATAATGGGTCTTGTTACAATCTTATTACAAACTCACGACCAAATGAGTATTCGCTATCACTTTCTTTTCCCTATATGCATATGTTTGCCACCTATTCAACAAAACTTCTTTAGAAAGTTCATTGTATTAGCGAAAAATATATTTATCCGCAGGAACATAAAGAGTGTATATTTGATGAATATATAAAATCGCAAGTAAATATTTAACAAAACTAAAAATACTAAATACTCGACTAAATATATATACTTATGTACATACAACCATGTATACCACTTAGCTTCTACACATGTTTAATAAAATCTTAGGTGCAAAGAAAATCAAAGAAATTGCCTAAGGCATGGCAGATATTAAGCAGATATAGGCAGAACAATTTGCTAGAGTTATGCGCCAGCAATTTGACCGCTGTCTTGCTGAGTTTTGTTATTCTTGTTATTTCTATTGGCGTAAAGGCTTGAGATTTTGCATTGTTCGGCATTTATAAATAGCCTTCTTCAACGTAAAATGAAATGTGCGCCAGCGGAAAAATTTACAATATAATATCTCAAAAACGCACAGAGAGACATCAACTAATTCACTAGTATTTGAATAAAAGACAACCGAGAATATCGAGGCCTTTGGCACAGCGGAAAGTTTGTTGCTGCTAGTGCCAAAGGTTCCGCGTTTGAATCCTGGTGCAAGGAAAACGGTAAGATCAAAAATGGGATTACATAATTTTACATGTTTTTTCATATTTGCGAAAAACAGGAATGCTTTTATATATGTAATTATAATGTACTTTAAAGTAATTATTCTATACTTTGAAGTAATTGTTTTATGAATTAATGACAAATGGTAATCACTCAAAAATATCCGATGCCGATCACACAATATTCTCGTGCACAGCGCGTTTACAAGGATGTGGGCTTATTGTTCACCGCCATATGCGTAAATACATAGAAACACCCTTGTGGGTGTGTCGCTATGCACAAACGTCCAAACGGATTACAAATCCGTCTGTCGTAGAGACAATGACTCGGCAAGTCTGATATTATGCTTCTTCTTGGCCATTTGCCTTGACGGAATTCTAGACTAGTTGACCTTATCAATGGTGCGCCGGCTTGTTTATGCGAATTTCGATAAACAATTGACAGTCAATTTTCAGCAAATACGCGTGTCCATAAAAACAAATACAGTAATACAACAAGTAAAGAAGGGCTACGGTCGAAGGTAGCCGAACATTCTACTTAAGTTCGGGTGTAAACGAATATTTTATACTCTCGCAACACTCTCGCAACTTGCGAGGATCAAAGCCGGGGAAATACCTTTAGGTGTTAGCAACACTTTATATTAAACTAAAAGAAGTATTACCCAGATTTGATAAATTTTAGGCAAAAAGGAAAAATTGTATTAGAAGCCAATACTGTCTGAGTTTCATTAAGATTTCCAGAGCGATAGATGCGGCTTAGAGTCAATCGGAACTTCGAAAATAATTATATATATAAGTATATGGTGTCTGGGTCCTTAAAAAGTATATATAGGAAAGAACTTATTCTCAAGAAGTTTGGGTAATTTAGCCATAGTGGTTGGAAATATATGTACATTAATTTATTTAGGGGCGGTGCCCTCAACACTTATTATAGTTCTCAGCCTACAAATGCCCCTCGCTACTGCGATCCCCTGCACCAAACTACAGTTCTTAATTTAATGTTAGTTAAGGCACATTATAAGTTTTGGTTTAATGGCGTTTTGTGGGTGTGGCTGTAGTCTGATTACGCCCATCTGCAATTCTGGCCTCCTAATTTTTCCAGGGATCTCGTGTACATATACAAGTATATCGGTTGCACAGACGGATGGACGAACTGACAGACACCCGGATTTCCACTTGTCTCGCTATCCTGATAATTTATATGTGAATATATATACATAACTATATACCTATCTCGATTGGATTTATGTGTAACAAACAACCGTTAGGTGAACAAAACTGTTATCCTCTGTAGCAACATGTTACAAGATGAAAATTGCGAGCTTCAACAAATGTACCAAGTTTGCATAACGGTAGTTCGGTAATTGCGGTGCACAGTGTGTCTTTAAGCAAGCAGTAGTAAAAAAATAATCAAAATTATATTGTTAGGAAAGGTTGGAAACAAATAGAAGTTCCATGAGGCAGATACGAAAAAAGTTGGTTGATAGAGCAGCAATTCGTAGCCTAATTCGATCACTTTTGAGCATGAAGGTGATGGAGGTGTAAACTAATGCGTAGTCATGACTGAAGAGCGTTAAGAGTAAATTACTAACTTTATCCCCAGCTGAGTCAATTTAGCCATGGCCGCATATCTGTCCGTTTGTCTGTACAGGCGTGAATTAGTCTCTCAGTTTTTGAGATATCGATCTGAGATTTTGCACACGTCCATTTCTCTCCAAAAAGCTGTTCATTTGTCGGAACGGCCGATATCGGACCACTATAGCATATAGTTGACATACAAACTGACCTATCAAAATTAAGTTCTCATATATTTGTATTTGTGATGTGTATTATCGCTTTGCGGAAATTAACGTTTTTTTTTTATACTATTGCAACATGTTGCTTCAGAGTATAATAGTTTTGAGCACCTTACGGTTTTTTGCAGATATAGAGTTAATTATATACTTGTATATACATATATATAATTGATCCGGATGACGAGGCAAGTTAAAATCTGAATGCAAGCGACAACTTGAGTAAAATTTGAGAAATCCTGATGAAACTTGGTACACGTGTTCCTTGGCAAAGAAGTGATGACGAAAATATATAAAGTGTTATAACTAAGTACTAAATTAAGATATAAAACTGTAATTTAGCACAGGGTATCCCAGTAGCAAGACGATGTGGCCCGGCCCTCTAAGAGGTTTAATGTACATATCTTCTGAACCACTTAAGGTACAAAAACCAAATTCGCTCAAAACGAAACACGTAAGCAATCCTATCGGCACTGTAAAAATGTATGAAATCAGGTGATCGCCCACTCCCAATTTAACGGTTCTGTTAAAAACTACTAAAATTATGATAAGTCAATAACTAAATACGTCTAAGACATTAAGTATTACACCTAGGATGACACAAGAACACTATATAGGAGCTGGGGTGAAAATTTTACGATAGACGTGGCACCGCCCACATTTCGGCGAAAACCCATATCTCAGGACCTACTCAACCGATATCGATATTGTGTATGTAATATTATCTTGACATTCTTATGTTTCAGTTCGAGAATGGGTGAAATCGGACTACATCCCATATAAAAGAATTTTAAGTTCCTTCTGATTCTTTTTCTTTCCAGTATGAAAATCAAGTACCAATGAATGTATCAGGCTAAAACTTTGTACGAATAGTGCATTTGAGGTGCGCCATCTTATTACCAAAAATTTTAAGTAAAACTAATCAAGCCGAATATGTGGACTCCAGTTCCTACAGCGAACATTTTAAAGAAAATATCGGTCAATCTGTAAGATATTGATATTAGAGAAATTTGAAGAGAATTCTTTTTTGATAAAAATATGTTTGTGTGTCAATGCGTTACATCGGATCAACATTCCCCTTCATAATTCCACTAACCTAATAGAAAGATTTTCGAACTCCCGCCTGACGTTATACCTCATATATTGGCAAATAAGGAAGATACCTTAGTAAAATTTACTGAACGTATAATATTAGATATATAATACTATAGTTTAATGCCGAAAAAAGGTGCAATTCGTCCACAAATTAACCAAACTACCACACATATATTGATTTTCGTTGTTGTTGCGCTTATATGTAGTTCGTTATATCTCCTATCAGAACGCACAGCCGAACAGTTATCAACAAGAAGTATATCTATGTGTTTTGTTGTTTTCTTTATTAAGATTGAAAATTTTTCTTGCACATGACAGGCGACTGACATGCTCGTAGCTGGAACGTAATAAGAGCGCTGGAAGCGCGTTTGTTCTCCGGCCAACATCCCTAATCCGTAAGTGCTGATTTGTGTGTTCGTGTGTCGTGTAAAACTTCAAAAACGGTTTGTTTTTTATAAACTGTCGTTCGTATGCATTTTTGACTCTGCTCGCTACTTGAGCGCGGTGAATAGCCCGGCACAAGGAAACTACTACAGCGGATATTCGCTTCTCACATTCATTTTGAGTTTCATATTGTTATTTTTATTGTACAACAGACTTACCTTTACTGTTGTAAACATAAGCTGTCGCTTATTAAAGTTCACCTCACACGGAATTCGACGCCGTCGCGACTGGGTCACATGGTGTCTTTTTCATTAATAAGTTATTTCTCACTTATTTATACTTGTATATACTTATTTACTTGGGTTATGTATACATATGGAGTTGATTTATTATACTCTCGCAACCTGTTGCTACAGAGTATAATAGTTTTGTTCACCTAACGGTTGTTTGTATCACCTAAAACTAATCGAGTTAGATATAGGGTTATATATATATAAATGATCAGGATAAAGAGACGAGTTGAAATCCGGGTCACTGTCTGTCCGTCCGTCCGTCCGTCCGTCTGTGCAAGCTCTAACTTGAGTAAAAATTTAGGTATCTTTATGAAACTTGGTAGACATGTTTCTTGGTATTGTGAGACGGTTGGTATTGCAGATGGGTAATCGGACCACTGCCACGCCCACAAAACGCCATTAATCAAAAACAAATAAATTGCCATAACTAAGCTCCGCAATAAAATACAAGGCTGTTATTTGGTACACAGGATCACATTAGGGAGGGGCATCTGCAGTTAAAATTTCTTTTTAAAAAGTGGGCGTGGTCCCGCCTCTAATAGGTTTAATGTGCATATCTCTTAAACCGCCAATGCTATAATAACAAAATTCACTGGAAACAAATGTTTTTAGCACTTCTATTGACGGTGTGAAAATAGTTGAAATCGGGTGGCAACTCCGCCCACTCCCCATATAACGGTACTGTTAAAAACTACTAAAAGCGCGATAAATCAAGCACTAAACACGCCAGAGACATTAAATTTTATCTCTGAGATGGTATAAGATGACTTTATAGGAACCGCGTTCAAAATTAGACAGTGGGCGTGGCACAGCCCACTTTTAGGTGAAAACCCATATCTTGAGATCTGCTTAACCGATTTCAACCAAATTCGGTGCGTAACGTTCTTTTCATGTTTCTATGTCATAGTGCGAAAATGGGCGAAATCGGATTACAACCACGCCTATTTTCCATATGACACCATTTTAAATACCACTTGATTCTTTCACTTTCCACTATGCAAATCAAGCAACAATGATTATATCGGCGTAAAACTTTGCGTGAATAATGCAATTAAAGTATGCCACCTTGCGGCCAAAAATTGTCTAAATCGAACCAAAACTGTTCAAACCCCTAAGTACTAAATATGTGGACCCCAGTGCCTATAGTTGACCTTCTACCGAAAATATCAGTCAATACACAAAGAAATCTCAAACGAGTATACCATTTGACTTTGCGAGAGTATAAAATGTTCGGTTACATCCGAACTTAGCCCTTCCTTACTTGTTTTTATGATTTTCGTCTGTCAGCCAACTCATTTCAAGATCATTTACGAATTCAGGTCATGGCCGCGCACGCGCTCGTACATAACGCTTGCCAACGGATGTAACAAGAATGAGTAAACAAATGAGGATGAGAGATCCGCTGCGCTGCGCTGCGTAGCACTGACATTCACTTTTTCGAAGTTTCAAGCAAGTTGGCCATGTGCTGTATGCAACATATTCCACGGGGTTGAATGCCACCCAGTAGTTCATTTGCATGCGTACATCAAATTGTACCAACAACACAGCAATGGTAGAATAAAAGTGGCAGGCATTAACAATTTCGTATTGCCAAGCAAGGTCTACATGCTCATCACAGCTACATTTATACACATACTATTAAGCATGTATTTTTCTGTGTATGTGTGTGTGCGAACAAACTTGTGGAGCGAGGAAGGCATTTTGCATGCAGGCGTATTGACCTTTACAGTACGTTCAACTGTAAAAAGAAGAGCATGTTTGTTCGAAACAGTTGAGTGAACCGAAGTTCAATGGGGAAATCGGCATTGATATAGAAAACCGAAAATATTTTTACAATTTCGTTTATTTTTCTTTAAAAGATTTATTGTAAGATTTCTTCAGTATATTCAGCATAAGGGGCATGGCCACTGTAGAACTAAAAATTATTTATAATTATTATAAATAAATTTCAAGTTAATTTGTAGCGAGGAAAAATATTTCTAACTACTCTAAGCGTATGTACTTAGTAAGTCCACCTCCTGCTCAGCTATACGAGCAATTCAAAAGTTTCAGGACTTTTTTAAAAAACGAATATTTGTCTTTTTTTCAAAAATTTATTATATAAGCGATGATTTCGGCTCTTTTTTAATGAATTCACGCACAATTTCCGTGTTTTTTTCGTTCACAACATCTTTTGGCCGGCCCGAACGTTCGTCGTCTTCCAAGTCCTCCCGTCCCTCTTGAAAACGTTTAAACCACTCGTGAATACGGCTACGGGATAGACAATCATCACCATAAACTTGTTTCATCATTTGATGAGTTTTAGTAAAAGTTTTACTAATTTTAAAACAAAACTTAATGTTAGCTCTTTGTTCGATGCTCATTTTCCGACCGACACTACAAATGTAATGTCACATGTAGCGTGATATCTCAGCTGTTATACAAGTCAGCTGTTATATGAATTTTATACGACAACACTGAAGAATACACAATTGAGGGATAACAATTTCAGACAGATGGCCCCACTAGAAGCCGCGTTGTTTAAAAAGTCCTGGAACTTTTGAATTGTACCTTGTATGTATATGTTAAAATTTAAGCGTGTTTTTCTCAAAACTACTTTTTTCCAATTGGCGAGACATATATTGACAATTTTTATCCGATCGACTTCAAATTTTGAAATTATAAATTGGATTTTGCATAGAATTACATAGGAAAATTTCGATTGATTCAGAGCTTTTTTATGGCTAGTTCATTACGAAATTATTGACTAATTCTGTTCAAATACCTATAATTTTTGAAGGAATCAATATTTTCGAATTTCCCTGCGTACTTCTATGGGTATTCTTATGCAAATTAACAAAGTTTTTTCTTTTTGTTTCTGTACAGCAATTATGGATGCTGAATGTTTCGCCGCGGCGCGTATAAACATACGATCGCAAGAGGCATCACACGATTTATTTACTATCATCAGCAAAATTAACCTCACAAGTAAGGAAGTTCTAAGTTCGGGTGTAACCGAACATTTTATACTCTCGCAACTTACAAGGATCAAGCCCCGGGAAATTACTTCAGGTGTTGACACCTGTTGGTTATTTTATATTAAAGGAAATATTGATCCGATTCGATTTTCACACTGTCGATACAGGTATTAAAAACGATCGTTTTCAGTGAATTTTTTTTATTATTTAGGAGATATGCACATTAAACCTATTAGGGGGCGGTACCACGTTCCCTTAAAAAAAAATGTAAACTGCGTATGCCCCTTCCTAATGTGATCCTGTATGCCAAATAACAGTCTTGTATCTTATTGTGGTGCTTAGTTATGGCAATTTATTTGTTTTTGATTAATGGCGTTTTGTGGGCGTGGCAGTGGTGCGATTACTACCATTTGCAACACCAGCCGTCTTACTGTACCAAGAAACAACTGTACCAAGTTTCATAAAGATATCTCAATTTTTACTCAAGTTACAGCTTGTACATACGGACGGACGGACAGACAGTCACCCGGATTTCAACTCATCTCTTCATTTTGATCATTCATATATACATATCCCTATATCTAACTCAATTAGTTTTAGGTGATACAAACAAACGTTAGGTGAACAAAACTATTATACTCTGTAGCAACAGGTTGCGATAGTATATAGAAATAATATTTTATCTGTTTGAGGTTCAAACTTGATAACTGTTTCATTAGATCTGTGAATGAATTATTATACATTGTGACCACAAAGTTTCCGGAAATTGTCATTTAAACTGCCCGCGCTGATATTTTTCAGCACGTTTTCTTTGTTAAGGTGGTAGCACTGTCCTTATATACTATGCCAAAAATGCGATTTGTCAACCAGTTTGTTTGCAGCAGCTGTTGAAATCAGTCAACCTTAGTAGTGTTTTGCGATTTTTACAGTGGAAAAAAATATTGGAAAAGGATTTGCGTCAAATTTTCTGTTTCGAACCAAATTTCGTGTGCGGAATCGTTGCGAATGTTAGAAAAGGTTTATGGGGTTATCTATTTTATCGCAAACAATGGTACAAAGCCTTTAAGGATGGTCGAGAAACCATCGAAGACATGCCTCGTTTCGATCGTCCTTCGACGTCAACAACTGACGATAACATCAGGAATAACATGAAGGAAATCGTGCTCGAAAATTATAATGCGAGTGTTAGCAAGATAGCACGTAATCTAGAAATCGGCCGTGAAGCAGCTCGTTTGATTTTGATGATTGCTGTGAACGATTTTAGAACCAAAAAGGCGTTCAATACCATCGATCAGCCACCGTATTCACTGGATTTGGCCCCATACGACTTTTCTTTGTTTCCAAAACTCATCTTACCACTCCGTGGAACCCGTTTTGACTCGATTGAGGCCGCAAAAAAAATCGCAGAGGGAACTGAAGGCAATCCCGGACAGCGGCTACAAGGCATGACTGGAAAAAGGGGTGGCATGTGTGGCAGAAGGAGCATGTTTTAAAAGCAACAAAATAAATATTAATAAAGATTAAACATTTTTCGTTTTATTCGCAATTTCCGGAAACTTTCTGGTCACAAGGTATCATGAAAAAAAAATTAATGAACTTACGCATACCCGCTACAGTGGCCATAGCCCTTAGTATTTTAGTCTCAAAAAAATTATATGAAGTTCTTAAAAAACACTGAAGACAATAATATAATTCTAGTGATCTTTGAACTGTTCGATACCATTTTTGTAGTACCATTTTAGCAGTCTCGAAGATTACCTCTTTATTGTCGCTAACTTCGCCCAAAAATTCTGTAGGGATGGATGTCAGAAGTGGAAGAGAAAAAAAGCCGCTGATATCTAGACCTGGATATAATAACAACTAAAAGATTATATAGGTTTTAGGTTCAAAGCAAAATAGCAGCTATATACATATGTAGTGTACAGTCGATAAATATTCATCTCTAATTTTGACTCTGGAACAATATCCCAACAGTCTTTTAAATACAAAAAAGACGTAGGGCATAGTTTTTGAAAAATTATATATATTTAAAGCTGGACTAAACAGACACAAATAGGACAATCTCTTTATTCAATTCGAGTACCAAAACACACTATTCATTTATTAGGATCAACCCAAGTATTTGCGGTGATCATCGGTCTTAGTTTCATTTTTCTCTAACAATTTCAAGTTTGACACTTAGTTTTTCATAACAGCTCTAGTTTAAAAAAGTGGTAAATGTTTTTTTTTTTTGTAACAAAGCACACTATATACCTAGGTATAATCCTAATTTCTTAATTGAAAACAACTTTTTTATTATTTTTTCTCACTGAAAGTGAAAGCAGAGAGTTAATAAATCTAAAAGCTCCATTAATAGTCGGTCCAAATCCCTTAAACATTACACATAAGTTACTCAACATATGGTGGAAAGCCCAAACTCTTTTTTATTTCCCAAAATCTTTTTAACAAAATTACACCATCTCGTATTCTAAATTTTGTATCTTTGATTAATGATCTTAACTGTGACTTTATCATTTCGAACAATTCAAAATTTATTTTTAAATCTTTTGCAGCAGTTTTCGAACTCCTTTCATCACCACCGGGCATACAGACTTAGCTAAATACTCACTTCATCTTTACGTCTTGTATATAAGTTCGCAAGCGGCTAACTTTTTTACCGCTTCTCGTTCGCTTCGCTTCCTTAACCAATCTAGAGAAAGCCTAACTAACGATGGAAGTCAATTTCATCAGCATATGCCAGCATTCTAAAATATATGTGAACTTAAAATAGTCCATTCCAAATAAATCCATTCATTTATTTGTTTTCCGAAAACAAATTCCGAAACAAACGATTTTGCAATACTTTCTGCACCGTTAAATACCGATTACCATTCGTAGAAAAAATACACAAAATAAAATCGCAAAATTCGTTCTTCGCAGCGTCACAAAGTGAAAAGCTAATATTATATTTTAACATGCAATTCAGATAAGAAAAACTGACGTCTTTCGATAACACAAACAAGGAGAAAATTAGTAAAAAAAAAACCCCAATTACCCTTAACGTCAATTGTTGTTATGTATTGTATTGGTGGAGCAATTACTTTTGCATTTTCAATTATCATAGATACGAACACATGCATATGTAACTATATATGTATATCTGTATCTCCAAATTACGTTTATCAGCGAAATTTTTATGTATTGTTTATTTATAAATGGCAAATTGATAGAAGATATAAACACTGTTAAAAAACGGTGAATGAGTTGGCGAATAATATGTTAACTTTGCTCTAGTTTTTTTATCGCTGTCTGGAAGTTTTTGTGATTATGTGTATACATGGTATATATGTATTGAACCAGTTAAGGGTTCTAGATAGATTCCTCTCTTGAATATTGTCGGCAATTTCAGGTTTTCTATTGCAAATATCTTTAAGAAAATATAATTTAATATTTACTTACATAAAAATAAAGCTAGGCGTCCTATCATATTTTTCACACTGCGATGCTCATATAATTTATTCATTATTCCCATATAAAGTTCTTTCTCTTTTTCTCTTAATTCACATTTTCATGAGGAAGGAAACTGAAAATACTTTCACATCCGTTCATATGCCCAACATATCGAACGCATTCGCTTGATGTCGGGTTTTTGACGACAACGTACGAGTATTCGAATTGCTTTTTTAGAAAATCTGATAAATATCGAATTGATCTTTCGGTTTTTCGAGAGATATATTCACTTCGATAAAGTACTAGTTGCCAATGGTGATTGATCCTTAAATATATTATTTCAGGGTTAATTTCCAAAATAAATGTCCCAAGCAACTTAGGGACAATATTGTTCTACAAATCAGTACATTTTTATACTCATGTTACTATATGTTTTGTTCACCTAACGGTTGTTTGCATCACCTAAAACTAATCGAGATATGTAGACATAGGGTTATATGTATATAAATAAGCCGGATGACGAGACGAGTCTGTCCGTTCGTCAGTCTGTCCGTGAAAACTGTAACTTAAGTAAAAAATAAGATATCTTAATAAAACTGTGTTCACATGTTCCTTCGCAAAAAAATTATGGCGAGCTTGTAGATGGGCGTAAACAGACTACTGCCACGCCCATAAAACGCTATTAATCGAAAACTTATAAAATATCATAACTAAGCGGTAGATTAAGGCACAGAACCTAAATTTGGCACAGCGAATCATATTAAGGAGGTCCCTCCCTGTAGATTGAATCTTTAAAAATCTTTAAAAAGTGGATGTGTCCCCGTTTAATGTATATACGACTTTGTAAAAATTACTGAAAGTGCGGTAAATCAAGAACTAAATGCGTCAGAGACATTAAATTTTACATCCAGGATGGCACAATAGGGCTTTATAGGATCCAAAATGTCAAAATTGAACAATAGGCGTGGCACCGCCCACTTTTTGGTGAAATCACATATCTCCTGACCTGCTCTATTCTCACAATCATATGTTACAGTTCAAAAATGGAGGAAATCGGACTACAGTGCGTTTAGTTGACTTTTTACCGAAAATATCGGTCAGTTTGTGAGATATATAATTAAAATGCAAATCCTAGATGAAAGCTTGACTTAGCCCTTATATAACTAATAACCGAGTTTTCGAACATCCGATTGTCTTTACTCCATATAGATTGGTGATGGTATGTGAGGCGCCTTAATGAAACCCAGGAAGCATTTTATTAGTTCGTGGCATGTTAATAGTATGTGGTATTGGCAAAAATAGATAAAAGTAGGTCAATGCTACCCTTAACTCCCATATACTACATATAATGATATTCGTTTTTTTCGCTTATGTGTGATATTTTAATGAAATTAAATTGATAAGTTTTCTTGAAAATTATGTGGCTTGCTACTGAATATAAATTGAATTGGTTTACGCCTGGGTCGAAACCTCATATCCCTAATATCATCAATTTCGATGCTCTGGTTGACGTTTTCCACATTAACTCAATTATAATATTATATATTAAATTTAGCCTTTTCGGTCGAATTGATATCACATACACATATCTCATTTGAAGATGTTTTTAACAAAACTTTAGCTGACGCGGACTAAAATAAAATTAAGAAGATTTCAAATTTGATTATAATTTAATAATGTGTAACATGATACATTATGTTAAAATTATATGAACGACTACAGGCCTCTTGTCAACACACCGTATACTTCGCCTCAACGTTTATTGTAGGTTTTGCTAAAAACCATTAGATGAATAAATCCTTTATACCCTGTGCAAACATATTGCGTAAAAAAAACAGAAACAAAGAACTTCGAACAATCTCTTTTTTTATATCCTGAACAGGGAATGTTTGTTTAAAGTACCCAAAAGGAAACGTCGAAGACCCTATAAAGTATAGATATAAATGATTAGCATGACAAGCTGAGTCGATTTAAGCAGATCTGTATATACTCCTTCGGTTTTTAAGATACCGACTTGAAATTTAGCATACGTCCTTTTCTCACCAAGAAGCTGCTCATCTATCGGAACCGCTATCGGGCAACTATAGCATCTAGCTGCTTATGAACTAACTGATCCAACTCAAGTCTTTGTATGGAAAAGTTTTTTATTTGACAAGATGTCTTCACGAAATTTGGCATAGATTTATTATACACGGCATTACTACAATTTCCGAAAAAATAGTTCAGGTAGGATAAGTGACTGATTAAACTGACCGATAAAAATCAGGATAACAATATTTGTATACCTTTTCATGCTATAAGGGTATTATAGCTTCGGTGCATCTGAAGTTAACGTTTTTTTTTTCCCCCTTTTTTTCCTTATACCTCAAAAACGAAATTAAAATCGTCTAAAATTATTTTTGTAAATACTTATATAAATGTAATAAAATGTATATCGCCGTGGGGATTTAAAGGTCCCTTCTATATTAGCTCTATTAAGTGGCACCCACGCAGCTGCAGCAATTGTGCAGAATTGATTAGCTCTAAAAATAAATTTTCACACACCCATACTGCATACATAAATGTATGTATGTACATATATGAATATATAAAAATGTGCTGTTTCGGGATATCTGCAGAAGGCGTTGTGTTTTTCTGACCAATTGGACAGTTGCTCATACGCCCAGGCATCCGTTAATGAGAAAATTCCAACACAATCTGGCACACTCTAACAAAATATATGCACATATACATAAAATAGTATTATATATGTATATATATATATAAGTAATGTACAAGTATATTGCCTTCGTTGGTTTTCGTTGTATTAGCACCCACCTATCCACCAGGCAATGAATGCACTTTGCACTTCATAATTTCTGCAACTAAATTTAGCCACAAAACGAGGCGGTGTGTACACAAGCGTTGCAGGCGAAAATAGCCACTTGCAACACACCCTATTGCAAACACACATATGTACATCCATATGTATATATAAACATTTGCGCGAACTTATAGGCATATAATGCCCATTGCACATATCTTAGTTATGGCATACAGTTCTAAATATAATATATTGCTTAGTGATATATATTTTGTTTGTGTAGTGTTTACTGAATATTTCCCTTGATATTATGTGTAAGTGGTTGGGTATCTGAAAAAAGAGATTATGATGGGTAAAGTGATTAAGAGCAAAAAACTGCGATTCGTAAATTTCATTCGTTTGATGGAAATAAAATCCAAAATAAGAGATTTTAATATATGTACTTCTAATTTCATTTTTTTGCTTTCATAGTTTTTTGCTAAGAGATGTGTGCGTTTTTTAATGATTTTTTCGCATTTTTAAAATTGCCGAATATGTTCCCAAGTAGTCATATTTTTATTTGAAAAGTTAGAGCAGAGTTAGAGAAAAACGTTAACTTCGGTTGCAACGAAGCTATAATTTCCTTCACAAATACAAAAGATACAAGAACTTGATTTTGATCGGTGAGTTTGTATGGCAGCTATACGATATAGTGCCTTAGTGAAAGCATCTCCTCCAGTGAAAAGCCTTTCCCCACAAGAACTTGATTCCAATTTTTTAGATTGAATGGCAGCTATATGCTATAGTGGTCCTATATCGATTCCGACAAATGAGCAGCTCCTTGGAGAGAAAAGGACATGTGCAAAATTGCATATCGATATCTCAAAAACTGAGGGACTAGTTCACGTATAAACAGATAAATCGACTCAGCTCGTCACGATGATCATTTATATTATATATACCGTATATACGTATACATTTAATAGGGTCTCCTGCTTCTACAAATTTCGTAGGAAAGTAAATATACCCTGTTTAGGCTGGGCTTTTTTATGAAGTTAAATGATCAATTATGAATTCTTTAAAGATTTTCAGGGATTCTTGCCGTTACCTTTCTGCTGTGCGCAAACTTATATTTGAATGAAAACAAATTTGTTTACTTCGAATCCCACACAAATTGTCGAACTCTCAAAAAAAGCTTTGTGTCGATTAATATCAAGAGGTTAACGTTTTTCAGCACCTGAAGAGGCGATTGTTGCCTTCAAAACGCATTTTTTGTAGATATCTCAATCAGAAATTAAATTTATTCAAACCAATGCCAAAGTGTTTAAATCTTAATAGAGAATATTTTAAAAAACAGGAAAGATTAATATTTGTTTTTGTTCTCTAATCCCGAGATATTATATTAAAGACAACCCTCGTAATATTTGTGTTGTTGTTACAGTGGCGAAGAAAATTCTCCAAATAATTTTCAGCTAATAGTTCTTGGCTGAATTAACATCAGGTTCATTGTGATTCAGTAGATATATTTGTCGTGAGAATGGCATTGGATTAAATCAGAAATTTCTGAAATCCGAACGATTGCTGAATAAAAAAATTTATAAACCAAGATTTTTTAGCGCCGATTTTCATAATATAAAATATTTTCTATGGTTTAATTTAATAAAAAAATGTATTTGCATAACTAGCAAACGAAAAACTATATTACAATATAGTACTTTATTTATTACAATTATAATAATATATAAATATGCACTCATACTTATCCGCAATAGTAGTGCGTTATAAAAGTAAATATAATTTTTCGTGTATGTACATTTAAACTCACAATAAGCCAAATTACTAAAAATGCACTATGTAATTGTGCTTATGTACACAAAATATATATGGATATGTATGGTAAGTGTATGTATCCCACACGTTGACGTTGCATTCATAAATACTTTCCCACACTCAACGTGACTGTGTTTCGAAACTCATTGTTGTTGTTGTTGTCGCACACTCGCTGTTTAACGTCAGCAACAGTTACGATAAAGTCACCAGACAACAACAACATGCCGGCCGTCTTAGCTATCTGCCTTCGCCGTCGCCAATACTGCTGCCCAAGTCGGCAAGTGACGTCAAACGGTGAGACATGGCACAAAAGCTAGGAAGTATCATGAGCCCAGCGAGTGCACAGCCCTCTAACAATGAAGAACTAACCATCCTCAAATCACTCGATAAGTGAGTGACTGGATGGCC